>NC_089822.1:45388567-46003339 GCF_035046505.1 Tiliqua scincoides
CACTTAGTGGAGCTGCTTGTCTGGCTGAGAGGAAAGGGTGATCTCTAAGTGGTGCTTGAAGTCCTTTCTCTTTTGTGTTACAGTCACACAAGACATTCATTAACTGAATCTGCTTCATTTCCTTCAAAATTAGCATGCTTACTCATGCCTCTAAAATTCTCCATGCTGTCCCTCAGGGTAAAAATGAGACAGAATTATGTGATATGTGTAAACAAGGATGAATTTAATCTTAAGCAAATCCACACATTGCAGTGCAAGTAAAGTTTAATTAGGATTATGAATGCAACACTAGGAGATACAATTTGACATATTGTTTCTTTAAGGTTATTCATGCTTCCCCCTAATGTCAGAAAAATGTCTTTCAATATTTCCCATAGATTACAAAATAAGTCCCACAAGTGTGCAGGGAAGGGTGAATTTGCTTGATGTGGTACACGAAAGAGAAGGGTCTTGGGAATTAGTTTGACAAGATTCCAGAAGGCACCTCAATCGTCTCTCCAAAATGGCAATTGTCTCCTCTAGAGGCATATCCTGAAACAGTGTTCATCACTTGAGACATCTTGCTCATTTTGATTCCCCACACTCTTCATCGGTTGAATGGTATTTATTCTGTGGCAGTGTGTGAACTTCAGAACTGGAAAAGAAGGAGAAGAAAAAACCCCCAAAACTCAGCTTGCATCATGAGGCAGGAAATGATCAAGTAGAAAATTGTAGGCCATCAACCTCATCGGAAGTTTAAGCTTTTGCTGTTCCTCTGGTAAAGAAAAAGGACTATGTGGAGATTGGACTTTATTTGAAATCAATTCACAACTATCAAATATTACCAAAAAAGAAAACTCTTCAGAAGTAAACAGATATTTGACAGCATGATTAGAGTGGAAGTTATGAAAAGATTAGAACCTAACAGATCATTGGGAAACAAAGTATTTAAAAAAAAAAACACAGGAAAAAAAGCAAGTGCCACTCACTCTAGAAAATGCAAATTTGCTTCAGCAACTAATTCATTATTCAAATAGTTCTTTCACCAACAACATTTGTCTGGCCCTGAACTTACTGCCAGAAATCAAGCCCAGGAAGAAGGCTGGATTCAGTGGACACCACACTGCCGAACCTGCCCCCTTCCTGGACCCGATCCACCCTCTTCCCTGCCATGTCTCCCCGTTCTACCCATTCCCATCTTGTTCCACCTCTCCCACCTCCCTCCCGATGCGTGATCCTGTCTTCATTGGCAGGCCTCCATGTAGCTGCTGCTGAGGGTGAGGCTGCTTCAGCCTCACCACAGCATGCGGCTCCATGAGCTTTCAGAAAGTTGTTTATGATGTTTCTGGTGACAGTGATGAAGGATAGGACTGGGCCATAAATTCATGCAAGAATGTGCTTATGAGTCCATTTCATCTCTAGTGTTTTACAGTTATTTTTAGCACCGAGTTCTTAATGTAGCTGCTAAGTTCTTTTCTTTCTGCGTTTGCATATCACATCACATGACTTCATTACAATACTCACAGAATCTCCCAAGGCCATAACATATCATCTCCCTTGTACTAATGAGAACAGGCACATCTCCCTGCTGGGTTTCTTTTGGCTTCTTTCACTGTGATCTCACGATAGATGTTTACTGCTGTGTCCTAAATTTTGACTTGACAAAACTGGCTGATTATTCTATATTTATATCATTTCTTTAGCAGGTGCCATCTTTATTCTTTTGCTATCTAGCAATCCCCAGGACAAATATTCCCAGCTTTTCAGAGAAGCAAAATCAAACAGACAAAATGCAGACAGGAGCAGCTGTTTAAAAAAACTAAATGAATATGTATTTACCAACAACAGCAGTTGAATTTCTTCCTGCTCTGCATGTGTACATTTTGTACCATTTCTGTTTTTGTGCAAGATAATCAAAACAGACGAGGAAGGGAGAAAATGGACTTCATGCTGTCATCCTGTGCACATGGTAAGTTTGTCGCTGGTTAGGGCAAATGGGTCTTGGGAGCTGAATGGCAATTAGGAAAGGATTAAGAGAATCTTTATATTATTTTCGAAAGAGGTAAGTGATGAAAAATGTTTTTGTGCACCCTTCACATTCAATGTACAAGTCACATTCAAAGCATAATTTTTTTTCACTTGGGCATTTCTTTTGAGTACAAAATATGTGGGCGGTGTTGTACTGTAAACCAGTTTACAATGGAAAACCAGTTTACAATGGGAAGAAATGGCTGCTACAGATAGTTCAAAGGAACCTGCATTAATGAGGAAACTTATATTACTTTTCTACAGCTTTCAAAGTTTGCTCAAGCCAAAATATGTAGCATCAGGGGCAGAAGCAAATGTTCTTCCAGATATGGAGCTGTTGCCTCAAATGGCAGTCTCCTCCATCCTTGTAATTTCTGTGAGTGACAGCCCAATCCTATACTGTAGTGGAACAGGCAGGCCAACTGTACCTAGAGTAGGGTAGGAGGTGGCTGCCTTGCAACGCGGAGTAAGGGGATTTATTTCGCCTTACTCCATGTTGTGCAGCAGCCACCCTAATGGGACTTCTCAGATCTGCACAGGCAAATTTGCTGGCACAGATCGGAGCAGACTGGTGTAATGCCGGGTTGCTTGGGCGGGGGATTAGGATATGGCCTAGGTCGCCCAGGCCGGTCCACCCCCATCCCTAGCCCAGGCCGCCCACTCGTCCACCCTTCCCTGCCCTCCTCCCCACCCCGAAATACCCCATTTCACCCTTGCGCCACCTTCCCCAACCCCCCACACCAGCCATCCTTGGTTTGGATCTGGAGCAGGGAGGCCAGCATGGGTCTTCCCATCGGCCTTCCCTACTCTGGAGTTGTCACATGCCTTATGGCATGTTTGCAATCCTCCTGGGCCAGCACTAAGGACTTGTGCCAGCCTAGTGCATAGTTTGAATTGTGCTCAGAAACTCACATATGAGTATTCTCATCTCCGCGCCAAATTACTGTTATTGGGGGAGAGGAGAAAATCTTGGTGTGTGACGACAATCACATCATGTGTTTCTCAATGCCTTTTGAGGAAAAGAGGGATTTTCAGCAGTAGTCTCATGTCTGCTGTAACATTTTGTCATCTGTCCTCACACTGATTTACTTTAGGCCATAATAGCTATATTGGTTCATCTAGATCAGTATGGCCAACCCAGTGGCTCTCCAGGATTTCAGACAAGGGTCTTTCCCAGTCATACCATACCTGGAGACTCCAGGAAGTGAACTGGGGTATTTTCCATGCAAAATGTGTTCCAGCACTAACCTAAACCCTTCTCCACATGGTAGAGCACCTATCCTTGGGGCTTATCCAGGGAGGAGGCCTATAGATGGCAGTTTGCTAAAGAGGCCCATGAAACCTGAAACTGGATTTGACAATACAGGGGTCCCCCAGTATCTGTGGATCCAACATCACAATATATTCTGGGGTAAGATTGACTAGGAAGAGAAGATTGCCTGCAGCCCTCAAAATGCAGGGGTCCTCCTGTATTGAAAATCAACATGTAAAATCAGACTTCAAAACATTTTATTTTTACAATGAAGCCATAAGATAGTAAAACAAACAGGACAGCTCTCCCGACCAGTGTTGTTTGAAATCTAATTGATCTCAACCCCAGCAAGCTGGTGCTTTGTGCAGATTCTTACAAGTTTATCCTGTTTATTCATCTTCAACTTTATCTTTTTTATAGGCTCAAACACAACACTGGAAATGTCAACAGACCTCCTGGAGGCAGGGAGTGAGACTCATTTCAATTTCAAACTACATTACTTCTGAATGAAATCAAACCTATTCTTACATTTATTAAAGCAACCAAACCCTGGTGAAAAATTGCAGGTTTTTAATAAGGGCATTTTCCATTTTGTTCCCACAAACCCGTAAATCAGTTTCTGCCTGTCCATCATGGCAGATTTATTGGCTTGTGTGAGTGACCAGGACTAGTAGCTGCTACTGTTTGGGTTCACAGAGCAATATCTCTTGATCAGTTCTCCAGTGAAGGGCTCTTTGTGCTGGAACTGATGCTCCGTTTTGGGACTCTGGTTCATTGCAAGTGTATAGTCATAACTCAGGATGAGAGGATGCATCCTGCTGTGACTTATCACCAATCTTTCTGACAGCTATTCATTTATTATGATTGCATCATCAGTTTATATCAGAGGTGGGTGACTTGACTTGAAAGACTCTAACTCAAGTCTCAAAACACATGTTTTCCCTGACTCGCGTGGACTCGAGTTACACGTTTTGAAACCAGAAGTGACTCGGGAGTTTTTCTTGGGAACAATTAATGTGTAGTTCTAGTCTCCTTCTCTACAGTCACCTGGGAGTAAGCCCCATTGACAGCAATGAGACTCAAACTGAGATTTCTGAGTAGAGCTGCAAAAGAGTGGGTTGGAATCCTCCTGGCTGCTGCAGGCAACGCGCCCACCCACCGCGCCCATCCCCCAACTTGCGCTGCCTGTATCCTCCTGCCTTTCTGAGCTGGGATGTCTCCTCCCTCCCTCCCTGTTGGTCCATCTGTGGTGTGTTGCTTGGTGCTTCTTCTGAGTGCGAAATCCGGAGTTGTAATGTGAACAGGGGTGGGTGGGTTCATTGCTGGGGTTTGTAAGAAACCAATCAGTGCTTCACTGCTGCACTCACTCTAAGAATAACAGAGCTTTTGTTTGCAGATGGGATGGGGACAGGGAGTATTAAATGAGAACTCTGACATAGACACACACAGCCCGGCAGCAGCTCCATTTTTTCTGTGGAGCTCTGCCTGACTTGTTACCTATGACTCGAGTCAAATGGAGTCCCAAAAAGTCTCCCACTGAGTCATGAAGGCCGCCCATTAAGACTCATGCATGAGTTGAATCAAAGGGGGCAGGGGGCAGGGCTAGACTTGAGTCTCAGCATGGTGGATCGGCACATCCCTGGTTTACGTGGTGCTTTATAAAAGTGGATCTCAAAACTTTTCCATCTTATGCTCTTTCTAAACTTACTGTCTTCAGCCACCATTTCTCTTGTGCCTATAGAAATAGTATGCTCAATGGGCAGAACATGTGGAATGACCATTCACAAAGTTGCCAGTATGCATAAAATTTGTGGAGTGGTGTACTAATTCCAGGGGTGGATCAACCATAGAAGTGATCACTTAGGATGCCCAAATTCAGTGGTGCCTGGCTCAGCCTCTACCTACTCCCAAAGAAAGGGTAGAGAGGAAGTTTAGTCACTTCACATGTGGGTGATACCTGTGCATTCCATAACTATGCATAAATTATGCAGGGGATGGACAGAGTGGATAGGGAAATGCTCTTTACACTCTCACATAACACCAGAACCAGGGGACATCCACTAAAATTGAGTGTTGGGCGGGTTAGGACAGACAAAAGAAAATATTTCTTTACTCAGCGTGTGGTCGGTCTGTGGAACTCCTTGCCACAGGATGTGGTGACAGGCATCTGGCCTGGATGCCTTTAAAAGGGGATTGGACAAGTTTCTGGAGGAAAAATCCATTATGGGTTACAAGCCATGATGTGCATGTGCAACCTCCTGATTTTAGAAATGGGCTACGTCAGAATGCCAGATGCAAGGGAGGGCACCAGGATGAGGTCTCTTGTTATCTGGTGTGCTCCCTGGGGCATTTGGTGGGCCGCTGTGAGATACAGGAAGCTGGACTAGATGGGCCTATGGCCTGATCCAGTGGGGCTGTTCTTATGTAACTATTTTCAGACATATTTAAAAGTATATTTATAATGAATGCACATAAAGAGGGCAGCATTGCAACTGCTATCCCTCCCAACATACTTACAGCCTATGGTCAGTAACCATGCACTCAGTTCCCACAGATTCACTTATCTGCAGGAACACAAATGTTATTGTCACGCCATCCATTGTCTGTTCTTGGTTAATGGCAGCTATTTACTGCCATTGGCCATTCTGAAGATATTTGCAGCCATTTTCAAGCTTTCTGCATGGCCATTCTGTATCCATGGTGGTCATTACGAAGCTATTCTGCAGCTAGTCAAATACTGAAAGTGCCCCAGATTGCTTTGCAGTGCCACAGCTGGCTTGGGCTGCAACTTTTGGAACTGCTGAAACTTCAGAGGTGTGCTTTTTAAAAAAAACTATAAACTGTTTTTATTCTTTTACACTCTTGTTAGCTCCCTTGGGGCCTTGTTAGCAAAAGGGAGGACAGAAATGAATCTGACAATAGGCAGTCCTTTTATACCCTATATAGTGTTTATGTAGTATAGGGTTTGCTGAACCTAACTTCATTAATCCCATATAATTAATGATTCAGTAACAGTAGTTTCTGTATCTGCTGGGTTTTTCAGATATTTAACCCCAGCAGATAATGAGAATTGACTGTACATTGACCCTTTTCCGAACTTTTTTTTTTTTTTTAAAGTGAGAGTACAATGAACACATGTTGGGGTAGCAGGTTTTGGATTGTCTTAAATGACCCTCTGTGTACAAGTGTATGTGTACTGCAGAGGACTCTTCTCTCCTTGTATAGGAACTCTGGGAAAACAGCTTTTCTGAGTGTGCAGAGGAGCATTTGCTAAGGTGAGTATTTGTTTGAGCACTGAGTATAGAAATGGAAAATTTGTTAGACACAGAACCAGTACTGAGAAGTTATTTCCCCTCTACACTTGTAATGGAAACAGAAGGGGACACTCATTCTTGGAACTTTGGCTGCATCACTACATGTCTACGAAAAAAGAGAAGGGGGTGTACTAGGACTTCCACCTGAGCAAAATAGCTGCAGTCAATCCAAGCAAAGCACAGGCTCGCAATTGTGGGTGCCAGCTTTGTTAATTGTTACACTCTGTTTCCCACATTCTTGCCCAGCCTATGCGTTTTCATCAGCATGCCAGCAGAGAGTGTCTGCTCCCACCCAATGCTGAGGAATCTTCATGCTATGGCTTGCAGAACTGAATTGGAGAAAGCAACATTGGGAACAAGAAGCCTTTGCAATCACTCACCTAGCAGCCTCTAAGTTGGGAAAGTTATTCCCATGGCCTAACATAGTTTGAAAATGTAGCACCACCATCTTAACTGGGACAACTGGATCTGCTGAATGCTATAAGATTCTCTTTTTCCTTGGAATGTCTTCCTCCCAGCTCTCGCCTCTCTCAAACGTGGGACTGCTAAATCCCAAGCAATCAAACAACCCAACAAATATGCTAAAACTGTAGGTCAAATTGAACTGTGCCTAGGCTGAAGGAGTCATGTGACTGCTTTGCCACTCATCTCCTTTCAACTCACCTTGACCACTCCATCAGTAAAGCAACCATAGCAATGCTGATACAAGAAGCCTAGCTGGTATAACTTAGGACTTTCTTCTTTGGAGTTACAGTGCTACCTGTATGCAACTTCCAAAATCGACACGACTTTATATGTACATAAAGGGATGAGCAATTCTTGCTTTGTGTTTCTCCAGGGTAATTACTCAGGGATACAGCAACCTAATTATGAAAAGAAGAAAGAGTACATAATTTTAGTTATGGAACAGAATGTACGATGCAATGGAGGAGTCAACATGTTTATGAGTAGCTTTGAAATCTTCCATTTCCACCTGTCGTAGGCTTTCCCGACCTGCCTCCACCCACCACCAAGTAATCTTTATTTTCTGAGCAACGTGATTTACTACAATAGAGATGGCATTATGCATGCTGAGATATGGCATGAGCATTATGCATGCCAAGGTATTGCAACTGCAGTCTCGGTGGACTAATTAAAATGGTGTGGAAGGAGAGTTCTTGTTGATTTTGCTGGGGCCGTAACTTGTGAGTTAGTCTTAAATAAATTATGTGTGTCTACTGCAGTGGCGAAGGTGGAGAAAGCACTAATAGAGCTACAATCAGGCTAATAAAGTGGATGTTCCAGGTCTATAATTCTACATTGATAAAGCACCTTAGAACGAAGGGCTTTGAGAAAGCACTGGCTGTCAAGCGGAAGAGTCTATTTGAACATTTTCAAATTTATACCAGCATCTGAGGCCAGATCACTTTTCAAGACAGCTGAATGGATATTTAGGAACATTCAATAGTACTAATTTGGGTCTATTATTCCTTTCTGCCTCTCCAGCAGCTCGATAATTGAAATGCTGAATAACAGTTTCCCTCCTGCTAAATTGTAATGATGCCCTTTATAATCCTCTCTTTAATGCAGTTGCTGAACTTTAGAAAGGTTGCTTACTGCCAAATGTCAGTTCATCACAAGCAGTTGCAATGGAAACCCTCTTGTTTTATTATCCATTAGGCTAAAGAAAATTGGCACTGCCCAGTGAACTTGCAAGATGTGTGTCTCTGATTTACTAAGAAAGACAAATGGGTGAAGGCAGCTTGCTGGTCTGATCAAAGCAACTGGTTAGGTTCAGTGAGCCCGATGGAAGTGTCAGAAGAAGACCATGCTTAGAACTTTAGATGAGGCCATTGCCAATGCTATAGTTTCATCACAGACTGGTTTCTTGTCCTTCACCATCTCAGTGTAAAACTGTTTTACTGCTTTCCTTGATTTCTGCTTTTGAGTTTGTCTTTCCTGGGCTTGTGATAACTGCTTTTAAAAAGATTTGGTTGTTTTTAAAATGACTGTGTGTCACGCGTCTTGAATCTTATGAAAGCAAGGAGAAATATAATGTTTTAATTGTTTTTTTTTTTTAAATTTATCTGACAGTTTATACCTTGCTTTCTGCCCCCAAAGAGGCACCAAGGCAGTCAACACAAATTAAAACTAGAGAAGTACAATAAAATCATCAAGAGGTTGACTGTAACCGATAATAACTCATCACAATACTGGTCTCCGTTGCAAATGTAACATCTACAGTACCATTAAAATTTATAGCAGCCTGTCTACTCAGAAATAAATCTGATTAATTTCAATGGAACTTACTCCCATGTAAGTGTGCATAGGATTGCAGCCCTAGTGGGAGAAACTATCACCCCACATCAGTATTGAAACTACATTTTCTCTGGTTTTCTCACATCAATGTAGCCCTCCTTGAAATACAGAGCAGGACCAACTGACAGATTACAAAGGAAGTGTGATCTTTTCCAAGACCTTTGTCAGCAACTTTGCCCCTTTTTTCCCTTTGAAGGATAGATCCACCAGACTGTCTTATGGGTCATCATTATTTCTGAAGTACACAAGTATAGAGGCTAATACTGTCACCAACTTCAGTAAAGAACAATTTTGCTGGTTAATACAAATCAAGATGATTCAGTTCTACTAAACAAATTACTAAAATTTTGATTAGTTAAGTGTTTCATTGTCTAGTTTGGAATTGATTTTAAAGTAAAATCAGGATCCATGTGAGGGGCAGCAAATCCTAACTGAGACCAGAGCACAAAGGGTTTGAATCCTTTAGTTCCTTGCCATTTTCCCACTGAAAGTCTGCAGTGGCCTGGAGCAATTTCAAATGGCCATCAGCTCCCAAATTTATGACCACAATGTAATGCCCCAGGTGCTGTATGACTTAGGCAGTATATTGAACAGGTGTTACATTATGAGTAAAAAAAAAAAAAATTATAACTGCCAGTATGGCTACTGAGAAGAGTTCTAGGCCAGCGGTTCTCAAACTGGTGGGTTGTGACCCACCAGGGGAACCAGAAATGGGCCATTTCCCCTTAAGGGGAGTGAACTGGGAATGGGTGCCCCAATGGCACTGCAGCGATCACAGCACTGTGGGGACTCAGCAACATTTTAATGTAACTGGGGGGGGCTGCTGAAGCTTCCACGAGGGTCCTGAAGGCTCACAGCCCTCTCTGTGAGCCTCTGTGTGACTGCCCTGAGCTCGGATTGCAGATTGGAGCTCATTGCTGCGGCCCTGTTGGGGCCATCCACTTGTTCCCATCCCACCCCTGCCACTACTTAGGTGGTCCCCAAGTCTCTCGGAGAGTTTGGAAACCTCTGCTCTAAGCCATTGCCACCGCTGCTGCCCTATCACCAAGGAAAGGTCCCCAAGGTTTTGAGCAGGGATTACCTTGCTCATGGGGTGTTGGCAAGCCTAGAGTTCCCAGTGGCCATGCTTGTAGCTGTCATATTTCTGGAGGTGTGGCAGGAGGTGTGGTCCAGAGGTTAAGCTGCTGCCCTGCCTGAAGAAGCTAAGTGGGAATAGCCCTGGCCATGATTTGGAAGAAAGACTGACACAGCTTATAAACCTATTGTGAGAAAATGGCGCCTGGGTCCACACCCTGCAAACAGGCCTCTTATCAGTGGTAGGCCCCGCCAGGATACTGGGGCCCTGCAGCTGCCCAAAGATGTTGCATGGTGACATCGGACTTGTTCATCAATAGGGCACTCTGATTATATGTGTCATTGGTATCCTTCAAGTCTTTATTTGTTCTTAATGTGAGTTCTGCTTATTAAAATCAATTTAATAATGAAGCAGAATAGGGAGGTTCTTTCATTCCTCCTTTTAATATATGGTACACATTTTATACCATCCTCTGATGGTTTTGTGAGCATGCATTTAAACTGAGGGATTATGCGTCATTTGCCAAGGGTGGGCAGTTGGACTTGAGGAACTTCAAATTCTTAAATAAAATTACTTAGTGGCTGGGTGTTATACTGATTAGATCTAGTTGGCTGAAAATCTCATTGGCTGTGCTATATTTGCAGTCCAGCATTGCCCTCATTATAAAACCATCATTCATTTCCTATGTCTGCAGGCAACGCTTGAGAACGTCATGCCTAGGTTTGTTCTGAGAGAGAATGAATAATGTTCTCATATCATTAAAGCATAGGAAAATCCAGACTGAGAGGCATTCTGAAAATGATAATATCCAAGCACATCAGTGGAGTTTATAGGGCATCTGTGCTCCTGCACCTGAAAAACGGTTGTGTCAACCCTGATGTTCTGAGTCTTTGTATATAAGAAGGAAGAAAATAAATATAAAGAAGGCTTTCTATGTAAGAAGACATGCTATTGCAATTTGAGGCAAAATAGTTGATTCATCTGAGCTGGAGTATACGTTAAATTCTGCAGCTTGAAAGTGGACATTGTGTTGCTTCCACATAAAAGCTGTCTAGTGCAATGGTCCTCAAACTGTGGGTTCAGGACCCACCAGTGGGTTGTGACTAGTGACCCAATTTTTGATGGTTTGCGAAACGGACAGAGCAGACTAGGCTATGCTCATCAAGGGTTAGCCCATTTCTGCCCAGCCCACAGGTGTACACACTTGATCCCTGTTGCGTATATGCAACATTGGGCAGAAATGGCTTAAGCAAGCTGCTACTTGGGGTGGGAGCACCGCTGCCCGGTCACCATTATAGTCACACCACTTGACATTTATAAATCACAAGCTTCTAAAAAATTTAGGTACCACTGATCTAGTATATTTGAGGCATTACTTCACGGGAACCGGCTGCATAGTGAGAGAGGAGATTCCAGGCAAAGGCTGTCAGAGACAAGGAGAGCACTGATAAGATTCCCCGGTTGCTACTGAGTGACTGGGGAATGGGCAAATTTGACTTGAGAGAAGCCAATGCCTCATCATACTTGTCAGCAGGGGGCCAACCCAAGGCATTTTGCTGCTTGAAGTGAAAAACAAGATGGCTTCTCATCCTGCCAAATGTAGCATTAGGTTACTGCGGCAGGAGGTCTGGTCTAGAGGGTAGAACCTCCGTTAGCCCGAAGGTAACATCAGAAGGTCACCAGTTCGAGTACACCGGCAGCTCCCTGAACGGCTGAGAATGGTGAGACCTTGAAGCAGCTGACAAGCCCAGCTGAGCAATTCCACCTGCTCTTGGTGTGAGCAAGAAGCGTCTTGGCTGCCCTCCATGTGAGAGATGGAGCTGCTTGCCAGCCTGCGTGGGAGAATGGGAGGCCAGAAGTGAGACCAAACCAGGAAGATCCATTCTGAAATGTTGTTGGTTCTTGAAAGAGAGAACCTCTATGTTTGTAAAAATCCCCTTGAGGGATTTAGAAATGCCTGCCTATGTAAACCGCCTTGAATAAAGTCAGAGGAGTAATTCAATGACCAGAAAGGCGGTATATAAATATCTAGTAGTTGTTGTTGTTACTAATGGCTGAGTTGTTCGTTCCTAAGAAGATCCAGTGCATCAGGTTATTTCACATTTATCCTACTTTTCCTACCAAGAGTGATTTACATTATTCTTATCCTCACAACAACTCTGATGTAGGTTATGCTGAGAGTTGGTGATTGGGCCAGTGCTCTAATTATACTGCACTGCTCTTTTAATGCGGGGACTTTCTTCTTAAAAGAGGTGAACTAGTCCATACATGGAAAAAGCATCATTCTGTGATGGTTCACCAGACCTGTTGAAATTTCCTCCACATTTCTTTTTGTGCAGATTTTAAAGATGATACATGCTACATCCTGAGCTGCCCTGCCCATGTTGGCACAACTTTACATCTAAGTTACTGCAGATTAGAGATTTGAATAGAAAGATTTAAAACTGTAATTGGTTTTAGATTAGGACTAGGGGAATTCAGATTCAAATCCACGTTCAGCCATTAAGCTAACTGGGAGCCCAATCGGGAGCATGTCAATGCTGGTAGTACAAGCGTACCACCAGCACTGGGTGCTGCTAATGTGCCTTAAGGCACCTGGAGAGGAGGGGTCGCCAGCACTGGGCCAGCACCAGTCAGCGCCACTTGGAAGTCTGGCTGGCATTCCAGCAGCGCAGGCCAGCAGTAAGTATTTTTGGGGAGGGGGGAGACGGGGAGTGGGCAGAATGGGGTGGGGAAGGGCAGGACTGGAGGAGGAACCGGGGTGGGAGGAAGTGGGACTGGTAAAGCTCTGCTTTGCCAGATCCTGAACTCCATGTTGGGCCTTCCGGCTTGACACAGGGTCTCTCAGGTCTGCACCAGCAAAACAGCTGGTGCAGACTTAAGAAGCCCCATTGTGGGACTTGGGGCTTTCCCCAGGTGAAGGGGACAAAAGGAGACCTCCAGCAGCCGCCACGTGGCTGCAGGATGCAGTGGTAGCCACTTGGACGCCGCTGCACCTGACAGTGGCGCTGCCTTTCGGATTGGGCTGTGGGTCAGTTACCAACTACTATCATGTACTTTTTCTTAGCATGATCTACTTCACAGGGCTGTTGCAAGGATAAAAATGACAACCCTCTGAGCAAATTTTAGCACAAATACCACTGTATATGTAAAAGCCAATGGAGAACCGTTTCTTCAAAGGATGAGTTTGAATAAAAATCCATCACTGCTTTGGTAATATAAACTCCATTTTCAGAAAAACAAGAGTTACCTGCAGGGGTTTGAACTAGAGGACCTTCAAAATCCCATCCAACTCAAACATTCTTTGGTCTTGTGAAGTAAGACCATATATTAGAGTGTTCGCTTGGTTTTAACAAGGTTTGAGGATTTCCACTTTAACAAGGAAGAAGCTGGGTCATGCTAATAGGCAGATATTAGTTACCTGTATGCAATGATAGCGAGGCTTGAAAAACATTTGCTGTGCTAACAATAAAACTAACATAAACTACAATCCTATATACATTTTCCTGAGCATGTCCCATTGAGCACAATGGGGCTAACTTCTGAGTATACATATGTAGGATTGCACTGACAACATAATGTTGTAAAAATCAATGTGTCTCCAAGCCTTGGTGGCAAGGATGTCATTCATAAGTGGAAATGGCTATAAAGCAGAGGAGTGGTAGAGAGCAATATCATTTTTTTTAAAAAGCTATTGCTCATTCCTTATTAGGCACGTTGCCTGATTCCATGCATGTTTATCTAGAAATAAGTCCACTAATTTGAATGAACTTCCTCTCAGGTAAGTGCATACCACTACTAGCCTGGTTTTTTTTGCTTTCAGTGTGCAGTGAATGAGACAGGAGGAAGAGAAGAAGGGAAGAAGGCAAAGGGAAACCTAACATTAAAAATCCCAAATTCTGGTGGGCTGATATCTTAACGACTACTGAAGGTTACTCTCTCTCTCTCTCTCTCTCTCTCTCTCTCTCTCTCTCTCTCTCTCTAAGTGTGTGAGCAAAAAAATGGGAATGGGAATTCCATAATAAAAGGCCAGTCAGGAAGCATCTTACTATCACTTAGTTTCCAATGTGCCAATGGATTTCCCATGCATGCTTTCCCATTCATTTCCATCAAGAGAAAATGGAAGGTATTCAAAAGCCATACAATATAATCAACAAGACTATATGCATCTATTTCCCCGCTTTATTATACCTCATGATTCCTAAAGAAAGTGATCGTGGCTAAAATGGAAAGACAATTTAACGTGGAAAAAAAATCCACCCCATGTACTATTGAACGCTTATTTATCCATAGCACTTTGGTACCTTGTGACAGTCACCGTTGCTAAAATTCATATGGCAAGAATTTACTACTGAGAGACCATCCTTTATTTCATTCATTTACATTGTCACCTGTGCTTTCATGCTTCAGGGTATTTGCCAGCCAGCAGCAGGTAGTGGCTTTAAGTGCTATTCCACTGTTTATTTGGTTTTGGGTTTCTTTCTGTGAAGGATCTGAAATTGCCACTGTGAGAGACAGAAAGTTGGCTGAGAGGGACCACTGGGAAAGCAGCACAAACTACAAACTTGAAATAAGAGACAAATATTTATTAATGAGAGTGAGAAGCAGCCACAACAGGCACTCGGGGAAAGTGTGGATTCTCAGTATGCCGTGCTCTTCAAGCAGCTCTCTGAAGGCTCGGATTTGTTTAAACACAAGCTGACTTTCGTTTAATAATAACTAGAGGGGATGTGGAAGACTAGCAGTCCAATCCACAAGCCAATCAAGTTGACGTTTTTGAATACAAGCCAATTTAGTCCAACTGGAGTTAATGAGACTCTGTGGCCTTAAAACACAAGTGTGGGTTGGGCTGTAATTAAGAGCGGCCAGGCTGGATGACAGCTACAATCTTTTCTGACCCCAAAAAACTTCTGCTAATGTCCAGAAGAAGGTGGAAAGAAGCAGTGCATGTTTAACTAGGCCAGGAATGGCCAGCCTTTCAACTGTAGGGCTCCTGGGCCTTTAACAATTGTGTAGAGGAGGGAATTTCATCAGGTGTAGCATGTCATCTGTGTGAGCTACTAGCTGTATTCAGGAGCAAAGTGAGAATAGACCTACTTCAACACAGGGAATTTCACATAGGAGTGTGCACTGATCTTTCAACCTGTTTTGTGTGTCTGTCTGTCTTTGTATTAGTTAGCTAGGGGATAACAAGCCAAATGCTATCCATGCCATATCTCTGCAACCTCTCATGTACTGGTCATCCCAACTCGAAAAAGGATATTGCAAAGATGGAAAAGAGCAACCAAAATGATCATAAATTTGGAATAAAAGCATTTGGGTCCCTTTAAGCCATTTCTGTCCAACGTTGCATATATGCAACAGAGTCCAAATGTGTACACCTGTGGGCCGGGCAAAAATGAGTTAATTAATATCAGAGGAAAAAAGATGACTCGGGGAAGTGGCGCAGAGGTTTATAAAAGTATTCATGGAGTGGAGAGAGTGGGGATATTTTTACTCTTCTCCTGCAGCACAGAATTCAGGGTTACCCAATGACACTGACAGTAGCCACATAAAAGAAAACACTTCCGGACCCAATGCATATTGCTTTTCAGGGATTCGCTGCCACAGGCCATGTTGATGGTCACTGCCTTTGATGACTTTCAATGAGATTTGCATTAGGTAGCTTTTTGGAGGATAGGCCAGCTATTTACTGTATGGGACTTCTGTATTCTGTGGTACTGTTCAGAATATTGCTGGATGGTGGAAGGCTATTACTTCCATGCCTGGTTGGTTGACTTCCTGGAAGTATCAGTCTGCCAACTGTGAGAAACAGAAGCTGGACTTGTGTGCCTATGGTTTGATCCAGCAGAATTCTCTGTATGTTCTTAAGCAGATACAGGTTTCAGAGTTCTTCATTTGTTCAGTTGTCTGCAGGCTGTTCAAAAAAGCACTTGCGGTGCATCTATGAAAAGCACTCAAAAGAAATGAGCAGAAATGTTGACCCAAAATTCATTACTAGCAAAATTTGTCTGAGTGCCCTTCTGGGAAATAAAGTGGGGTATAAATACAGTAAATAAATAATGTTGGCAAAATTCAGTGTTGTGACTTTCCTAGTCTTTACTCTAGCAGTTTGACAATGATTTTTCTTAAAATTAAAAGCAGGGCTGAAATGTTTCTGCACCTGACTGTTGGAATAGATACTGTTTGTTTGGACTGTTCATCTGTGGCTGCTCTCTCCATTTTGTTCAGGAACGGTAAAAGCTTCTTCACCCTCTATGTTTTCGGTGTGCACTTGAGAGTTTCAAGCATACAGCTATAAAGGTAGGTGAAAGTGATAAACAAGACTGGTTCAAGACCTCCTGGCATACTAAATTGTCAGGCACAGCTAGTTGTCACTTCTTCTCCTTTTGCTCCCTGGATTTGAAAAGAAAGAGAGGAATGGAACAAAAAAGGAAGCGTGGAGGGAGTGATGGGCTAGAACATGGTGGTCAAACACACCACCCACAAAGCCCTTTTTGACGGCCCCCACCACAGCCCCCCACGCCTCCTTCCACTTCAGCAGCTTTTTTTATCTCCTTGCTTTGCCTTTCCATTTTCTCCTTTGGATAAAGAGAAGGAGAAGCTGGAACAGTGTGACAGGGAGATCAAGAAGTTCCGCCATATCCACTGCCACCTCTGCCGCTCGCCACCTGAGCCTGCTGAATGACTTTGGTGGCTCAGAACATGGAATAATTCATGGTGACATCACCACATCACTGCAGATTACTTCTGGGTTGGCACAGTTGGGGGGGGCATGTCAGGGTCATGTGTCCCCCTGGCAGCTAGAAGTTGGACCAACCTGGCCTCGAACATCACATCCAGAGAGAAGAAGGAAGTCCGTTGCTATTCTGCCGCCTGATGCAACCACTTCAGTTAGCCTTATGCACAGGCTGACCTTGATGATAAACATGTCTTTACGGATGTGTAAATCAGCAGATAGCCTGCTAGGGAGTTGGGCTTGACTGGAGCTCACTGTACAGTTCATAGCCAACATGGATGTACTGTCACATAATTGTAAAATGGCCTTCAGCATTTGTGCCTTTGGTAAGCTTTAAACTTAGCACCAAACTTCTAGAAAGTGATTCACCATCTGCTGAAGCCTTAAGGTAAGTATGCCTGCCAAGCAATCACTCAATATAGATTGTTCTCTATCTTCTGTGCAAACGATCTTGAATGTGGTTGCATTTCATTCCCCAAATTATGTTAAATTTCCCTATGACTGACTTTAGTCAAGAAAGCAGAGTGAAGGATATGTTTTGAAAGATCTCCTCTCTCCCCTCTCAGCATTTACTTTTTTTATTCATTTGCAATCTGGAAACTCACTACTCTGTGCTATGTGCTGCGTGTGATCTATTGGTCAAGTTCTGCTTGATTAATGCACAATTTTAGTATTTTTTTTTCCTCCCAAGCTGCAAACTGCTTTCCTTCAGTGATTAAAAAATGAGCACTTGGCACTCTTAAGCTCACACACTGATGTTCCAGACTCAAATTTATCTTGCGCATTTGAAAAATAGCCCCATAAACTCTAGCACATCTGAAAGCTTTAGTATGTGTATTCCAAGGAGCACTAATGAAAGAGTAGAGCTGAAATCTTTGGTCAAGCTTGCAGAAAGATTAGTGCCCACTATCCAGGAAGTATATTAAGTGTGTGTGTGTGTGTGTGTGTGTGTGTGTGTGTGAGAGAGAGAGAGAGAGAGAGAGAGAGAGAGAGAGATTACTGACAAAAGATCTGGTTGTCTGATATGCTACTGTGTTTACTCAGAAGTAAATGTCACTGAATTGAATGATGCTTACTCCCAGGAAAATGTGCATTGAAGGTCCACCATGCCCTACATGAATCTGCTTGTCTCGCGAGGGCTTCAGCGAGGCCTTCACTGCCTTCTGAGATGCATTTGGCAGTGATTCTTGAGAAGGCCTTCTGTGTGGTTGACCCAGCTATGTGGTAACTCTTCCCCACACAAGATGCAGTTGGGGCTTTCTTTGCCAGCTTTTCAGTACCATCTGAAGTCCTGTCTATTTCAAGAAGCATTTCTTGGCTTTTCCCGCTACTGTAAGTTTGTAGCTTAATTTTTCTTACTCTATGCAGCTGTTTGTTTTGCTGATTGCTGAGTTCCCCCCCCCTTGTTTTAGGGTTATTTTCGCTTTTTGGGGGTTTATATTTTTAAAGAATTGCAGCCTGAAGACTTCCAAAATCTAGGGCTGGAACCCCACCAAAATTTAGGTCGGTTCTTACTTTGCTTCTGACTCTTGGTGTGATAATTTAGGATGACATTTGAAAAAGCTCCCATTGTTTCTACTAATGAATCATGTTTTCATGAAAGGGTAGTGCATGCTGGTGATATGACAACATGTTGGACTGTCTGCATCCTCCTCATACTTTAACCTTTTTTTGCTTCAAATCTTTACTCTTGACTGGCACCTGACTGCAATTCCAGCTATAACAGCAGTTCCTGAAGTCTCTCTGATGCACTATGGCAGTGCTGTTTGAGGGCATCATCACTGTATACGTCCACCCTGCTCCAGTGCCTGGCCTCATAGGGAAACTTTTACCAGTCTAGATAAAAGGAAACCAGTATAAGTGAGGTAACTAATAAAGCAGACTCAGGTACAGGAGCTTCCATTGTACTGATGTAACTTAAGATTGTTCAGAGAGTGAAGTGATACATTATTTTTACCAGAGATGTCGGAGAGATTGGCAGCCCAATCTTAACTAACTTTCCAGCGCCGATGCCGCCATGTCAATAGAGTGCATGCTGTATCCTGGGGAGAGGGAGAGTCACGGAGGCCTCGTCAAGGTAAGGAAACATTTATTCCTTTACCTTGGAGCTATATTGCAGCTGCATCAGCACTGGAAATTTGGTTAGAATTGAGTTGTGAGGCATGTTTTAAAGAAATGGCCAGAGGTCAGTCAGTGGAACTGGTACATCTCCATAGGTTCTTGTTCTCTTTTTTCCACCCCCCTTCACTTAGCACCATAAATCTTCCATAGTTAGATATCCATATGACATGTCTCTCACTGACAAACAGCACACCCATAGCTGAATAAGACAAACAGCTCTTTGTTTGTGACACAGGAAAAAAATCAGTCATGCAAAGGTCCATCATGTGCAGCAACCTGAGAAGATATATGCCAAAAAAAATAAATCCAAAGAGAGTTTCAATGTTAGAAGCACAAGAGTCTGCCCGTCTACAAATTCAGGCCATTGGTACATCCAGCTCAGTCTTGTCTATGCTGCCTGACAACAGCTTTCTAAGGTTTAGGATGGAGTCTTTTCCAGCCCCATCTGGAGATGTTGGGACTGATGTTGGGACCTTCTTCATGCAAGCAGGTGCTCTGCATTGGATAATTTTAGACATGATTGGCCTAAGATTCAGGGTACATTTCCCTTAACGCAGTCAAGATGCAGAACCAGAGTAAAAAATGGGTGGCTGCTTGGATGCATACTCGGTCCATCCATGGAGTAATGGATGCCTGCTTTGCTGCAATTTTGGATGTCCCTGGCACTGCAGTGAATCATGCCCAGAAGCTTCATGTGTCTACTGGAGCTCCCAAGTAACTTCGACACCAGGCTATTTCCATAATGAAAAATGCAGTTTTATCCCCTGCACTAAAAAGCAGATAAGAAGACTGTTATGGTTTTTGGCTTGTTTTCCACTCCTCTGTAAGAACTCTCACCAGGTAACAAATCAATGTAGGCAGGCAAGAAATGAAAGACGATATGTCAGATATGATTTCAGCTTCCTGATAAGGGGAGCCTTTTAAACTGTGCATTAATACAAAACTATTAATATCCCTTGCTAGGTGTTAGATAAAAAAAAAACACATTGCTGAATTCACACTTCCCACAAAGTCCGGTCTTTTAAGAAGATTATTTTTTGACAGTGTAATTAGTTAGAGTTTCCTTAAATCAGACAGTAGAAGATTTGTATGCATGTGTGTGTGTGTGGAATTCTCCTGCAATTATTTCTCTCCAAATAAATAATATTTGTACTAACATGTTCATATTCTTAAATGAGGTCTCAGTCAGACCTGCAGCTAATCTGGCTTTCTGAACATAACAGACAAATTGCCCTGGAACATTATACAAGTCTCAGGTGGTGGAAGCTATTTGAGTATCCTGCAGCTATTTATTGGATCTAAATGGGAAAAAATGGTGAAATATTAAAATTAAATTGAGATAGCGGTTCCCATCACGCAAATGAAGGACAGAAAAATTGGGTCCTGATGATTCCAAGATTTCACTTTCTAACATTCTATACATGCATTTAGGATTGAACTAGGGCAATTTTGTGCTCGGGTGTCCTAAGGAAAAAAATGGATTTGCTGAATCTACTCTCAAACATTACTGTACAATGTGGTATAATGAATAAGCCTCAATGCATTCGTTTTAGTACTGTGGAGGTATGATGCAACTGTCAAATATTGGCCCTGGTTTTTGTAAGAATAAGAATACTGAAAGTAGATGTCTTCCACACAATTGAAGAAACATATTTCTTTAGTTCCCTCTACCTCTGTCCTGATCTAGTATGAGGAACATAGTATCCTACTACACAAATGTATGGCTTGGGAGAACGTATATATGTTGTTACTGGCATGCTTTTGAAAACAGCTGTAACATGCACATATAGCATATTGTGCATATGTATGTTATACATATGTATAACAAAAAACCTATCCAGGCTATCACATTGCAGTAAATGTGAAAAGCTTCCCTATGGACCTTATTTGGTCGGCAATCTTCAGCTCGTTCTGGGCCCAACTGCTTCATGTTCTTGCCATCGAGCAGCAAAAACACAATAGTAGTTGAGAGCACAATGTAGCCAGGCCCAGAATAGGCCAAAGATTGATTGACAGAGGGTTGGGCGGTGTGTTACCCCCTTCTGAGGGTGTCACCCAGTGCAGCCTGCACCAAATGCACTCCTGTTGTGACTCCACTGCTTGTAAGAGATGCAGTTCACAAGCAGTGGCCATCGCTTGTACCTATATAAATGAAGTAAAATCAGGTGTCAGTTTTTCAGTGTTCCAGATATAACTTGGGAGAGACACTACAGATGTACATGTAAAGTACATGTACATGTAAAGTGGGTCCAGGGACCTTGCACTACATTCTGTATCTCACATTGTATCTCTACAAGAAGCAGAAATGCACAAGGGACTCATGCATCTCAATTACGTTCCTTCTCCCATGTCATGTGTGATAGAAGACAGTTGCATCTTTCTCCTTTTGCTAAATGCATGAGTTCGAAATGTGTGCGGACGTTGCCTGGAGCAGGGGAGATGGGAAATTCTTACTTTGTCTGCTAGAACAGTCAGCGAAAAGCAGATGCTTTCACATCATGCAATCTCCAAAGCATTCAAACACACATTCACACATAGTTCGCCAAGCCTTACCTGCCAAGTTCATATCACTCTTTTGTTAATGGCATATATTCTAGCCAAAAGCTAAAAATATTCAAGGAAACCACATTATTTTAATCAGCTATTCAAAGAGCCACCAGCATTGTTTCTTGGGAATTATAGTACGTGCTGCTAATTACTAGACATGATTAGGTTTCATATATCCCATGCCTCGTGTGGCATTTTTCTGAGTGAGTTGATCTTCACTTAGGAAAAAAAACATAGGGTTCATCTGTGTGTTTGGTTATTCCCAATTTTTAGTGGAATGAATCTATATTGCTGTACGTCTGTTTAAGCACAGTAAATTTGGAGTAAGTGCTGTCCAGGGTCTATTGATGGTTATTCTTGGGACGGTGCATAGTGCAGCTCAGCTTATTTCCAGGAACTGATATAACTCAAACTGCTGCAAAAAATCTCCAGCTTTTTTCTACAGGTAAATAGGGAACTGTTTTCGTAACTTGTCTGGAGCGTGTGCCGTTTCCTGAAGGTTAACCCAAACAGCTCCCTGGCAAAGAGAAGGACATTATCTGTCAAAGTGAGATGACAGAAGTAATGCTTGGTCTCAAAGCTTATCAGAGGTATGTGGGAGTGTTTGTGAAATGTGTACAGTGGTCATATCTTTGGACTGACACCATAACAGAAACATTTGAAAATCTTGCCCTATCAACTGATAAAGGACAGTGAGTGTTTGCAATTAATGGCAGAGGTATGGAACTTATTGGAGATACTGTTTGGTTATCAGGTGAGGCAAAACTTTTTCAAATGACAAAAGGATGCATCTCTGTGCAGTCACCCCTGCATTCTAACAGCATCAACCTCATTGTTATATTGGCATCCCTAATGCTGTTGTGTTGTTCTTTTTTTATACACCATGAGCAAAAATACTGTACAATGGATAGGAATTGTTGTGACACTGGAGGACATGAAGGACACAATCCTAGCCTGTGCTGGAACAGGCAAACCAAAAGGCTTGCGCTGTATCCAGCACAGGATATGGGCCAGAATTGGCTCAGCCAGAGGCAAGGGGAAACTTTTCCCTTTACCCCTTGGCAAGGTGCCCTGGCCCCTATAGGTCTCCTCGGACCCACACCACCTCCAGAGGTGGCGCAAGTCCAAGGAAAGCGGAGCGACTTCAAGCAGTTTAGGATTGCGCTGCAAATAGCACTGCATATTCATTTCTGCCCGCTGTCCTATAATGTGTATATTTTTCTGCTTAGACAATTTATATACCGCCTTTCTCCCCAATAAAGGGCTCTCAAGGCAGCTTACAATAGGCGCAAATATAATAAAATACATGCATGTGAATAAGAATTATAAAAAGTTTACTTACTATGAAGAACCAGAGACAAATTGGCAGGGTGTATAGGGTGTTGTCTCTGTCAGGTTCTGAAACTGAGCCTGTGGGGGTCTTTGCAAATCTCAAAATGTTGCCAAGGCAGCTCTTCCAGTTTCTCATGGGCAGACTGAGATAGGAAAGAGTACACACATATGAATATGGGCTAAACCAGATGTGATGTGGAAGACTCATGCATGCATGCATACTTTAAAGAAATTGCAAGCCAGTAGCTCTGGAGAAGGCAATCTCTTTCCCTCGGTATTATTTTCATGATCCAAATGCTTCTTCTCCACCCCCCTCCGATACAAGTGATCTGTATCATGGCTCTATTTTTTTTTCCCCCCATGGAAGGACTATTAACAGCTTCAGGGACACAATTTAGGGTAAAACTAGACATATCACCAGAACTTGGTGCACAAGGAGGGGGTATAACCCTTTTCACTGCACCAGGGTCCTGAAGAAAATTGTTTTTCAAAGAAAGGGAATTTTCTGGAAAATTCTCAAGAAAATATCAGATACCTTCCTAGAGCAAACAGCAACTGGGAGGGTAGGACAAGAAGCAAATTTTAGTAGGGACCATGTCTTTGGGAAAAGCTCTGTCTTCCCCACAGCTTCAGTACATGCAGGTCTGGACCCCTATGGAAAACCATTTTGTTTTTGGTTGTGTCTAGTTTGACCCCCCCCCCCCCAACTGAGAAAACAGGAGTCATTCAATGCTTCTTTACCAGTTGCTCTGCTCTGATCAGGATCAGAATCTCCTGCAACTGTTTTGAGTAAAGCAGAATCACAAAGACCCAATCTCAGTTCTGCCAAATCATATCTGCTTGGGCTTTGACTATATCATGATCAACACAGGTTTGGGTGTAAGACAATTGCCTGCAACTGGTAGATTATATACAACTTTATCATGAGCCTCTCCGGTGGGTTGCATTTACAAAAAACCCAAGCCTTGTAAAAAAAAACAAAAAAAACCAGCAATGAATCCATTATAATTTGCTTTCAACACTCTGCAGTGTGGCCAGCATAGATACTGTTTGAAGACTTTTTGACAGATGTTTTTGCTTGGTGATTCTGTAAGTTCAAGCGGCAGCATTTGTTGCTCTCGGTCTTTTGACGGGAAGCTCAGGTGCCTGAAGTAACAAGAGCAATTGAGCATTGTGGGATTTGAGTGACAGCCTGGGGTTTCCAAGGCATGCTCTTGCTTACAAAGTTGAGAGAAACTTCCGTTGTCAAATTGGCATGTGTCAGATGAAGAGGCTTAGTTAGTGGCACCAGCTGTTCTGCAAGCACACCTCCTGTGCAATAAACAATTAATACAAAAGCAAAGAGCACAAATATGCAGGCAAGGGCTTTAATCCACTACAATCCCAGCTTGTGCTATTCTGCCACGTCTTTCTGGGTGACAGGTGCCATAAGTCACTTTATGGATTAATCACAACATATTGTAGAAACAGAATGGGCGGGCTTGTCAATGAGGAGGGAATCAGTCTGAGGTCTGGGGAGAAATCCATGGAGAATGACGCCTGCACTGTATTCTCCTTTGCTTAAGAAGAAATGATCTGGCTTCCGATAAAATCATTCCCTTTTGCAGCAAAATCTGTTTGCAGAGAATTCAGAGTGTAATATTTTACCCCTGCTGATAAAGATAAGAGGTGCTTTCGCATGAAGCATGGCCTGTGTTGAAAAGCACTTGCTTTCTTACATGTCATATTTTTTTAAAAAAATCGGTATATAGCAACATGACTGTTACAGTAGCAGATTGCAAGGTGGTGGCTCCATTTGCAGTTTCTTCCACAGTTTGGGTAAGCAGGGAGCCTTGTTTGTAAACTGAGGAACATGACACATTAAACATGTTTTACAGGCTAAAGCACACCTTACTACATGAAACATACATGCCATAGGATTAACTTGATGGAAGTTTTAGCTAAAGATGTCAGAAGTATTCTACCAGGGGAGCTTGCAGTACTGAGCTTCCCTTCTTGAACATTTACAAGCAGGATCGAGGTGAGCACAAATGTGTCTGCGGAAGTTTAAACTTTTAAGAGGAAATTGGCCACTTTTGCAAAGGGTCTTCTTCAATGGAATCTGCCAGGTATTGGTACCCGCAAAGGTTTGATGTTTTGTGGCTGCATTCAGGGTTTTGCAAGAGATCAGACTGATGGTCCACAAAGGCTCAAGCATTTGCAGACATGTGCTTGGAACATCTGCAGAAGCGCAACTCGTTTTCCGGTTAGACACCGGGATTCCCATGTACGCTTAGTTTTAGAGTCCCAATCATGTATACCTAGGTCCTGATTGGATTTCCTAGATTCCTGCCACTAAGGGCCCAATCCTATCATGATGCTGCAGTGTCAGAACTCATGTTCAGGAAGTGAAGCCCAGCTCATTGCATTGCAAAATGTGCTGTGCTGTTGCACATTACTTGGCTCCTGCTGGAAACAGCGAGTGGCTCTGGCCATGCTTCACTGGCCCTGGAATCCAGATCCCCTGGAACTGGTAAGTCAGCAGCAGGGTGATCTGTGGGTAAGAAGGTAGAGGAAAGTGGTGTTTCACAACACCACAACCACAAGGAGAACCAGGGGGGCATGGGGGGGCATCCAGTGGCAGTCATGCTTGCTGGAACTTACCCCTCTTTTTAAAAACCTCCTTACCCCTTTTCTCTGACACAGGCCACCAAGATAGGTGGCCTGTGTCTGAGAAGATGTTTAGGTAGCCTGAGGGCTTACAAGGAGGTAAGTAAAAAATTTTTTTACGTACCTCTCATTTGCTTTCAGTACCACCCCCCAACCACAGCATGCATCATGAAACTTCTTTGGCATGGCGGGATAGGCATGGGGGATAGGATTGATTAAGAGAGGTACGCTGCCAGTTTTATCCAGGAGTGACTTTTGTTCCAGAAGCCACCTGTCACTGAAGCAGCAGAGGCTCAGCCCCATACAGTCTCAAAGATGTCATGCTCATTAAATCAATAGCAGAGATAATGGAGCTCCTGTGCTTGACAGTGTGAAGTCAACAGGGAGGGCTGTAGCAATCGGTGTGCTCTCTGTTTGTGCAAATGGCAGGTACCGTAAATATTATTGGCATGTCTAGTTCATGGAAGGGTCTTAAGCAAAAGCCTTTCTTGAGTTTTCTTTACAGTCTCAGAATTGAATTGTTTGATGGGGTGAATGTCTTTTTAACTTGTCTTCTGGGACAACTGTGGGGCAACTGTGCCCTAAGTAGTTTTGTGCTTCACAATTTCTCCTCTCTAGGTTGCTTTCTCCGGTCTCATAGCTAATAAGAAATGTCACTGCTCAAATAGTCTCATCCTGAATTTGTGTCATTAGCTGCAAAGCTGTGACATTAGGCTCCCTGGTAACTTCAGTACGCCCACTGATTATGGCACTGGAATTGCTAACACGTTTGTAACTGGACAGTTATCTATTGACCACTGCTGCTTTTCTTTCCGATGATCACTTCACCTGGATTCTGAAAGACAACAAATGAGCAAAAGAGATTTATGGCTTTGGGGAAATCTCACATGGAAGGCCTACAAAATAGAGATGGTATGGAGTAGGGGAAAGAGGAAGAGACAGGAAAATCAAGGAAGAAATTGAATAAAGGCCATTGTCTGAATTCCTTTTCAGCATAAACCTGAAGAAATTCTCCTTATATCACTGAGATGGTTCAGCTTGCAGTGCAAGTACTTATATACTCAATACACTCATGCTGATGGCACTTCAAAAGTAGATATTTCTTTTAAAAGAGAAATGCTCTTGAAATGCTCTTATTTTGCCCAATAACCACACCAGATTGCTGGGGCATGTTTGCATCAGGCTCCCATGGTTCACTTCTCCCCGTTCTTCCTACTCCCTGATCCATTCCTCCCATCACCTTCCCCCCCCCCAAGCTGGTCTCACACCACTTCCCCCCCCCCCCCAAGCTGGCTTACCTGCGCTAATATGGGCTGCGGAAGCAGGCCATCAACACTGCCGCTGTTTGCAATAGCATTTTTGAAATGGCCACCATATGGATTTACGCAGTGGGCCTCTGATACCCACTGCCTACGTGGTGGTGGTTCCAGTGTGGGCATTTACAACAGCGGAACTGTTCTGCTGTCGAAAAGCCCACGTAGGATTGGGCTGCATGGGAATCCCTGTCTCTGATTTTATCCATGATTTTTACATATTACAACACAGGAAGCACTCTTCAGCATTCCTGTTCATGACCCCTTAAAGCCTTTCTGTTCTTACATGTCACTGCCAACTGAAACTCAGAAGGTATAAGCAAATGCAAGAGGGTCTCCCTCTGGAATCTAAAATGAAGAATACAGAAGGTGTTTCTTTGAGTACCCTGTCCCTAAGACCAGCACTCTGAATTGCTCCTGGAACTCTGGCAATTAATAGAGTTGATACCAAGGACACCCTGTGAATTTAAACCAGTATCTTCAGAGAAGTTGTATAATACAGGTGTGTGCCACTTAACGACAGGGATACGTTCTCCAATCCCCATTGTTATGTGATTAGGTTGCTAAGCAAACATTCAGCTCAATCTAGTGCCTTTGTTGTGCAAACAGACACTCCCTGCCAGACACTCACTAGCTGCACAGGTTGCTGGAGACCAATTGTCTCTTCTTTGCATTAAGAACCTCTTCGTTGTGTTAACACACACTCTGCTGCAGGCTATGGGAAACGTGACTGCCTCAATAAGAGCCTCTTTGTTGTGTTTTGACCACCATCATATATGCGGACCATCATTAAGTGGAAGGTTGTTAAGCGGTGCACGTCTGTAAATTGAAAGAAGCAATGACTCTAGATCTCACAGGCCATCATGCTCTGTTTTAAGGCTCCACTGGAATGCTGATGGAACTGGGAACTCTTTCTCCATTTACTCATAAAACGGATTCTTTGGAGGAGCACACTCTGCAAGCGAATCCACTCTGACTTTTATTGGTGTCCAGTACTGGAGCACATACATTTTCTGAAAAATGCCAAAACAACAAGAACCAGATATCTGGACCTCCCATATGTCACAAGTTGAATATAGGTCACCTGAGGGTGAAGTATTGCGGCCCATTTCCTTTGAGAAGATGTCACCCACAGTTCAATGTTTATGCAGCAAATTCCCTGTAGAAAAACTTCTAACATACACTATATTATTCCAATTGATTTTTCCATGTCAAGCAGTGGTAAGGCAATGGCAGTAAAACTTGTTCGAACTAAGTGCGAGATAATTTGTTCATGTGTCAAGCTTCCAAATTACTGCTGGTGGGTGAACTGCAATGGACAAAAACAAAAGAAAGAAAATCTTTGTGTGTTTGAGCTAACAATTTCTCATTTCCAGATGTTTCTGTTCTTTAAAGGCCGCGTTGGATATGAGTCCACAGTTGGATGGTTAATCCTGCTGTATAACAGCAGAAGAAGATACTTTTTTCTAAAGCCCTGTTTATTCAATTAGATTGCTGAGTTACAGCCCAATCCTATGCATGCCTACTCAGAAGTAAGTCCCATTAGAGTAAGTGGGGGTTACTCCCAGGAAAGTGTGGATAGGATTGGGCTGTTAGTCTGCAAGTGCCCATTAGATCATTTTAAAATGGGGAACACTTTATATGAAATTGTCTTCACATTAAAGTTACTATGTCCAAAAATAAAATTGTTTTTTAAGCTTTTTCTCTGTTAAAGTGCTGGCGCAAAGCACTGCAGTACCCTACCCACAGTGCGTTATCGCTCATGCTTACCAGTAAGAGGTCATGGGCAACAGTAGAAGCAACTATTCCCACCCTCTTCACTGGCCAATGGAAACATCCTCCAGAAGTCATGTGATGATGCTGGAGGATGCTTCATTTGTAGATGGGGTACCAAGCACAGGGAAAATATAAGCCTCTCAGCCAACTCACACTAGTTCTGACACCAGCATGGGGGAGGGAGATCAGGGGCTGGCATGGCTGGGTAATATTATTATTATTATTATTATTATTATTATTATTATTATTATTATTATTATTATTATTAATTTATACCCCGCCTTTTTGCCCAACGGGCACACAAGGCAGCTCACAACACTTTAAAAAGACAACATTAAAAACAATTATTAAAAACAATTTACAATAATTAAAAAATCTAAAAACAAACAAACAAACAAACCCCGTGGATTTTCATATAAAAAGCAAGAACGCCAGCTAGCCTGTCAACAATTAAAAGCTTTTTGAAATAAAAAGGTCTTCATGCCGAAACGTTAGCAACGAGGGAGCAGTTCTCAGTTCTAAGGGGAGGATATTCCACAGTTCCGGGGCCACCACCGAGAAGGCCCTCTTCCTGGCCACCGCCCCTCTCACATCTCTTAGTGGCGGCACAGTCAAAAGGCCCCCCCCAGATGATCTAAGAGCACGGGCAGGATTGTAGGGAAGGAGGCGGTCCCTCAAATACCCCGGCCCCGAGCCGTAAAGGGCTTTAAAAATCAAAACTAGCACCTTGAATTGACTCTCTGGGGTAGATCAGAGGGTTTGATCTGAATTGACCAGAGGGTAGACTCTCTGATGGGTGTAGGCCTTCAGACACTGCTCAAGTTTTGATCTCTCCTTGAAATAACTGAATTTGATAAAAAGACTTAAAATAGTTGAAATTTTAGGACAATTGATAATTGCCTCTCCTGCCCTTTTGTTCCTCTCTTACATCCTGATGTACTGCTTCAGATGGCATTTGACAAGAGGGGAGTAGGACTAGCTTCTCTTCCTGCTGAGAGGGATAGTAGGAGTGATAGGTGTGGATTAGTGCTTCTGCTGGCCTTCAGAGTTTCCTGTGTCCATTTCAGTCCTTTGCTCTGCTGTGTATGGCCTCTCTGCCTTGCACTCCAGTTCAGCTCAATGACTTGGTGTCCTACAAAGGGTCATCGCAAGAAAGCCAAACAGATCACACAATCCTGTCATACTTCAAGACAATGTGTGCCCTCAGTGTATTATCTCAAGCGCACAGCCTCCAAAGAGTGGATTAGGCTGTTATTCTCATAGTCGAGATTTAGAACCAATAAGAAGTAAGAAGACTTTCATATCTATAATAAGAAGGGTCACCTTTATCTATGACACATTTAAATGTGTCTGTTAGTTCAACATTGCCTTTGTATTTCAGATTGGGAGTATTTTGCCCTCACTAGATTGACTACACAGATATGTCTGTTTTATGAAGGGGAAAATGTTTAAGCAGAGACATTTTTAGCAGCAAATAGTTTCAGAAAGACATTTTGACTGTGTAGAGCAGTGGCTTGAAGCAATTCTCTAGTACTGATTTGAGGAGTCTAAGCCCCCCTTGTACACATATAGATTACTGGAGAATGCTCCTTTTCAGTTGTGACACCTCTGTTTATGGAACAATCTCCCAAGGAGACTTGCAGCACAATCCTGTGCATGCTTACTCAGAAGTAAGTCCTGTTGTGTTCAAAGGAGCTTACTCTCAGGAAAGTGTGCATAGGATTGCAGCCTTGCTTTCCCAAAATTTGTTAGCTTTGTCAAGCCCAGCTGCAGAGGTGGGTCACAACTCCATGTGCCCTGTGCCCAACACTATGCTGCCTGTAGCTCAGTCTTGCCTTATTGGAAGGCCCCAGAGATTGCTTCTGGGTCATGCTGGACCCACAACCTATTGGTCTCTGTGGGCCCCAGAATGCCCCTCAGAAGAGACCAGATGCAACTTCCATTTTGACCAGAAGTCACTTTCAAGGGGCATTATGGAACCCACGGAGGCCAAGAGAGTGGGTCATGGACCTGGCATGACCCATAAACCAATCCTGTCGCCACTCCTTGGCCCAATCTGCCCACCCTCACCCAATTTCCTCTCCATTTCACTCCTTCTCACCCTCCTCCTGCTCTCCCCCTGCCCCGCCCCTGTGCCAGACTTACTGGCCTGGTGGGTCTCTTGATGACTGCAGGTGCACACAAGGAGGCTCTGGCCTTCCTACCAGCAGGCCGGCTATGAATGCTTTTGCAAAAAGCACTTAACAGCACTTTTGCGATGGTGTGTGTTTCACTGGTGCAGTCACAGCAAGGATTGGGCTGTCAAAGAAGTATCATAAATCAGATCACAGAGAGAAGGTTCAAATAATCTCAGTTGTAGGGAAATGTGAGCGGAAGGAGGTATCTGTACAACTAATCCGCACTTGCAGGAGTGTGGACAAGTAGGTACAACACGCTTTCAGTGCCCAAGTCATTGTCTGCTAAAGAGGTTGGCCTGTCAATTCTAAAGACCGCAGTAAAAGAGATAGTCCAATCATTCTGGCAATGAACTGGCCAAAGCAAACACATTAGACAAGAGAGTTGTTGATTGTTGCCAAACAGTGCAGACTTTGTTTTCCTTTGGCAGATTTGGATTTGTTATTTGCTGAAGAATGATCACTTTTGTGGATTACAGTCTTACTGAATTAGTAGCTTACATGATCTCCCTCTCTTTCTACAGGCAGGCACCCCCCCCCCCCCCGGTCCCAAGGCAGCTAAATTACCCATCTCATCAGAAGCCCAGAAAGACTTTAGGATGGGCTTGGCAATCCAGGTCTTAAGGGTCACAAGCCAACATCCCTGAGCCAGACATCCTCTTGAGATTAGTACTGATTTCCCCTCAGGCCCTTGCATACCTTAGGATGCACATACAATCCCTACTCCTACTCCCAGTCCTGCACTCTTCCTGCCAGTAGTGACCAAACTGGCTAATGTAGCACCTCAGTAAAGGTGAAGGTTTAGGGTAGGCAACCTCCCCCACCACCCCACACACCATACATCAATCAGGCAAAGAGCAAAACATTCCTACCCAACCCTCAAGGGTGGCCATCACCTGAGTTCCAAACTTGTTGCAGGAATGCTGACAAAAATGCCACAGGAGCTCTGCCTCTTCAGAATGTCCAATCAGTAAGCACTCTATCCTTGTGTGTGTGTGTGGGGGGGGGGGGGGGGGAGAACTGGGTATGAAGGCCACTGCCTGTAATGTGGTGTGGCTGTGTTATCATTATAGAAGTGAAATTATATTTCAGAAGGAATACATCTGAAGGAACTGATAGTAATCAGATACTGCACCACTGCCATTCATAAAAGACCTGCAGGATGAGGCTGTCACGGAGCCTGAATTCTTCATGCACACATTACTTTCAGTGCGCCTATAACCTGTGAACCTGTTTGTAGGTTGACTGTTGATCTGTATGAATCTACAGTTATTCACAGATTGCTTTCAGCATGACAACAGCAGTACATTTGATCTGTAGTCCACGTTTTCAAGGGACCTGGTCAAGTTGCCATGCAAAATGAGCCACGAATATATTATGATGTAACATCATTCAATGAAAATGTGTGTATGTGAGCACAGGCATCTCTATATAAGTAAGATGTAACTGCTGAGTAGCCCTGGAAGTAAAAAAAAAAATGGAAGGGCGTGGAATTGTGTGAAGCTCTCTGTAGCTACCTAACAGATAGGTAGATTTTGCTGGCTACATTTCTCAATACTTATGTGATCTGGTGGGTTGATAGAACCTGAGAACCAAAAAACTCTAGGTACCTGAGGTTTCTTTTCTCATTTCTCTATTCATTTTTATAGCAAATTTGTATCAAAGCCTATCTAGAAAATGGTGGTGGTCAGAGACTTGTGCGTTTCATAATAGGGTATAAGTAAAAAAATTCCACTCCATTTTCTGGGCAATTTTGTTTCTACAGTTTTGATCAACATTCCACCCCCCCCCCCACCCCGCCCACTGACTTTAATGTGCTGCAATGCCAGAGACATCAGCTATATCTCATGGTATGTATTTGATTAGTTGCTGTGCAATGCAAAAAAGATGAGATGGATTTCACACTGTACTTGAGATGAAGATTGGTATGATTATTTTCTTTCTCCTCATCACTCATTTGGCTCCTGAAATACAGTGCATAAGAAGCTAAAAATTCAGTTCTGAATATGTCACCACGGCTAGATTATAGAAGATATGATGACAACTATATAACTCAATGCATACAACTTCCATATGTAAGTGCGAACTAGCCCAGATCCACCACCAGGAGATCTACCGCCAGAGCTGGGTGCCGTAAAAGTGCTGTAAAGTGAGACACCCAGTGAGTAAGTGAAACCACTGGGTGGTGATACAGCCTCGGGGGAGGGGGGAGGGTGGGGGAGGGTAGAACAAGAGCTGGGGAGGAAATGGCGTGGGAAGGGGATTTAGCTCTGCTCTGCTGTATCCTAACCTGTATATTGGGCTGAAAAGCCCAACATGGATTCTCTCAAGTCTGCACTAGAAAAATAGTCAGCGCAGACTTGAGAAGCCTCTCTCATCCCCTTTCCTGCAAGGGAAGTTCTCCAAGGGGACTTTTGTCCCCTTGCCCTGAAGTGACTCCTGGCAGCTTCCCAGTGACCACTAGAAACAGCAGTAGCCGCTTTGGTGTCACTACTCCAGCAGGTGCCAGGAAGCTTAGGTTTGGGCTGTTACTCAAGCAAAAGAGCTGGCATAGGTTGAGGAAACCCATTAGAGGCCAGGCAGCCTACATTTTTTACTTACTGCTCCCAGGCTGTTTGGTTGCATCCCATCATAGTATGCACCACAAGCTCTCATTGGCAGAGCTGCATACTCTAGACTGGTATAAGGACTGAGTCACTAATTTGCTCAGAGAAGTATGCAAATACTGTGAACATACAAAGCTACTTTATACGGGATCAGGTAATTCATCCATCTCACCTAGTCCAGCCTATTTTGACTCACTAGCCTCTCAGGCAGGTGTCTGTCCCAGCCTTGCTGCTTGCTGCTTTTGTTTTTAATTGTACAAGTCACGGATTGCAGTTAAGATCTTTTGCATGCAAAACATGTGCTGAACCATTGGCCAAGTCCTGAGCTCTCCCCAAAGTCAGATAATTGATCCCAATGGACTTTGGCCATTTCCTTCACATTTGCAAAATCTGTGGCACATAATTAGCAACTACCCAGATTACCCAGATATGAAACACGCCATTTTATGATCTGATGAATAAGACAAACTGGAGTTAGTCAAAGAAATGTCCTTTTGGAGTGCATCTTCCGCTTGCTTAGGTAAGCAGGATATTACCTTCAGGAGGTCGGAATTCATTACTTTAATGAGCAAGGCTAAATATGTGTTCATTCAAGAGAGAGCTGATTTCCTCACATAGTGATTATGTGTACATATTCATGGTTTGTTACATCCCAAATGACCCGGTTGCTCAAGAAACTCAGTAGCTTGCAGATGGGATAGATGCCCGAGCGAATGACAGCAAGACGCATTAACAAATTCTTCAGGCAAGTCATGTCCAATGCGTCTTTTATTCTCATCATCTTTGTGCAACCACACAAGAAGCTCTCACTGTCACAAAGAGATGCTGCTCCTCTGGCAAAGATAATAAAAGGAAGCAAATGCAATGGCACAATCTGAAGAAGTCATTTCAGCATTCAGCATTTTGCTACCTGCTGGATATTTTGCATGCCCTCTTCCAAACAGAGACTTCATGATACAAATATGGCAATCATCGATACTTATACAGCATACCTAAACTGAATTAGCACAGCCTACAATGCCTTGTCAGCTGAAAAAAAAACCAAAAAACACAGGTCCCTCTTCTTTCTCTTTTTGTCCTGGCCACCTTACAGTAACTACTGTTTTCAGAAGATCTGTGGAGCCATACATTAATTGAAATTGAGGGAAGATTGAAAAGATCCAGGTTCAAAAACCTGCTCAGCCACAAAGCTTCCTTCAGCCAGTCACCATCTCTCAGCCTGACCTACCTCGCAGGGTTGTTGTGAGAACAAAAGGAAGGGAGGAACCATGTACACCACCCTGAGTTCCTTGGCGGAAGGGAAGTATCAAGATGTGAATAATAATAATAAACAAACAACAACAAATAAATAATTAATAAAGAATTGTTCAAGTATTTAAATAAATATTATTTAATATAAATAAATAAATCCCAAGGTTGGCTTGAAAACAGCTACACACTCGGTAGGACTGCCATCACCCCTTATTCAGCCAGTTCCCTGAGCCAGAGGCAGCTCTCCACAACTTCAGGGGCTCCTCAGCCACTGAGAAACAAAAGAACAGCATTTTCCCCAGGACCCTTTCTCATGTCAGCACTGTGAAGGAACAGTAATGTGACAAATTAGAGTCAGAACCAGACACAGCTGAAAAGTTTTTCCATCATTCAGTAAGCCTACTTCCTCTAAGGTAGAAGAGCACAGTCCTAACCTGCAGGTAAGCCAGCCCAAGTCCCTTGCACCAGCCCAGGAGTGTTGCAAAAGTGCATAAAGAACTTTTGTGCCACTCTGGAGGTGGTTAGGCAAGGGACTTGCCCTGGCTTCCCTGAACCGTCACGGGCTCTGGGGAAGGTGACTTTGCGTCAACCGAGCTTGGCTGACGCATGGGTCTAGGGAGAATGGGAAGGAAGCCAGAGGGAGGCATTCCTGGGTGGGGGGAGGCTGGGTGGCAGATGTTCCCAGGGGCAGGAGGGCAGGGAGTGGGAGGTGGGACCAGGATCCAGCAGTTATGCTAGATCCTAACCCAATTCCTGGGCAGCCTCTGCCAGCCCTGGGCTGCTCAGATTTGTGCCAACTTGGGAGATGTCACAGATCCAAGTAGCCCATTGGGGTAAAGTAACCTACTTTACCCGGGGTAAGGGGAAGTGATTCCTCTTGCCCTCGGCTGAGCCACTAAGCGCCCAAACCTTGCGCTGGATACAGCACAGGTCTGCTGGCCTGCCTTGTCCAGCACAAGTTAGGATTGTACTGCACAGCATTCATTAAAAGGAAACAGGGAAATGGAAATAGCAACAAATACAGAATTCTTGGCCATAGCAGGTGTTATGTATGTAAGTTATGCAGGATCAAAATCTTGCATAACTGATTGGTCCAGACTTATTGCTGGCCAGTCTAGTGATGGGTCAAAATTCTACTGTCTGATTGGCCCCCTAGTTAATGTTCCAACTGCACCAATCATGGGGAGTCTGGGCAGAGCTAAAGGGTATAAAAGCCAGGGATGTTTGCCTTGTGTTTCTTTGCCAGGTTCTGTTCTGAAGATGGAATAAATATACTGAGCTGTTATCTCTATGCCTTCCTTTATTCACATGGACCCACTATATAACACTGGCGACAAAGGTGGGATTTGATTCCTCCGTGCTTAACCATGCTAGAACTAAGAGCTGATTCACTTAGAGCTGATTCACCACTGGGGAATTGTCGCCCCAGACAAAGAAAGAAGGACTGGCTTCCATAAGTCTGCTGAGCTGCCACCTTGAACACCCAAGGTCACATCAAGGACACTTATGCAGAATGTCTTGAGTTCTTCCTTGAAGCCAATGCAGTCAAAGATGCAGCCCTAAAGCGGGCCATCTTGCACACCTTGTCACCTTATCTGTGGCTCTGCCACTATTGAAATCGCCCAGAATCTTGTGGCACGAGCAGAATTAAGAGCTACCAGTTAAAAGGGCACCATGGCCCTCCTGAAGAATCACTTCTCACCCCAGTTGTCTGTATTGCACGCCGCCATGCCTTCTACAAGAGATATCAGGCTGCCAGTGAGGCTGTCAGTGAGTCTGTTCCAGCTTACGTGTCTGTGCTTCGTTATCTTGCACGAAGATGTGAATTCCGAGACCTGGAAGAAATGCTTCCCGACCTGTTCATATGCAGCCTCCAGGATGAAAGGATTCAGAGGAAGCTCTTTGTGAAGGAAGAGCTGACCTTTCAAGAGGCTGTCAAGGAGGCGCTGGCATTTGAAAAAACAGAAGCAGCAGCAAGGGAGATTCATACCTCTTGCAGCCCAGCCACAACTCGAAAAGCTGAGGCATAAGAACATAAGAACAGCCCCACTGGATCAGGCCATAAGCCCATATAGTTTAGCTTCCTGTATCTCACAGCGGCCCACCAAATGCCCCAGGGAGCACACCAGATAACAAGAGACCTGCATCCTGGCGCCCTCCCTTGCATTGGCATTCTGACATAGCCCATTTCTAAAATCAGGAGGTTGCACATACACATCATGGCTTATAACCCATAATGGATTTTTCCTCCAGAAACTTATCCATTCCCCTTTTAAAGGCATCCAGGCCAGATGCCGTCACCACATCCAGTGGCAAGGAGTTCCACAGACCAACCACACGCTGAGTAAAGAAATATTTTCTTTTGTCTGTCCTAACCCTCCCAACACTCAATTTTAGTGGATGTCCCCTGGTTCTGGTGTTATGTGAGAATGTAAAGAGCATCTCTCTATCCACTTTATCCTTCCCATGCATAATTTTGTATGTCTCAATCATGTCCCCCCTCAGGCGTCTCTTTTCTAGGCTGAAGAGGCCCAAACGCTGTAGCCTTTCCTCATAAGGAAGGTGCCCCAGCCCCGTAATCATCTTAGCCGCTCTGTTTTGCACCTTTTCCAATTCCACTATGTCCTTTTTGAGATGCGGCGACCAGAACTGGACACAATACTCAAGGTGTGGCCTTACCATAGATTTGTACAACAGCATTATAATATTAGCCGTTTTGTCTCAATACCTTTTCTAATGATCCCAAGCATAGAATTGGCCTTCTTCACCGCCGCTGCACATTGGGTCAACACTTTCATCGACCTGTCCACCTCCACCCCAAGATATCTCTCCTGATCTGTCACAGATAGCTCAGAACCCATGAGAACATAGCCTCAGACAATTTGGAAGAAGGGGAGGTGCTACGAATTAACTGAGGTATGTTGAGACACAATGATCGCCAGAAACCACAAGCACCTAGATCCGGGGCCTGGCAAGCCTCTAATGTCTCCAGCCAAGGCCCTTGTGCCAGCTGTGGGGAACCGCATGAACGTTGGAGTTGCCAGTTCCACAATGTGACTTGTCAGGCCTGTGGAAAGAGGGGCCATATTGCCCACGTTTGTTACAGTAAGATTTCCTGGGCTTGGAGCCAGAAAGTTCTTCAGGGGTCTATCAGCCAGGAAGAGCTCTACACTACTTCAGTATACCCTATCCAGAGTGCCCGTTTGCCAACCAAGGAAAAGATACATGTGACAGTAGAAATTCAAGGGTCTCCCAGTATAACGGAAGTGGGTTCTGGATCAGCGCTCTTTGTTATTTCTACAGAGACTTTTCAGTGCCTGTGCCCTAGAAAAGGCCCCAGCCTGGAGCTGATTGGACTTTTGCTTAGAGATTTTCAGGGCAACCGCATCCCCGTTCGGGATGTGGGTAAGTTTCAGGTTCATTATACGTAAATACGTACTTGATGAGCTTCTGGATCTGGTGGTTGCTGAGGGCCATCGCACCAGTCTCCTCGGTCATGCATGGTTTGATCCTTTTGGCATCCAGGTGACTGGGATCCAGAGTAGCAGCAAATTAGGCTTTGATTCAGTCTGCCAAGAGTTCACCCAGGTCTTCGAGGGGACCCTTGGCTGTTACACTGGCTCCCCAGTCTCTCTGCACCTAGATCTGGCTGTCACACCCATCTGCATGAAGGCACGGCAGGTTCCCTTTGCACTCAAACCCAAGATAGATGAGGAACTGGATTGCCTCGTGGCTCAGGTGGTCTAAGAGCCAGTGCCACATGCACACTGGGAGGCTCCAATTTTTACCCCTCTCAAGTCTAATGGGAATGTGAGAATCTGCACGGATTACAAATGTACAATCAATAAGGCCCTCCAGCAGCATGCATACCCAGTGCTGGTCATCAGCCATCTCCTTGCCTCCCTCGCAGGCTCCAAGGTTTTTGGAAAATTGGACTTAGCCCAGGCTTATCAGCAGTTGCCAGTTGATGATGACACAGCGGAGGCACAGATAATAGTTACCCACCGGGGCACCTTTAGGGTCAAGCGCTTGCAGGTCGGTGTCTGCGTAGCACCAGGAATTTTTCAGGGCCTCATGGACACCCTTCTCAAAGGAATTCCTGGGGTCATTTTCTTCTTTGACGACATGCTGATTGCCGGGGCATCAGATTCGGAATTAGGGAGTCACATTTGCGAGGTCCTTTGCCGCTTCAGGTTTTGCCACAGTCAGCATCAGGTTTTGCCACAGTCCGGAGAGGCCATCACTCCTGATGTGTTACTGTGGGAACTGGAGGCCCCCCTGTACTTATCTGAGCCACCTGATGTCAGTGCACTTATGGGGAGTTCCTCTGCCATAACCGTGTCAACCCCAGAGTGAACTAAGGAACCAGAGGTCCCGATACCAAAGCCTCGCCGCTACTTGCAAATGTGGGTACAGCCCTGCCACTTAGAGAACTACGTTGGTTAATCTTGAACTGTACTTTGGGGGGGGGGGAGGGGTGTTACATATGTAAGTTACACAGGATTAAAATCCTGCATAACCGATTGGTCCAGTCTTATGGCTGGCCAATCGGGTGGTGGATTGAAATCCTACTGTTCGATTGGCCCTCTAGTTAGTGTTTCAACAGCACCAATCATGGGGAATCTTGGCGGAGCAAAAGGGTATAAAAGCCAGGGGTGGTTGCCTTATGTTGCATTGCCAGGTTCTGTTCTGAAGATGGAATAAATGTATTGAGCTGTTATCTCTATGCCTCCTTTATTTGCATGGACCCACTATATAACAGCAAGACACTTGCATTAGCAGGCTCTGGGGAGGCAGAGGGAAGAGAGTGAGTGTGTATTGCCTCCCCAGGTCAGGCCCCACATCACTAATTCATATAGGATTGGAGCTAACATGTACTTTCAGTCTCTGTACATCTGTGAACATCCAGGTTGCCCTTAAGAAAAAAAGATCTTGGCTTCCTTTCCACCTTTGTAAACTACAAATATGAATGACCTTGCTTATAGGATTGGTGTGAAGATTAGTGATATAAGAATTCTGAAAAGTGTAATAAAAATGATAATAAATATTTTTCTCATACCCTGATAGCAAGTATCATTTCACCATTTACCATTCTGCATTTTAAAAAGTCATTCAGTATGTAACTAGACTGGAGGAGTTTTGGAAGATAAGAGAGTTAAATGCTTCCACTGCCTTCTGAATGGGGAATCGCAGCAAATTCTGCCCGTCAAGGAAGGAATGTTCATCTTTATTCAGATCTCACTCTTATTCTGTTCAGGTCCAGCTGAAGCTTGAGAAAAAGTACGTCTTGCTGGGCAAAGATTCTGGAGATGAATCAAGGCTGACACCCACGGCAAATAACAATTTCCGGTCTAAAAACGAGGGAAGGGAGGGAGAAAGAGAGAGATTACTCCAAGGAAAAGTTCCAAGAACTGACAGTGACAGGTTGGTCTGAAGATTTGAAAGAGTAAGCATGACTTCCACTGATGATACACTGAAAAATCACCTGGCTCATCACAGCTGAAAATGTTTGTGAAGTACAGTTCTGAAACTTCTCTTGTTTTTGTTTTGTTTTTTTAAACACTTTCATAGCTGAACTGAAATGTTCAAGTACTGGCAGAAGATTTTATTTGGAACTGTTTGCTCATTTTCTTTATCTTGCTTTTATCATATGAACTGCTGATGTCAGTTGATTTGTGAATTTGGTTATTTGTCCCCCCCCCACCCCATCCTGGGGCAATGCTGGTGGCCTGTGCTCTGCCCTGACAATGGCAGTCACAAACATGCCATGGTGGCCAGGCGAGGAGAGGCATGACCTCTGTGCTGGAGCTGGAGGACAACTGTGCACAGATGGAGCGTGCTGCGTTAAGTCTCCTGCCAAGCAGTGGGAAGGAATTTCAGGGAAGGGTAATGTGGGGGAAGGTGGGGAGGGGTAAACTGGGAAGGGGAGGGTGGGCCAGAGGGTGGTTTAGGCCCAGGTGGGGGGCAGGAATGGCCACAGTGGCTGCTGCCAAATTCTATCTCCCTCTGGATCCTCACAGCCCTACACAATCTCCTTGTGCTATTTAGCAGGTGCAGCTTCAAGAAGACCTGTTGGGGCTGCCTGGGCTCGATATGGAATATTAGTTTCCTTATCCCGGGGCCTCCAAATTTTTTGGCCAGAGGGCCGCATCAAATATCTGGCACGGTTTTGAGGGCCGAAAAATTTAAATATAAAATTTATATAAATAAATTAGAGATAGAACTCAGATATGTGAATAAATGAATGAATGGGCTCATTCATTCAACCTCTCTGGCCCTTAGAACACCCTCCAGATGCAACCAGAGTATAGTTCCAGTCATGTTCAGCAAAGTGGGCCAGGGGCTTTCAGGGGACAAGAGGCTGGCTGTGGGCCAGATAGAGGCTTGCCACATGCCGCATCTGGCCCTCGGGCTGGGGTTTGTAGACCCCCTGCCTTACCCCATGGATACCTCTGGCTGTTTCTCTGGCCCCACAGGATAGAGTGGTGGCTGTTTTGGCACCGCTGTACTGCACAGCACTGGCGGGACATAGGATTGGGCTCCGAGGCTTCAAAGCACTTTGAGCATTGTGAGTGTCCTGAGTGTCTTGATGTTATCTTTATGTCATTCTTACAACCACCCAGTATGCTAAGCAAGGATTATTCACATAGCGTAGCTGGGAGACTGAGGAAGTGTGGTTTGCTTAAGGCCACTTCATGGATCCATGACAGAGGCAAAACTCAAACTAGGGAAGTTCTGATTCAGAGCTCAGTTGCTTAGCTATCCTATGCATGATGCTCTTATTCTGTTGTACGCTTGATTTCATTTAAATTAATTGGGATCAGTGCTCTGTAGCAGCGATGTAATGGGATGCTTGCAACTGCTGTTTATGATTAAAGCCCACTAGAAATTATAGGTTGAAGAAAAGAAAGAGAAAGAGCGAGTGTGGTTTTGGTAATATTGTCCTTGCACTTAATTATGGTTCAGGTAAAAAAAAAAATGTGATGTGAATAAACATGTTCATTTTAATTGCCCGTTTTCAAATGCGAATAAGTAGGTTATTGACTATTCATTGGGGCACACTTTTGAATGTCACTCACAAGAAATTTTGGTATGATAACTGTTTGCCAGGCTGTGAGCCACTTCACTGCTCAGGTTTTCAATATCACAGCCCCATAAAGAATGATTAAAAATATGTTATTACTTTGATGTTCATGTTTCTTTCATTCTTGTAAAGTATATGTGAAATTCATGGTGCAGTGGCTGGGCACTGGCTGACAGATAATGATGTATTCACGGCCAGCAAGTGTAGCCAAATGGGGAAGCTGAAGCAGGATACTTCATGTTCAGTATGCAGCACTTGAGTCAATCTCAAACCACTGACAGCTCGCACTGACAGATCAGTAGATTGACAGCCCAGTTCACAATCCAGTCGCATGATAAATTGAATTTGAGATATTTTGGTTCCATTTTTTGCAGAATTAGCAACTCCATTCCTAAATATTTTCAACAGATGGAGGGCTCATGAAAATTTATGGAGAACAGGATCCCTTTCCTTGCAATATTTTGGGAATAAAAGCAAGTCCTATGGTTGCTGCCAAACATATTGTGAGAGGCGGGGAGGCATGTTAGAGAAGAGGTGTGTTCGAGAAGGCACCAGTGATTTCCCCTGGGCTGACCTTACCTTATCTCAGGGGTGCCCAAACCTCGGCCCTGGGGCCACTTGTGGCCCTCGAGGCCTCTCAGTGCGGCCCTCAGGGAGCCCCCAGTCTCCAATGAGCCTCTGGCCCTCCAGAGATTTGTTGGAGCCCACACTGGCCCGACGCAACTGCTCTCAGCGTGAGGGCGACTGTTTGACCTCTCGCGTGAGCTGTGGAATAAGGGCTACCTCCACTGCTTGCTGTTTCACATCTGTGATGCAGTAGTGGCAGCAAAGGAAAGGCCAACCATGCTTTGTGCAAGGCCTTTTATAGGCCTTGAGTTATTGCAAGACCTTCATTCATTCATATAAATTCATCTTTAATATAGTCATTTATGTAAACTTATGTAAATTTATCCAAATTTTAAATGTAAATAAATTCTTTTTTCACCCGGCCCTGACACAGTGTCAGAGAGACGAAGTGGCCCTCCTGCCAAAAACCTTGGATACCCCTGCCTTATCGCATCGACAAAGCAGCAGCCCACTTTCAAAACCAAAGTGGTTAATGAGCTTGAAGGTGTGCCCATTGGTGGGTTCCATTCCAGACTGCTCTCACCATTTGCAACCTTTAGAAATTCCACATAGATGCTAAAGTTTGCAAATCAATTAGAAAAAAAAGCTTATTGATTTCAATAGAATTTATTTTCATTTCCTACAGGAAGATGGGTATCACATGCTTGAATCCTCTTTGGCATAATATACTCCTCACACACTTGAACAAGCATGTCAGGGAAAGTTCCCAAATTCGCCTTTTCTCTGCCATGCTAGTTTTGTGTATGTGTGGTTGAGTGTCGCAGGGTCAATTCCTTTTCAACAGCAACCCCCGAAGAAAAAGAATCCATGACTATTTCCACTTACTTTGTGCTGTGGAAATCAAATTTACTTACAACCCAGTCCTGAGCTGCCCAGGGCGCAGGGCTGCGGCGGTGCCGAAAATGGCTGCTGCCACATCCTGTACACTTTGGGCAGTAACCGGTGGCTCCTCGGGAGAAGGAGACTTTCACCCCCTTCCCCCAGGTAAAGAGAGTAGCCCTGCAATGGGGTTACTCAATTCACCCCCAATGAAAAGTTCTGTGGTGAACAAAAGCCTCCTTGTCAGGCGGTGAGCCCAACACGGAGGCTTTGAATCCAGTGGAGCATAGCTTCACTGGTCCTGCTTCCCTTCCTCCCTACTCCCTCCCCCCCAGCATGCCTCCCCCACCCTCTCCCTGCCTCCCACCTCCTCGTAATGCCTCCTCCCCACCCTTTCACCGCCCTCCACCCGCCTCCCTCCTTCCCCGAACACCTCCCCCCCACCTCCCCCCATGCCCCCACTTTACTTTCTGCTGCTCAGCGGTCTGTGCAGAGGTCAAGCAGTGGAGGTCGGGCACTTGCCCGGTGGTAGCCCAGCACTGGCCAGCGCTGGGCTACCACCAATGCTGGCTTGGTGAGTTTCTCCCAACTATCATATCATGGGGCTTTTTCAGGTGCTACTTTAATCATCCAACCAGCTGTGTGGGATTAGTGATGTTCACCCTCATTGTGCACTCATGTCCTGCCTCCTTCCTTCATGTCTGGCTGAATTTCCTTCGTAGTTTAGGGCACTGCATCCAGACCATTGTTCTACAAGCATGGCTAAACCGGTTTTTAAAGAAGTTGAGAACACTGGCCTGGGTGCAAGGGGGCAGGCCAGGTTATGTATGCACTATTAAAAAAAGTCCTTAACTCAGTGTTATTCAAACTGTGCGGCATGGCTCTTTAGGGAGGTGCCAGGAACTCAAAGGGGAGGCACGGGATGTCCTCTCGCAGCGATACAGTCACACCCCTGGGCAGAATAGGAGCCCGTCTTCTGCCCGTTGTCTGCACGTTTTTTTAAAGCAGAAGAAACAGGAGTTGCTCAGCTGTGAGAGTGGCTGCCCCTGCCCCGCCCTCTTCCGAGTATGCTCGGCTTGCAGTCCTTAACCCTGGCTGATCCTTGTCTGGTTGGTTCCTAGTTCCCAGCCTGGGATGGCTTCTCATCAAAGTGAAATCTCTCTTTTCAGCCCCCTCCCTCTTCCACTCCTCCCTCTCGATCTCCAAACCTTCCCACTTTCCTCCCCCTCCCCAAATAAAACGGTTCCCATTTTACCAGTCATCAGGACTCTTAAAGTTGCTTCCATGCAGTTGGCAAAGGGGGAGGGGAGAGACAAGCACACACTTTACTTGGCCAGGAGCAGAAAAAGGGTACTGTTTTTAAAGTGATTTATTAATCTTGTTGTTTGACTGAAGAGCAAAGGCTGTATTTTTAAAGTGATGAATCTTGCTATTTGAAGGGCATACTTATCAGCCATTGATGAAGTGATTGCCAGCCCAATCCTGTCCACACTTTCCTGGGAGTAAGCCCCATTGACTCTAATGGAACTTACTTCTGAGTAGACATGCATAGGCTTGAGCTGTGCATCTCCTAGTATAGGAGACAAATCAGCTTCCTAACCAAACCCTTATCAGCTTTGATATATTTTCATGGTCTATTTTTGTTTTCTCCACCAGCTGCTGGAAAAATTTAATTTCATTAAATTAATAAAGGGTTCAATCCTATCCAAGGAGAATGGGAGAAATGACTAGTTGGATTGGGGTCCACAGGGGTGTGTGTGTGTAAGTTGGTCAGACTGGTTGTTCACAAAGTTCATTTGATAAAACAATTCTATTGGTATGCTTACAAAGTTAAAAAAAAAAAAAAATGAGTCTTCCTGGACTAAATCTACCTACTCCAGTATCCTGTCTCCAACAGTGATCATCAGTTGATCATTTATAAAGCATGTATATTGCTGTGTATTAATAGTATATTTTTAAGATCTGCATTTAATGAATGATGGTTGGTTAGCAACCTTCAGTCTCAAAAGACTATGGTATAAGCCTACAGCACCCGGTATTCCCAAGTGGTCTCCCATCCAAGTACTAACCAGGCCTGACCCTGCTTAGCTTCTGAGATCAGACGAGATCAGGCATGTGCAGGGTAATTAATGATATATGATTAATGAAATTAATATTAATATAGTTAATATTTCTGGCCACTTCCTGTTTAATGATGTCACTTCCAGCCCTCAGGAACATGATGGGGAGTCATAGCCAACAGCCACGGGGGTCAAGGGAGCCACTGGCCGGAAAAGTTTGAATACCGCTGCCTTAACTGCATGGGGCCACTTGGACAATTAAAGTCTCATTCCGTCACAGTGCCACTAATGAAAAGAGTATGTTTCATTACGAAAAGTCCAAGGATTAAGAACTGGCTGCTCACCTAAAAATAAACCACAAATTAAATTCGGTTGGATTAACAAGAAAATAAACCCTGTCAGGTAAAGGAGAGAGACAATCACTTAAGCCACTGGGTAGTGTATCTACTGTCCCCACAGCTGTAGAATAATACCAGCCTGGTGTCATTTTAAGCTGATTAGACAAGTAATCTCACTAGAAACACCTCATACTTGCTCTATATACCTTTGTGATTTCCCCTGCCTTTCTTCAAACATAGAGGTTGAACGGCACACAATTATTTTGCCTTGAACTTAATACAAGTGACAAGTGCCAGCAGATAGAGTACACATCAGTGTCAGCTGCCTTGTTTAAAGTACTGGAGACTCTCACCTGTATTCCCCTGCAAGCCATCTTGATGTGAAAGGTACAATGTCTACTCTTCTGTTTTGCTCTGAACGGAAAGCAAAGCTAATAATACACACTTGCCTAATAATCCTGCTTATCCCATTCAAATTGGCTCCTCTATCAGGGGACAAGTGGAAGAAGTTGGGTTAGGAGGTGTTCTTGATTAAATTTGTAAAGTAGCTCATTAGCTTACAACAACGCCTATGGCTTGTAACTGTATGAGTTGGTTATCATATTTAACTGGGCCCAGAAGTGTGATGCATGCTTCAGAGATGCATAAAAATATAATATAAATCTCTGAAATCCATATAACGTCATTCAAAAAGTGACACAACAAAAACATGAAAAATAATTGTGAGGGGGAGCAGAGAGGAAAAATAAAGATTTCAGCTACGAAAACACTGAATAGAAGAGCAACATTTAAGTCCATCTAATTGCCTGGAAAAGGAGGTGGGGGGAGAGATAAATGTGGATTTTAACCTTTCCTCCCACTTTCAGGTAGATGGTCCACTTGCATAGGTACTGCTGACCTCTTCAAAATACAAAAAAAAGATTCAAGATTCTTAAAGAAAATGTGAGGCATGATGCGACCAAAATTAAGGCTGCAATCCTATGCACATTTTCCTGTGAGTAAGGCCCACTGACCAGAGTGGACCAGAGTGTACCTCTGAGAAAAGGTGCATATATTGTGTTGCATGCCTTCTAAGAACCATTGATTTGAAAAGGAGAACCAAGTATCTTTCCCACAGAACTCAGTGGGGCCTGAAAGTACCAAAATATATCTGCAAACATCTTTGTTGGGTTCATGCTGTACATTTTTAAGTATACACTTTAAACCAGTGGTTCCCAAACTGTAAGCCATGGCTCCCTGGGGAGCCGCAGAAATCAGAGGAGCCGCGGAATGCTCATGAAAAAACCCTATAAATTTATAATATTGTAGCCATAATGAGGAGCTGCGGGCAATGGCCCAGTAGGTTAAGGGAGCCGCCAGTAGAAAAAGTTTGGGAACCACTGCTTTATCCCATTTCTGCCTGGCCCACAAATATACACATTTGGTCCCTGTTGTGTACATGCAGTGTTGGGCAGAAATGGCTTAAATTATCTTTGGTATCTATCTCCGGACCAGATCAGACCGAAAGCTCTTCAACCTCCCCAGACTGTGTGAAAAGTCTAAAGTCCAGCTGAAATGTCTGTGAGACTTCCTCTTTGCTGACGATGCAGCTGTCACCGCCCACTCTGCCAAAGATCTCTAGCAGCTCATGAATGGTTTTAGCAAGGCCTGCCAAGATTTTGGACTGACGATCAGCCTTAAGAAAACACAGGTCATGGTTCAGGATGTGGACTCACCTCCCTGCATTGCAATCTCTGCACATGAACTGGAGGTTGTCTGTGACTTTGTGTACCTTGGCTCAATGATCTCCGACACTCTCTCGATACCGAGCTAAACAAACGCATCAGTAAAGCAGCTACCACGTTTTCCAGACTCACAAAGAGAGTATGGTCCAGCAAGAAGCTGACAGAACATACCAAGATCCAGGTCTACAGAGCTTGCGTCTTGAGTACACTTCTGGAATGCAGCGAGTCACGGACGCTTCACTCCTGACAGGAGAGGAAGCTGAACGATTTCCATATATGCTGCCTCCGATGCATCCTCGGTATTACCTGGCAGGACAAAGTTCCAAACAACACAGCCCTGGAACGAGGTAGAATTCCTAGCATGTATACACTGCTGAAACAGAGACGCCCGTGTTGGCTTGGTTATGTTGTGAGAATGGGGGATGGTCAGATTCCAAAGGATCTCCTCTATGGAGAACTCGTGCAGGGAAAGCGCCCTATAGGTAGACTACTGCTGCAATACAAGGATATCTGCAAGAGGGATCTGAAGGCCTTAGGATTGACCTCAGCAGATGGGAAACCTTGGCCTCTGACCATCCCGCTTGGAGGTAGGCTGTGCAGCATGGCCTCTCCCAGTTTGAAGAGACACTTGGCCAACAGACTGAGGCAAAGAGGCAAAGACAGACCAGGGACAGACTACTCTTGCTTCCAATGTGGAAGGGATTGTCACTCCCGAATCAGCCTTTTCAGCCACACTAGATGCTGTTCCAGAACCACCATTCAGAGCACGATACCATAGTCTTCTGAGACTGAAGGTTGCCAGCAGGATCTTTGGTATACACCTAAAACTGTAGCATTGGAAAAGCCCCCAAGGCAAAGGTAGGGGGACAGATGATGGCTTGCTCTGTCACCATGAATGCAACATGGAAGGGTAGAAACAATGCTGGGGAGTGAAAGAACCAGGAGATGGAAAAGAACCAAAGGCGAAGGGATAATGAAAGCATTTGGGGCAGGTCTAGAGGAAGAAGAGTGGGAAAGTATTGGTGAGGTACTGATGGGACAGGCATGAGAAAGGAAGAGGAGATCCAACATGCCACCTTGACTGATTCTTGAGTGGGGTGGGTGAGATTAAGCCACATATAGCCCATTTTACCAGGTGAAACATAAATGGAGTTTTCAGGTCCCATTTTAGATGTGATGAAACAATTTGTTAGGTAGTAATGTTTGTAGTCGTAACATCTTATTTTTGCCAAGTAGTTGTAGCATATTACGCTGCATTACATCATTTAATGATGGTATCACTTCTATTGGCTGGTAATTAACAGATAAAATCTAGTGTAATAATATAATTTTATGACAAATAAAAGTAAAGCATCAGATGCTAGGTTTTGTGATAAACTACTCTGCATATATATTCTAACATTTTTTTTCTTTGTAAAGGATGATTAACTTTATTTTAGAACTATACCTCTGAGCTTGGGATACATAAACACTACAGCTAACTGTGTGCTGGACTGCAGCACATGTGTGCTTGATTTTCTAATGCTGCGGTGTACCATTCTTGAATAAAATTACTTGCACAGGTTGTTTTAGCAGGCACCAGTGAACACAACCAAAACCGCTTCAAATATTACAACAATGCAAAGACTGGTTTTCCTTCTTCCATTCTGCTGCTAGCCCAGTGAAGTGACTAATGCCTACTTCTTGCATTCTGGGAAATGAATGGTTGTTGCACTCCTAGGTCTCTGGCCCACATTGTCCCAGTAGCACAAAAATGTCAAAGCCAAATGTGTTCGTATAGGGGAGATGAGAGGGAAAATCATATGTGAATGATCACAAAAAAGGCTTGAGGGACCGAATTAGCTTGATTCTTTACACAACATCTCACACTTTCCCAGTAGTGTCTGTATTCTTGTATTACTGAAGCCCTTTTCAGTTACTCAATTCTATACATTCTCCGAATGTGTAAAGAGAGAAGCAGGATGCACCTGCTGCCCACGCCCTTGAGCTCTGGGCAAGACTGTGATAACGTCTTCTACATGCATATACAGGTCCAACTTTGTTATACACAGATTTTTTTATACATGGATTTGACTCAACATGAATGGCCCCTGCAACCTGAAGGAATGTACTGCTCTCTGGAGAAGGGGAAAATGCATGTCTTAAAATCACAGTTTAAAAAAACTGCTTTTCTTACTGTTGTAGAGAGACAGTCACGCAAGTGATCATACCATTCTTCAACTGAGCCAGGCAAAAGCAAGAGGTCCTTTGCATTTCTAATTGCTGACAGCTTCTCTACAACAGTAAGAAAAGCTGTTTTTAAACCACAATTGTAAAGGGATGCACTTTTTAATTTTTTAACAATTGCTTTTATTTAACTCATTTTATGGTATCAGCAGGGAGTTCCAGAATCAAACTCCTGTGAATGTCAAGACATGACCTTATTAGGAGCAATAGGGGCAAGAAACCTGGAAGTCGGTCTTTAAATCTATTTTTCCACCTTTTTTTTTATCCACGAATTTTTTTTTATCCACTAGGGGTTCTGGATCAGTACCCTAGCGAATAATGAGACATGACCTATAGCTATATATACTGAAGGGATTTTTTGTGAGTGGGATCCATGCAGATTTCCAAATTGCATGCCCTGCAGCTGTATGCACATAGAGGACCCTTTTTCATGTGTCCAGTGGTTAGGGTATTGCCAGTGGGGGCACCAGCATTGGGGCATGGCCTATGAGTGCACCAACATTAGAGGGCCTGATGGTTCTATTTCCATAGTTCTATTCCCCTCCTTTAACTCTCCTCCTTGAATAAGCATGGAAGGGGAAAGCCTGAGCAGGGGTTGAGAATGCTGTGGGATGAAATCATGCAGAAGTGGAATGGCAACCGCACAACTTCTGCCTCATAAGAATTGGGCCTTAGATTATGGGATCATTGGTCTCTATTAACATCTCTTATCCAACTAGAAACTACCATATTTTTCGCTCCATAAGACGCACCTGACCATAAGACACACCTAGTTTTTAGAGGAGGAAAACTTACTTTTAAAGTAAGCCTGCCCTCCCCATGTGGCGCCTGCACAAATGAGGACCTTGCCCCCGGTGCGGACCTTGCCCCCTTTGTTCTCTGCCTGCCCTCCCCCTGTGGCACCTGTGCAAATGAGGACCTTGCCCCCGGTGCGGACCTTGCCCCCTTTGTTCTCCGCCTGCCCTCCCCCTGTGGCGCCTGTGCAAATGAGGACCTTGCCCCCGGTGCGGACCTTGCCCCCAGTATTTGCTCCATAAGACGCACACACTTTCCCCCCCCCACTTTTTTGGTGGGAAAAAGTGTGTCTTATGGAGCGAAAAATACGGTAATTTAAATGTGCAGAAATCGTACATAACCCATGGACATCAATGGTCATCAAGACTATTCTGCACTGGTGGTAGAAGTAATGTCCAATGTATCATCAGTGGGTAACAAGGGAGTGTCCTGGGGGACTCAGTGTAGGGCTTTGTCCCTGGACTCCCAACAACCTGGCCTCATCCCTGAAGATACTAGAGATACTACACCCCCACATTCAGTAGCACAGGCATCTCACTGACATACATTTCATTCTGAAACACTGAACATGATATGCTACAATCCTAAACATTGTGTTCGCATAGTTACTTTCACGATTATGCTGCCTAATGGTTTGCAACTATTGCGCATGATTTGCATAGTCCACCCGAAACACTAGTGGCTTTCACTGTGACTAACACATCCCTTTGACCCATTATTTTACCCTATCCATCCCCTATGTACACACACTCGCTCGTGCTATTCAATTACTGAAAAATATCTCAGTCTCCTCAAGAAGGCTCTCAGCTACGGAGCACTCCCCAGAAATTCTTTTCTTCTGCTTCTTCCAGCTCTTGTGCCTGGCAAGATAAAATATAAATGTCTCCAACTCTACGATAATCAAAAGTTCACGTACATTGAGCATGTTCCCTGTCAGTTGAGAGGCAGATGTGGCTGAGAAGAAACCCTTCAACTGAGCTTCACAATATTTGCTTTGTTAAGTTTATATGTCAGATGAGCAAGAGGGCTTCTTTTTTTCCTCCCAAGGCCCGTTTGGCTCCTTGCTTCTATTTTCTATTTTTTCTTCCATTTGTTTCTGAGTCAGAGGCCATGGGATTTTGAAGCCTGGCCGTCTCCTGCAGAAGCAGAAGTGGTTCAGTTCATGTGTTGTTTTTCTTTTGGTGGCCCCAAAGTGTGCTGGATTGCTCTTCTTCCTGATCTTGGACCTGAGGGTCATCTTGAAGCAGGCTCAGAAACACCAGTGCAACTCTAGCAATTCATTTGTCCTCTGTTCTTTTTTTATTTATTTTTTAACTTGGTTTTTGCTTCCATTGTTTTCTTCCCATACATTTTGTATAAGTTGTATTCAAACATTCAGACAGGAAAGCTATCATATGGTACATCTTTCTACTTCTAAAATAAATAGAATTCTAAATTACAGAGATGGGGTGGAAAAATGGAGCTGTGTAAATCGATCAAATCACAGACTATTGATTGTAATCTGGGAATGTACTAATTAAGAATTCACAATGAAAAAATAATATTATCCATGTACTGCTACCTCTGATTTCCTTCTACTTTTCCTCCTCCTTGATGTGTTTTTAGCAGTTCCTACTGTTTGCCCTCTCCCTTAGGGGGAGAAAAGAGGGATAAAAATATGGCAAATAAATAAATAATTCACAGTTTGAGAACCTCTGGGCTAATTGATTTTGCTTCTTTAGGGGGACCATCCTCTTTTGCCAAGAAAAAGATTGCAGCTGACAACTTTTGTGAAATATAGTACTTATACCAGTGGTTCTCAAACTCCTTAGCACTAGGACCCACTTTTTAGAATGACAATTTGTTGGAACCTGCCAAAGTGATATCATTAATCTGGAAGCAATGTCATGGCGGGAAGCGGCATCATCAAACAGGAAAATGTTTATGACAAAATTAGAAAAGTAAGTAAATTTTAAAAGTTTAAAAGTTATTTAAAATAAAGAAGAAACCTCCTACACTCCCAAGCAGCTGCTGATCCATTTACATAAAATTCCCCAAACATCCCAAAGGTGGCAATCCTATCCACATTTACCGGGGACCAAGCCCCATTGACTATCATTGTAAAAAGCGTAGACAGAGTAGCCTGTTCAAAGTACAGATCTGTAACATTTCCTCAAATGCAGTCACATACCATGGTAGCATTAGCTAAAACATATTTAAAAAAATACGCATTGAAATAAATGGGGACACACTGGAAATTGGCTCACAGCACACCTAGTGGGTGCTGACTCGAAGTTTGAAAATCACTGCTTTATACTAGATGTTTGATGATTTTAGTACTGACCTGTATTATTATTTTGATAATAGTGTTTTTGTTGGGTTATTTTTTAGTATTTTTAGCCAATTGGGAGACCATTGTTTGAAAGCTTATGTGGAAGTGAATGAATAAATGGATGCATGAATGCTGGTCCAGCAGAAAGATGGAATAAAAGTGATAAATATTACAGATGATAATAGGTGTTGGCAGAGGATTACCACCATGTATGAACTTGATGATTTCCACTGTCTATGTGTTATACAGTCTTCACAGACATTGGAAGGTGAGTCTCCATGATTTATAGTCATTTCTTTTCTACGATTTCATATATGAAAATAGGCAATCAGAACTATAACCTTGGCACAAAGACCAGTGGCACAAAATACACCTTTTGAAGGATAGATACAGGACATTTCACTTCATAGATTACCAGTGTTTTAACTATTCTCACATTTCAAAACATGACCATTACTTCATCTTCTGATAGAGGAACAGCTACCATGTTCTGAGCTGCAGGAACTTTTAAAAACCAGCCCAGGTGAGGGGCAGGATAGATCAACTCTCCACAACTGGAAACTTCCAGATAGTTATCCCACATCAGGGGATCTAATTTGGCCAATGTCCTACTCTGTAGCTTACTTAACATGATGGATAATTCAGCCCTTTCTACCAGCCGGCAAGCAGAAATGAACCCCTGCCAAAGTATCCTTAATTTCCACATTCTCTTTGCCTTCCCTTAGCTAATTTCCTTGAAGCTATTTCTTGTTTACTGAAAGTGAAAACCTTCCAGTTTTCCTTCCTATAGTTAAGTTGCACCTGACAAACACAGCAGGACATGCTGCTTTCATAGGTCTTGGAAATAAATATTGCCCACATCTTGTTCTGTGCACAGCTTGTATTTTCCTCTTTAGAAGGAAGGCTAGTAATTTGTTTTTTCTTTTTTTCCTGAAACAGTTAACTGCAGCCCTTCAAAAATTTAATCCACTTGTTTTTCACTTTCTTTGGGCTGATGCATTATCATCAGCCATGACACATAATAGTATCGGACGGAGGTAACTAGGCATGACGTTTTGTAGTGATGACCCATCATCCTGGGAAATTCTAAATGACATGCATTGCTGAAAACAGCTCTTACAATTAATGTGTTTTTCAAACTCACCACAGTTAAATTCTTCTAGTGACTGGGAGGGGGTGTGAAAGGAATGAAAGGGGAACAAATCAACTCTTGGTTGTTTTAATGGTTAACTGGAAAGACTAGAAAACAATATGGTGACACTGAAACTGTAATGATCAAATAGTGAAAATGCACACATTCTTTGGATTTTGTACTTATCAATTACATGTAAGATAGAAAGTAAAAGAAAAATAGCGTGAGATATAAGCAAATTAAGTAGTGCTATTGAGTAGTGAAGGACGATAACATAGAATTGATGGAAAGCATTGATTTGGTTAACAGCCCAATTCTACCTAACCCCCTGCATAGTGATGCAGCTGCACCAATGTGGCCCCCACTGAATCTCATGGAGTTTTGGCCTAAGGAGGTCTTCTTAGAAGTAAGCCTTTGCTGGCCTAGTGGGTCAACTTGAACTTTCACCAGCCATATAGCTGGTGCATGTCTGAGTTAACCCATGAAGGTGGATCAAGACTGGAAAGGGGGTTAGGATTCGGTGGACCTGATCCACCCTTCCACTCATTCCATCCCCCCTCCTCCCCACCAGCATTCCAGCAGTGTGCAACTACAAGTACTGCCAGAATGTTTTTGCAACTGTTGTAAGGCAATTTATGTCGGTGGAATGCTTGTTCCATCAGTGGGGCAGCCCAAAAGAATTGGGCTGTAAAAGTAGGGATTTGGTGGCTATAAAATATCACTTTTGTAAATTTTTGCCATGACCTCCACCCTAAGTAGCTGCTCAGATTATGAGTCTGAAGAGGATGAGCCAATTGGACTGGACCAAGCTCCAGGCTCAGGCAGTAAATTAGAGATTGAGCACTTTCCAGAACTGATGCAGCTGTGGCACTGGGGCACATGCTGCATCCTGTGATGGGCAGACAGTCACAGAGGTCTCCACAAGCTAAGGAAATGTTTGTTCCCTTATCTTGGGGCTGAACTGCAGCTCCATCAGTGCTGGAAAGTTGGATAGAAATTAGTCCTAAGGGTCTGATCCAGACTTGTACGCGTCAGCTTACTGCCGTTGTGCACTGTTGCAAGGCATGTGTGTGAGCCCTTACTGTGGGCCCAGTGATGGAGCTAGTCCAATGCTGGAGCTAGCCCAGTGGGAGCCTGTCGTGGGCCAGCTCCAGTGCCGGGCCCGTGTTCCACCGCCTAGTGTTTGCCTGGACCGCTGGGCGGCAGAGAGGAAAGGGAAGGTGTGGCAGGGGAGGGGGCGGGACCAGCGGAGCTCTGCTGCAGCAGATCCTGAGCCCCATCTCAGACCATGCAGCCCAACATGGAACTCTCACATTCTGTGCCAGCTCCAAAGCTGCCGCAGAATCAAGTAGCCCCATTGCGGGGTTACTTCTCTTACTCGGGGGAAGGGGACAAATGTTCCCTTCTCCCAAGGAGAGGGTGGTGGCTGCCCAGGGTGTGTAGGATGCTATGGCAGCCCTGTGCTCTGGGCAGCTCAGGATTGGGCTGCCCATAGCCTTTTGTTTGGGAGTATCTTTATTTGACTCAATTTTCCCAATTCTTGAAAATATTTAATGTGGTTATTATCTCCTACCTTCATGCTAAAGCTTTCCATTCCAGGTGTGCTCACTTTTGATAGGCTAGGCATCTATGTCTCTCCATCAGTGGGGTGTTTTTGGGTTGTCATCAGAAATGCCAAAAATTGAAATCCAATGTGATGTTTATGTATTTATCCACCCATGGCAAAATATTTGAGCATTTTCAAGGGAAGTTAAATTTAATAAAAGAAGTGAAACTTGTTAGGGGGTCTTGTACACCCCAAAGAATTTGGGATAGGTGAAACTAAATTGCAGTTCACAGTGGAGCAAATCTTAATGCACATGTGTGCAGCACTGTCAGTTGACATCTTCCTGGTTTGGTCTCACTTCTGGCCACCAGTTCTCCCACGCAGGCTGAAAAGCAGCTCCATCTCTCACATGGAGGGCAGCCAAGACGCTTCTTGCTCACACCAAGAGCAAGTGGAATCACTCAGCTCAGCTTGTCAGCTGCTTCAAGGTCTCACCATTCTCAGCCGTTCAGGGAGCTGCCGGTGTCCTCGAACTGACGACCTTCTGATGTTATCTTCGGGCTAACGGAGGTTCTACCCTCTAGACCAGACCTCCTGCCCAGCTATATGCCAGACCTCCTATATACCAACTATAGACCAGACCTCCTGCCCAACTAAATAACTATATGGAATATAGCAAAAGAGTTCCAAAAGTCATTATGGATGAACAAACAAAATAAAATAATTATGACTTATTATGTAAGACATGAAACAACTGGGCCTGATATTACTACTATCCTACTTCATTCCTGCTGTTGTGTACCTCATCGGTCTTTGTGCAAACCAAAATGTATACGGCAAAGTGAATACTATTTTAGTAGTAAATACTACTGCTACCAGGGGCTGTTCCATCAACATGGGTTTACGACTTGGCCTGTGCCACCAGCTGAATAAAGGATGGAGCTGGCTGGGATAGGCCTAGCATATTGGAAGCCTGCACCTGAGCTGTCCATCTTCCTTGCCCACATGGAAGAAAAAATGGGGGGAAAAAATGAGTGCTCAAATGACGGGCTCAGACAAAATAGGAAAGGGTGGAGGTGCAGGGTGCAATCCTAACCCCTTATGTCAGTGCTTTCCAGAACTGACATAAGGGCAATGCAGCTCCAAGGTAAGGGAACAAACATTCACTTGCTTTAAAGAGGCCTCTGTGCATGACATCCAACTGCAGGATGCAGCACATGCCCCATTGGCAAAGCTATGCCAGTGCTGGAAAGCACTGACATAAGGGGTTAGGATTGCGCCCACAGTGTGGCAGCATCAGACTGCTTCCTCCAAGCCTACCAATATCTTGAAGCATCAGCAACCACCAAAGCAGCCAAGGGTGCAAAGTTCCCACTTCAGGGACTGGTTTCATGGCAGTACTATCAGGAACGGTAAGATGGATCAAGAGCCAGCTTTCTAGTCTGAAAATAGAACTGGCTCCTTCCAAAGCCTGCAAATCAGAGCCCTTCAGGAACTCAACATAGGACCTGGAGGGATTTATTCTGACATCTACTCTTAAAGGGTTAGCTCAGTTGTTTTAGGAAGAGGGATGCTTGAGGGAAAATTAAGAAAGATTTGTGGAGTAGTGGCTTCATAACCCCAACACCTCTCTATGGCAACGTCCCTTTGCCTGACGTACATGTGATTATCACATGAATCTGTATCTTTAGAGATAAAAGATGCGAATGGATTATGCTCTATTCAAGTTGTCAGAATATGTTTTTTATTGTCTTAAGTTTCACGTTCTTCTCACTGGAGTTTATTTATTTCTTTTGGTGATTTATATCCCGCCTTCCTATCTAATGAGGACACTCAAGGCAGCTCACAATTAAAAACATATTAAAAACAAAAAATATACATATATAAAGACTATAAAAACAATAAAACACAATAAAACACCTGGATCCCAAATTAAAATCCATTCAAAAAGTGCCATGTTTACAAGTTTGTGATGCTAAGTTTATAATGACTTAGCACGGTCATTGGGATCCCTTCATTAATACCTTATTTTTCTTTCTTCTGTTTTCCATGTGATATTTTTCTATGAATACTATTAACATTAGATTTCCCTTTTCCTATTTTTTTTTTTTTACAGAATCTATTGGAAATGCACTTTCCAAATCTCACCCATTTCCCATTTTACCACATCATACTACTTGGTGATTGGTCATTACAATGTTGCAGACAAGAAATTGGAGAAAGAGAGGCATTGGTTCAAACTGTTAGAGAAGCTGAAGCACCACATGAAATTCAACATAAGAAAGCAGATATCTAGCTGACCGTTCATTGCTGACAAAACATCTCATAAATGAGAAGACTTCCATTAGCTACCTGAATGTAAAAGCTGCTGTGAATTTCACTGGAAAAAAGAGTCGGCCATCAAAATATGTCTGGAGTTGGGAAGCCTAGATGCTTTCCATTTTGGTAACACTTAAATATATTGTCCAGTAAAGGGGTGCATTACTGAATAAAATCTTTTGCAAATTGAGGCCATACTAGTTTTGCTGACTCTTAAGTTAAAACCTGACATCTTGCAGAGAAAGAATACATATAAAGGACATATCCTGTTAATTGGAACCCCAGTAGGGGGCTGACCTAGATTGCTTCTTTTTCCCATAAAATGTTCAGGAGGAGAGAAACAGACTATTGAACAAGGTTTTCTTTTTCCCCCCAATTTGTATTAGGGAAATAGGGAAGAGCACACTTCATTACCTGTGCTATATGACTTTACTTTTGACTTGTGGTGTCTGAACAATCTTTCCTAAAAGGCAATTTGGGGGATATAAATATATACATTTTCAAACTCACTGAATTTTAGTGCTCACAAAAGCTTTTCCCTACAAGTTTGCCAGTGCAGTGCCATCTGGTATTAAAGACTCCCTTGTGTACACCCAGACAAATAGTGCCAATTTAACAGAGTATCTCAGTGTGGACAAGCAGCAAGGAAAGTTTGGAGCAACTGTGCAACAGTGATGCTGTCTAGCTAAGGCCTCATCCAAAACATTCTGTTGGGTTAAGCTCCAATCACTTCTATGTGGCTTAAGCGACTCTAGTTGAGGGCTTGGAGGCTCAGGGCGCAATCCTACCCCACTTTCCAGCACTGACATAAGGGCAATGCAGCTCCAAGGGAACAAACATTTCCTTACTTTTAGGAGGCCTTTGCGAGTGCCACCCAACTGCAGGATGCAGCACAGGTCCCATTGGCACTGCTATGCCAGTGCTGGAAAGTTGGTTAGGATTTGGGCCTCAGACTGTTAAGTAGTTTCATAATCATCTAGAGATACTTTTCAGAGCCTGTTTGAGACAGACCTGAAGGCCAATTCATTGTGCCTTGTTCACACAAGAAACGGAGGGCCCAAACCTATCCAATTGTCCAGTGCCTGTGCAGTTGTGCCAGTGGGCTGCACACTGCATCCTGTGGTGGAAAGGCAGTTACAGAGGTATCCTCAAGGTATGGGAACATTGTTCCCTTACCTTGGGGCTGCATTTCAGCTGCACCGGGGCTGGAAAGTTGAATAGGATGGGGCCCTCAGCCATGGGAAATTTCCATTCCCGAAAAAAAATACAAAGAATCATGTTATGAAGAATTATGGCAGTATTTTGTACACCACGTTGATAGATATTACAAGCCAATGCAGCCAATCCAGCTGCCTGAACATCTGTATATGACTGTCTCTTCCTTACACATGAGCATAAGGAATGTTAGGTAGATAGACATTGTGTGGTGAAATGGTGGAGTATGTGCTGTTTTCCTCTCCCTTAAAGCACTGAATAAGACAGGTGTGATATCTAGCAGTGTTCTCTAAAATTATGTTCTTGACATGAGTTTGTCCTCCGTTGTTGCTTCTTCGGCATCACAGGTGGGAAAATTAACGTGAGAAAGATGAGAGGGAGGGGATAGACAAGGTTCCAGGAATTTGTCAGGGCTGGCATCAGCATTACAAGGCAGTTGCTTAGGATAACTCAGAAGGGCCCACTATCAAGTCCAGAAACCACCTCTGTGCCCACAGCCTACATGCTTCAGACTGATTCTCAAGATGTTAACTGTTCCTTGCCAGCTGACACCTCCACACTCCTCTGCAGAGATCTGCTGGCGGCTTTGGCCTCCCATCCAAGGCAGTTGATCCTGTTTAGCTTTATCAGGCCGGGTAACAGAATAATCCCATCAGTAAAAGATACATTGAATCAGCACTCAAAACAGATATAAATTCACTAAATGAACAATAAATCTAGCTTCTGAAAGCCTGGTGAAAATAAAATGTCTTTAGCTGTTGTTTAAAAACCACAAGAGAGGGTGACTGCACTTCTCGAAGGAGAGATTTCCATAACTATGGTGCTGCCACCGAGAAGGCCCTGCTCTAATGTCCATCAAATGTGTCTCAGTGAATATTGAGACTGTCAGCAGGGCCTCTGAAGCCAACTGAATATCACAGAGACAGGCAGTCCTTAAAATAATCTGGCCCAAAACAGTTTAGACCTTAACATTAAGGGTCATTGGCTGCAATCCTATCTCCACTTACCTTGTGGGAGAGCCTGGGCAAGATTTCTGGCTTTCTGCAACATGATCAGAGTCTATTGTGTCTGCTCTGAGCATGTACAGAGTGCCAAGTCAAATGGAAGAAGTCTACTAGATTCGCAGCTTGCTTACAGCTAGATACTAGATGACACTTGGGCCCTTTACAAGAGGAAATAAGGCTAACCACAAGCCCTGAGCTTTAACAGGAAGTAGAAGCTGTCTAGACCGCAAGTGCAGGTAAGACATGACTTCTAGAGAAATGTCTTGCAAAACAGGCGCAGACCAGTTTGGGGATTTTCCACTACACTTCAATGCATAAACAAGAGTTGGGGGTGGCGTCAATTATGAGTAGGGGGAGATGTAAACAGAGGCGGAGCTTTATGTGGTATGCTAAAGCTGCTAGGATAGGTTGCTTGTTATATGCAATCAAAACTATAAACTGCCAATCAGAAGTGTAACCAATGTATTGCAATGTCAATCTGACTTGTATAAAAGCTAGAAGCCCTGAGTATTCGGGGCTCATCCTTTGGGAAAAGATTCTGCTGAGACACATTGCTGGCAATGGAATAAACTTATTCCTCTTGACCTCCTGGTATCCTTTGATCCTTGCCTGAACCTGTAACAACCTGAGAGTAAGCCCCCTTGACTATGATGGAACTTACTTCAGAGTAGACATGCATAGGATTGGGCTCATTGTGACATAAGTAGCAATTAAGCCAAAGCTATATTGGCTCTTGGTTAAAGTGGTGTCTACTGGCCAATCCTCTAGCAGCTAATGTCCCGCACAAACTGATAGACGAACTGTCTGACAAACAGAATGCTGCATGGCTAAGTTCAATGGAAGGATTCACTTTGCTCAACCAATTAGTAAGGATTCAAGGACAGCATTTTTGTCATTTCCACATAATGCTATATGTTCTGGCTCATGCTCTCTACCCAGAAAACATTGCTTAGCCAATTACCCCTTATGCTGCCGAGTTTTCAGGGCAGATAGTATATGCCAGAATGTATAGCATGCTGTAGAAACATAACAGCTTTTATTAGCTCCCCTGCTATTACTAGCTAAACACCAGTGCCACTGTACCACTGTACTACATAACACAATTATCTCAGTATGGCTATTATATCTCAGTATGGCTATTATATATAGCTATATTATATAGCTCAGTATGGCTATTATAGATGGTACACCAAAACTGGAGATATTTAAAATCACTTGCATACCAAACCTTTTCCAATATCTAAATTTGTTACGCTGAACGCACGCTGGGTCATTGAGTTTTATAACCATAATTTCATTAGCCCCCCCCCCCCCCGCGAATTATCATATATGGAAGGAATCATTCAACAGCATATGGTGTGTAGAGAAGATGTGTGGGCAGTTTTATCTTTTGTGCCATAACATGAGGAATTTAGCTTTCGTTGCATGTACCAAAGTTCTTCATTTGCTATTTTGTCCATACTTATACAAGTATCTGGAAATGATAGGAATATCTTTTCCAAATTGCCATGAGAAATAAAACAGGAGTTGCCAATACTCATTAAATAAAATTGTAGACAAACTCTGATTGTCACGCTAATCTTTTTTATTTTGCACTTGAAATACAGTGAAATAATAACCATCATCATTTTTCGATAATACTGAAAAACACCCCATAGATGAACTCATTCCCCCAATGTAATCCAGAACAGCTCTGATTTTATTCATAGCTCATTGAGAGCTAAAATGGCCAATTATAACCAGGAATCAAGTGAAGTCATAAAATCACAGCCTAAGCTGAGAGCAAAGGGTTGTATTCTCTAACTTTATAATGAAGATATAAAAACAATTTAATTTAATCACTTTGAATTACTAACCAGTGCTAAAGAAAAAGCTAGAAGAGTGTACATCAACAAAAGTAATGTATATTTTCTAGTTTATTCTCCAAACAAAACGATCGCTGCACAGTTATTATATTTTTATTAACTACTTAACATACAGCTATGGGGGAAAGCACATAAAAAATGAGCTTTTCACACAAAAAAAACATCTCCCTTATACAAAAGACAGTGGAATATTTGTGAATGTAAAAGTCTGTTTACATTTACTGTACCTTCTCTTTAAGCAACTTTCCTTATGGCCCAATCCTATTCCACAAATCAGTTTTTCCAATACTGCAGCGCCAACAGAGAGCACACTGCATTTTATGGTGGTGGTGGGGAACCGATGGCCCAGTAGAAGTAAGTAAAAATATTCTATCCTTCCCTCTCCATAGGCTATCTTGACCATCAATGGTTAGTTTCAGACCTATGCCAGCTCTGTTGCTGGTGAAAGTCCAAAGGGAATCAGGGAGTGGGTCCAGGTTGGGAAAGGGTTATGGGGGTCTTAAAATGTTCTGCTACTGCTGATATCCCCCTTCTGCCCTCTGTCCAGTCCAATCCCTGACCTAATCCACCCTGAATTGCCCCTGCCTGCCCCCCTTCCCCATACCTGCTCTGGTGGGTTTCCAGGATCTGCTGGGAAGCAGACAGCATTGAGTTCCACTGACGTAGGCCTTGCATAGGATTCAGCCTGCCCTTTATACTCAAATTCCATGGAGCCTTGAACTTTGCCAACCCCACTAGCAACGGTGGCTGAATAAAATATGCCACCTCACTCAATTTGTCTGTTTGGGAACCCAGGGTTCTTTGGCGCTTTGCTCACCGCTCCAAACATTTGGATGGTGAGGGCTGTGCACCCCCCCCCCCAAGAGTATGGCAAACATCCAGAGCACTGTGGACGGGGTGGTCCACTCCTCCTGTGTAGTGTTTATACACAGGTGCTGAGCTTAGCCTTAGTAACATGGCAACCGGCAGGCAGGCAAACCTACTGCCCCCCCACCCCACTCAGGCACACCAGAGTGGGCCAGTTGCAAAGGCTGAAGCCCAGTAGCTGGTAAACAAAGGATGTTATGAAGAAGTGCTTATCTAGAAATGTATTGCGGTCAAGCCAGAGCCAGCAGGTTGCTTAGCAGTGCAGATTTCAGCAACCTTCAGTAATTTTCCCTATTGCATAGCTTTGCATCATGTGTTTTGAGAATGAATAAAAGTCTGAGGAAGCTAGCTGGGAGGACGGACTTCTCTCTCAATCTCATACCGTCCTACTTCTGGCTCAGCTCTTCCTGCATCAACCCTCTGAATGAATGTCTCTCATTGCTCTGACTCCTTGCTGCTCGAGTTCTAACTTTCAAACCCTCAGAGTGCTTCTGCTTTTAGCACCCTGCCTCAGGCACCAAGGTTCTAAGCCCTGGGTGCTTCCCAAGTAGCATTGCACTGCTACACTCCTGCACTGGCCCGGCTGTGCCTCTTCTTGGTTCATAGTACTACCAGGAGCTTCATCCCCAGCATTCTGCCTCTGGGAAAGCTCCTCACCCCATTCCACTCACTTGTTCGGCTAGGCTGAGACTAGCTGGTCACCTTTGGGGACTGAGTTGGAATGTTGTACTTAATTGGCTATTGGCAGGGAGTTTTTTTCACCTACCTCAGACTGTCCTTAATGTTGTCCTTAATGACTGTACTGTATGATGTTTTTAGCAAGAGTGACCATAGCTGACAGGTATAGTATGAGACTGGTAGTAGGAGTCAGGATTTGGTGTGTGCCTGAAGATAAGCAAGAGTCATGGAGGAACCAGAATCAATCTCAAGAGCCTGTCTGGCTCAGGGTTGCAGGCTGTGACCTCTTGGGATGGAATTGCAAAGTCTACCTCAAGGCTTGTCTGGCTTGGGATAAGTACAGCAATTCAGCTTCTTTGACCCCTTTCCAGGGGTTGGAATTGAAAAACTGGGATCATTGGAAACCCAGGTTGGAGTCAGAGTGGTAACACCCAAGGGGGAAGCAACGTGTTTGTCTCCTCTAGGGTAGGTGCCCACACTAAAGAGAGTGGAATGTTCAAGAACATAGGAAGAGCCCTGCTGGATCATGCCAGCTGTCCATCTAGTCTAACTTCCTATATGTCACCGTGGCCCACCAGATGCCTCAGGAAGCACAAAAGACAACAAGAGACCTGTTGCTTCCTTGTATCTGGCATTCTGAGGTAGCCTACTTCTAAAACCAGGAGGTTGCACATACCCGTCAAGGCTTGGAACCTATGATGGATTTTTCCTTCATAAATCTATCCAACCCCAGCAAGGAGTTCCACAGACTAGTAACATGCTGGGTAAAGAAATATTTTCTTTTGTCTGTTCTAACTCTCCTGACACTCCATTTTAGTGGATGTTCCCTGGTTCTGGTGTTGTGTGAGAGGAAAAAGAATATCCTTCTATCCAATCTATCCATCCCCTGAATAATTTTATATGTCTCAATCATGTCCTCCCTCAGGTGTCTTTTTTTCTAGACTGAAGAGCCCCAAACTCTGTAGCCTCTCCTCATAAGGAAGGTACTCCAGCCCAGTAATGAGTCTGGTCACTCTCTTCTGCACTTTTAGCAGATAGAATACATTGCAGGGTGTTGTGTATAATGCTGATTAATAAATGAGGCCCAATATTGTTCCAAGTGATCTTTGTATGGGATTAGTATTACTGCAGCACAAATTTTTTCCAGCTTTACAGGCTTTCAACTGTACAGGCTAGGAAGCTAGTTCATACTTGTCAAATGGGAAAACAACACTTGATCTCAGCAATATTTCCGAAAATGGAGAAAATATTTAAATGTGACAGTTGCAGATTTTTTAGTCGCTAAGTCAACCACTGGAGACAAATACAATCATGCACAATTACCTGCTTTAGCATTTATAAGCATGCAATTCTTCTGATACCCAATGAAAAACATTTATTTCTAGGATCAAATTATGTTAAGCAATTCCATTCTGTAAAGTATTAACTCTCAATTCATTAATCATTTTAACAATCTGTTCACTATTTTGCATGGCTATTTGATAGCAATCATTTGGGAGGGAAATCCCTTGAAAAATTTAAGCCTTGTTTAAGTGCAAAGCAAGATTCTGCTGATAAGACATACATTTTCATTTTATATTATTTCTGTAGGCCTTCTAGGAATTATTATTTTAGTTCACTGTATATTAGTAGCTTCTTTTAAAAAAATGATCACAGGCAAACTTTGACAATTTCAACTTCTTCAATCATTTTTATTTTTATTTTTACAGTGCAGTGAACATTTAGAACCCAATCCTGAGTGCTTCAGCATCAGCGGTACAAATGTGTTGCAATGTGTGTCACATGTTGTAAGCATTCTGTAAAGCATGATTATGGCACCCTCTGTGCAAGGGAACACTGGTGCTGGTCCAGTTCTGGGTAGACACTGCCCAGAGGAAGGACAGATCTCCAGACAGCAGAAAGGTTTGTGGAGGTGGGGAGGAGACGTTAAGGGGCTGGAGGAGGGCAAGGTGAGGAGAGGAAACAAGGCAGGAGGAGGGTGGGACCAGTGGGCTCTGCTCCGCCATATCTTATCCTCCAGGTTGGGCTGCAAAGCCTGACATGGAGGCTCTGAAGCCTGCCCTGGCAAAATAGCTGGTGTGGATTTGAGAAAGCCCATTGCAGGGCTTGGGGCTTTCCCCTGGGGAAGGAGATGATACCCACTGCCAACCAGGCCACCTACTGAAAGTTAAGTATTTTTTTTAAACTTATCTCTCATTGGCATTCCTATCACCCCCCCCCCCCCGAATACAATGCAGCACACCCTCTATTAGAATAGGTACACACTATGGAGTGGTTAGTGATGCGACTAGGCTGTTAGTCTTATTGCTCCTGTATTTTAGCTGAGACTAAGCGGCTTGCCCAAGCCCAACTAGGGAGCTCATGGCAAAGGGGAAATTCAAACCAGAGAAATCCATACTCACAATATCATTACTTAGCCAGTATGCTACACATGTTCTAGGCCAGTGATTTTCAACCCTTTTTATCTCACAGCACACTGACAGGGCATTAAAATGGTCAAGGCACACCATCAGGTTTTTTACAATTGACAAGGCACACCAAGCTGCCAGTGGGAGCTCACATCCCCCATTGGCCCTACTAATAAATGACATTCCCCCAAATTCTGGTGGCACACCAGTGAACTACTCGTGGCACACCAGTGTGCCACGGCACAGTGGTTGAAAAAGGCTTGTCTAGGCAATAGCTGGTATCCCCAAATCCATCCATCCATCCATCCATCCGTCCATCCATCCAACCATCCTATCTTTATACTCTCCCTTTCCATTGTCTTTGGGGAAAATGCAAATCATTTGGAAACACACCCACCCAACACATCCTTGATCAAATATGCACAAGCCACTTGGTTTGGGAAATCTGTTTCTGATTGTAGAATTTGAACTCAGATCTTTTGTTGTTTTGTTTTTTTAGAGTGCATAAAACTATAGCTAGCAAATCTGATAACAATGGGAGAAGAGTTCATCCTAGGAGGATGAAGGAATTGCACTTGCAGGAATTGCACGTGAGAGTTGCTCTCCCAACTGTAGTGTGACAGGCTGACCTTAAAAAAAAATAATTGGAAGTTACACCACATTAAGAATTTGTCAACTGTTTTTAATAGGCATTTTGAGGCAGGGAGAAGAATTCATTAGCCCTCTAGCCCTAATGATTCTGAATTGATTGGTTAATGAGATATAAAAGCTTGCAGTAATTCCCAGGAAGTACAGATGATGGGTTAGATGACATGAGATTCCATTTTGTTTTCTTTTTTTTTTTTACACTTCTAAGAAAATGTTTCCAGCTAACAGCTTGATCTGTATATACAGTCTTTCTGCTGAGGGGAAAACAAACACACTAAACTCTGTTAGCTTGAGAGATGGACAAATCCCCCATCTCAGTTTGGATAGGCTCAATCTTTCTGAACCTGTCCAGAACAATCTTCGTAAAAAGCTCAGGCTTTTCTTCAAGCATTTTTCAAACAATGGGAAGGGCCTGGCCATTCCCTGCCAGACCTCCATTTTCCTCAGCCTCCCTGCAGTTGGTTCCCCCCCCTTCCCATTTTGGGGATAGGCTGAGTGTTCAGTGGGATAGCACATATTTACATGCAGATAGTTTGCTCTCTGGCATCTCTAGGTAAGGCTGGGAGGGAGACTATGGCTTGCAGCACTCATTCACACCAGCTCAGTCTCTGTGGAGAGCATGTTCAGTGAAATTGTGCCAGTTTTCCTATACAGAATGTCTCAGAAGGATAGCCGCTGTCAGGTCACAATCCTATACCAGGGATGTGCGGTATGGCGGCAGCAGGTGAAGCGGAACCATCACACTGGAGTCCTTTGAAAAGTACCACCACTGCTGCCACGCTTGTGAGCACACAAACACTCACAACCCGTGCATTCCAGCCACCGTTCAGAGCATGTGAGTTGTGAGTGCTTGCACACGTGAGTTGTGAGTGCTTGCACACCTCACCCAGCAGCAGCGATGGCAGCAGCACCTTTTGAAGGACTCCAGTGAGGCTGTTCTGCCTCATTTGCCACCCCCACGCCTCACGTCCCTGTCCTATACACACTTATCTGGGAGTAACAGCACAACTTTTAGCATGACTACGCAAAAATAAGCCCCACTGTGTTCAATGGGATTTAGTCCATGTAAATAGGACTAAATAGTAAATTTAGGGATTTAGTCCATGTAAATAGTCCATGTAAATGTGAATAGGATTGCAGCCTTACAGCCCAGTTCAGAGATGCCCGGCATGTGGGGCTGCCACAGTATCAAGCACACTGGGCAGTGCTTTGTCCCCTTCCTGTTGGTAAGGGAAGCAGCCCGGCAATGGGGCTACTTGATTCTGCAGCAGCTCTTTATATGTCTGCATTTTGTTCTAGTGGCTCAGAATGGCTCCAAAGGGGAGGGGCTGTTTGTATGGTGCAGGGAGGCACCTGCAAAACTTAGTTTTTTGCACCCCCTCTAACTAAACCACTTACGTGACATGTTACATTTACATGTTACATGACATTTGTAACAAAATTGCATAACATTTCAAACATATTCTTCAATTTTTATGTAAAGTAAAACATTATACTTTAAACATACCATTAAGAGATAGCATATTCTCTACAACACCAGGAGTGTAAATAGCCATCTGTATTTGCATTATGATATACTAAGTTTCACTGGAGATGCTATACAATTATTTGGGTGTTTCTTCTCACACAGACTTCAGACAGAACAATGAGCTGGATGAGGGCCTGACCAAAACAGCTTTGTTAAGGAGCTGCTCTGAAACCATCTGAAACCATCCTTTCTAATACATTATGCAATGTAGCAAAGTAAGCTCCACATCCATTTCTTTCAATGCAGAACCACCACATTCTTTGTTCATAGTATTTGTGTTTTCCTCACAACAGATGACCTTGCCAGTGTGTTAAACTCTAACAAGGGTCTATGTAGTTCAGAGTTTCAATTATGATTCACTTTACAGAACTTTACAATATGTACCAATTTGTATTTGTTGCACTGACTTGCCCTTTGCTCTTGTGGTTGGAAAATAAAATTGAAGCTAGAAGGAGAGGAATGTGGCAATTTTTTTTCTTATTTTAGAATCAGGATGAAAATATGACATCTAAAACGTGTTGGACGTAATGTTCTGGGTATTGTTAATGTCAAGGTTGTGTTTCATCACTCCTTGGGACATACAAATCTGTACAATAGTTACTATAATCATACAATAGCATTAAATTACTTCTGTTAACGTACAAACACATTTTAAAAGTAATAGGCCAATCTGATGGTTGGGCTGAGCAGGCAGAATATGTGTTCTGCTGGTGCACACAGTCAAAAACATGCTGTAAAGTACTTTACAACTTTACAACAGTGTTCGTAGTGGGCAGGCCAGAGCCTTCCTGTGCATGGGGTTGTTGCAAGGCCAGATGGACCAAGTAGGACCAGCAAAAGGGTGGGGTGAAGGTGAGATGGGGAAGAACAGGGAGGAGATGGGGTGGATCATACCCTGAAGAGGGGCAGGTTTGGTGGTGCCAGTGCACTGTTTCCTAACCCTGTTCCCGGGCCTGAGCTTCCTACATGGATCAATTTGGACTTGCATCAGTGATGTTTGGAAAAACAAGTCCAAGTTGACCCATTGTGGCTGCTGTGGCTTACTCTTGAGCAAGCACACAAATGTTCCCTTACCCTGAGAAGACCTCCAACAGCCAAAATGCCCCCATGCATGCCGCAATGTATCGCCTCATGGGGATTTAGTGAGAATGTGTTAGAATTGAGGTGTTAATTCTGCAGGGACACGGGATTATTAATAATAGATTATTTTTGGTAGATGCAGTGTCATAAGAACATAAGAACAGCCCCACTGGATCAGGCCATAGGCCCATCTAGTCCAGCTTCCTGTATCTCACAGCGGCCCACCAAATGCCCCAGGGAGCACACCAGATAACAAGAGACCTCATCCTGGTGCCCTCCCTTGCATCTGGCATTCTGACATAACCCATTTCTAAAATCAGGAGGTTGTGCATACACATCATGGCTTGTATCCCGTAATGGATTTTTCCTTCAGAAACTTGTCCAATCCCCTTTTAAAGGCGTCTACAGTAGACGCCAGCACCACATCCTGTGGCAAGGGGTTCCACAGACCGACCACACGCTGAGTAAAGAAATATTTTCTTTTGTCTGTCCTAACCCACCCAACACTCAATTTTAGTGGATGTCCCCTGGTTCTGGTATTATGTGAGAGTGTAAAGAGCATCTCCCTATCCACTCTGTCCATCCACTGCATAATTTTGTATGTCTCAATCATGTCCCCCCTGAGGCGTCTCTTTTCTAGGCTGAAGAGGCCCAAACGCCATAGCCTTTCCTCGTAAGGAAGATGCCCCAGCCCCGTAATCATCTTAGTAGCTCTCTTTTGCATCTTTTCCATTTCCACTATGTCTTTTTTGAGATGCGGCGACCAGAACTGGACACAATACTCCAGGTGTGGCCTTACCATAGATTTGTACAACGGCATTATGCCATTTTGTTCTCAATACCCTTCCTAATGATCCCAAGCATAGAATTGGCCTTCTTCACTGCTGCCACACATTGGGTCGACACATTGGGTCGACATGGGAAGTGTCACTTCTCATGCTTGGCATGGTGAATGAGCTGGTATTGCCAAGCAAGATGAGCCCCAGTCTTCCTCCCCACCTTGGAACTGGGGATGTATGTGGGGATTGTCTTGGTAGTGCATGGCAATCTCCACCCCTTCCCCAGCTCCGTGGTTGAGAAGGTGGTGAAGGGATATTTGGCTGCTGTGTGAAAAAGGTGCTGGGTCCCAACTGGCAACCCCCACAAACCCTCTTCTCCTGTGCAGGACTCATGAGAGGAGGGTAAAGGGGGTAATTTGTACCAGGGCCCAGGGCCAAAAAGGAGGCCAGAAATTTCCAAGGATCTTAACATAAGAACAGCCCCACTGGATCAGGCCATAGGCCCATCTAGTCCAGCTTCCTGTATCTCACAGTGGTCCACCAAATGTCCCAGGGAGCACACCAGATAACAAGAGACCTCATCCTGGTGCCTTCCCTTGTCATCTGGCATTCTGACATAACCCATTTCTAAAATCAGGAGGTTGCGCATACACATCATGGCTTGTACCCAAATCTTACAATTTCTGATCTCACCCAGACTCGCTGCCTGTGTGGGATGTTGAGGGTGCTACCATGGGTGCGCAGTGGTGGCTACTGCCAAAAGCCATATTCACCAGGAATGTATACATAACACTCGTTAACATAGTGTCACATCTGGGAGGAAACTGGCCTGCTAAAGTAGTTCTTTGGCTTGTGGATCCACTTAGCATGAAGGAGTGTACAGGACCTCAGGAACACAGCTGCGGGACTACAGCTGCTGCAGAAGTAAGTTTTGATACCTGGAAATTTCCTGGGATCTCAACCGGCCTTGTGGAGTGCCAAAGATGGAGGCTGGGCTGATTGGGAGGACTGGTCAACTGGCAGGTAGACCTGGGCTCCAGAGACTTTTCCAGCTGTTGCTACCCTCCCCTCCCCTGTTTTGCCCCTCCCCTCCCCTTTTGAGAAGGGGCCCAAAAGAAACTTTGTATCCCCTGATAAAATTCCTCTGAGAGGCACTGTGGAAGGCAGTCTCTGTGGCTGCAGCTGGTTTTAGACATATAGTCAAGTCTCAGCAAAACGGTCATGCTCCATGGCTCTTTCCCTTCCCTGCTTTGGAGCAGAAACAGATAGTGTAGGGTGTCCTTTGCTACTTCTGGAAAGAGAGGTGGGCGAATCCTCTGCTGAGCTAAAGGGACATTCAAATACTATTTTGGCATGGCAGCCAATGCAGCAGTGCCCACCAAGATCCTCCTATCCCCCTTTCCTCACCCTGAACTGCCTCCTGAGTCATTCAAGGAGACCCATTAGAGGCCAGGCAGCCTATGGGGAGTAAGAAAAGGTTGAACTTTTCTGGATCATCTGGTCACCCTCCCATAGCAGGGAGCACATGCCTCATGAGTGGCACTGTGTCCTATGGGCTGGTGGGGGATAGAATTGGGCCCACAATGATATAATCTCTGTATATACAGCCAATATCCCTGATTACGAGAAGACGTATTTATGAATATGCATTTGAATTGTAAATTAATTTCCTTCTGCTCTGCTTGAGTATCATATATTTGTTTTCATACAATTATGCAGTTGAGTTTTAACAGCACCAATAAAAAGTTAATTGTATATTTTTCATAATTTAACGTTTATGGAATACAAATTTAAAATCCACACTGGTTGTGCAAGCAAATCAGTAGCAAGAGTTATATTTGCCTGTTCAAGAGGGGGACGAATCCAAAATGAAACAAAACCTAATGAGTGGGGAAGGTTTGAAGAAAGACAGCTTAGCGACAATGCAATAAATGTACACTTCAAAAGGTGGCCAGTTTAAACCAGAAGTCGTAAACAACGTCAAGCCCTTTTGAGATCTTAGCATATGCTTTATAAATTAATGGGAGATGAAATTCAAGAAGGCTGAGAACATTAACCGATAAAAAAGAGCCTTACTTCTTCCTCCCCACCAATACTATGACATTCATGAATAATCCATGTTTTAATGTTACAAAATATAATTTCCACAGAAACGCTTAAATTTACATACATACATAGACCTTTATTGGCATTAAAACAATAGATAGCAATAACAGTAGCCAACACAGTGGCTATGTTGCCAAAAGGGAAAGTCGCAACAGGGGACTAATAAGGGAGGAGGGAGGGGAAATATGGGGGGGGTATAGGATCAAGGTGAGGGTTTTAACTTGGAAACTATGGAAAGAAATTCTGCTACTGCATTAGTAATAACCACAGAGTTGTCACTCAAGAGGACAAATAAAGGATCAGAAGAGGTATCTGAAAAAGAAGACAGCAAGGGTTTCAAGTGTGTATCTCAAAGAGATTGGTGGGCTGGGCAACAGGCCAATATATGGTCCACTGTGTCCGGTTCTAAGGAACAAAAAGGACATAATCTACGATCACGCAGAATATTGGAGAATCTGCCAAAATGAACAGTTGAGGGGAAGATATTGAATCTCATGATCATGAACGCTCTCCTCTTGATAGAGTTAATCAACTTACTAAAATAGTTGCAAGGGCGACTAAGTGAGGGGGAAAGGTCAAAAAATTGGGGAGGACAAGTGGGATTAAGATTTGAGGTGAGTTGGTTGAATTCGGATTCCCAAAGTTTGGATTTGATGATTGAGTGGGCCCTGTAAAGGTTGATATCAGCAAGGGATTCAGGAGAGAGGCCTAATGAAAGAAGCTTGGAATCGATAAGTTTAAACCACTTAGAAAGGTAAGAGTCCTTTAATAGATCATTTAAGAGGGACTCAGAATGAATACCTAGATGTAAACGAAGCCAGAACTTAAAAGTAAGGGACCACACGATGGAAGAAGGGAGGTGGAGCCCTAGTTTGAGCATAATAGTAGATAGTCTAATTAAGTTGGGAACCCCCAGAATTTGTCTGAGGAAAGAAGCTGCCACTTGATCCAGATCTTGATTCGCAGCCTCTATCCAGATGGGGGCACCATACAACAGTTGGGAAAAAATTTTTAGTTTTGAATACGTGAAGGGCAGTGGGGACATACTGATTGCCACTAGAGTAATGAAAACGGGCAATCGCATTTAGATGGAGTGAGGATGAAGAGATAACAGTTTTTCTGTTAGGGAGCCAGCTGTGAAGGAAGTGAAAGGTAATCCCCAGATATTTGAAAGTTTGAACTTGTTGGAAAGAGAGATTACCTATCTTCCAGGGGAGTGGGGTCCAAGATTTAGCGAAAACCAAAATTTTGGTTTTCTCAGAATTAATTTTTAAATTGTTGAATAGATAATAGTTTTGGAAGGAGGATAATAGGTGACGTAGGTCAGATCTTGTAACAGATAGAAGGACTGTGTCATCTGCATAAAGAAGGATGGAAAGGAGAACATCATTGAGGAAGGGGGGGAATTCTGCTTAAATTTACATCACAGGAGCTCAGAATGTCTGCATCGAATTCAGAAGAGAATACAAATATGATAGATAAAGAATCTATGAATGTTAGCTGATCTTGTTTTACAGTGGCTTCTTCCATTGAATTTGCTTGTAACTTTTTCTTCTTTTTGATAGTAACTTTTTCTTCACACACACACACACACACACACACAAAGGTATAATATGTTGCCCTGGTACCTGGGGCAGTGACATTACAATGTCACATGACATCGTGGTGTCACTTCCGGGTTCTCCCAGGAGGGCAGGGCACCTGCAGCTTCATGCACCCCATTCCTTCTCCTGTGGAGACTCCACCCATTAGCCTCCACCCATTATTTGCTAACTTCACCTGTCTCGCTGACTTGCATGCTGGGATGCTGCTGCTGATGACCATGATGATGACAGATCATGCTCTGACTCTGCACTTTACCCACCTTTCTTCCCCGTGGTGCAACATGGAAGTGAATGAAACAGTTACTTAAGAGCCCGATCCTGAGGTCAGACCTCAGTCGCAAATGTACCGTAAAGTATGTTTGCGGGGCTTACCGCCGGGCTCCTGCCCGAGCAAGCCCAGCACCGGCAGAGCTGGGCTGGCGTGCAACGGGCGCCCGGATTCCGTGGCTCGGCAGTCTCCTGGACCACTGGGCTGTGGAATGGGACGTGGGGGCGTGGCCAGGGGCATGGGGAGGCATTCCGGGGAGGGGGGAGGCATGGCCGGGGGCGTGGGGAGGCATGTCGGGAGGGAGAGAGGCGGATCCGCAGAGCCGAGCTTCACAGGATCCAAGGTGCTCGGGCAGGGCTGCTCGCCCTAAACGAGCACCTTTACTTTAGCGACGACCAAAAGGTTGCCGCTAAAGTGAGTAGCCCCATTGTGGGGCTGCTTCCCTTACTCAGGGGAAGGGGACGAACGTCTCCCTTCTCCCGGGGAGCCTCCCGAGGTAGCACGGGAGGTGCAGGATCTGGCGGGAGCCTTCCGTGGAGCCGCTGGGTCCGAGAGCTCTGGACAGCTCAGGATTGGGCTGTCAGTCAGTCATGGCCCAATTCTATTCGGACTGCTCATTGTCTTAGTGCTTCTTCTTCTGATGCTGACTGCTGTAAAGCAGTCAGCACCAGTTGTAAACGGTGGTCTTGCAGCACTCTACTGAACACACTGCTGGGGACAATGACAGGAAAGCCAGAGCCTTCCTGCCAGTGTCAGCAGATTTGGATCCACTCACCTGGGGAGGTGGAAGAGGGTGGAGGGAGGGCAGAATGGAGGCAGGGAGGGCTAAATGAGGCGGTGGCAAGGCAGAAGAGGGTGAAACAGGGTGGTGATGGGGTGGGGAATGGGTAGATCGAGTTCAGGAAGAGGGCAGATTTGGTTGTAGCAGTTGCAACGCCCTTCTTGGACCCAAATCCTCAGTGTCAGTCCACACTGACCTGTGCCAGCTACTTAGCACAGATCTAAGTAGACCCTCCCGTGCCACAGAGGCTTAATTCCCAGGTAAGGAAAGAATTGTTCCTTTATCCTGATCTGCGCCACCCCCCACCCCCCACACACACTACAGGATACAGCAGTAGACCTTTTGGTACCACTGCATTGGTGGGTAATAAGATTTGATTCTCATCTACATGGATCTTTTCCACCCAATCCGTACAGATAGTAACCTATATCCCCACTGACTGAGATCAGCGAGAATCTGACCCACTGAATGAATGGTCTCTTCAATGTTTTCTGGCTGCCACAGTTACCCTTTCTACTTCTTCTTCATGTTCCTCTAGCTAGCATGAACTTTGTCTTCAAGCGTCCTTCATGCTGGGAAAAATGCTGAGGCAGCCCGCTAAGTAAACTGCTGCTTAGTTTGACACTTATGGGCTAAGTAATGCCTACCGAAAGTTCCACTTTCCTTCAGGATTTAGCTCAGCTGCATTCCGTGTTTCCCATTTGTTTCACATTGTGTGGCTAATAGAGCTTCCCCTCTACTGAATGTTTCCATCTTTAAATTTAAATGGGATTAATGCTGTGAAAAGTTCTTTTTAAATGATTAGGTTAATAATCTGGAAATGATGGCTCCCAAATAGGGCAGTGCAGTGAGCACCAATCGGAATGTTTGTCGCAGCTCAGTGGAATTCTTTGTGTGTATGTCTACATATTTTCCAGGTTCCAGAGCCGAGAAACCCTAATTTGTAGCCATAACCATGATTTATCTCCTTTTTATTTTATTCCTGCAGAGACTTTGCAAATAGCGAACATGTTCTTGATTGCAGCGACAGCTGTAGATATTTCCAGGGGTCATATCACAAGATGAGTGTTCCATCATAAATCTTTGCTTAATTAAAAAAATGGGCTATAGATGAGTGGTCATTTTCAATTATTGTTAATTATTCTGACATCAGAGATTCCCGTTTCTTCTCTTTGAGAGAGGTGGTTTTGAAAATGCAACTGATCATTTGTTCTCAAAGTCTCCCCTGTCTCTCTTTTATCTTCATTATTTGTTCTGACATGTCACTCAATTTTCTCCTGAAAAGTCTTTCTTTGCTGAGAATATTCTTTGCGGCTCATTATATGGCACATGCTTTTCCATGCTGCAAATATTCTACTCCTACACCCAAACTTTAGCCATTCATTTGAGAAATTAACTGTTATATATCTTCTTTAAACTTTGAATGCGGAACTGTGAACGAGTTTCCACTATTTAGAATCAGAAATATATGACTATATTCAGGATTTTATTTGTTGTTTTGAAATCCAAATCTTAAACTAGAGCAGTAGAAACTGAAATATTCATTTACATTTGGATAACTCATGTTTCTAGTCAATTTGACAGCTAACAGTCGCTGATCCACGTGTGTAAGTAGTTCCTAATTCTTAATTACGGTACGAATAGGGCAGAAATCATTAAATGATCTGCGGTTAAATTAATCAATTAATTCAGTAATTCCAGATAAGCTGAAACAACCCTTGTAAAAATGTTCATCGCTGCTGTTAATGTGTTAAATAGGTTATGCAGTGCTCTTGACTGAGAAAATCTGTTTAAAAGATAATTTACAATAAATTAACTGTGAACATGGTTTGTTTTTTGGTTCAAGGAAATGGTAAGCTGAAATAAACAAACTCAAAATATGTAGTATTTGCTGCTGTGTATAACAGGCAACAGATTCATTTATTAAACTCAATATTGATTAAAAACTGGTGCTCTTGTACCTAGTTAACTACATATCAGTAATTCCATTTTGAAGGTGAACATTCTTTCCGCTACCTAAATTTGGATAGAAGACAACATTGGGAAGCAGTGTTTTCTCCTTGAAATCCAGTGTTTTATAGCTCTATACATAGCACCAGCATTCTGGATTTGTTGCACCAATCTTGCATAGCCATAGAAAAAGGCAGGAAAAAGAATGTATGTTTGGAAAAAATGTTAAAACCTGCACAATTGGCTATAGAGTGAGAAGGATGCTGTGACCCCTTTCAGCAGTGTGATCTTCCACTTAGAGCCCAATCCTGTTCTACCCCACTCCCACTGATACAACACCAAAATGGCTTCCAATTGCATCCTACAGAGGGGAAGGCGGTTATGTAAGCCTCCACCATGTGTGTGTGTTAGGGGGTGCCTACTCAGACTTTCAATAGCTAAATAGCTGGCACAGATCCATGTAGACCTGCACCATGAACCTGGAAAGGACATTAGGATTTGGCGTTCACTGCTGCCACTGAACATGCCCCCTTCCCAGACCTGATCTGCCCTTCTCCCACCCCCATTGCCACCCTCCCACCACTCCTTCTGCACCCCTTGCTACCTTACCTTCAGTAACAGGCAGCTCCAGATCTGCTGGCATGAACAGGAAGATCTGGCCTTTCGAACAGTTTCCCAGAAGCACGTTACTGAGAATACTTCCAGAGCGCCTTTTACAACTGACTGCTTTTCTGCAGTCAGCACCAGCTGAAGAAGCACACCAACAGCCCCTTTAGGATTGGGCTGTCAATTTTCCATGCCTGGACCCCAATATCTTCCTTCTTATGCCCTTACTATCTCCCCTACAAGTCAAGAACCAGAATTTGCTGCCATGAGATACAAGGGGGTGAATAAATGGAATATGCAGGAAATTATGGTGGGCAACCTTTCCCTTAAAATGTAAGGCTTGCTAAGCAGTGCTGGCTTCATGGGGAGTGTCTTGTGACATGACTGCTGCTTAAAATGGCGAAACAGGCTAAGTGCATCACTTAAGAAATGCAATGATCCTTTTAAAATAGACAACCACAATGCTGTTGCACCGGGCTTGTGTTAACAGTTAACGTTGCCAGTATATTTTTTCCAGAGATTAGCCATACATGCTTTGCCCTTCTGATGTTTTCTGAAGATAACTGCATTTTTTTAATAAGTCACTTTGATGAGAAAGGAGGCAAGCAGATTTTAGTGTCAGTAGACATTGGGACTGCCATGTGCTACAAGTTGATGCAAAAGACACAAGCCTCCATGAAGCACGAGACTACACCTTGAGTCAACAAGGACAGAAAAACCAAGTTCTGTGCTAGGGTTTGACCTCAAAAGCAGGGAAGGCTGGTTCAATCGTACCAACACAGAACGCCTTGATAGAAGTACTGTGGCGGCAGCAGAAACCTTTATGCCCTTGTTAGTTTCACCTCTGTGCTGTAACTCCTAAGAGCGGTACTTCAACAGCTACTTTCTTGGGACTGATAATAACCATCCTGATGATGCAGTCAGTTCTGCAAAAGGTGTAGGAAAGAACAGAGCTCAAAAATGGATACAGGCAAGCAAGCAGAAAAAAAGGAGAGGAAATGTACATTTGGTATTTTATAAATATGCTGATGATGTACTTCCATACACAAACCTTATGTTTACAGTCCTTGGAAAGGAAACCAGGACTGAAGAGTTCACAGTCCTGCTAATGCAAAATATAACCTTTTTGCCATAAATGCGGTTACTCTAATGCATATCAGGTTTTAAATGACACAGAGCTGCTCCAGTGTGATAGCTGCCATGGTGTCCTATCTAGCAGGATTTGATAGTGTCTCTTCAGTGATGGGGAAGACTGATGAAATTTGATTTAAAAAAACAAAAACAAGGTGCAAGCTGACTTTAATAAGCATACTGGAAAAAGAACATCCTATCTAGGGGATTGAGCCTCAGGATGGACTGGGGCAAGCAGGTTTTCCTTAACAAGTGTTGAATTTGCAGGTACAAAATGGTGAGAGACTGTAGCAGAAACAAGTTGTTTGAAGAGAGGTAGACCCAAAATGGTCAATCGTGTTCTGATGGGCCATGGGCAGGCCCAGGACAGGCATTAGGAGATGGTGGAGGAAGCCTGTGCCTATCCTACTCTCCTCCTTGGCCTGATTCACTCTTTGCTCCATCCTCCCCTGCCCAAAACACCCTCTCTCCACCTGCAGAATGCCCTCCTGCTACCCACTCCCAGCCTCTGTGCTGCTAGGCATGATAATCACCTCCGCCTTGGGGCGGGATGCAGAGCTGGGGAGGCCCTGGGGTGGGATGTAGTGCTGTATTGTATTGGCAACCTTCAGTCTCGAAAGACTATGGTATCGCGCTCTGAAAGGTGGTTCTGGCACAGCGTCTAGTGTGGCTGAAAAGGCCAATCCGGGAGTGACAATCCCTTCCACACCGGGAGCAAGTGCAGTCTGTCCCTGGTCTGTCTCCCTGGCTATGGGCCTTCCTTCTTTGCCTCTTAGCCTCAGACTGTTGGCAAAGTGTCTCTTCAAACTGGGAAAGGCCATGCTGCACAGCCTGCCTCCAAGCGGGCCGCTCAGACGCCAGGGTTTCCCACTTGTTGAGGTCCATCCCTAAGGCCTTCAGATCCCTCTTGCAGATGTCCTTGTATCGCAGCTGTGGTCTACCTGTAGGGCGCTTTCCTTGCACGAGTTCTCCATAGAGGAGATCCTTTGGGATCCGGCCATCATCCATTCTCACGACATGACCAAGCCAACGCAGGCGTCTCTGTTTCAGCAGTGAATACATGCTAGGGATTCCAGCACGTTCCAGGACTGTGTTGTTTGGAACTTTGTCCTGCCAGGTGATGCCGAGGATGCGTCGGAGGCAGCGCATGTGGAAAGCGCTCAGTTTCCTCTCCTGTTGTGAGCGAAGAGTCCATGACTCGCTGCAGTACAGAAGTGTACTCAGGACGCAAGCTCTGTAGACCTGGATCTTGGTATGTTCCGTCAGCTTCTTGTTGGACCAGACTCTCTTTGTGAGTCTGGAAAACGTGGTAGCTGCTTTACCAATGCGCTTGTTTAGCTCGGTATCGAGAGAATGAGTGTCAGAGATCGTTGAGCCAAGGTACACAATGTCATGGACAACCTCCAGTTCATGCTCAGAGATTGTAATGCAGGGAGGTGAGTCCACATCCTGAACCATGACCTGTGTTTTCTTCAGGCTGATTGTCAGTCCAAAATCTTGGCAGGCCTTGCTAAAACGATCCATGAGCTGCTGGAGATCTTTGGCAGAGTGGGTAGTGACAGCTGCATCGTCGGCAAAGAGGAAGTCACGCAGACATTTCAGCTGGACTTTGGATTTTGCTCTCAGTCTGGAGAGGTTGAAGAGCTTTCCGTCTGATCTGGTCCGGAGATAGATGCCTTCTGTTGCAGTTCCAAAGGCCTGCTTCAGCAGGACAGCGAAGAAAATCCCAAACAAGGTTGGTGCAAGAACACAGCCCTGCTTCACTCCGCTTCGGATGTCAAAAGGGTCTGATGTGGAGCCATCGAAGACAACAGTGCCCTTCATGTCCTTGTGGAAAGATCTGATGATGCTGAGGAGCCTGGGTGGACATCCGATCTTGGGGAGAATCTTGAAGAGGCCGTCTCTGCTGACCAGGTCGAAAGCCTTTGTGAGATCTATGAAGGCTATAAAGAGTGGCTGTCGTTGTTCCCTGCATTTCTCCTGCAGTTGTCTAAGGGAGAATACTATATCAGTGGTGGACCTGTTGGCTCGGAATCCACACTGCGATTCTGGATAGACGCTCTCTGCAAGTACCTGGAGCCTCTTTAGTACAACTCGGGCAAACAGCTTTCCTACAACGCTAAGGAGAGAGATGCCGCGGTAGTTGTTGCAGTCACCCCTGTCACCTTTGTTCTTGTACAGCGTGATGATGTTTGCATCCCTCATGTCTTGAGGTACTCCACCTTCTCTCCAGCAGAGACAGAGGATTTCATGCAGCTCAGTGACGATGATCTCTTTGCAGCATTTTAGGACTTCAGCAGGGATGCTGTCTTTTCCAGGTGCCTTGCCAAAGGCAAGGGAGTCCAGGGCCACGTGAAGTTCTTCTAGGGTTGGTTCACTGTCAAGCTCTTCCAGCACAGGCAGGCACTCAATGTTGTTCAGTGCTTCTTCGGTGACTACATTTTCTCTGGAATATAGCTCAGAGTAGTGCTGCACCCAGCGTTCCATCTGCTGCGTCTGATCCTGGATGACCTCGCCTGTGGCAGACTTCAGAGGGGCAATTTTCTTCTGTGTTGGACCTAGGGCCTGCTTGATACCATCATACATCCCCTTGATGTTGCCCGTGTCAGCTGCTATCTGTATCTCGGAACAGAGCTGGAGCCAGTAGTCGTTAGCACATCTCCTGGCAGTCTGTTGGACTTTGCTGCGAGCAGTTCGGAGGACCTGCAGGTTGCGCTCACTGGGACAGGCCTTGTATGCTGCTTGAGCTCTCCTCTTTTCCTCAATGACTGGTGTCAACTCCTCAGAGTGGGCTTCAAACCAGTCTGCCGCCTTGTTGGTCTTCTTGCCGAATATGGACAAGGCGGTGTTGTAAACGGTATTCTTGAAATGTTCCCATCTGTTGGATGTGTTTGCGTCGACCGGGCCTGGAAGAGATTCCTCATGCGCTTGTGCAAATTCCTCCACTTTTTTCTGATCCCGGGTCTTGCTGGTATCAATGCGACGTCTAGTGCGAGATGTAGTGCTAGGTAGTCACAAACATGCAATATGGCATGTTTGTGACACTGTAGGCCAGTAGAGCGGCGGCCGTGCTGGTGGAAGGGTAAGTTTGGATTGCACTTGGAATTAAGTAACTGAACTTGTACTATTCTTTTGTGAGATCCCCCACAGCTGCGCCTAAGGCAAACGGCCCCTTTGGGCAGTTGGGAAAGTAATGGGAAACTGGGCTTACTGGAGGATTTTGTATTCACCAATGATCTGCCTTGTGCAACAGATTCATTGAGATTAGGTGCTGTAATACAAATGGAAAAACTGGCATTTAATTCCATGTAAAATGTGGAGTGCAGGTGTTGTCTGCACCAACTCTCATGGCTGTCACAATTTGTAGGATTTGGGCTTTCACATGATGCATCATTAGTCAGAATGAGATTCGAAAAATATTTCAGGTACAGAGAGAACAATAGTGACCAATATGGCCGCAACATTAATTAGAAAGTGCTGAGAAAGGAGGGACCAGACTGCTTTGAAGGACAAGGTAGCTGCACACGAGCCCCACAGGTAAATATATTGGCACTGGTAGGTGGGGCCAGTGAGACATACTGATATCAGGACCAATGTGCATGAGACACACAAAGAATGTTTGTGTGAGCATAGAAACAGTGAAGTTTCTATGTGTTGTAAATATACTTTTTATAAAACAAGTTGGTGAATTTATTTGGTTATGATGGTGGCTATGAAACTGGGAGAGTTAATGACTGTGGCCAGATAGAATTGACAGATCAGAAAAGGGCACCAGGAAGATCTTTTTTTTTTTTTTTTTTTGGGGGGGGGGGACCTAACTGAATCCAATGGCATGAATGCACTGTTGAGGCCTAGTTGGTTCATCCTGCACAGTGGATGCTGGAATCTGAAAGTGATAGATATGACTGTATCATTCAGGTTGCAAGTGGTCGATCCAGTTTTGAATGCTTCCCAGGTGAAAAAAAAATATCCATGAAATTAAAAAAAAAATCAATGGAAGTAGGACACTACTACACATCAGGGAGAACATGTCTTATCCTCCTTTCTTCCAGTTCTTCTATATATACTTTTGGGGAAGAATTCAAAAATGTGATCCGCCACTTGCAGTCTGAAGACATTCCATTTGATAATTGCCATATTCTACCACCTCATTCCCATCTCATTCGGCTGCTCATATAAACTAGGCTTGGTTAGAGTCATACAGAGTTCTTTGTGAAAAACGAGTTGCAACAGAGATCTTTGCAATACTATATTATAGAGTTAAGTTAGCAGATGAAATTCATACCTGCTCCATGGATTGCATTCAGTGGGCTGGGAAAATCCAAACTTCTACAGATATATTTTTGTTTTCTTATCACAATCCTGCAGTACTTTATTTTGCTTTCCCTGGTGACAATATTAACAGATGCTCTTTTAAAAGTCAAATGATTTAATAACATCATTTTTTGGTGGAAATGTCAGTCAAGCATACCTGACATGTACAGTACGAAGTTTAATTTCCCCAAGTGTTTCGCATGTGGATCTTTTCTTTCCCTTTTTTTCAGTCTCTTGTGTCATAATAAAAAAGAGACTTCCCTTTTCAAGTTTTTACTTTCTCATTGACTCCTTTGATGCAGCCAAATGTTTCTCATTTTAAATTCTCTTGAATGAAGGAAATGCAATATATTTCAATTATCATTGGGCTAATCTCTCTGCCAAATTTCCCTGCTCTGTGTAAACCTCCGATGAGCGCATGGGATGAAATTGATAAAATTAGACATCTTTGGCTGAATTGCTCACATCAGAATTATAAGTTTAGATGACAAAACTAATTTAAAGAATGGACCCTGCTGATTCCTACTTTATAGCAATATAAATGCCACCAAGAGTCAGTCCTGATGGATGACAGTATTATGAAAACACAGTGAATGGGAGACCAATAGGGTCCATTTCTAAATTAGATTTATAAATTCAACCATATGAGAACAAGCCACGTAGCTGGCGCCACTTCAGGAAATGATCCACATTAGGGGGGAAAATGTGAATCATGACATTTCTTCCCTGTATTAAATATCATATGAATTTCTCTCAACATTTTTCACTTGTTTTGCCTATTCCCCAGAGTACTATAAAAGTCACTGGCTGTTTCAAAAGTGTCAGCCATCAGTCTCAGCATCCAGAACAGAGTTGGAGTACATGAAAAGCATTGAGAGCCAAAAATGAGTGCTATTGGGGGGGGGGGGGCGACGACTTGTAGTGATAGAACAGATTTTATAAGCATACTGTTTAAAACTGAAATAGCTTCAGTTGTTGAGATGAAAAACAAGATCCTGGTGAGATCAGTCTATGTCATCCACCTAGTTCAACCAGCATTTCCTATCCAGCCCAGCATACCCCATAGTCAGAAATAAATCTATACAGTCTGGACAACTTCAGAGCAAGCAGAGTGCAGGTGCAGAGTAACAGGAATTTGCAGAAAAAACAGCTTTGAATGAAAATCCTACAGCATTCCAACCCTAGCAGTACAGCTCACATCAAAGCCATAGACTACGGGCGCAGGAATGTTGCATAGCTAGGAGCCAGCACATGTGGTACTGTGGTACTTGTTAGTATGATGCAGAAATATATACATTAAACAGTGGTTCCCAAACTGTGGATCCATGGTCCACCACTGGGTCCTGACCCAATTTTTGGTGGGTCACAAAACTGTCAATTAGACTAGACTAGTGTTTCTCAAACTGTGGGTCAGGACCCACTTGGTGGGTTCTGAGCCCATTTCAAGTGGGTTCCCATTCATTTCAATATTTTATTTTTAATATATTAGACTTGATGCTCCCATGGTATGTGATTGCATTTGGGGAAATGTTACAGACCTGTACTTTTAACAAACTATTATGTATATTCTTTTAACAATGATAGTAAATGTGATTTACTCCTGGTAAGTGTGGGTAGGATTGCAGCCTAGGATTGTTAAACAATTTTGCTGTTTGATGATGTCTGGTCATGACATCACTTCCAGTGGGTCCTAACAGATTCTCATTCTAAAAAGTGGGTCCTGGTGTTAAATGTGTGAGAAGCACTGGACTAGACTATGACTAGACTCGACAATTAGATTAGAGTATGTGCATCAAGGTTAAATAATCAGGTACTCAAGTGGAGTAACCTTTATGGCCACCAGTTGTGTACCTCCTATAAACTTCCCTGGGGCAAATGCCCCAGGCACCGGCCACTAGGATCCTGCGGAAGCCTCTCTGAGGTTTGCCAGAAGCACAGTTTATAGCGCCGGGGAATCTCACAGAGGTTTCTCCAGTGTGGGAGGAGGCCGTGCGAGGCTCTGTGAGCCTCTGGTGAGTGGGGGGCGGCGGATTTCTGCGTGGGGGCGGCGATAGAACTTTTCTGTTCTACTAAGTTTTCAGATCATCCTGAACTTTTACGTTGCTTTTAGGATTTTGATGTCTCTTGTCTCAGTTTTATTGTTGTTCTGTGGTATTGGCATTTCAGGCTGTGAGCTCCTTGAGAGCACCCAAAGGAACTGAAATGTGGCATACAAATACTTTTTTAATTAAAAATAATAATAATGGAGTGCATCAACCTTTAGTTAGTCATGATAAGGAAGTTAATCATGACTAAGGTTACAATCCTATACCCAGTTACTTGGGAGTAAGTCCCATTGAATTCACTGAGACTTACTTCTGAGTAGACATGCCGAGGATTGTGCTGTCTTCTAGGATTGTACAGCTGGAATTCTATACACACTTATCTTAAAGTAAGTCCCCTTAGACTCAGTGGGGCTTGCTTCTGAACAGAAATGCATTGTAGGAGAACCTATGAAATCAATCGTAGAACCTATGAAATCAATGGGACTTACTAATGACTAAAATTAGGATATAAGCCAATATTTGTTGACTAGGCTACTGATAACAAGCATAACCCTGGATAATATAAAATTATACTAGCCTTACTTTTAATGATTTGTTTTATAAGAATGTCACATTTTCTATGGAAAAAGAAGTCGTCATGAATGTGTAGTCGATATCTGGAGTCAGGATTCTTTGTTTGAAGTTCAGGTAGCCTATAGGATGGGGAAAAAGACAGAACATCTTTAAGGAAGGGGAATGAAATATTAATAGCGCTCACACTATCTGCTTTTATTATGTGCTTTATCTCACATTGTTTATGGCATAGACATTTGCTTTTATTGTGACAGTCTACATGTTTCATTGTGTCCACAGTACATTTTAAGGAAGTGATGCTCGCTGTCAAACACTCCATTTATCTACAGCTTTCTATGGCGAGGTGAAGAAGCAACTGGGGTGAAGCTAGAGGCCTGGCTCAATGGCGGACCTCCCTTTCAGGCATCCCGGGGTAAAGGTCCACGATGGCACCACCTGCACGAAGCCACCAACCCCCACTCACCTGGAGTGAAACGGAACCTCCCAAGCACAGAGCCTTATGCACCTCCAGGACTGACTGAAGAAGCTGTCTGAGGCTTCCCTGCAGTCTTAAATTGTGCTTCTAGCAACCAGAAGCACAGTTTCCTACCGTGTCAGGAGTCTCAGGTGGTTTCCTACCTACCTCACGGGGTTTTAGGTTTCACCTACCTCACAGGGTTGTTGTGAGGACAAGAAAGGGGAAGAGCAGCTGTTTAAACCGCCCTGAGCTCTTTGGAGGAAGAGCAATCCTAAATTGTGCTGGAGCAGGCACGCCAGTGGGCCTGCGCTGCATCCAATGCAAGTTTGGGGCCAGAGTTGGTGCAACCTGAGACAAGATGAAAACTTTCCTCTTACCCCATGTCACGCTGCATGCTCCCAATGGGTCTACTTGGATCTAAACCACCTCAGGAGGTGGCACAAATCCGAGTAGAATGGATCTGGCATAACCGCCAAATCCTGGCCCCGCCTCCAGCTCCCTGCCTGCCCACCCCAGGAATGCCCGCCGCCTGCCCTTCCCCACTCTGAACCACCTCATCCCCACCTCCTTCCTGCCCTCCCCACGCCCACCCCAGACCCCTGTGTTGGGTCAGTGAGCTCAGTTGATGCAAGCTTGGATCTGGCATGGGCCCAGAGCAAGAAGTTGCATTGGCCACCCCGACTCTAAAGTCACACTCGGGATGGCACAAGTGACCTGTGTCAGCCTAACCTGGGGGTTAGGATTACACTGCACATCTGACACACATCCCATGCTGTACAATATCTGGTTTTCAAAATCACAGGGTGGGATCAGGGATCAAAAGCAGATTGTCCGATGGCAAGTAGGAAAGAGGTCAAGCTACTGAAAGGGAAAAAAGACCCTCAGAGCAAATGCCAAAGTTAATGTGACTGCAGTGGCGCTTAATTCCATGTAAGTATACACAAGACTGCAGTCAAAAGTGCCCTTGGGCTCATGAAACTAGTTTCATAGTTTAGGTCAGCCATTTTCAAGCAGTGTGCAGTGATCTGCAGGTGTGCTGTGAGAGTTTGGGGGAGGATCATTTGTTATCAGGGCCACTGAAGGATGTAAGCCCCTGCTGTCAGTGTGGAGTGCCTTGTCAATGGTCAAAAAACTGATGGTGTGTCTTGATATTTTCACTGCCTTGTCAGTATGCCATGAGATAAAAAAGGCTGAAAATCACTGGTTTAGATCCTTGCCCTAAATAAAGGGCACTCTCTCCTTGATTTAAAAAAAACAACAAACTCAATATAAAACTAAGCCTGTGAGAGATTTATAACATGGAGTATCACAGCAAGTGAAAAGGGGCTCTTATCATGGACTGTATTAGGCAATCTTAACTACAGGGAGTTCCTGCCACCTCATTTTTTATCTCAACCACATTTACTTAGCTAATAATAACTTAGATTCTTGTTTTCTCTGGGTCAATTTAAATTATTGCTCAGACTAAACTTCCTGTAACTATAGGGCTTTAAAGAACTGTATCCATTTCCTTACAGACTTAAGATAACCAAACCCCTAGCCTGGCTTTGTCTAGGGTTTGAATTTATCATTAGTTTTTAATGGAGCACTGAAGCTGGGGGAGAACACCACGGGCAGGCAAATGAAAATTGCAATTTTTGTTAAATGTTGTGTCTGAAAATGAAAATGCAGATTTAATGATGACGCATTTCACAGATGAAGCCTTAAGTGGTCCTTTAAACAAAACACTTGCATTTTGGTCTTAAATGCAATGTGAAGCTTGTCAAGCCTTTGGACCTGCATTTGCACAAATCTTTCACTGAAACGCCATTTGGTCCTGGACAGAAAATGAATATTCCATACGTATAGCCAATAATAGAATAAAAGGGAGCAAAGAAAAGCCAATACATTCCCTTAAAAGCATTATTATTAGCCAGAAACTTAAAAGTTTTTAATATACTTTTAAAATTATAGCCTCCCTCACTCGATGTACCATTAATTTAATGTTTTATAGTGCTCACACAGTGCTGTTTCCATAAGGGGTGGAAGGAGGAGGGGGAAGAGGAGTAGAGTAAGAAAGAAAGAAAGAACTTCTAACCAGAATGTAAATCAATACTTTGGCAACCGTTCCAAACCTGTTAACTTTCTGAATTCCAGTATAAACCCCAGGCTATGCGTACTTCGGCGTTCCAAACATGAAGGGGACCTTGCCCAAACAAAGCCTGGCTTTTGAACGGGAAACATACTTCTGTTTTTTATTTGTTTTTCCCACATAAATGTCAGGCATAAACTGTTTCCCATTGGTATATTCCTAACCACGAGAAATGAGCTGTATAGTTTTGGAGCATTTAATATGAAACAGTCCATTTATAGAAGGGGAACAATGGGCAAAACCCAAGATTGTACACAACAGGCAACTTTCTTCTTTAAGTTTTCCTTTACAGTCAGGCACACAATATGACTCAGATGCATTTAGGACTAATCCACTCCCACAACGAACAGGTGTGACAGCACTGCATCTTAGTATGGGGGGGTGATGTAAATCAGTTTGCATTTCCTCTGTGTTGCACTTGTCTCCAGCTGGTGGATTGTGACCTAGAACAAGATAGGTCAACGTCACTCTCTCTCCCTTTTTCTGTGTGTGAGATTGTACACAACAACAACAGAATCAGGTAATACCTTATTTAGGCTCAATCAAAAGTAATGAAGTGTTGAGATTTCAAGTTTTGCTGTATACCATCATTACTTTTTGTATACTGTTATAAAATATATACTGTTCCCTTAATATATGATGCCATTGTTCCATGTATTCAGGGGTGGCATGGTTAGGCAATGAGCACAGTCCAAATAGCATTGGATTGTGTAGTCCTTGAAAGGTCTTCTTAGCTCTGTAGTTATGTGGAATCATAATGCTGGAAGAGACTTACAGTATGTTGAATCAGAACACTGGTCCATCTCAATCCTAGTGCAAGAGTTTGGGGGGGGGGGAACTTCAGCCACACCCATTCTGTATCCCTTGGTACAGGATCTTATGCACATGCATGAAATTGGAAAACGATTTTGGGCAGCACATTTCAGGCTTTGCCAGTGTCAACAGCTGTCCTCCAAGATTGCTCCTCTCAATTTCTCTAGTTGAGTAGGAGAAATGGAAAAGAGTGATCTTGGAAGTGAATGCCTTTCTCTTAGTGCTCCAGCAGCACTTCTAGGGGTACCTTCCAAGATAGCTCCTCCTCTCCATTTCCTGACCGTACTGGGGAAGTGGAGAAAAGAAGCAATCTCACCATGGGGGGCACTTCCCTTTCGCTGTTTGAGAAAGTTGAAGGGAACATGCCCTCCAACATTGTTCTGTTCCCCAACTGGGAATGATCAGAGAACATCCCTTCTTCAGCGTTCTGCTGGCACTAAGAGAAGGGTGTCCAAGCAACCTTCTCTCATGCTCTCTCCATCCACAAATAAGAAAAGCCAAATGCAGATGGGAAGGGCAGGACAAGGCAGCAATGGCACAGGTTGCTTTATTGAGTGACTTATGCCTGCATTGTAGCTTTCAAGAGTCAGCCAGTTGGGACTCAGAGGAGTCCTTGGGCCCTCAGCCAGTGACCAAATTGGTTGACCTCTGATCCTGCCCCTGGCCATCTGGGTCAGTCCTGTCTGACTGGCAGTAGCTCTCTGGAATTTCAGGCAGAGGTCTCCCAATCCTGCTTGGAGATATCAGGTAAACCTCGGAACTGTCTGCATGCAGAGAAGGTGTTCTGCCATGAAGCTACAGTCATTCTGCAAGATGTTGATCTTTAGGGGGACAAGGAATTGCATGGATTATCTTCTTCCCTATGAGGAGATTCACACCCTGAGGTCATTTAGGGACCCTTCTACTGGTGCCACCAATCTCTGCCAGTGGTGACAAGAGGAAGGGCCTGTCCTATAGCAGCACCACAACTGTGGAACTTCCTCCCTGTTGAATTAAGAACAGAACCCTCTCAACCTTCTGGCAATACTGTTTTGTTTTGTATTGCATTCTCTCCTTGAATACGATTATTTCTTCTGCTATTTAGTTTTCAGCTTATGGTTGTTTTAAATTATTGCCTTTATCACCTGGTTTTATTGCCTTATGATTTTACATTGATTGCATTTTATATGAATTTTATCAATTGCTGTCTTGTATTGTGGTTGTAAGCCACCCTGGTTCCTTTTCAGTAAGAAGAATGGTAGGCTATAAGGCCGCAATCCTGTGCACACTTACTGAGGAGTATGTCTCAATGAATATAGTGTGACTTACTCCTGAGTTAACCTGAATAGGATTGTGCTGTAAATCTTTTAGCATAAATAACAAAATGAACATCAGCCAGTAAGCCTGAGTTGCTCACCTTGTTTATTGAGGGGTTTACAGCATGATCCTATGCATGTCTACTTGGAAGTAAGCCTCATTGCGTTCAGTGGGAATTATTCCTAGGTAAGTGTGCAATGGATTGCAGTCTCAGAATCCAAATTCAAGGATTTAGCAATTAGCCAGTTATTTATTAATAGTTAGGATCCAATCATAAATTATTTGAAATGATCTACCCTTTTCTTAATATCTTTATTTTGGCAAGCTTCTCAGCAAGCTCATTTTTAGATTGGAAAGAGCTTATGCTAAATGTCTAATACCAATTAGCAACTATGATAATTATAGGTTTAGCTTGGAACAACAACTTTCAGGGCAAAAAAGTAGAAATACTGTAGTCCAATAATTAAATAATCAATCTAAACATTTTCATTTGTAAATGGTAAAACATGGTTTCCTTCCTGTCACAAATGAACAAGATGTGAAATTGATGGACAAATATTCTCTTTTTTCTACAGTAATTATTGTCACTATTTTTGCTGGAGTGTTCTGTGTGGTTAAACTCAATTATAAGGATTACTGGGTCACCCTTGTTAAAGGTTACTTGCTTTGATAGATCCCATTGAACTGTCTTCCAGACAACATTTTCTTGTGAATTATTTCAAGAGGTTTTCTCATTAAAATGATTTTAATTAATCACTGCAGAAATAATACAGTGCAACCCAAACAATCACTGATTGGCATATTGCCATTTCAGCCTCTGTCACATAAAGGAAAACTTATTGCGTGCATGGGGACATTATTTAAAATGCAGAGAGAGAGAGAGAGAGAGAGAGAGAGAGAGAGAGAGAGACTACTATATATCTCTTATGGTTCTAAATCAATGTCTTACACATGTATCAGTATAACATTCTGCACAATGAACAAAAGGCAATCAAAGGAATTCATTTTTATTTTTAATTTCTTATTGCATTCTTTATGATATGCTATGAACCTTTGATATGATTAGGTTGCAGATGTGGTTTTTTTGTTTGTTTGTTTGTTTGTTTTTTACACAGTCTTAACTGAGTTTTCACCTTTAGTATCAGGTGTGAAGCTTTGCAAGAATGTACCACTTCAGGAAGGAGGGGTGTGTGTGTGAGAGAGTTAATATATAGATACGCGCATGTCATAGTACTTTCTCATGGGGAAATGAATCTAGCAGGAATGGCCCAATCTTATCAAGGGTCTATGGAAGTAGGTCTCACAATCTGCTGTGATAAGATACATTGTGGTTGCGTGAAAACAGCACTACCATTGCATGTGATGGAGCTGCTGGCAGAGATGGCCAGCAGCTCTACATCTGTTCCAGACTTGCCTGGATACTCCACCTGCCCAGGTAAAGTAGTGGAGGGGGCAGATCATGAGCTGTTCAGGAAGGTTTGGGGTGGGGAGGGGAAGGGGAGGGGGAGTAGGCTGTTGGTGGTGGATCTCGATGGCAAACGCACATGCTAGAACCTATCTCTGATTTTTTAAATCCTCTGCAGCCCTTCCTCTCCTCGGATTTATGCCCACATCTGATTGCATGCCCCCCATCATAGCATGCAGTGTGTGCTCCATCAATGCAGCTGCATGGCAGAAGATGGTGGGGGATAGGGCTGCTAGAAGCACAGCATGTCGGAGCTGTAGTGGTATCCTTCTTCTTGATAGGACACTTGTGTATGTACCATGAGTGCTGTTTAGAAGGGGAGCATTCAGACATTGCAATCCTCCACTTGCAATGGTGCTATAATTTAGTCCAGGAGAAGCTCTACTCTTTATTTCTACTGGCCCTTGAAGCATGAAAGATGTGGTGGTGCCTGGACACACTGATTCAGTGTCTTTGATTCAAACAAATGCCACGCAGATATCCCCTGACCCAATTCCTCAAGTCCTCCAAAATGGGAATTTTCTGTGGGAGATTCTATTGGGATCTCCATTGGAGGTTGGGAACATTAGTCAAGAGTGCTTGTTCAGAGGCTAGGGCCCAGTCCTATCCAACTTTCCAGCCACAATGCAGCCACAATGCATTCCTGGGATAAAGGAACAAACATTCCCTTATCTTGAGGAGGCCTCTGTGACTGCCCCCCCCCCCCAACAGGATGCAACGCATGCCCCGCAGGCATGGCTACATCAGCACTTAAAAGTTGGATAGAATTGGGCTCTAGATCCCCCACCACACTTGGTCTTTAGTTGTGTACTTTTACACAGGTTAAAGAAATAAGTAAGCAAGTTAATAGCCTCTGTTTGATACAAAACATGGCGCCTTAGAATAAATGCGACTATTTTGCTGCTTGTCTACTGATCAAGTCTTCTGACTTTTCCATTTGCTTTTTCCTGGTGCACAAAGCTGTACCGTGTTTAAACTTTAAATAATATTTACGCTTGCTCCCAACGCCTGAGGCACTAGTGTATTTCCAGAATGTTTGGGATTTTCTCTCTTAAAGTTAAAAACCCCATAATGAATTCCACACCTGAGTTGCTGAAAGACATTTTATGTCTTGGGGTCCCCAAGGTTTCTCAGGTCTGCAGATTATAAGGTTGCAATTAAAGCCGGCACTGCCATAGTAGCACTCTTATTATCTTAGCAGATCTCTATCATGTGTAATCGACAGAGCACATTTAATTTGAAGCCTTTGTTAAATAATGTCTGGAAGCGTTGTGTTAAATAGAGAGAAAGAAACCATATCCCAGCTCGCATGACTTTTATGGAAATGGAATTAGAAACAGAATTATAATAGTGAAATGTGATGCTCTGGACAGAACATGTGGGTCTTTTACACACAGGCTTGTGAATCTCCTTTCACTGATTTGCACACTTATCACTGAAGAGAGTAACAGCTGGAATTATTCATGCTTGAAAAGTTATGGCGATGTTTTTCTTCTTCTTGTGCATACAACAATGCTTGTCTTACTGGGTGTTGGTACAGCCAAAAAGGACAATGATGGGGAAAAGACCAACAATACTCAAACCATGTGCCATTGGGTTATCTTCTGATGTTGCCTGAGAAACAAAGAAAGGAAGTCCTATTCTGAATCTCACCTCTGTTACAAACTCAGCAGGTAGTTTGAGACAAATCATTCCTTCTCAGGCTCAGTGTCTCCCCCCCCCCCTTACAGAATAAGTTATAAGGATTACAAGATAATGCACCAGAAGGTGCAAAAGAGAGCGACTAAGATGATTACTGGGCTGGGGCACCTTCCTTACGAGGAAAGGCTACGGCACTTGGGCCTCCTCAGCCTAGAAAAGAGACGCCTGGGATTTAAAAGGGGATTGGACAAGTTTCTGGAGGAAAAATCCATTATGGGGTACAAGCCATGATGTGTATGCGCAACCTCCTGATTTTAGAAATGGGTTAAGTCAGAATGCCAGATGTAGGGGAGGGCACCAGGATGAGGTCTCTTGTTATCTGGTGTGCTCCCTGGGGCATTTGGTGGGCCGCTGTGGGATACAGGAAGCTGGACTAGATGGGCCTATGGCCTGATCCAGTGGGGCTGTTCTTATGTTCTTATGTTCTTATGACATGATTGAGACATACAAAATTATGCACGGGAAGGACAGAGTGGATAGAGTGCTCTTTACACTTTCACCAGAGATGCTCTTTACACCAGAACCAGGGGACATCCACTGAAATTGAGTGTTGGGAGAGTTAGAACAGACAAAAGAAAATATTTCTTTACTCAGCATGTGATTGGTCTGTGGAACTCCTTGCCACAGGATGTGGTGATGGCATCTGGCCTGGATGCCTTTAAAAGGGAATTGGACAAGTTTCTGGAGGAAAAATCCATTATGGGTTACAAGCCATGATGTGCATGTGCAACCTCCTGATTTTAGAAATGGGCTATGTCAGAATGCCAGATGCAAGGGAGGGCACCAGGATGAGGTTATCTGGTGTGTTCCCTGGGGCATTTGGTGGGCCGCTGTGAGATATAGGAAGCTGGACTAGATGGGCCTATGGCCTGATCCAGTGGGGCTGTTCTTATGTTCTTAAGTGTTTTGGACACTTGTGAGTGCTACACAAATGTTAAGAATTATTATTTTATGCTTCTTGACAGACTGGCACCAGTGATCTTGAACCAAGAAGTAGTAGCAGGACCCTGATGACTTGCTGTCAATGACATGGTGGCAGCTTCTTGAAGGAGAATGCTCCTCATCTCTGAAGGCTGAAACACAGAGGTAGAGCACATGCTTTGCATACAGCAGGTCTCAGGTTCAATCTCTTGCATTTTCAGGTAGGACTGGGAAAGACCGCTGAGTAGTATTCCCTCTAAGGCAGTGGTCTTCAAACTTTTTCATGCCTATATAAAGTATGAAACTGGGACCCCACTGCTGATCCCGCCCCCCTCCCATGACCCAATCCACCCAGTTTTGATAAGGCAGTACTATTATTGGATTGGATCCAAGCCCTCTTTTGCACAGGTTTGAAAGGTTATCGCAAACCTCCAAATGAGGTTTCACTATCCATTGGGGTCACAACCCACAGATTGAAGAACACTGTCTTAAGGCATGCAGTGGCATGGCTGCACTCCTCTCAGGTGACCTGCAGGCAGCCTAGAACTTGGCAACCCAGAAATTTTGACTATGATGTGATGACGTCATCACCAAATATCCAGAGGCAACACGAACCCCTTAGAGCAGGGTTGGACAAACTTTCAACTTTAGGGATCCTTGACCTTTATTGTATAGGAGAGAGAATTTCAGCAGATACAGCCTGTCATCAAGCTGCACCTGCTGAAATTCCCTCTTCTGTTCAATTGTTAAAGGTCCAGGATCCCTAAAGTTGAAAGTTTGCGCACCCCTGACTTGGAGTAAACACTGATCCTGAGTATGAACCCTGAAGAACAGCTTCCAGCCAATATAGACAAAAGAACCTTTGATCTGACTTCCTACTCTGTCTCATGAACTTCAGCAGTACCACTGCAAACTGCTAGAGGGTAGTATTGCATTTACCAATTTAGCTGGGAACAGATAAAACAGCCTGCTGGTTCTATAAAATTTCTGATTCTGGGGTAGTTCCTCAATCTGAGCTGCTTGTTGGCTACCCATCTCTGCTAACAATCTGACTGCTTGCTTGACCTAGGAATACCAAGCCGGACATACCCAGAGTAGATGTGATTGAATGAAGCTTCAGAATTGACCAGATGTGTGTTTGAAGCATGATGCGTTTTGGCAAAAATAATGATGGTTTTTTTCCCCCGTCTCTGAACATCTGTCAGTCCTGCCCTCATATTTTAAAAGAACCTACATGTACAATCCTACCCTGGGCTTATGGTGTCAGATCTCACAATCTGCAACCATAAATCCTGGACTGATGGCATGAAAACTATACCACTATAATGTGTACAGGTATAGCCACTGCATACAGTCAGAGGCCTTCCCCCCACACACAACAGCAGCTTCCAGATGCCCAACTGGTGTAGCTAGGTCAGCAGCAGAGGTGGTTCGGAGGATCGTAGGCAGTTTGGGGCAGGGAGTGGACCAGGTGGTAGGTAAGGATCTTGGCAACAGCTGCATACACTGAGATCCTATTCCCCTTTCCCTGCCCTGAACCACCCCCTGACTCTCCTCAGACTTATTCTAGCTAAATAGTTGTCATAAGTCTGGGAGACCCACTGCAGCCCAGGCAACCTACTAGAATCCAGGGAAGTAAATAAAAAAGATTTTTACTCACCTCTCTTGAGCCATCTGGTCACATGCATCATGTGCTCTGTCAGTGGCACTGCGTGCTATAGGCTGGTGGGAGATAAAATTGGGCCCTTCGTCTAAGCTGCACTTAGTCATAAAATTAAGCAGCATCTGATTTCACATTATGGCAATTATAGAAGAGAATTTCCAATATAATTACAACACAGAGGATGAAGAAAATTGGGCATGATTTGCTTTGTTTCTCTTTTTCAACAATCTAATTGTGTTTCTTAGTAACAAGACCCAACACTCTTTATAGCATCAATGGCAATGATATCCATCACCATCAATGTGCAGAATTCTTGCAGCAGAAGAAAGATGCAATTCCTTTTTTTTAAGGGGAACATGCAACATTTCTAGTCAATTTTTCTTTGACTAGAAAGAGAAAAATATCTGATCATAAAAGATGGACTATAAGTAGCACACACAGAAGTGGAACTTTCTATCAGTTTTTCTGCAACTTATTAATAGTTAAGTATTTATAATTCCCACAATCTTTCAGGCCTGTTGATGTACACTGGCTGAGGATTTGATCTAACTTCATTGTAAACCATGTGTCGGCTTCTTGCTGATTTGATGAATTCGGTAGTGAGCCTCCAGAATTTGAAAGGCGCCGTGGATTTCCAGTATGCTCAATGATATTTTCTTTCCTTCACAGCTGTTTTCTGAAGTGATGTCCCTGACATGCTTGGGCTTATCAGGCAACGTATTGGCCTTTCAAAGGACAAACGCTGATCACATCTGGAGAAAACAGCCGCAGTCACAACAATCAGAGCGGATGGGAAATAATATCAAAATTGAACTTAACACTTTTGCTTCAGATCGGAGCAAGAGATTGGATTCTGACAGGGATAAAGAGAAATGGCAAGATGAGAGCATTGGGGACAACTGCTCAGCATTTTGGGTGAAAGTCAGAAGTTCCATTATTGGGGGGGGGGGGGATCAAGTGGATCAAAGTCCCAAGTGCATTTAGTGTTTTGGTTTTTTTGTTTGCTTGTGATTATGGTGAAATCAGCTTTCATGTCCCACCGTACAATATTGCTGAAGATCTTCTGCACTCACATTCAAAGCTAGAATTGAGGCACCCAGGTGAATCCTTGAAAATGTGAAGCCTGGGTGAGTACATGTAATTTGTCAGCACCTTTTTCTTTCAATTACACCACCTTTATTTGCATGGCCGACCGTCTCTATAAATAATGGAGTTAAATCTCTTAGATCTCGGAACAGGTAAGAACATTAGCAGTTGGTGACTCTGACTTAGGCTGTTAACTTTGAAAATGACCCTGGAAGGCAAAATATGATTGATTTGGTTAGCATTGTGGCATTAATATTGTCAATGTCACATTCGGAAAGTTACTCCACTCATAAATTCACTGACTGCTCCAAATAGTGTAGTGGGATTGCATGAATTGCATTTCACTGTAGAAGGCTCTGAATCTTGAAGAAACTTGCATAGTAACCTGAACATGAGGCAGAAGAAGAAAATTGCTTTACCTTACTTTGTACTGAAAAAGAATAGGTATATGTGCATAGGTAGTCAAGGTATTTTTTTTAAAGCCATGTGAATGAATGCTTTGGTCTGTCAGCATTCCTTTTCATATTCAGTTTTCCCACAGAGCCATGCCTGTGCATGGATGTGTTAAATGAGCATTGCAGAACCCACAACTTTTACCTTTGAAATCTAGACACAAATGTTTTACAGATGAAAAAAGTATAGAGATTCTTCTTCTTCATTATTATGCACAAGGCTTGTCCACATGATCCTCCTCCCTCTTCCATGTTCTCATGCTACTATCCAACACAGCAAATTCCTCCAAACCAGAAGGTTCCACTGGAACCATAAAGTTGGTTCAACCTGCCTCCTTCTGTCAGATCAATTTAGCTCAATACTGTCTGCACTGACTGGTAACTTTTCAGGCAGGAGCCTTTTCCTGGGGATGGCAGGGAGTGAACCTGGGTCTCTGGGTAGCAAAATGTATGTTCTACCTCTGACCTAAGGCCTTTCCCTTTCAGCCCAATCCTACCTAAATATGTGCGCAGTGATGCAGCAGCACTGGCACGGCTTCTGGTGCATCCTGCAGGAGATTTGGGGCTGCTGGAGATCTCAAATTATCAGCTCCAGCTCAATTGCTGACACATGCCTGAGTTGTTCTGCAAAGACTTATCAGGCCAGGGAAGGGGCTTGGGATTCAGCCTCTCTTGCACTTACATATTTTTCAATTGTTTTAATAAACCTTACAAAGACTGCAATCATATGCACACTAACCTGAGAGAAGGTCCCACCGCATTCAATGGTACTTACTTCTGAGTAGACATGTGTAGATTTGCACTGCTAATTCATTCACTCCTCTCACAACAATCTTCAGTTTTAGGGAGTCCGGCTAAAAAGTTAACCTGTTTATGATGGAGTTTTAACTCTATCTCTAGTGGCAGAAAATCTGTCCCCCAAGGTTAGGCTGGGACAGGGTAGATAGACTACACAGCATGTCTCAGTCTTCCCTTGAGGAACCAAAGAATGCTTGGAGGAAACCAGGTGTTCAGAGCATGTGTCTGGCTCCTACCCCATCCCCATACTATGAAATACTGTTATGTACCAATGTGCAACTAGGAGCAACATATCAACAGTATGATACGGTCAAAGAGCGAGTTGTTTATACAAAAAACCAGTTATTCTTTCTCGGAGCTTCTGATCACATCCCAATTATCAGCCATGTACTTTGACCTGCTCTGTGGAGTTTCCTGCTCTGTACAGTCTCCTTTCTTACCCACACATCTTGGCAGTTTCGGCTTTTCCTCTAGCTGTATCTCGAAGCTCTGCTCTTTCTGATAGCGGTGCCGGTAATAAACTTCAGACTGGCAGACCTGACCGTGGGAATATCAGCCTGCACCCATGCCCATTGTGATACTATTTTCCTAGTACATTTTTTTTGTTTTGTTTTCAAAGAATTATGTATTAAAAAAAATATTCCCACATGAGTTGTGCCAAGGCATTTATGCAATGAAAAGAAATTACTTCACTGCATAATAAATCCCTTAACATCATGTCTGTGTCACATTAACACACAGTTTAATTAGGCTTTCTACCAAGTTCGTATTATTTCCCCAGTGTAAAGTTGGCAGGAGGTATCCTTGGCTGAGCTGCTATAAGACGCTATTGTTCTTAGGAATTACCTAATGCAAAACGAAACAAAAGCCACCGGAGTCTTGGAATCCTCTCTCATAATGTCCCCCTTCTGCACAGGGAGAGAAGGGGAAATGACACCCTGTGTGTGTGTGTGTGTGTGTGTGTGTGTGTGTGTGTGTGTGTGTGTGTGTAAACAAACACAATCAGGGAAAGTTTGAAAGGACGTTAGTAAGACAAAAGCTCCAAGCTTGTTTCATTAGGACAGAGATTTCACACCTTCTACTTTGCGAGAAACTAATATGCTGGTTTAGTGCCGAACAGGATTCAGTGGAAATGTTTGCACACAAAAGCCATCCTTTCAGCCTCCACCCACCCCCAAGTCTCTTCCTCCACACTGATGGAGAGAGAAAACAGGCAGAAATAGAAACCTTGAAATAAAATAATTGTATCTATATTTGCAGCGTCACAAGTCTCAGGCTACATTTTTGACTCGACATAGAGGAGTAAGCCCCTGAAATCTAACATAATATTTTCCAGGAGGAAAAACCTAGAGTTTCCATAGAGGTTAAAGTTTCAACTAAAACCCATTCACTGTCTTGACCCTGAACGCAAATCCAAACAAGAAGGTTTGGACAAACAAGCCTCTTCTGCATAAAGTATTCACAATCTAATTAACATGATCTCTTCTTCAATCCTTATTTATACTTTAATCCTGTCCTTCACTCACAGTAAGGACTTCATCATAACTGAGCAGGAAGGTGAACTTAGCCACAGCAGGAGACAGGCAAAGAGCACCATGTCCAATATGCTGAGAATTAACACCTTGTGTCATCGTAAATAGGTCCACCTGGCCCATGAATGTATCAGGGGGAACACTGCAGGGGCCAGTGGGGGAATGGGCAGCAAAATGGCAGGTGCATTTCAATAAGTATGTGTAAAGTAATGCACACTGGGGCAAGAAATCAAAACTTCACATATAAGCTGATGGGTTCCGAATGGTCTGCAACAGATGAGGAGAGAGATCTTAGGGTGCTGGTGGACAGCTCGGTGAAAGTGTCGAGTCAGTGTGTGTCAGCTGTGAAGAAGGCCAATTCCATGCTCGGGAGAGGGGAGGACTATTCAGGACTGCATTTCCACTACAGCTTTAATCCTGCAGGAGATTTCAATGCACTTCTATTACCCCAGTGCATTTTGGAGGGGGGAGGGACAATCAGGCATCTTGTTCCGGGCCCAGTGCCAGCTCTCAGAGGCCCTGGATGCAGGAGTGAATGTACAGAATGTAGAATGGTTTTGAAAAAAACATTCCCCCATATTATTAAAAACGAAAAAAAAAACCTGGCCCAGATTTTCCAGGAAGTGAAAGGAGGAGTTAAGATATGCTGTGTGAGCATTCATGTGTTCAAATGCATAGGATTAGTCAGGTGACTTAAATATCATCTCAACTACTCCAAATTGAATATATAAAGCAAATTGCATCAGCAAAGCATGATACTGTAAGATAAACCATATCCACTCAATAAAGTATTACAAGTAAACCAAGGCCAGCAGCCAACATCACCCTCCAAAAGTCAATCAAAACGTTCAAGTTTTAAAGTGTGTCAAAAAGAAGGGCTTGTGGAAGTGTGTGTGTACCACCTGTAGCCACTTTGAAGGGTCACCACCTGTAGTTATCCACCATTATGATCATCATCCCCACCACTGAACACCATTGAACACATGAACTACATAGCTCATCCATAGTTGCAGCTTCCTTGACACATGATTAAAGCAGGAAAAAGCAATTATCAATATCCATGAAATTATACACCCAACTTATTTTTGGATGCACTGAACTGCCCTCACCCCATATCTCCTCTATGACATTGCAGGAGGTTGCAGATGTCCCTCGTTATATGGAAGGTATTTCTTGCTGCACTGGCCAGAGGTAGTAAGTTTGCATTGGATGGGGCAGTGGGTGGGAGAGGGCATTCCAGGGATGGGGTGTTTTGGGGCAGGGGAAGGGAGGAATGGGGGAGCATTTGGCCTGGGAATGGGTGGGATTGGTGTTGGCAGTGCACAGCGTATCCTAACCCCGTCTCCCAGGCTTGGCAGCCTTATATGCACTGCTCGAATTTGTGACAGCTAAATAGCTGGCACAGATCTGAGTACCCCCATAGGGAAAGCTGGGGCTCCACAGGCTGGGGTAAGGGGGAAAAAAATTCCCTTACCCAGAGGTGACCTTCAGCCAGATCCTAAACAGTGCTGGATACAGTGCAGGCCACTGTGGCCTGATTGTACCAGCAAAGTTTAGGATTGTGTACCTAAAGAAGTTTAGGATTGCGCACCTAAAGAATTTTTATCACAGCACAAAGAAATCTCCCTCATGTCTCTTCAAACAAAAGCAAAATGACATCACTAAGGTGTGACCATCATTAATGAATTGATACGATCAGCTATAGAACTGTGTATAATCATGTTATTTTTTTCTAATTCTTTGTGAATGTTTCTGTGTTTAATGTAGGTAAAGTAGTATTAACACAATCACACAATATTACCAGCATTGTACAGCAAAATTCTACTGCTGACTTCATTTTCTCGTATCTGAGGGCAGGGACTCTACAGTCGAACATTTCATGAGACAATGCAACACATTTTCTCTTTTTATTGTCTATATGCGAATGTTAATGAAAGGTAAGTCTGGTCTTATTAGGAAGACAATGAAAGAAGGCATTTCTAATAGTTCCTTTTAAATGTTAATCAGTGGTAATTTGTGAATTAAATGTTAATGTGAATTAAATGTTAATTTTTGTTAAATTTTAATTGTTTTTAAATCAAACATCCAGCAGAAAATATTTCAACAATTTAGCTTCACTTCAGAAACACCTTTTGTTGTCTAGCCATTAAGGCACTGTGCAATCCTAATACTGAGCTATGTCCCATTGTGTTATTACTCTCAGTAAAGTGTCCATATTGGATTGCAGCCAAAAGGTCCCATCTACTGTGGGTGTCTCATGATACAGCTCTGGGTTCAGAATCCACCACATTTAGGGCCCAATCCTATCCAATTTTCCAGTGCCAGTCCAGCCATGCTAGAGGGGCATGCACAGCATCTTGTGGTGGGCAGGCAGTCATAGAAGTTTCCTCAAGGTATGGGGGCAATATGTTCCCTTACCATGGGGCTGCACTGCAGCTGCAGCGGTGCTGAAAAGTTGGTTAGGAATGGGCCCTTACTCGTCTCTGAATCTGATCACTTTCATATGAATTCATGATGCCTGATGGAAAGCCTGGTGAACAAGCAGGAATCCAGGAGGCAGTGGTCTGAAAATTGATATCTAGTTTGGATTGGTGGGGCTTATAACCAGTCCCTTTATAGGTGAAAAGAAATAATGTAGAGGTTTGTAGGCAGACAAATGATGCCTAGAGAAGCAATTACTTATCAAGCAAGTAAAGAGAATCAAAAGTCTTGGAAAGCCAGGCTAAGCAAGCCATGGCAGTGAACAGTGAAACCTCTACATTATTTCTTTTCACCTATAAAGGGACTGGTTATAAGGGGGGGTCAAGGTTATAAGGGGAGCCAGCAGTGCTGGCTCTCTGCTTCAAATTTCACGCACATTTCCCCCTTTCTCTGTATCTCTCTCCATTCTCTTCCTTCCCCAAATCTTTTTTTACACAGTAAGCCATGGAGCAGGGTTCCACATCTTGCAAAAATAATGCTGAAAATAAAAAGGAATGTCTTCTTCTGTCCACCTGGCAGGAAGTTCTCATTCATAGTCTTTCTAGAAACCCAGACTCACTCTTTCATTCAAAGTGTTTTGGGACTGTTATGACTTCTTTGGTTGTCTTTTTTTTTTTTTTGGGGGGGGGGGAGTCTTATAACTCTGCCCACGGTAGAGTTTGATGAGTACCTCAAAACCTCCGTATTCTGTGGGGGTGGTCCTATTGTGGCTACATTCCTGTCTGTACTGAGGTGGGGACTTTAGAAACAGATAAAGACAAAAATGGGTTATATGAAAATTACTATCCTTCGGTGGAACTAATTAACAGCCCAATCCTATGCTCCCCTTTCCTCACTGTTGCAACCATGAAAAAATGGCTACCACTACATGCAGTTGAGTAAGGGAACATTCATCCTTTTACACAAGCCTCTGTAGTGCAGAAGGGTCTACTCAGACCTGTGCTAGAGAATTTGCTGGTCCATGTGTACCACAGGAGACAGGATGTGCGATGGCTCCTTCCTGGATCTGATCTGGCCTTCCCCTGCCCCTGTTGCTGCCTTGTTCCACCATTCCATGACTCTGTTCTGCACTCCCCTACCCCACCCTGCCTCCTTTGCCATCTTATCTTCGTTGGTGAGTCCTCCAGGATCTTGTGACACACAGGAAGGTTCTGTCCTTCCCGCTGGCGCCCCTACAGCACACTGTGATGCCAGAGTGCCTTTTATGATTGCTTTATGGCAGTTGCCACCAGCAGAATGTGTGTTTCGCTGGTGGCTGGGACCAATCGGGTTCATGCATTAGTCTTTTAATTTAAGATGGCTTCTTTGCTCATGCTGTCATGTGATTGATATCACAAATGAGATATTTTTAACCTTTCATTGTAAAATGAGATTGATGGTTAATGATGTTGTTTTCCCTGACATGGTGAACTTGCAGTATGCTTCACCCTCCTATGCCCATGAGCATTTTAGTCTCATTAATTAGTCTGTGGAACTCCTTGCCACAGGAAGTAGTGATGGCATCTTGCCTAGATGCCTTTAAGAGGGGATTGGACAAATTTCTGGAGGAAAAGTTCATCATGGGTTACAGGTCATGGCATGTATGTGCAAGGTAGAGGTGGGCTGCCTCTGATTGCCAGATGCAGGGGAGGGCACCAGGATGCAGGTTGCATCTGTTGTCTAGCGTATTCCCTGAAGCATTTGGTGGGCTACTGTGAGATACAGGAAGCAGGACTAGATGGACCTTTGGCCTGATTCAGCGGGGCTCTTCTTATGTTATAAGCAGTGCTTTTTTTTGTAAAAAAAAAAAAAAAAAAAGGTGCAGGAACTCACAACTTGTTAATCTTTTATTTATTATTTATAAACCATTTTTTTTATTGGAGAAATAAAATATTTTTTATGTGCTTCCCCCCCTAAAGATGAACTTACTTCTGAGTAGACATGCATAGGATTGGGCTGTCAATCTCCACATCCCCTTCCCCCTAGCTACTTTTTCTACACACGGGGAAAAATACTGTACAGGTGCACTTGTAGCGTGTAGTATGTAGTGTAGCACTACTTTGAGGAGAGGAAGCAGTGAATGGATTCCGAAAAATGGCTTACATGAGTTCCATGTAGTAAAATTACTCTAAGCAACTGTCGGAGTAAGAACAAAAAGGGAATTCTTACACGAGAGGGGTCCTTAAGTGCACATAGAAACAGCTATGTTTGCAAACAAGCAATTAAATATGGTTTAATTCAGGTATCAGAATACTCTGTGTCTTTGGGAAGGCACTTGGCATGCAATTGTATGTTCTCTGCTGCCCTGAGCAGCTGCTGGAGAGGAGCTGCAAACGCTGGCTGGCGGAGGGCATGCTTGTGGGGGAAGGATGAGGATCTCTGGCAAGGCTGGACAGTATGTTGTACACACGTAGAATCCCTTTTCACCTGCCCTTAGCATGTGAAAACGGGTGCAGACATCTATCTCTGCCACGATTAAGAGCCCAATCCCAGGTATGTCTACTCTGAAGTAACTCTTGTTCTAGTCAATGGAGCTTACTCCCAGGAAAGTGCCTAGGATTGTAGCCTAAGAGCCCAATCCTATGCAAGTCTACTCAGAAGTCCACTTTAGTGAATGGGGCTTACTGTGGATAGGATGGCAGCCTTAGAGTCCAATCCTGTGCCTGTCTACTCAGAAGTAAGTTCCATTATAGTGAATGGAGCTTACTGTGGAGAGGACTGTAGCCTCAGAGCCAAAGCCTATGGCTGTCTCCTCAGAAGTCAGTCCCACTAGAGGCAGTGGGGCTTGCTCCTGGGAAAGGGTGCATAGCCTTGCAGCCTCAGAGCCCCTCCTCTGCCTGTCTCCTCAGAAGTCAGTCCCACTAGAGGCAGTGGGGCTTCCTCCCAGGAAAGTATGGAGAGGACTGCAGCCTCAGAGCCCTTCCTCTGCCTGTCTACTCAGGCTGCAAGGCTATGACACTTTCCTGGGAGTAAGCCCCATTGAACACAATGGAACTTACTTCTGAGTAGACATGCATAGGCTTGGGCTCTCAGGCTGCAAGGCTATGCACCCTTTCCCAGGAGCAAGCCCCATTGAGCACAATGAGACTTACTTTGAGTAGACACGCCTAGGCTCGTGCTGCAGATTGGCACGGTGGGTGCACCAGCCAGCTTCCTTCCCCTCCTCTTCCACCAAGCCAGTACCTGGGTGTTCCGTGGCTGTCGTAGCCCATTTCCCTGGCTGGCTGGCTGGCTGGCTGGCTGGCTGGCTGTCCTCCTCCTCAGCGTCAGCGCATGTGCGCGGGGGGAGGGGAGGCAGGCTGGGCTCAGGCGAGAGCTTGGAGATGGGGGCAGGAGTGGCTCGTTGTGCAGTCAGGCAGGGGCCAGGTGCCCACCCACCCTGCACCCCCAGCACCCACCCAGCAAATGGCTTTGTTTTGCTCCCCCCCTCCTGGAATGCCTCTGAAGGGGAGGGGCCCCTGCAAAAAGGTGCCAGAACTCCGTCCCCCCGCGTTCCATTAGAAAAAAAACCCTGGTTATAAGAAAAGAAAGTATAGGAAGGAATAGCAAAAAGAAACAGGAACTTTCAATATCCTCCCTTTCTTATCCTGCCTTTAGTTAAGTGATTCTCCTCCCATATTATGGCAACCTGTCCAAAGTTATGAACTTATTTTCCAGTGGTCATTATTCAGAAATGGAGCATGGAGAATGCCTAGAGGACAAATTAAACCATCCAACAGCTTTCTCATTTCTTCTTTTCAACGTATTATTCACCTGGCAGTTCCTTTCATAACAATAAGTTAGGGCCTCAGGGTGCGAATTATAGAAAGTTTTTTGTACGTGAAGGAAGAATAATACAATGTAGTTCAATATCCTAGTTCTATTTACAATGTGGTCACTTTCCTGGTTCACATTTGACTCAGATGCAGACATTTAGCTCTCACTTTTCACGACTTACACATGTTAAGCCTTCTTATGAAGGGCACTTTATTCCTCACTTTGTTCGGCTAAGCTAAAGCTATCATTATTCTTTATGTGGTTAAGGATGACTCCTTTGTCCTCAGCTGCTGAAATTCCTTTCAAGCCTCTGACAGCCAACCTTCGAAGGATAATCGTAAAACTATTATCACAAAGTGTAACACATAGACGTTCAGAATGTCACTGAAAAGCATGAATTAAGAGATACTTTATACACTCACACACAGACACACAGGATGTCTCAAGAAGCTGCGCACACACTTTATAGTGTCACATTTATTATGCTATAATTCACACATGCACTATAATACTATGAAGGCCCAATCTCATGGGCACACTGTGCCGCAGGAACTCATATTCCCACAGTGTAGCATGCTTTACAGCTGTCACAAACGATGACACACCATTTCACACAGCAGGAGTTCCACTGTGAGCAGCTGTGCACTAGTGGCCTTCGAACAAGCCCATGTGCTAGTAAGTCAGTGTGGGAGGGTGGGTGGAACAGGGCAGGGCAGGGAAAGGCAGAATGGAGGAGACTAGGGCAGGGAGGGAGGCGGATCAAGGCCAGGAAAGGGGGGGTATTATTGGCAGTGGTGATATCCTGTACCCTTCTGGCCTTCCCTTCTGTACCCTTCTGATCTGCCTTCCCAGATCTACTCAGGCTTGTACCAGCAAACTCGCTGGCTCAGGTGTGAGTAGACCCATTTAGGCAGCAGATGCTTACTTCCAGGAACTTCCTGGTCTCCCCCCCCCCCCGCAGGACACAGCACATGCTATTTTGACACAGTTGCATCCACAGGGGGCTCTTGATAGAATTGGACACACATATACTGTCCACATATAATTCCACATATAATTCACACATATACTTCACACATATACTGCGTACGGTGCACACAGAAACAGTTGCTTGACCCAGTTAATACTTAGACCAAGTGCTTGAAATGTTCCCCATTGGCGTCTCTATATACTGTTGACATAACTGACTAAGAGCCCAATCCTGAGCTCTTAGCACTGGTCCACCTATGGCACTGAGTGTCACAAACTTGCCGTAAGGCATGTCTGCAGTCCTCAGTGCCAGTGCTAGCATAGTGCCAGCTGGCGCTGGGTTAGCGCTGGTGGACTGCCACTGCTCCGTGGTTGTCTGAACCACTGGGCGGCAGAGAGGTGAGGGGGGAAGTGGGGAGGAGGAGTTCCAGGGAGGGGAGAGGGGGAGAGGGCGGGAGGAAGTGTGCTGGGAGGAGGGAGCAGGGTGAGAGGAAGGCGGGACCAGAGTAGCTCCACTCCTCCATTCAGACCCTCTGTCTCAGACTATGGGCCCGACATGGGCTCTTGATTCTACAGCAGCTCAAGTGTTGCCTTAGAATCAAGTAGCCCCTTTGCAGGGTTACTTGCCTTACACTGACTTTTGTCCCCTTCCCCTGAGGAGTTGCCGCCGGCTACCTTGTTGCATGCAGGATGCCGCAGCAGCTGTTTCAGCACTGCGGCAGTCCCGGCGCAATGGGCAGCTCAGGATTGGGCTTTAAGGATTCTTCAGACATCCACCAATGTCTATGCTGGGATAGTTCCACACATCTCTTCAATTGCTTCCCTCAGATGGCTAAGTGTTGCACGTTTTCTACATACTTCTACAGTGAAGTATGAATGAATTACAGCTCATTAAATAGTGCATACATTTTTTGTGATGTACATATATTTGAAACAAATGGAGGTTCCTCTATACTATGGAGTTGTAGTTCATCAGAAACATTTGCCACTTTATCATAAGATGCTGAGTCCACACTTGGCTTCCTACTCTGTGGGGATCTGGCAGTTTTTACGCCTTCTGCCCTATGCTGTCAACCTGGACTAATTGAAATGTTTATGAAAAGCTGAAGTATTGCAGTTGAACAGCCCAATAATTCTTTAATGAGCCCTCCTGTTTTATTAATAAAATGATTTATAGAATTATTTAATCTCACTGATTTACTATTAGCATTAATGAGCCTAGTTATTAAGCACTTTATTTAGGAATGCCACAGAACAAGGCTCTGTAGAACATGCTGCATTTAATCCTAAGTCATTAGGAGAAAGATGGAGTTCATGCTCAAAGAATTGACTTGTTTGTTTTTAATACTCTTCTCACAGTCAGAGATGAAGATACAGGACCTACCCTGCAGGAGTTAGATGGTCTCTTTGGGTATAAAGAATTGAACATTGGTCCATCCTGGTCAGTGTTTTCTTGCTTATAATGGCAAGCAGAAAACACCTTTCAGCCTGAAGAAAACACAGGTCATGGTTCAGGATGTGGACTCACCTCCCTGCATTACAATCTCTGAGCATGAACTGGAGGTTGTCCATGACTTTGTGTACCTTGGCTCAATGATCTCCGACACTCATTCTCTCGATACTGAGCTAAACAAGCGCATCGGTAAAGCAGCTACCACGTTTTCCAGACTCACAAAGAGAGTCTGGTCCAACAAGAAGCTGACGGAACATACCAAGATCCAGGTCTACAGAGCTTGCGTCCTGAGTACACTTCTGTACTGCAGCGAGTCATGGACTCTTCGCTCACAACAGGAGAGGAAACTGAGCGCTTTCCACATGCGCTGCCTCCGACGCATCCTCGGCATCACCTGGCAGGACAAAGTTCCAAACAACACAGTCCTGGAACGTGCTGGAATCCCTAGCATGTATTCACTGCTGAAACAGAGACGCCTGCGTTGGCTCAGTCATGTCGTGAGAATGGATGATGGCCGGATCCCAAAGGATCTCCTCTATGGAGAACTCGTGCAAGGAAAGCGCCCTACAGGTAGACCACAGCTGCGATACAAGGACATCTGCAAGAGGGATCTGAAGGCCTTAGGGATGGACCTCAACAAGTGGGAAACCCTGGCCTCTGAGCGGCCCGCTTGGAGGCAGGCTGTGCAGCATGGCCTTTCCCAGTTTGAAGAGACACTTTGCCAACAGTCTGAGGCTAAGAGGCAAAGAAGGAAGGCCCATAGCCAGGGAGACAGACCAGGGACAGACTGCACTTGCTCCCGGTGTGGAAGGGATTGTCACTCCCGGATTGGCCTTTTCAGCCACACTAGACGCTGTTCCAGAACCACCTTTCAGAGCGCGATACCATAGTCTTTCGAGACTGAAGGTTGCCAATACTAATGGCAAGCAGTGGCTTTGTAGTGTTTCAGACAAGTTCCCCCCACCCCAGCCCTACCTGAAGATCTCAGATCCTGGGACCTTTTTTTTATTTTCTACATTTTTATACCACCCTTCTTCCAAGGTGCCCAGGATAATTTACATGGTTCCTCCCCACCTTTTGTTCTCATAACCCTGTAAGGTAGGTTAGGTTGAGAGATAGTGATGAGCCCAAGGTCACCCAGGAAGCTTTGAGGCGGTGCAGGGATTTGAACCCGAACCCTCCAGGTCTAAGTCCAATACCAGAACCACAACACCATCCTGACTTGACCTTTTGCAAACAAAGCCAGCACTCTTCCACTGCGCTATAGCCCTGCCCCCATAGGTAGTGTCAATACTGATTGAGTAGCTATTTGCTTCTCTGTCGCATGTGAAATCAATTATGTCTGGAGAAGTGAAAGCTGTGTGCTCTTTGCAGCATATGAGAGGCAAGTATTTTGGTATACTTCCTCTCGACACAATGAATGAAAGAAATATGACCCTTGTGGTGCACTCAAGGCAGAATTGACGCAGTTCTGTCGGGGTTGAGTGAGGACTATGAACAGTTTGTGCTGAAAAAGAAAAGGTTCAAAATTCTGCATCGAGACGCTTTAACATTCAAGCAAACATGAAATCTGTCTATCGGTTATGTAATTCAATGTGTGTGTGTGTATTTGTTTATTTTGTGGGATGTATTCTGCTTCTCGTGATGGGGCAGGGCAAATTGCTCTGTGTAGTACTTATGTCTAAGAACGGGGAATCTTGTTTGCTCAGACCTCTTTTGCGGAAGGAGCAAATCCTCAGGATGTCCAATCCCCAGGAAGGACTAGGAAAGATCTTTGTCTGAACTCTCAAGAACCAGTCAGAATGGACAATACTGAGTTAGGGGGACCAATGATCTGACATGGTCTATTAGTGTCTTCATATGACCATCTCTCTTGCTCCCAAGCATTCCTCAGTCACATGTGGTGGACCAATAACTTTCAAACTACCTTTGGAGCTTTATGGGCTAAAAACTTGATTAAAATTATCAGCACTGAGATTCACATGATGCTGAATTCTGTACGTAATTCCAAATAAGACCATAAGAACAGCCCCGCTGGATCAGGCCACAGGCCCATCTAGTCCAGCTTCCTGTATCTCACAGTGGCCCACTAAATGCCTCAGGAGAACACAAGACATGACTTGCATCCTGGTGCCCTCCTTTGCATCTGGCATTCTGACGTAGCCCATTTCTAAAATCAGGAGATTGCACATGCACATCATGGCTTGTAACCTGTAATGGATTTTTCCTCCAGAAACTTGTCCAATCCCCTTTTAAAGGCATCTAGACCAGATGCCATCACCATATGTTGTGGCAAAGAGTTCCACAGACCAGCTACACACTGAGTAAAGAAATATTTTCTTTTGTCTGTCCTAAATCTCCCAATACTCAATTTTAGTGGATGTCTCCTGGTTCTGGTGTTATGTGAGAGTGTAAAGAGCATCTCTCTATCTGTCCATTCCCTGCATAATTTTGTATGTCTCAATCATGTCCTCCCTCTTTTCTAGGTTGAAGAGGCCCAATGGTGTATTTGTACACTTTGATAACAGACCATCAAACACTCACAGCATCTGTGTTTCAGCTGTGGGAATTAATCAGTGCCAGTACCAGGTTGCTGGGAGCTATGGAGCAAGCCCTGCACTGGGCCCTCCATAGTGTCCCCTGCCATGCCCTCTGATGGTGTATACCACAGCCACTAGTTCCAATGGTTCATTGGTCAACCCAGTCAGATGGGTTGACGAACAAGGGCCCTTGACCAGTGGTCAACCTAGATGGCCCCTCACACTGCCTCCGGAGTTAATGTGCAGAGAACCTTGCTTTGAGGCAAAGGTTTGGACTTCCGTACCTTTTGGTACTTTCATTCTATTATTACCCTGACATTTCTTTCTTCAAAGAAGCCATTGCTATTTACAATCAAAGACACTGGAGAACCAAAGAACAAATAATATATTTGTGGTGTGTGTTTAAGACTCTCTTGTTTGTTTGCATGCAGCAAGGTGCTTGCACTTTTTATAGGCCTGATCTTCAGATGTGTGTCAATGCATTTAAATAAAGTTGTTGAATAGCATAATTCTTCCTTAAATTGTTAAAATGAAATGCCAACATATTCAGCAACAGCACAAAATAGTATTTGTCCTTGGTTGCCAACCTGTAACATTGATGTATGGATATGTCATCACATTGGAACATAATCAGTACAGCTACATAAAACTGTGAATTTGCATGCCTTCAGAAACTGAGGTTGATTAGGCGTTCTCATTTTGCGTATTCATGGACACACATTCTTTAACACAGATCGGGTTACCACTTGATCTCGCATTCAGTTTACACACCAGCATGTGGATGGAATGTATACAGCAGCTGCCTTCAGGTTTTAAATGATTGCTCTGAGACTGTAGGAACTGTTTTATGTCCGATGAAAAATCATCCATTTTTCACCATGCCTGCAGAAACATCCTTTAAACATGAGAAACGCAAACATTTTGTTCTGTATCAATGGTTCTAAAGAAGTTTGTGTCTGATGCGCAAGGCCAAACAAATTCAAATAAGCACCTCATTGTACCCGGGTTCACAATGCAAGGGTAAAGTAGAGTAAGAAAGTTGGAGGGTCAAGGGTTACTGAATGCTAAAGTTGGATGGACAGGTATCCAGGAAACATGGACTTCAAAGAAAGCTACTAATGTTCTTTAGGAAGAGGACTGAGTGACAGGATTATAATGCCATTCCACTGATCAATTATGTCAGTGATCAATTGACATAATTGTCAGTCCACTGATCAATTATGTCACACACATCATTTAGAACCAATCAAAATGTGTATGCCTATATTTAGGAATTGAAAACTTTGCATTTTTGCTAATTAAACAACAGGTCTCTTCTTTTTTCAGGGTTTATGGCTTATCAATCCTCTTTAAAATCCTCTTTGAAATGATGTAAATATTGTCACTCAAAACTTGTTGTAATATATATTTAAAGTACTTTAATGCATATTATAATATACTTTATATAAAGTATGTTGTAATATAAGTTTAATATACTTTACAAAACATTTGAAACCAATATATTGTATTTTTTTTAATTAAAGCATGGCCACATTTATTTAGGTGAATAATGTCCACATACATCATAAAAGCATTTGACAAGTATGAGGGGGAGGCCTGAATCAAATGTCTATTGTCAGTCTACTGTCTACTGCTTAGTGAGAGCTGAAGTGCATTAGGGAAAAGAAATATTTCCATCCAGAAGTTTTCAACAGAAGCATCCAAAAGCAAAATCTATTTATATAATTATATTTTCCCTTCACCTAAGAGCTGATGTCTCTCATGGGCTCATAGAAGGACAAACAGGTACTTTGGAAAAATAAATTACACATTTATAAATGATTGCTTGCTTTGTTCTCCTACATGTCTACTCATTGGGCCCTACCCAGCGGTGGACCTCCCCAGCCCTGCGCCTGGGGCAAAGGTCCATAATGGTGCCCCCCACAGGCTATCGCTGCCCCCCTGCATGAAAATCCGTCTGCTCCTACTCACCTGAGGCTCACAGAGCTTCACGCAACCTGAGCCCACGTTGGAGAAGCCACTCAGAGGTTCCCCAATTCTATGAACTATGCTTCCAGAAAACCGGAAGCACAGTTTCCAACCCCATTGGGAACCTCAGAGAGAACCTCCACGGGGTCCTAGAGGCTTGCGCCTGGAACACTTGTTCCATTGGATCTAATGGTAGGTCTGCAACTGGCCCTACTATTGGTCTAAATTAGCAAATTCAGAAGTGACAAAAATGGTAAGAATAATGATCGAAATCTCTTCTTATTGTCCAAATATTTTAGGGACATTGTTGATGATGGTTATTGCCAAGTAAGGTGCTTGTTGGGCAAATAGGAATAGACAGTTTGTAACTTCTGAAGTCAAACTCATACAACTCATCCACACACGTACATTGCAAGTTGCAGGACTCTGTGAAAATCACATCAGAATGTTCTACATTTGACCATAGCAGAAGATGTACATGTTCTGTTTCAGATGTAATATGAACATCAAAAAACCGCTGGCATGAATGACTTCCTCTTCCTGTAAGTCACAATGCCTATGCTATTCTAGGTTGTTGCTGCTAAATGTTGCATGAATTAGCATATGTGTTGGCTCACTATTTGCATCACCAATGGATATGTTCCTGCTTATTCTTGGTTCAGAAAGTCACATGGCACCTCTAATTTTTATCTGTGTCTGTAGAGAGCTCTGTCCCCCTTTCATTCATCCCGTAACTTGAATTTGATCAAACAGGCATCATTCCAACTTTGTATGATTCCTGAGTCTCCACCTGGCTGTGCTAAAATGGTGAAGCTGCCAGAATGCATTCTCCACAGCAAGGGCTTTGTGGCAGCATCAGAATTAAATAAATAAATAATGCCAAGCTACATTTGGCAGGTGTATGATGCACAAAAAATATTCCTCCTCTATGTACTAACTCGAGCATCACCAATGTTAAGTGAGGGTTGATTTTTCTCTGCAAAAAGTTGCCATAGGGGAGAGTATGGAAATGTTCATGAAAAAACAACTCACACATTTTAATAGCAGCCATTGTTTGCCCATCTGCTGCTGCTTTTTTTGTATGTGCGCGTCGGGAAAAGGTAAATGGTCCGTATTGCTTGGGCAACTGGGCCGATGCTTCCTTCCCTGTCGTACTGCATTGGCAGTTTCATTACATATTTACAGTGATGACTCCAGCTTTGGGTAAAAGCAGGCTGCTCCATGGTATGGAATATGTGTGCTTGTTACACCCCAATCATCATGCTTGAGAAGCAGGTAGTAGATGGATATATGTCTGCCACCTGTGGCTACAGTAGTAGCAGTGCAGGTGGACCATTGACAGTTTCTGCCTGCCCCAAGATCCTAGTTAATAACCTTCCTGATTGAAGTTACACATGAGAAAGTTAACTGGGCAGAGGATGGAAGACACATCCTTCTCTCACATAATACCAGAACCAGGGGACATCCACTAAAATTGAGTGTTGGGCGGGTTAGGACAGACAAAAGAAAATATTTCTTTACTCAGCGTATGGTCGGTCTGTGGAACTCCTTGCCACAGGATGTGGTGCTGGCGTCTAGCCTAGACGCCTTTAAAAGGGGATTGGACAAGTTTCTGGAGGAAAAATCCATTACGGGGTACAAGCCATGATGTATATGCGCAACCTCCTGATTTTAGAAATGGGTTATGTCAGAATGCCAGATGCAAGGGAGGGCACCAGGATGAGGTCTCTTGTTATCTGGTGTGCTCCCTGGGGCATTTGGTGGGCCGCTGTGAGATACAGGAAGCTGGACTAGATGGGCCTATGGCCTGATCCAGTGGGGCTGTTCTTATGTTCTTATGTTTATGTTCTGCCACTGCTGTAATTGTGGGTGGCAATGCAAAGAAGGACTCGAGTCCACTGCTCCCACCTCTTCTCCACTGCCTCTGTGTTAAGCCTCCTCATTGGGCCCTGAACCATGAGTGACATCAGGGGATGGTGAGAAGCAGCTCCAGCAGAAGGAAAGTGTCCTTTGTGGACCTCACCTTATCAGGCATTGGTGGGAAGTGATGGTAGCAGTGTCCCCTTGCTGCCTCAGGTTGGCTAGGTGGCTGTGTGCCTGAGCATAGACTCCCCTCCCATACTCCAACCACAGACCCCACCTGTGGAGCTCTGTGTGCATAACTGACGCAGAATGTAGGTGGGTATTTGAATGCTTGTTTGCTTAAAGTAATGCAGTGCAGATGCATTACATATGCACCAAGTGTAACTGAATGTGAATTGAATTGATCTATACTGCATGACTAACAGCAGGATATACAGTACACCCAAATTCCCATCCACATTTTTCGCTAACTGTGCAATGTGACTTGGGAGTGTGGCACTCTAACTGCCCAAAGATCAGGGACACGGTCCCTCTTTCACAACTCCTGTCTTTTTTTGAAGCATTTTGCTCTCTCTTGCAAATGAGTACAAAATTAAAAAGCACCCCAAAGTGGGTGTGTTTTACGGGAGGACATTTTATTTTTGCAGAATGACTTCTCTCTCCTATTTCAGAGCACCACTTCCATGGACCACTTCCATGGACCAGTGGCGGTCCTCCACAGACCCCTGCCCAGGGCAAAGGTCTATGATGGCACCCCCCCCCAATGGGCTGTCACCACCCCCGGGACACAAATCCGTCCCTCCATTCACCTGAGGCTCACTGAACCTCACACGACTGTAGGCTACGTCAGGGAAGCTGCCTGAGACAGCAACTTCCCCGACGTTATAAACTGTGCTTCCGGAAAAATGGAAGCACAGTTTCCAACCCCATTGGGAGCTTCAGAGAGGCTTCTGTGGAGTCCTAAAGGCTTGCGCCCAGGGCGTTTGCCCCATCAAATACATTAGTAAGTCTGTCACTGCTAGGATCTTTCAGAATAAGGTACAACAATGTAAAATATGGAGTACTTTGCAATGCCATGATATATCCCAAACATTATCATCATATTACCTATGAAATCATTTTATAATTCACATTATACAGTATTGAATGGTTTTTAGTTTATCGATTTTCAGTATAAAATCAGTGCTCCTATCACTTCTTTGAGATTGTGATATGTTGCTTGAAGCTTCTTGGTAAGTCATATATTTAACTGTAGGGGAAACATATACCAGAATAATATTTAAATTTTTTTTTTAATGTTTTCTCTAGAGGTTCTTCTCTTTTTTGTTGTTTTATTACCAGTTTGGATCTTAAAAAAAAAAAAAAATTACCGAAGTCTTTATAAACACTGGTATTTCAACACTGAAATGGGTCTATACAGAAGTTTCCATTCAATGAGCTCTCTTCAGGGATGCAAGCTTCAACACATAAACATTTCAACACAAAAATATTACTTACTCAAGTAGTTTTCCCTCTAGAGACTTTAGCACTCGGAAAGAGCTCATTTTCTCAGTAGGAAATATGGACAGCCGGCTACCTCCTTGCTTCACATCAGTCATCCTCGTGAGATACTAGTCATGACTTCAGATATGAACTATTGCACACCATCATATGCAACTGCTATTAAGACAGGTAGAACTACTGAGAAATTTGCTGAATGTAAACTTTTTCTTTTTTGAAAACTAATTCTGGGCTGTGTGTTAGCCCTGGTCCAGGTAGTTTTCATTGTCACATTTGCAGAAAGGAGCACTATGCATGGTTTTACCTGTATTTTCACAAAATGTCAATTTGAGGGACCCCAGACATCCTGCATTCTGATGATCTTCTGTCTTCTTTCCAGGTCTCATGATAGAAATGCCAGCCAGGGTGCAAAATACATGCACAAGAACAAAACCATGCATGCAGTACAGTAGGGATACATGAGCATCCCAATGATCAACTTCACATCAAGTTGAGCTTTCGTATGTAGTCCAAATGAATATTCTGTGACCCATCAGTACGATCTCGCACACATTCCCACAAAAGGCTGAACCATTGTGACCACTTGGAAATGTGCACAAAGATTGGAATGAAAAAGAACCATTGCAGGCACCTTCATGTTCATCACGATTCTGCTCACAGACATTTAAGCAGGGGAGAGTTCTTCCCCTGGAAGGATGCTTGCAAATCTCTAGCAAAAAGATGCATGCATGAAAATGCAGGCTGATGGAAAATGCCTGAGCTTGGCTGGAAAGCACAAAGAAAAGTGTTGATCAAATGAATGCAGTACCCAGTAATGCCCAGCAGTCATGCCCATGGTACTGGCAATGAAACCAGTACCTTGCATGCAGCAAGATACAGGGTGCCTGCCCAATTATACCAGCAAAAGGAGTTCATTGCTTTGTCTAACATCTTTCAGAATCAGGGTGATACTACCTGCTTTGTTTGCCCTAAAGATGTCATCACATAGCCAGTATGATTGATTGCATGGTGTTGTGACACACTCACTGCATGTTTGCTGATTGACTGGCATCACTATTCCCAGAAAGAAGATCCAAATCAAATAGTACTGAAGAAGTAACTGTGAAGGACAGCAAACAGGCGCTCCACTGGCAAGACTCCTTTTGCACCTGCAACTGAGACCAGTGGACATTTTGCATAACCCTCAATTTAAATGACTCACTATCAATGATGTTCTTCTAAGATATGGTCACAAGGGTTAAGCCTGCTGTACAGATGCCAGTGCATCAAGGTGTCAGGGCCTGTAAAAATGGGAACGGACATGAAGACCCTCCTTACTCATGCTGGAACAAATAGGATACTGCAAAAAGGATACTGGCATCTTCAGTGTCCTTTTTAAATAATAATAATAATAATAATAATAATAATAATAATAATAATAATAATAACCTAATTATCCACAGATTTTTCAGCTGTGGTTTTATCTCAACACGATGAGAATGGCCCTTTAAATTAAAGAAAAAAAAATTGTTTAACAATGGTCTCATTAATACGGGAGAGGGCGGCTAGCAGACAATCAATCACTCATCCTCTCTCCAGGCACTTAGAACAGCTTCACTCAGCGGCAAGCGACCCCTCCCTTCCCCCTGACCTGCTAACAAGAATGCTAAGTGGAAGTGATTATCGCCTCCTCTTTGTATTCTCCCCCCCCGCTCCTGTGAAGGGAGGGTTTGTTGCCTCGGAATAAAGCCTTTCTAAGCGCCTGGATTACATTACAGCATTACAGCATCATTACAGGGGCATTGTTTTTTAAATGGATTTCCTTTAACATGATTTTTGGCATCCACGTGGGTTCTGGAAATGGAACCTTTGTGGATACCGAGACTCGACCTGTAACTCACAGGCTTGGGCCCCTAAAAATATTCTCATACTAAAAGAAAAAATATAGTCATTTGGGAGAAATTGCCCAGCATAGAATTAATTCAGGTCCTCGTGCACATGTAACATCATAAATTACATGATTGCATTATTTTTGCACACAACGAATAAACATCATCTCTATCAATCAACATGCCTAAACTACAGATAGCAAATCACAGGCAGTAGAGTCAGTAAGTAATAAGCAACTGCTACTGAATTGGCAATGACTCTCCTGTCCAATATCTGATTGGGAAAATGAACTCTCCCTAAGAATGTAAAGATTAATATGATCAACTAACCCAAGCTTTTGTTAAATTAGGTTCTCGGGAAGCTAATGACAAGTAATTAAGAATGGTGTAAATAACAAAAGAAAAGATGGCACAGAACAATGGCCAGTTAAATAAAACAGAAATAAAATGAAGATTATCAGTTACAGGCTGGGCTTTTGGACATTTCATAAGACAAAGAAACTTAATGGGATGAATTTTTAACAGACCTTCAAGAGACCAATAAATAAATAAATAAATAAAAAACTAGTCTTATTGAGTGCAGAATATTTTTACACCTATGCTGCTCTATCCTCTGCTAGAAGCTATGTTTTAGAAACAATCTAATTGCTCTCAAAGGGAAACCATATAAAGCAAAACAAAACAGATCCAGGCGTCAAAGTCTTTCATTATGAAAAAAAAAGTTGGCCTTATTCTTGTGAAAAAGTGAAGACTGGCTCATAAACCAATTGGCTCATAAAGCATTTGTTTTAAAATTACAAAAAGGATCCTAACGCTTATAAGGCTAAAACGGCATGGCAAAGAGATCATACACCAAAAGAAAATTAAGTGAAGATAGAACTATTTCCCAGTAATCCTGTAACATCTCTTACAGGAATAAGGACAGAATGATTTTGATAAGTAATTATCAAAATTAATTAATTAAGTAATTAAGTAATTAATTAATTAAGTAATTAAGTAATTATTAGCATGATGGTAATCTCCTATTTATGTCTTCTGCAATGGAAATGATTACACTGAAGGTCAACCCATATAAGAGGCAGGTTCTGTTGGTGGATAGTTCATGTGAACAGGGAGGTGGTGTTTAGCCAGTTTTCAATGAGGCCGTCCACAGATTCCTAATGTGACATGGTGCTGGATCCAAGTGACTTCTGCAGGGATCCCAGTGGCTTTGGTGACCCACAGTGCCTTTTACCAATTATAACCTACACAGTTATACTAGTGACCTCCAAGCTGAACTACAATGTTCTATAAGTAGGAATGCCTTCGGAGACAACTTGGCAGGAAAAATACTGTACTTACAGCCCAATCCTAACCTGCGTTGGCACAAGGAGGCCGGCTGGCTTGCTCCATATCCAATATAGGGTTGGGGCCAAAAGTAGCTCAGCCCGAGGCAAGGGGAATCACTTCCCCTTCCCCTGGGCTCAGTTGCAGCAGCCCCAATGCGGCTACTTGAATCTGTACCACCTAAAGAGGTGGTGCAGATCTGAGCAGCCCAGAGCTGCCCCAGCGCCAGGGACCAGGATTAGGTTCTGACACAAGTACCAGATCTTGGCCCTGCTCCCCACTCCCCCCTCCCCTGCCCCCCTTCCCTCCCCATGCCCCCTGAGCTGGCCTGACTTGTCCGTGCCCTGAGCTGGCTTACCTCCTCTGCCAGCCCAACTGGACTTGTCCGTGCCCTGTCCTGCCCTCCTTCAAAGGTGGTGTAAAAGTGCTTTATGGCACTTTTGCCAGTGGCACTCTTTATGGCACTCTTTGCCCAGTGCAAGGGACATGCATCAGCTGAGGGCACCCTCAGGATTGTGCCCTCAGTATACTAATTGGGATTGGTTTCACTGAAGAAATCTCACCAGTTCACACTGGTCCATTTTCAAGTACAATTCAAAGAGCTGGTGCTTGCTTACAATGTTCTAAATATTTTGGAAATGAAGAGCTTCTTCCCCACCTACTCTTCTCATGAGCCAATTCAGACACTTCATTCTTCATCAGAGAACCTCTTCCTGATCCCTCACTATCTGAAAGAAAGCAGATGGTGCCCAGGCAGACAGCCTCTAAGTTTCACTTTCCATAGGATTCTATACATTTTCCTAGCCTGCTCTCAGCTTGTCAGTAACAGTTTCAGACACTGCAATCTACTAGTAAGTCCCAACCTACATTTTGCAAAACACTGGCCTGGAACATTATCACAGAAGTAAAATGCTCCCAGGCTCTGGACAAGCCCCTCCCATTCAGTCTGCTAAGTGATTTCCTCTGGAACAGGAAGAACTACAAAGGGCTTCCTGTTTAGAATGGGATTTTGCCTGAGCAACAGGGTCTTCCCTGTGATTTCTGGTTTGACTCCTGACAAGCATCCCAGTGTTTGATTCGAAATCAGGTCAGACATTTGCACATGTTCCTTGTGAAGGTTTGCCAGGTTTTGTGGTCATAGCCCCTGCATAATGGCTCAACATTTTTTGCCTAGTTTCGCAACTTCCCATGAAGATCAGTGCTTTGTTTTTTTTTTTTTTTTTTTTTTTTTTTTTCAGGTGGATGACTGCAACTGTCAAAACTTTTCATGATAAAGGGCTCCCATTTCATTCAACATGCAAACTATTTATTGTTCCTGGAACCAGCCAGATACAGATATAGAAATTTGCCCCTCCATATCCAGTACACGATGCTGTTTTAGCTGCCAATGTGCAAAATACTCTTTCCACTCCAGTACCGAAAACAATTCCTGGTTTCATGTCGTAAGGTTTTTGATTAAAAGAAATACACAATAGAGAAATAAAGATTCAATATTTTCCTTCTCTAGAATTATCTGGTGTTGCCTTTATAAAATGAAAAAGACATTCCAGTCCACCATAGGTGTGCATCCCATGTGCGGACAGATACTTTGAGAGAATAATGCAGCTCTGTTTTCCCCTTTCTGATTCTGCATACACAGCACCATGCCAGGTTGTTTCAGGGATATGAAACAGGTTGTTTCAGGGGTGAGAGAGGATGGAATGAGGTGGCAACAGGAACATAGGAAGGGTGGGATGGGGCAGTGACAAGGCAGGGGAAGGGCGGATCAGGTCTGGGAAGGGGGCGGGTTTGTCAGCAGTGGTGGTCTGTGACCCCTAGCCCCCTTCCTAGATCCGAATCGACTGCATGGGTGCACACAGACCTGCAGCAGCAAATTTGCTAAAGAAAGTCTGAATAGACTACGCTATCGAAGCTTACTCCTGGGTAAGGAAACAAATGTTATAGGCTATTGTTAATTTTTGAAATCAGCGTTAACCATTCTGAAAGACTGCTTCTGAATGAGTAGGTCAGACATTTTCCAAATAAATAGGATTCCTAATCAATGATTCCCAACCATTTTGGGGGCACTACCCCCCTTAAGGAAGGTAGCTACTCAACTGGGAACCCATAGCTGCCGTTAGACACCAAATGCATGCACAAACACATACATACATGCTCGTTCTCTCTTCCCATTTCCAGTCACCATTTGATAAGCCATTCTTTTTCTGCTATCAATAAAAGATTGTTTGGTTCTCAAAGTTATATAGATTTCATTATTTCAAGGTATCCAACATGTAAAATGTTTGCTAAGTTTCCAGGTTTTTTTTTTTCCCATATCAAATTTTCATAGGTGCAAATGGGACCTTTCAAAATTTAGAACTTAATTCTCGGACCAATAAATCGGAGAATGCCTAAAATCTGGAGGGAAAAGGACTCTTAGTTTCTGTTAAAATGTGCAAACCACACTTATTAAAATAAGAATGATTGGATTTTGTCTAAGGCCAAAAATATTGATATTTAGGTTAAGCCTCCTGTGGGAAGGTCTAACTTCCACACTTCTGATTTATGGGGATTTTCAAGCTCAATTTATTTACCTATTCAGTAAGGAGAAGGAATTGTCATCACATTCCTTTCGTTAACATGAAGCTAATGCTATCTCTCCAGTACAGAAATGCTTCTTCAAATTCGGTATCAGAGTGTGGGGCTTATTCCAACACTTTGAACAAGCATTTCAGGGGAATATTAATATGTTTTCAATGAATGGACATTTCTCTGTGCTTATTTTGTTTATCACTAAATTTAATTTATTTGCTTATTTGACATTTTTTATCCTGCCTTCCCCTCCTATCAGTTGGCTTACAGCCAATTTAAATAAACAGAAAGCAGTATTAAAACAAATGAACAAAAATCCAGACATAAACACAAAAAACAGTATCCCTCAATTTTACGAAGATGCTTGTATGGTGAACGTATAACAGAGAGTCTGAAAGACAACATCCTTAGCAGTACTAAGCAACCTAAAAAAGAAACTAAGCTCCAAACACAACCCAAGTAGGTGGGTTTTCAGTTGCCATCAGGATGATGGAAGAGAGGGAGCTACCTTAATCTTTACTAGTAGGGTGTTCCACATTGAGGTGCCATCACAAAGAAGACCCTCTCTATCACCCTCAGCCAAACTTCTGCTGACAGCGTGTGAGCTCCCAACAAGGCCTGTAAGAGACAGCAGGGCTCTGACTGACTGAATTGAACATAAGAACAGCCCCACTGGATCAGGCCATAAGCCCATCTAGTCCAGCTTCCTGTATCTCACAGCGGCCCACCAAATGCCCCAGGGAGCACACCAGATAACAAGAGACCTCATCGTGGTGCCCTCCCTTGTCATCCTGGTGCACTCCCTTGGAAGCTCATGCAGCTCTGCTCGTCAACTTTTTACTGGCCCATGATGATCAACTGGGTGGACAACCATGTGACCCTACCCATGCAAGCCCAGGAAGTATGACAATGGGACTGGGGCTAGCAGCCCCACCTATAAAGGTCCCACTCATCTATTACTTCCTTTCATCTCTCACTGTAATAAATGCAGGTTGAGTACCTCATATCTGGACTGCTTGGGACAGGAAAGCTATCTGGATTTTGGAATAATCGCATCAATATAATGAGAATCGCTTCCTCCTGCTCTTTTCACTGTTACTCATGTGGGTGTCTGCTGGCCTCTGACATTTTTCAACCACGTCTATACAGGTACACACGACAGAGCAAAGAATAGGACTTACAGCATGTACCTGCACTGCTCGTGGGAATGAGCACAAGACCTTCTAGTGTTTGCATTACAGAAAACACGAGTGCTCCTTGTGTCCACACTGCATTCACACTTCCTCTGATCACAGTTCACAAGTGCAATGTGCTGCCTGCTTTGCACTTTGCCACTTTCTGTCTGTTTTCTGCTCTTTAAAAAAAATGTCTTGGACAAAAATCTCTGGATTTCAGAATAGTCCAGATTTTGGCAGATAAGGGATAATTACTTGTACTAAAATATGCCTATGCTGTATGATAATGTTCTAGCTATTATGTCTGTACAAATAGACGTGCTAAAGAGAAGACTTGCTGAAAGCTGAACGTTCAACTTCCTAGACATTGCAATCCTCTGTTCCTGAATGTACATCACCTATTCTTTACTCCCCCACCCTTTGATCTTCAATTTGCTGTTTCCTGTCAAGACTCTTCTAGCTCAGTGCTAGAAGGTATTCGAAAATTAAATTTCTTTTCTCAGAGTCAGCTCCCTGGAGACTCCAAAACCCCCAAGCCCTCTAAACAGTGTTCAGAGTCAAAGACGTGACTGAAAAATACTTGTTTTGGTGTGTCAAAAAGACATAGAAAAACAGAGGGTTTTTTTGTTTGTTTGTTTGTTTGTTTTTGTTGTTTACTATTGCAAACTTGAAGAGACAACCCACTGTGTTTCAGCAGGGGCTTCCTTTGCCCAACTCCTTCCTGCATGAGGCAAGGAAAGGATAGGCTACACCTGATTGCTTCATCAGGGTTTTTTCGGGCAGGGTTTCAACAGCAGTATTTTTGCTATATGAGTCTCAAACCTTGCATTCTGGAGGCGTCTCATTCCCCAACCTGTTTTGGATTATCACCACTGAGTTAGTCTGAGGTTAGCTGGTTGCCTTTTGGGGACCAGGCAAGAATTTTTTGCTTCCTACCTGATAGGCTGTGTGGAGGGAAGTTTTTTTCACCTATCCCAGACTGTCTCCTTGGGGTGTGCTGTTCATTTAGCCAATTTGGCCTAGCAGATACTGTGCAGGACTGAGAGTGTTCAGATAAGCTAGTCAGAGGGGGAGCTGGCACCAATCTCAAGAGGCTATCTGGCTTGGGAAGTGCAGACTAGCGACTCTTTGGGCTTAAATTGCAAAGTCCAATTTACAGCCCAATCCGGCTGTCCTGCCCCACATCCAGAGCATCCACAGCAGGGTTCAGTGGGTCAGCCTGGGGCAAAGGGAATGCATTCCCCTTACCCTAGGTAATGCTGCAGCAGCACCAATGGGCTGACGTGGTGCAGATCTGAGCAGCCCAGAGCTGCCCCAGGCTGCCTGGGAACAGGGATAGGACCCAGCAGAAGTGCCAGATCCTGGCCCCGCCCCACTCCGTTCCTGCCCACCCACAAGACCTACTGCCCTCCCCATGCCCTGAAACACCTCCTCCCCACCCTCTCTACGCCCCCTGACCCCCATACCAGTCTGACTCAGCTGGTGTGAACTTACCCCTTCCCTTCAGTGTGGCGGCTGAATCGGGCCTCCATAGGCCAGCACACCTCCATGCACCAGCCCAGCTGACTCAGGACGAGGCACAAATGTACTTTACAGCACATTTGCGACACTCTCGGACCGGCATAAGGGACTTATGCCAGCCCAGCGCAATCTCTGGATTGCACTCTTAGGGCACAGTCCTAACCCCTTAAGTCAGTGCTTTCCAGCACTGCCATAAGGGCAATGCAGCTCCGAGGTAATGGAACAAACATTCCCTTACTTTGAGGAGACTTCCATGAGTGACACCCAACTGCAGGATGCAGGACACGGCCCATTGGCACCGCTATGCCAGTGCTGGAAAACACTGACATAAGGGGTTAGGACTGTGCCCTTAGTCTCTATCTGGCTTGGAATGAGTGGAGCAATTTGGCTTCCTTGACCCCTTTCCAGGGGCTCATGAGGAAAATCAAGTTTTGGCAAGAGGCAACCTCTGGTTGAAGCAAGGGTGCTGATGCCCAATGGAGATGCAACACATTTGTCTTCCCCATGGTATATGGCAGCGATAAAGGGAAAGTAAATTTACTAGTCAGGAACTACTGCAGGATTTATAATTAATGAAGTAGTTCATTCCATTAGCTTCAGGAGGAGGGGGATCCTTCTTTAATAAGATTGACAGAAAGGCTAATTCATCCACTATTAAAGTACACAGAACAGGAGAGAGTTACATCCAATTTGGCTCCTGGACAAAGACACCAAGACAAAACGGAAAACATATAGCACTGTTCTTGTCAAAAAAGTTATCTGTATACATTGGGTTGCATCTGGCAACAGCAGGAGTTTCCTCCAGAAGTCTTTGCCCGAGAGGAAGTGGCTTCCATATAAGGAAGAAAACTTCTGAATACAAGCAATTTGGCACCAAGTTACATGTTAATAGTCCATGAATTATACCAACAGTATGACCACCAAAATATGTAGAGGGAATAAACATAACAGACACGGTTAATAAAATCCATTTCTCCCAGGCTATGCTGTATCCCATGGGCGGGCAGGACCATGTCAAACCAGAAAGTAAAATAAAGTCTCACTTGCCTTACTCTGCTGCACCATGGTTTCCTATGAGTCAACTTGGATCTGCACCAGCTCTTTGACTGGTGTAAGTCCAAGTAGAGACAAGTGGGTATGACAAAGCTGGCTGGGAGCGAAGGATATCAGTGCAGTGATAGCTGCTAATATCTGCCCACTTCTGGCCATGGCTGCCTGCCCCCACCACACCCCCTGGAGGCCGCAATCTCCATTTCGTTCTGCTTAACCCCTGTTCTGCTTTGTTCACCCCTACATCTGCCTCTGGCTTAGCTTCAGTGACAGAGTGGATCTGGTGACGAGTCTCTGGCACTGTGGCCATTTGCAGCAGACGTTCAAACATGGCTGCCATGTTTGTGTTCCTCTGTTGTAAACTCTGTTCCACTATTGTGAATACTTGATTGGGATCAGGATGTAAGTCTACAATTCCATACCATTCTTTGAAGTAAGCTGCATTGGACTAAGTGGGGCATGCATAAGATTGCACGGTAGGCCAGTTTATATGAAAAATCAAACACTGGGGCAGTCAGTTAAATTATTCTGGGTGATCCAATACCTGACTCATATGATGTAGTCATAAATGTAGTAATACTGAAATGTTTTTATTTACACATTTTTTTGTTTCAAACTAATATTTATGAAATTAATCATTCATCATGCAACCAGAAAGAAACATTTGTTCATACAAAAAGCTACAGTATGCCAGTCAATAATCACTTAATTCATTGAGAACAATTAATATGAACAAACCTTTTATTCAGAATTCCAGAACTGATTTCTTTTAAAAATAAAATACTTTGGTTTAGACTTTATAACTGCATCTCTTTTTGCAATTTGATAATTTATTACAATAATTAGTACAGGTTTTTATTTTTGTTTTCCTAATGTGGAAAGTATTTATATTCTTGAGTACAACAACCTGAAATTATTTGTATGTGACTGAGAAGGCATCTGAGCCAAAGTCAAAGTCCAGTAACTTTTCCACTGGTGAAGGGTGGCTCTTAAACCAATAGTCAGACTGAATTTTTGTAACTGACTGCTCTGTGCGCTTCTAAGAAACATGCCATCTTGATATTTGCAGTTCCTACGTGTATCCTTTTCAATTACATTTTTTGAATGAGTATTGAAAAAAGTGCAGAAAGACACTCTATTTCAATAGTACCATTATGACTGGTATAATGTTTTGAGTTCCCAAACCTCCTTTGAATCTTAATATATCTGCATGCAATATCTTTCTGAATAGGCCAATTAAAATTCTGATTGAATACAGATTTAAGCACTCTGGGAAGTCAAGCACATATTAAGTCTTACCCACCAGTATGCTGGAACCTTAACATAACAAGACTATGTAAACCTGACAAGAGGGAGTAGATAATTATTTTTGTAATTTCTGTAAACAATTTGATGCTCTTACAATGCCAAAGTGATGACCATGATCCTCTGGGGGGCAGAGACAAAGGAAGCATCTGGACCACATATCTCTATCTTCCCCTTTAAAGCGATCAGCACTGACCATGCTGGCATCCTGATAAGCTATTCATAAGTGGGGACAGGTATACTCCAGCAGAACAGCAGGGGTACAGCAAATGTTCACTTAATGCGTCCATGATTACAGAATATGAAAGAATGTTTTTGTGAAGTGGTTCTATTTCTGTTAAGTCCAATCCACAAACCACTCAAACTGAAAGTTTTCTGATTATGGCTTTGTCTCATGGATTCAAGTACACTGCAACCACAATAAATTAAAGTACTCAGACCAACATGTGAAGCAGATATAAATACTTTCCAACCAGTAGGAAGGCTGTTTTTTCCCCTCCTAAAAGGTGAAATGCACACTTAATGGCCTCCAAAGGGGTCAACTGACAAGAGATTTTTGTGGCACAAATGAGAAGGAAAACTATCAATATATGAGGAATGTAAAAAGGTCCTTGAAATGCAATAAAATTAACAGGAGGCTGATTCACCACCTGCCTGCCCTTCCTAAGTATTGACAAATAGATTGGATCAGTCTAAACCATCATTGGCTTGCCGTTCTTTAGACAAATGCTTTGCTGAGGTAAATTATTGCAATATCATTCAGAAAGCCGAAGAAAATCACAACAGGGTTAAACTCATTAAAAATGTTGTACCATATGAAATATAATACTGAATCGCACCATTCATCTTTAGAAGCAGGGTGGACTGTCGGAATTTAAATGCTTATTTTAAAAAGAATTTTTCAGAGAAATATGTGGAATTTGAAAGTGTGGTTGCTGAAACAAAGCGGTGACCTCCCCCACCCCCAACACTATACATTGCTCAAGCAACCCCACACATCACACAACAAGAAAGTGGTTTGGTATTAATTGTGCCGTTTTATTGATTCCATAAATCAACTTCTGCAGCAGATCTGGACTACTAAACTCCTCCTGCTTTAGGGCCCAATCCTAACTGACGTGCGCCAGCCCAGTGCCTGTGCGCACTGTCGCAAACATGCCATTAGGCACGCCTGTGACAGTCAGTGCTTGCTCAGTGCCGAAGTAGTTTCGGCACAAGCCTGCGCTGAGCCTGCAGCGGTCAGAGGCCAGCCAGACGCCGGATATTGATCCGAGTGCCAGGCGGCAGAATGGGAAATCGGGGCGGGGAAAGAGGCAATCCAGGGCGGGCGAAAGGCAGTGGGAAGGCATGGCAAGGGAGAGAGCAGGGCGGGAGGGGAGCAGGATTGACGGTAACTCAGCTTTGCCAGATCCAAAGCTCTGCGTTGGGCCTCCTAGTCTGACACGGGCTTCTTTACTCTGGGCTGGCTATTTAGCCAGCACAGGTTCAAGTAGCTTCATTGCAGGGCTGCTTCCTTTACTCAAGGAAAGGGAGCGAATGCCCCGTTTCTCCAAGAAGGCATCGGGAGCAGCCCGCGACTGCGCGAATGGCCATAGAATGCAGTGGCAGCCATTTTGGCACTGCTGCAGCCTTGGCTGTTGGGCAGCTCAGGATTGGGCTTCCCTTCAGGGCACCAACCCTTAGGGAGAGAAGAATAACTATTGCTTCCCCCTTGGGTATTACTACCCTTACTCCAATCAGAGATCAGATCATGCCAACCTCTACTTTTCCCCACCAACCCTTGGAAAGGCAGTCAAGGCAGCCAAATTGCTCAGCTCATCCTAAGTCAGAAAGCCCTTAAAAGATGGACTTTAATTCATGCCCTAGTAGTCACCAGCTACACAGTTTCTTGAGATCAGTTCTAGCTTCCCCTCTCACCCTAGCATATGTAAAGGTGCCCTCGAAATTCCTTATCCTACTGCCAGTTCCACACTATACCTGCCAGAAATAGCTAACATCACACCTCCAGAAACAGTCTGGGGTAAGCAAAAACAAAACAAAAACAAAATCTTCCCATTAAAGGCTAGTTGGTGAAGCCAACTAATTTCAGACTATTCCTGGGTAGAGTGGACATAACATTGCCTGAGCCCCTAACAAAGACCTCTGAAGAAGACCCTAGGAGAAAACACCAAGGAAATTCTGCCCACAACCACCACTGCCCACCAAACTAGTGCTGCTTTTCTCTGACTATGCCTCATGCAGGAAGGCACTGAGGAAGGGAGCCCACCATCTTTAATGGCAGGATGGCTATATTGTTCCAAACCCAATTGGACAATTTATGGCTGGATTGGGGACTGCGTACTTCCTCATTTAAACCCACTTGTTTGAAAGGTTTCATGTTGCATGAACTTTGGCACTAAGAGTAGACTGAAAACCAAGGGTTGGATCCAGACCTTCAGTGAGAAGGAGGAAGTCCATACCAGGACATTTTCCTAACTTCTCTACACCAGTTCCTGCTGCAAATAAAGCTCCCCTCATGGAAAGTGCCTTGACCTGAATTTATGCACTTTCTTTCTCCCACTGTTAAATAAAGCCAGGCTATGTTTCATGATGCACATGTATGCTGTTTAATTTAAGGAATTATCTGTCTAATCTTATGTGTAATGAAATAATCCATATTCGTTATGTTAAGAATAAAGGAAACTCATCTACAAATTTGATTATGCCTTTGAAAATAAAACTTCAAGTATTTTCTATAGAATTTAAAAAGTAACCATGTCTATTAACCATAATAATATTGAAGCAGAGGTTGTGCACACTGTCTGTGAGACTTGAGAACATTTTACTATGTGGAGTAAATTTTCTTTATTTTTATTTGTTTGGAAAGCAGGCATATGGAATTAAAGCTGTGAGACAAAGCCCACACACTGCATTTTTTCCCCATCAATTAGCCTACTTTTTCTCAGGTCGGAAGGTGATTATAAAATGAGAAAAGTGAGAAGTCAGTAAGTGTTAGCAAAGAATTCTGTGCACAGCAGGAGACCAACAGGATTTGCACACAGAAGAAAACATTAATGCTAAATTTTTCCACATGGAAGTTCATTTATAGTAAATACCACTCAAGTGTATGTACTTTACATGAATTATCGAAGAAAGAATCACTGCTGTCTTATTTTGTAAAGTATAACCTTAGGATTCAAACCACATATGACTGTGCATGAAATGTATCATAGTTCATTCATTCATTCATTCATTCATTCATTCATTGCAGGGGTTCTCAAACTTCTCAGGACTGAGGGGCTTTCTTTTACTTACAAGACACTGCAGCTGCCTTCTGGGGTAGTGGGGAGCCCCCGAAAGCCTCCTCGGGACTCCCCAAGCCGCAGAGAATGAAAAAATAATGATTGCAACCCATTTCCGGTTTTGTGTTTGCAAACTGGAAGTGGGCCGCAATTGTTATTTTTTCATTCTCCATGGCTTGGAGAGCCCTGCAGAAGCTTCCTTGGGGCTCCCTGCACCCCCGGGAGGAGCTGCAGCATCTTGTAAGTAAAAGAAAGCCCCCAGCTGTGCCCGACAGTGGCATGATCCTGAAGATCACATCGCTGCATTCCCTTTTCCCTGCCCCTTGAAGAGGCAAAGGCAGAGGTCGTCAGGCTGGGGCATCACAACACCCCAGTTTAACAACCTCTGATTCATTCAAATAGCAGCTGAAGGTGCCTTGATCCAGATAAGGGCTACCAACACTGGGATGAGAGGGATAAAAATTTTCCCAGTGAAAACTGCCACTAGTTTTCTCTGTGGTCCACCTCTGAATGTCTTAGTTCATTTTCTAAAAAGAGAAGAAAAGCATAGATGGAAAAGAGCCTGTGAAAAAGGGAGCAAAACTTTGGAGCATCAACCCAAGGGTGAGACAAGGCTGAGAGCCCAATCCTGTGGTCCACGCCGCGCCTCTGCAGCATGGACCACAGTTGCAAACACTGCCGTAAGGCATGTTTGCGGGGCTTACCACCAGGCTCCCGCCAGAGCTGGCTCAGCTCCGGCCAGCGCTGAGCCAGTGCATGGCAGGCGCCTGGGTTCCGTGGCTCGGCGATCTCCATGACTGCCGGGCTGCGGAAGGGGAGATAGGGGTGTGGTCGGGGGCATGGGGGAGGCCATCCGGGGAGGGGGGAGGTGTGGCCGGGGGCATGGGTGAAGCGTGTCGGGGTGGGGGAGAGGTGGATCCTCAGAGCCAAGCTCTGCAGGATCCAAGGCATTCGGGCAGGGCTGCTCGCCCTACACAAGCAACCAAACAGTTGCCGCTAAAGTGAGTAGGCCCATTGCGGGGCTGCTTCCCTTACTCAGGGGAAGGGGTCGAACAGGAGGTGCTGGATATGGCAGGAGCCCTCCATGGAGCCGCCGGGTCCTGCAGCTCCGGGCAGCTTAGGATTGGGCTGTGAGTGTGTTCGATACCCACTGCCAGCCAGTTTGGAAGGAAGGGAAAAGTGCATCACTCTGGTCCTGCTTCCTCTTACCTCATTCAGTATGGGACACATTTTGAGATCCCATCTGATTATAGGATATGCCATTACTTTTAAATCCCTTAAGCTCAATTTTATTAAGGCCTTGCGCCGATGGATCTTTTGGTCCGTCAATACAAGGCCTGCACTGCTGGAGTGACAGCTACTATGATAACGTGAGTGCCAAGGTCACTAGTGTAAATGGCTGGAAGCTCTGCACACACAGGCCCACAGCTTATTGATACCCCACTGGAGCAGATAGGTCAACAGACAGGACAGTTTGGGGAAGACCAAGGTGGGAATTGGACCAATCTGGGGATAGGTCAAGAGCAGCCCATGGATGGATTGTCAGGTCAGCAGGGGAGGATAGCCCTTGCTTTCCTGATAGCAGAGTGGCATGGGAGCGTAGGCAGATAGCAAAAGAAGCAGGCGATCCCAAACAGAGCCAAAGAAGCAGACACAGGCTTGCTTGTTGCAGAAGCATGTATTGGTAAAGGAGCAGGCAGAAGAGTAGTCAGTCAAATGGTCCAGAAGTCAGGGATACAGCAGGTCACAGTCCTGAGAAGGCAGTTCAAAATCAGTACACAAACCAGCAGCACGGCATGCAGAAACTCCACCACAACAACCCACACCCAGGAGTCTGTGCTTGCCCCATGTATACTGTGGCCAGCCAATCAGAGTAGGGTGACCTCATAGTCACAAGAGAGTCTTGTGACCCACTCTGATTGGCTGTCCAATGGTGCATTGCACCATTAATCCATAGCCTATGTGACTCTGCACACATCTTCCCAGAGTCACGTGACTCCCACCTGCAGCAGGCACAGTTGATTGCAACAGCTGTGCTGCCTTGCTGATTGCTTCACACCAGGGCCAGATATCAGGACCTCCTGCCACATCCTGGCTAATACCAATCTCAAGCCTGGGATGCCAAAAACCTGACATGGATTGATGACACTGCTGAGATCCAGTGCCCTGGCCCAGGCCCAATATGGCCCCTGGGACTTACTTGGATTGACATCAGCAAAAGAACTAGCACTGATTTGAGTAGGCCAGTGGTTCTCAAACTCTCTGGGAGAGTCTGAGAGCCAGTAAGTCTTTGCAGGGGCAGGGCGAAGAGGCAGCGGGGGCAGGGGGAAGGCAGCGGTGCGATCCCCAGGATTGCGCCACTCAGGGAGCTGCAGGGGCTTGGGTGCACTTACCCAAGCCTCCTGCAGCCTCCTCGGGGTGCGGGGAGCCCAGCGCGACTTCTGGCAGGGCTCCCCGCAGCAGGGAAAGTGGATGCGGAGTGATCGTGCTCCACTTCTGCTCCCCGCACCCCAGGGAGGCTGCAGGAAGCTTGGGTAAGTGCACCCAAGCCCCTGCAGCCCCCTGAGTGGTGCAATCGTGGGGATTGCGCCACTGCCTTCCCCCCGCCTCTAGGCTTCCCCTGCCCCTTAAGGGGGCAGAGACCAGGGCCTTCAGGCTGGGGTGTCGTGCCCCAGTTTGAATAGCACTGCAGTAGGCCCATTGGGAACCAGGGAGCAGCAGAGTAGATGAGTGTCACATTTCTCTACCTCTCTGCCATTGTATGGTCCTCAGGTGACCCACAGCATGTCAGTACCGCTACATGCTCTGCCCCGGTCCTGGATAGGATTGGTCCATTAAATTCATTATTCCTTTGGGCCCTTCACATCATCTACTGCACTTGGTTAATCAGGTCACAGTACAGTTAAGGGTTTAACATTACAGCCTGATATTAAAGGGAACATAACCACATCCTGAAGTCCTTATGACTTCTAATGCGAGATGATAATCTAGTTACATTAGCCTTTACACTTAACAATCCAGCTGAAATCCTTCTGAAAGCTCCTTTCCCGTTCAACTTCAGTACAAAGTGACTACGGCTGACCTTTTAACAATAACTATTGAGAGAGTAACAGTTAGACAGTGAAAAGAAGAATGAATTTCCTACTAAAGCACAACTCACTGGCCAAAGGAGATGTGATTAGATCTCAGCCACTGATATACATTTTTAATATGAAGTGGTATCATCAATCATCCTTACTGATTTCAGTTTAGATTGCTCTCAAGAACAGTCCTTCTGTGCTGCTACTGATGTCATCCAACATGTGGTTAAAAATAGCCTCTTCAAGGAACACAACTGTTTTGGTATGATATATGGGCTTTGCAAAGAAGTAAAATCACATGGAGTAATGGTGCTTTTTCTCCTCCAAAAAGCTTAAATTTTCTTAGTCAAAGTGTCCCATTTCATTGTCTTTTTGAGAGATAAGAACATAAGAACATAAGAACAGCCCCACTGGATCAGGCCATAGGCCCATCTAGTCCAGCTTCCTGTATCTCACAGCGGCCCACCAAATGCCCCAAATGTCAGATGTCAGTGAAATTCTCATAACTTTGCTTCTGGTATGAACTTTGCCATCACAGAAGAATCCCTTCAAATGAGTGAATTTCCATTGTCCTCATCCATAGTTTGAAAATCTAACCCCTTCCCACCAGCTCTACAAACCCCTTCAAGTGCACATTTTACATATGCTTGTGGCAGTGGTATTGGGCTATAAGTCTAATGGACATTGTGTTGCAAGAACCGTGACTAACCTCTCTCTCTCTCTCTCTCTCTCTCTTCCACATTTTTATACCACCCTTCTTCCAAGGAGCTCAGGGTAATGTTCAGGATTCTTGTTTCCTTTTGTCTTCAAGCAATCTTGTAAGGTAGGTGAGGCTGAGAAATAATGACTGGCCCATGGTCACCCAGGAAGCTTTGTGGCTGGGTGAGGAGTTGAACCCCAACCACTACACCAATAGTTCATTCTGTCTTTCTTGCATACATGAGCAGGCAATTGTCATATCCCTCTTCTCTTCTTCCCCACCTCACTCCCAAACGCACACACATTCCTTCCCCCAATACTAAAATCTCATAATTGCAGCTAACACTTCCTCCTCTCACTTGTCCCCAGTTTCCACAGTGGTTGAAAATGGCTGCCCTACACCTTTGGCCTGCTACCTCTGTTTCAATAGACATCCCTCTTATTTTGATCTTTAACCTGCTACATGGTAGAGGCCCTACCTTGCATAAAAAAGGTCCCAAATTCAGTTCTCAGCATCTTAAGACAGGGCTGAGAAAATTTCCATCAGAAACCCTAGAGAGCAGGACCAGCCAGCACAGATAATACTGAATTCAATGGCTCAGTGGACAGACTCACTATAAGTCTGTTTCATCTATTCAGATACAAAACAATCACTTATATAGCTATTCTCTTATACTCATTTATGTAGGCTTTTAAAAAACCTGAATCCATGTTTCTATTTAAAAAAAAAACACAATATAGTAGTCCTATTTCTGTGATCATTAACACCATTGGGTGTAAAAGTAATTTTTTAACAGTGTTTAATTTTGCCAGTTTTCACACTCATTTTCCTTTCTCTTCTGGGTGATTATTATACCCAAAGAGGAGGAAACCCTTTCATTTAGTTCAATGAAGCACAAACCTTATATTCATAACAGAAGGACTAGTTGGAATGTGAACCCACATCTCAAAACCTTGTTTGAAATGTGAGTGGAGTAGAATTAAAGCACTGCTCAGTTTCACAGGGAAGTAGGAAAACAGAAATTTGTCAATACTGGGAAACAGTTGTACACCCAAGTAAAAGAGCAAAACAGGTCTTCTGAGAGGTTGCCTGGATGCATTGATTTTTACCTCAGAAATTCCCCTAGAAATGTTGTTTTAATCTTTAAAAAAATGTTGTTGCAGTCGTAGAACTCATTGATGGGTGTATCTATGAGCTCAGTTCACTTAATATTTCTCCACACTGTTGTGCTGGCAGGTACCCCCAGAAGAATATAACCAAAGCCCTGCTAGATCAGGACAAAGGCTTATTGCATCCTGTTTCTCACAGGGTGCAGTCCTAACTCCTTATGTCAGTGCTTTCATAAGGGCACTGCATATGTCATATGTCAGCACTGACATAAGGGCAATGCAGCTCTGAGGTAAGGGAACAAACATTCCCTTACTTTGAGGAGACCTCTGTGAGTGACACCCAACTGCAGGATGCAGCACATGTCCTATTGGAACTGCTATGCCAGTGCTGGAAAGCACTGACATAAGGGGTTAGGATTGCACCCACAGTCAACTAAATTCCTCTGGGAAGTTCACAAGAAGAAGATGAAGGTATACCATTCTTCTCTGCCACTAGCTGAGATAGTTAGCGGCCATCAATACGTTTGTGGCAGCTAATTATGTGGGTTAATTATGCACTGAGTGAAGGGGCATTTCCTTTTGTCTGGCCTGACTCTCCTGTCAATCAGTATCATTGGATGTACTAGTTTTGGACAGAGCACTAGCTACCACTGCCCATGAGTGAAGAAAAATGTATGAATTGATCTTAGACAGGGTTGCAACAAAATGTTGCAGTCCATCAGTAGCCCCTTTAAACCAAAGCATTTCTGGGTGAACAGTGGAGGTTTGGAACTTCTTTTAGGCATGCAGCATAGGTTGCCTGTCTTTCCAGGAGCACACAGAAGGCTTGATTGCTCCACAATTGGAGAAATTCCTAAGGGACAAAAGGCATGACAAGGTGTGTGCTGCACTCATGCTCCAGTCCTTGAGAGATTTCTTGGGAATCTAAAAAGATTGCCCAGTGGCATTTTGAAACTTAATTTATTAGGCAGCAGGACTTATGCATGCTGCCAATATCTATCAGGTTGGGACACCTGAATTTGCAAGATGATGATGATGATGATGATGATGATGATGATGATGATGATTAACAGTATTTATATACCACTTTTCAACTAAAAGTTCACAAAGCGGTTTACAGAGAAAAATCAAATAACTAAATGGCTCCCTGTCCCAAAAGGGCTCACAATCTAAAAAGATGCAAATGAATACCAGCAGACAGCCGCTAGAACAGACGCTGCTGGGGTGAGGTGGGCCAGTTACTCTCCCTTCTGCTAAAAAAAGGAGCACCCACTTGAAGCAGTGCCTCTTACCCAATTAGCAGCAAGATCCTGGAGGACAGGCGAGACACAGATGTGCTTCAGTCTTCCTTTCCCTTTAACAGCCCTTAATTAGCATGACCTTTCCGAGCAGAGGACCTCCCCAGCCCCACGCCCAGGGCAAAGGTATGCGATGGCACCCCCCACCCCCCTGTGTGAAAATCTGCCCCCCCCCATCTCACTTGAGGCTCATGGAGCCTCGTGCAACCCAGGACTGTGTTGGGGAAGCTGCTCTGAGGTTCCCCGACGCTATAAACTGTGCTTCTGGAAAACTGGAAGCACAGTTTCTGACTCCATCAGGAGCCTCAGAGAGGCTTCCGCATGGTCCGAGAGGCTCACTCCTGGGTTATTTGCCCCATCGAACCTAATGGTAGGTCTGAAACTTACCTTTCCTAAAAGTTCAGCCCGACATCACCCTTTCACCTGCCTGGTTCCCAGGAATGCTATCCAGAAACCAAAATAGTTAGATTGCAAATGTGTTGGGGAAAAAGAGGATGTTTGTAACACCCCCCCTTCTCCCCTCTCTTCAGACTTGACAGTTTGCTTCCCTGGCTGTTTGTAATGTTTGTTTGTTTGTTTGTTTGTTTGTTTGTTTGTTTGTTTCTTTCTTTCTTTCTTTCTTTCTTTCTTTCTTTCTTTCTTTCTTTCTTTCTTTCTTTCTTTCACAGTTATCACCTTCTTTTCTTTTTTCATTCTTATTCCCATCTTTTTAAAAATCTTTGCTCTTCTTCTTTGTCCTTGTCTTTCTTAATGGATTTCTGCTAGAAGCCGTTGGAGGGCTTTTGTGTTTGAGCAGGTGTATCCATTGATTAGCTGGTTGGGCAGCCAGCAAGCAATTGGACACGCTGTTGCTGCCACCTCTGCCGCTGTTCTTTCTCCTCTTACTTTCTTACTGTCATGGTGATGTCAGCAGCTGAGTTCTTTGTTTTGATGAGAGACAGCAAGATGAGACCAGGCATGTTTCAGTGAGTGAGATCTTTCAGCAGCAGGAGCTTCTATCAATAATGGCAGCTTTTAACCTCTTGCATGGCTAAAACACTGCAACTGCTATGCCTTTGATTTTTTCCTCCACTCCATGACATCACCCATGCACCATACTTTTTCTGAGTTGGGGGGAGGATTTTACCCCCTTCCAAGGGTTTCCTTATATCAAAAAGTAGAAACATCCTGAGATTTACAGATTTCTACTTTTTGAAAAATGAAAGCCCCTGAAAGGGGGTAAAATCCTCCCCTCAGAAAAAGTACGGTGCATTCATTATCTCATGGAGTGGAGTTATCCCAACTCCAAATATGCCATGCTTTGTTTTTGTGTGGTTGGCTGTTTCGGCTGAGTCCATATCAGCACCAAACTCTCAAGCTCAGCATTAGAAGGAGAGATTATTCTTTATCTTGGATCATTCACATCATAAGTGTAACACTGTACAATAAACATAAACCTCACACCACGGTGTCAAAATAATTGATTATCTTTTCCCCCATTCTCATTTCCTCAGAAACCTATGTCTTTTGAAGGAGTAAATGTAATGTCACTCCAGTTTCCCTTTACAGGCTTGGGATTGTCACAAAAAATGGATTGGCTGCCATTTTCTATTCTTGTTGCACATCTTTGTCTTGAGTTCTCCCAGCTCTTTAATGCTTGATATGTTCTCAATTTCATTACATATTCTCATTCCCATAACAAAGATTATAATGAGAGAAGAAAATGTCATAAAATTAATCCATTCTCATAACAGACTGTAATGAGGACAGAAAATGGAGCAAAATTAATCCATTCTCATAACAATCTGAAGATTGTAATGAGAAGAGAAAATGGCATGGAATTTATCCTCCTTCTGACAATTTTGAAACTGTAGCCAAGCCAAAAAAAAAAAAAAAAAGTATAAGAGATTAACTGGCCCTCAGGACAAAGACTCTAACTAGAATGAAAAAGGAATTATACCAAAGTAATCTATTCTTGCGACAGATTCTAAAAATGTAACACAATGGCTGAACTATGATTATCTACGGAAATCAGTCATAGTGTTTAAAGGGCCACAAAACTCTTGGCAGCTAATATTTTTCCAACTACTTGAGGTAAAAGAAAATACACCTTGAGGTGAACTGCCTGTCATGGCAAAGACCACACTACAATCTTATTTTCTTCCACAAGACACAATAACAGCTTGAATTGATTAAATATTAACTGTAGCCTTCTTCAGTTGCTGCACCTTTCACTCTTCTCCCAAACACATCCTGTGAACACATGAGGAAGGGAACAGAAATGTGCTGACTAACCATACCTGCATGCAAATGATCTGCCTTCCCATGTGCCAAGCTCTTGTGCCTTCAGCACTTGTCAGCAAAGGGAGACACTGACTGTGTGGAGGCTTTTTCTGAGTGATTTAGGACCCTCTACCAAGCTAAGGCTGCAATCCTAACCAATTTTTCAGCACTGACATAAGGACAATGCAACTCCAAGGTAAGTGGACAAACATTGCCTTACCTTGAGGAGGCCTCCATGACTGCCCCCCAATTGCAGGATGCAGCACATGGCCCACTGACACAGCTATGCCAGTGTTGGAAAGTTGGTTAGGATTGCGCCCTAAGTGCCTTCGCTTTATGTTCTGTGTCCCCAATATTTGCAGTGCTTGTCATACATTAGGGTACCCTTCTAATACAAGCCACCAGTTGAATACTTCTGATATACACAAAGGAAGATCAGGAGGTGATGGGGGATGTGGTGTTTAAAATAACTGCAATTTACCTATTCAAAGATTCACTTGCTGGATATCTTTAACTGGAGATGCTGTAGAAGGGTTTCTGCTACAAACAGGGGTGGACTAGATGACCTTGTGGCCACACTTCCAACTCTATGATTCTATAATTCTAAGATTTTGAGGATAGCTTCCAAAAGGGGAAAAAAGAAATCACCAGGATTGCAATCTCATTGCACACTTACTTGGGAGTAAGCTCCATTGAACATAATGAGACTTACTTCCATGTAAACATGCAGAGGTTTGCAATGCAAAAACATTAAGGTGCTCCTAGGTACTTATTCTTTATCACAGAATGAACCCGTTCTTATTTAGCTACATTGGAGGTGGCATGTCAAGTGATGCAGTGCCAAATGTCTACAAGGGAAAATATCAGAAAGGTCAAAACTCCTTTTCACTTGCAAATGTTACAATTAGTCCTGATAGCACTTAGCAAGTGAAATGAGGAGGGTGCTGAATACAAGTTGTTCCTCTGCCAGTTTTGGCGGGATAGAGCAATTAGTAATTAGTTGGCCTTTCTCACCAATAGGTCTCTTACTCCTATTGATGGAAATGTCATGTAACTATTTTTCCCAGTATACTATACCTGAAAGGTTTTCATTCTTTTAAAAAGGGGAAAAAAAGGCTAGTGGCCTGGAGCCAAAGTTCTGGCTGGCAATTTCAAATCAATATATGAACTCAGGCTTCCTCACCTCAGCAGCTCCTGGCTATGTGCACTTTGCTAGCAGAGGTTCCGATCACAGTCAATGGCTTCGCTGAACGCCTGCATTAGGAAACAAGGCTTGCAAACTGTCTCTCTTCATCATTTGGAGTGTCTTCAGGAAACTGCCTCTAACAGCTTCCTCTGTAGTGCACAGGAGCTAATACGTTCTGCCCAGAAACCAAACCAGGACTGGTGTCCAGGAAGCACATTGGTCAGTTAGGCAAAGGTGGTGTCACCTGTGGGGCATTGTCGGGCATGGATTCACATTCACACAAAGCTCCACACAGAGATGTATCTAGTTCAGGGGTTCTCAACTTTTCAGTGCTGCAAGCCATCTTTCTCCTCTGTGATGGGTTGTGATGCTCTTAGTGGTGCTGGAGGCCTTTCTGGACAAGGCACCCCACTCAGAGGCTTCAGACCCTCTGTAAACAACTTCCAGTTTTCAGAAGTAAACTGGAAGTGGCTTCCAAAAACTGGAAGTGGCTTATGGAAGTTTCTGAGGCCCACAGAGGTCTGAAGAGTGAGTTGCTGAGAGGCGGTGATATCTTTCCAATCTAAATATTTAAATCTCAAGGAAGAGTTTGAACTGGCTTCCCCTTTGAGGCTGTGTATGATTACCGTGAAACTGTGTGACTCTTCTATCATCACACTTAAATGTATGAGGAAATTAAGACATTTCCATTTACACTGCATTTATCTCAAACATGCTATTAGGCAAATTTTCCTGTAGTTGCAACCCTACAAACACAATGTGATAATGCAAATAGTTTGGACCAGTGTATCTCATACTGTGGGTTGGGACCCACTAGGTGTGTTGTGAGCCAGTTTTAGGTGGGTCCCCATTCATTTCACTGTGAATTTTATTTTTAATATATTAGACCTGATTCCTCCATGGCATGTGACTGCATTTAGAGAAATGTTACAGATCTGTGCATTGAACAGACTACATGGATATGTTTTAACAATGATAGTTAATGGAGCTTACTTTGGGGTAAGTCTGGATAGGATAGCAGTCTTTGGGATGTTTGGGAAATTTTTTTAAACAGATCAACAGCTGATTGGGAGGGTTTTGAGGGTTCTTATTTATTTTAAAGTGGGAAACCCTGGCCTCTGAGTGGCCCACTTGGAGGCAGGCTGTGCAGCATGGCCTCTCCCAGTTTGAAGAGACACTTGGCCAACAGTCTGAGGCTAAGAGGCAAAGAAGGAAGGCCCATAGCCAGGGAGACAGACCAGGGACAGACTGCACTTGCTCCCAGTGTGGAAGGGATTGTCACTCCCGGATTGGCCTTTTCAGCCACACTAGACGCTGTTCCAGAACCACCTTTCAGAGCGTGATACCATAGTCTTTCGAGACTGAAGGTTGCCAACATGTATGTATTTATTTTAAGCAAATTTTTAAACTTATTCTTATTTTTATTTAATTTATTCTTTTAATTAATTAATTAATTCTTTTATTCTATTAATTTATTCTTATTAAACTTAAACTTATTACTTATTAAAAGTAAACTTTTAATATACTTAATTAATTTTATTGTAAGCGGGCTGTTAAAAACTTTCCTGCTTGATGATGGTACTTCCAGCCATGACATCCCTTCTAGGTCAATGATATCTCTTTTGGTGGGTCCAGACAGATTATCATTTTAAAAAGTGGGTGTTAGTGCTAAAAAGTTTGAGAACCACTGGTCTGGACCATGCTGAATCAATTTCATTTCATCTCCCTTTCAGTTTACCAGGCTGAAACCTACAAGATCTTTCCTAATCTTAGCTATTTGTACTGCACTTAGTATGATTTTAAGAGTAACGTGTGCAATTGCTGTATATTGAAAAGTAAACTGTTTTAAAACATTCACTTGAATAATTGTGGGGGGGGGGAAACCATTATAGAAAGTACTTAAATTTAAACAAAGGATGACAGATAATTCACAGTGAGATAAATTGCTTTGTTAAGCAAGTCACTTAAGAAATACACAAAATATGAGGAATTGCATGCAGCCGTGAAGCAGCCACCACTTATTGAAAATTAAACTTAATTTGAACAATGTATAATTTCACCTAAGACAAATCCGATCAAAAAGCTACAATGTAGTTTGTTTCATCACATATTCTCCTTACATTTTATACACACTGTTATAGTAATCAAAATTTGCTTCTGCAGCATTTTTCCCCCTAGAAAGCAGTTCTTACAATTGCCTACATTCTATGCCATTCATAAACCATTCAAAATCCAGATCTTGTTACGAGCTTGGTGAGATTGGCAGTGAGGTCGAAGGGCAGGATTGACCATTTTGTGGTAAGTGAAGCTAGAAAGAAGGATACCTGGTGTGCGATAATCATCTTAGAGTCCTCCAGTGCAGAAGTAGCTTGTTCTCCTTACTGGGTTCTTGAAACATGCTGTCAGTTTGAATAAGGTGTCTCTTCTCTTATAACAAGCATGTGACAGAAATGCCATGTTCTCAGTTGGAGAGAAATGTAGAGTATTACAGTCTGGTCTATCACAACCGATGTGCTTCAGAGATAAGACAATATGGGAACAAGGGGAAGAGGCAGGCTTTGTGCTGTCACAGATCTGAAGTCACAGACAGATCCAATAAACTAGTGGTCTCCAAACAATGGACCACAGCATCTTGAAAAAGGCATCCAGGCATGGAGCAGAGCTTTCTGTTCCACGGATCCCCCCTACTTTGCCACTGACCATCTCAGAACCTTGTGCTGGGCAATCACTTCTTCTGCCTGTTGCCCCAGCATGCTCTGCCGCCCAGTTTCCGGGTGGAAGCGGCTGCCTGGCGCAAGGTTCTGAGACGATCGGCAGCAAAATGGGGTCGTGGTATGGGCTGTGGCATGGAATGGAAAGCTCAGCGCCGGATCCTGGCCCTGCCTCCTGCTCCCTGCCCACCTGCCCATGGGCTCACCCACCACCTACTCTCCTCACTCCAAAAACACCTCTTCCCCTTCCTCCCCATGGCCCCCCAGATCGCTGCACTGGCCTGGAAAGGCTGGTGCAAACTTACCAATCCTGGGACCCACGTTGGTGCAGGGAGGCCAGCATGCATCCTTGCATCAGCCTCCCCAACTCCCAAGTCGGCACAAACATGCCTTAGGTCACATTTGCGACAGTCTCGGGCTGGCTCTAGTGACTTGAGCCAGCCCGAGGGTGCTTTCGGTTTGCATCCTGAATGATATACTAGCATATGGGAATCATTCCTGATTATAGGGATAGTGTATATGTAACAAAATAAGAGTGCTCCCATGACTCACACCTCTGAGTGGCGGAGATTCTCAATTTTACAACCATTCCAACAAACAGAGGGACCACTGTTTTCAGTACTCTTTGGAGATTCCCAAAGCATATCAACAGTTCACATCTCTGAGCTCTTTTTATTCAGACAACATGACTGCAGGACTATTCTTAGAAATAGGACTGACTGGTGTGAGCAATTTCATGTTCCGATTGTAATGAGTGAACTGGTCAATTGTCTAGGAAGGCTGCATTCACTATGAATGGATAGAAACATTTCAGTCATTAGGCTTATTGGCACCTCTCTTCTTAGGAAAATGCCTGGTTGGTGATGTTTTAAACAGTTTTGTTTTCATGCAAAATGCCATTATAGTGCTCGAGCATTACAAAACCAATCTGTGTACACACTGTGTTCTCTCTATTGCCCCATGCTCATGTTACAGTGAACACTTGTGTGGAGTAAGTGACATTTTGCACACTGTACGTACTTCTCAAGAGGATGAGAACTAGGGAGCACACATCTGCCCCTCCTGCTGCCACTCTGGTTGGTGCTCTAATCCTTTGAGGATGAGGTAGTGGCAGTCTCTTCCCATCTCTCTCACTGCTGGAGGTAGAATGAGTAGCTCCTTGCTCCCCCTGCCCACTTAAAAAGGGAGCCAAGTGATCAGGGAGAGGCAGAGTCCACTCCTTGACTTGCTCTTCCAGCACTACCTCTGGGTCCCATCCTATCCAACTTTCCAGTGCCAGTACAGCTGCAATGCATCCCCAAGGCAAGGGCACAAACATTCCCTTACCTTGTGGAGGCCTCCATAACTACCTTCCCACCACAGGTTATAGTACACATCCCATTGGCACTGTAACACCAGGGCTGGAAAGTTGGATAGGATCTGGCCCTCCATCTTCTATTCAGGTCCATCTTCCAGGTATGCTGGAAGCCCTCTGCTCTTCCTGTTTATTTGAACCAGGACCTGCCTGGAAAACGGAAGCAGTGTGGGATTAGAAGGGAAGGAGCTCTGTCTCATTCCCCCATCCTCTATCCTTATTCACTTAGGTGAAGTTGTTTTTATTTTTTGAGTGTGGCAGGGCTTTTTGCTTCCGTCAGGAGCAACCAACCTTCAGCGCTGTGTAAACATCTCTTCATGCAACTAGGAAATCCAATCACATTCGCTCTCTATGCACTTTACTGCCCCGTGTGGTTGTGATGTCAACTGGCCATAGCGTCTGCCGCTAACATCTATGCATTTGCTCTAAGAGGGGTCTTGCATGCATGCAGTTGAGAACCCCTGATTGCTCTGGGGTTCCCAGGCACATGGAAGAGGCCTACACACATAAAGCCCTTTCACATTAAAGGTGAACTCACGGGTTTTGGAGGCTTTGTCATCAGGTATGTCAGTGTTGGAGACAAGGCCAGTGGATGCCGGGTGCTGCTCCTCTCTCTCTCTCTCTCTCTCTCTCTCTCTCAATTTTAGTGGATGTCCCCTGGTTCTGATGTTGTGTGGGAGGGAAAAGAATATACTTGCAATAGTGCAAGTCCATATAAGAGCAGATTCATAGAAAGCACTAGTGAGCTCTGATTAGACACAGAAGACATGATAGTCATGATCAGGGGCAGTGTACGCAATTCAGCGAACCCCTCTAAGTGTTTATCCCAACAACATCTGCACTGAGCTACTGTACAGTTTATATGGCCAGTTTATTACAGCTGAGCTTCGTAAGAATCATTAAAAGTCTAGAGGAAGTAATGAAAAGCAAAGAGACTAGGGAAAGATCTGCTTTTCTGTCCAGATGAGAGAAACAGGACATCTATTTGTACTGCACACTTTGTAAACTGCACAGAGACTAATATGGATTGTCACCAGCTGTGCTGAAGAAAACAGCATATGACCACAGTTGAAGAAACCCATCAAAGGTCTTTCATAGTAGTGGATTATCCAGCTTATTGAACTAGCAGGGAGATCCACAGCTTGACACTTTTCCCCTGACATAGGTCACTGTGTCCTATGTCAAGACAATGGGCACCACTAATTGCTTGTTTTATAATTGCATCAAGTTTGTGGGCAGTATGCATATGAGAAGTTTTGTTTTTGAAATGGTTTTTCTTAATATTGTGACAAATGTGTTCTTTTAAATAAATGAAATACAGGTTTGTTAATGTTCAAAACATACTCATGAAAACAGTATTTGTTCTCTCAAATTTTCCATTTGGTTAAAATGAGATGTACATTGCTGTAACAAAACAGATGATGGAAAATAACACAGTACGTGTTTGTCATTCTGAGCTTAAAAGTGAGTTTTTTAAAAATGACATAGATATGATGCAATACAGGGGATTCATGGCCCAAACCTATTGCCCAATTGCACCAGCAGAGTTTGCGCTTCGTCAGCATGCGCTATCACAAAAATGCCATAAAGCTCTTTGTGACAGTGCTTCTAGCCGGTGTGCTGGCAGGAAGGTCAGAACCTTTGTTAGTACAGGTTAGCACATGTGCCTGCAAGGCAGGTAAGTACAAGGAAGGGGTAAGAGCAGAGAAGGGCAGAGAGGGTGTGGAATGGGGGAGGGCAGCAAAGTGGGGGTGGCTCAATCAGGCCCAGGAGGAGGGTGGAATTGGTGACACTGGCATGTGCCATATCCAAACCACCTCCCCAGGCCTGATCCACCAATATGGATCAACTCAAACTTGCGCCAATGATCCCTCTGGTGCAGGTTCGAGTTGACCCATTGTGGCTGCTGGGACTTATTCTGGGAGACATCCAGCAGCCGAAATTCTCCTGTGGGATGCTGTGGGATTTAGTTAAGATTACCCTGCACATGCCTGATCTTGTATGATCTTGGAAGCTAAGCATGTTCAGGCCTGGTTAGTACTTGGATGGGAGACCGTCTGGGAATACCGGGTGCTGTAGGCTTATACCATAGTCTTTCGAGACTGAAGGTTGCCAATCGGACTGTCAGTGTCCCATTGATGCATTACATGACCACATTGACTCCTTGCATGTTGGCCAACTACATTTTTAAAAAGGGTTTAACAAGTAGTTTGATGCATATGTGTTTCTGGAGTCTAGCCACAGAGAATGAGACTCTCTGCACAGCAACTCCATCACTGAAATTTACACAATAGATTATTAAAGCCACTTCTCTCACGTTAGTATTTTGCAGATATAAACTGACTCCTGGAAATCACTCTTGTCACCATACATGCAAAACTCCCTAGTCCCTAAAAGATCTGTGCAATCAGTGAGCATGCATGCTGTTCATGGGACTGTCGGGACCGGCATGTTTCATGCTCTTTCCGAAAGGACATCGTCTCGTTCGGGCAGCCATCAATGCTATTTTGCAAGAAAGTGGAAGAAACTGTTTGCATCCCACGATGCACAAATTATCACAAGCTGGGCACACAAAAGATGAAGCAAAGAGGATTAGCGAACATCTCTTTCAATCTCCTTAAGGCACTGAGACGCTATTGGTTGTGTACAAAATGGTGTTGCATATGGCTGCCGTTAATCTTGGGTAAACATATTCGACTATTACGAATAAATCCATTTATGCCAACTGTGGAACGTCACATTTGGAAACTCTAAACTAGCTGATAAGAAAGACCTCTATTAGTTTTCAAATTACCATTGTCGATGAAACTGATGCAGTGTGGAGTGAAAGAAACATTTTATAAAGCAAATGATTAAGCTTTACAGCCGCCATATATCAAGTGTGTGTATTGTGGCACAAAGGACTTAATATTATATTAGCCCCATATAGTGTAATTGAATGTGTTCACAGAAGTGCTGAAAATGATGGGGAAAATACTGTTTGGGGAATAAGGCATGAAAGTGAAAAGTTTGCGTAAAATTGAATTGTATCAACGCATTATAATTTAAACAAAGTATGCCAAGTAGCAGCTAAGTGCAAAACAAATACAAATATTAAGCAGTAAATTATAGCCTATATGGATGTCGATGCCACATCAAAATTATCATGCAATTTGATTATTTCTCAAATGTGGGAGAATTTGAATTAAAAAAAAAAAAATTAAAGCCAAGATTGCATTCTTTTCTGCTACACAAGCATTTTAAAATATATATTACAGTGTTCCACTGGGAAAAATTAATAATATTTCTGCACATAGATATTAGTGAGATATAGGTTTTGATGCCTCTGGGAGATTTCTCTAAATTAAATTGTTACACTTGGGTGTTAAACGTAGTAGATCAAAATCCTTAAAGGAGCCAGGGGAGAATGTTCTTAAATAATATTATAGACAATTTCTTTTTTCTGTTCTTTTTTCTTGATTTTGTTCATTTCTGCTTGCATCCTTGGTATCTAAAATCAATTGGGAATTTGCATTAGTAGAAGGAGTATCAGGCAAGATAGGTCTGAAGCTTCATTGCTCAAAAATTGAAACATCTTAGATACATACATACATAATCTTTACTTGCAGTTTTTGGATTCTGAACTCTTTGGCTGCAATTTAAACATACTTACTAGTGCATGTTGGCAACCTTCAGTCTCGAGAGACTATGGTATCGAGCTCTGAAAGGTGGTTTTGGAACATCGACTAGTGTGGCTGAAAAGGCCAATTCGGGAGTGACAATCCCTTCCACAACGGGAGCAAGTGCAGTCTGACCCTGGTCTGTCTCCCTGGCTATGGGCCTTCCTTCTTTGCCTCTTAGCCTCAGACTGTTGGCCAAGTGTCTCTTCAAACTGGGAGAGGCCATGCTGCACAGCCTGCCTTCAAGCAGGCCGCTCAGAGGCCAGGGTTTCCCACTTGCTGAGGTCCACTCCTAAGGCCTTCAGATCCCTCTTGCAGATGTCCTTGTATCGCAGCTGTGGTCCACCTGTAGGGCGCTTTCCTTGCACGAGTTCTCCATAGAGGAGATCCTTTGGGATCTGGCCATCATCCATTCTCACAACATGACCGAGCCAACGCAGGCGTCTCTGTTTCAGCAGTGCATACATGCTAGGGATTCCAGCACGTTCCAGGACTGTGTTGTTTGGAACTTTGTCCTGCCAGGTGATGCCGAGAATGCGTCGGAGGCAGTGCATGTGGAAAGCGTTCAGTTTCCTCTCCTGTTGTGAGCGAAGAGTCCATGACTCACTGCAGTACAGAAGTGTATTCAGGACTCAAGCTCTGTAGACCTGGATCTTGGTATGTTCCGTCAGCTTCTTGTTGGACCAGACTCTCTTTGTGAGTCTGGAAAACATGGTAGCTGCTTTACCGATGCGTTTGTTTAGTTCGGTATCGAGAGAAAGAGTGTCAGAGATCGTTGAGCCAAGGTACACAAAGTCATGGACAACCTCCAGTTCATGCGCAGAGATTGTAATGCAGGGAGGTGAGTCCACATCCTGAACCATGACCTGTGTTTTCTTCAGGCTGATCATCAGTCCAAAATCTTGGCAGGCCTTGCTAAAACGATCCATGAGCTGCTGGAGATCTTTGGCAGAGTGGGTAGTGACAGCTGCATCGTCGGCAAAGAGGAAGTCACACAGACATTTCAGCTGGACTTTAGACTTTGCTCTCAGTCTGGGGAGGTTGAAGAGCTTTCGGTCTGATCTGGTCCAGAGATAGATGCCTTCTGTTGCAGTTCCAAAGGCCTGCTTCAGCAGGACAGCGAAGAAAATCCCAAACAAGGTTGGTGCAAGAACACAGCCCTGCTTCATGCCGCTTTGGATGTCAAAGGGGTCTGATGTGGAGCCATCGAAGACAACAGTGCCCTTCATGTCCTTGTGGAAGGATCTGATGATGCTGAGGAGCCTGGGTGGACATCCAATCTTGGGGAGAATCTTGAAGAGGCCATCCCTGCTGACCAGGTCGAAGGCCTTCGTGAGATCTATGAAGGCTATAAAGAGTGGCTGTTGCTGTTCCCTGCATTTCTCCTGCAGTTGTCTAAGGGAGAATACCATATCAGTGGTGGACCTGTTGGCTCGGAATCCACACTGTGATTCTGGATAAACGCTCTCTGCAAGTACCTGGAGCCTCTTTAGTGCAACTCGGGCAAACAACTTTCCTACAATGCTAAGGAGAGAGATGCCACGGTAGTTATTGCAGTCACCCCTGTCGCCTTTGTTCTTGTACAGCGAGATGATGTTTGCATCCCTCATGTCTTGAGGTACTCCACCTTCTCTCCAGCAGAGACAGAGGATTTCATGCAGCTCAGTGATGATGATCTCTTTGCAACACTTTAGGACTTCAGCAGGGATGCTGTCTTTTCCAGGTGCCTTGCCAAAGGCAAGGGAGTCCAGGGCCACGTGAAGTTCTTCTAGGGTTGGTTCACTGTCAAGCTCCTCCAGCACAGGCAGACACTCAATGTTGTTCAGCGCTTCTTCGGTGACTACATTTTCTCTGGAATATAGCTCAGAGTAGTGCTGCACCCAGCGTTCCATCTGCTGCGTCTGATCCTGGATGACCTCGCCTGTGGCAGACTTCAGAGGGGCAATTTTCTTCTGTGTTGGACCTAGGGCCTGCTTGATACCATCATACATCCCCTTGATGTTGCCCGTGTCAGCTGCTATCTGTATCTCGGAACAGAGCTGGAGCCAGTAGTCGTTAGCACATCTCCTGGCAGTCTGCTGGACTTTGCTGCGAGCAGCTCGGAGGACCTGCAGGTTGCGCTCACTGGGACAGGCCTTGTATGCTGCTTGAGCTCTCTTCTTTTCCTCAATGACTGGTGTCAACTCCTCAGAGTGGGCTTCAAACCAGTCTGCCGTCTTGTTGGTCTTCTTGCCAAATATGGACAAGGCGTTGCTGTAAATGGCATTCTTGAAATGTTCCTATCTGTTGGATGCGTTTGCATCGACCGGGCCTGGAAGAGATTCCTCAAGCGCTCGTGGAAATTTCTCCACTTTTCTCTGATACCAGGTCTTGCTGGTATCAATGCGAGGTCTTCCTTCCTTTTTCGTGTGGTACAGTCGCTTTGTTTGCAGTTTCACTCTGCAGCACACCAAGGAATGGTCGGTGTCGCAAGCAGCACCCTGATAGCTGTGCGTGATCTTGATGCTGGGAAGGCTGGAGCGTCTGGTGAGAATCAGGTCGAGCTGGTGCCAGTGCTTTGATCTTGGGTGTCTCCAGGAGACTCTTCGTTGGGGCTTCGTGTTGAAGAACGTGTTGCTGACACAGAGACCGTGAAGACAGCAAAACTCTAGCAGGCGTTGGCCATTTTCGTTCATCTTCCCAGTGCCGAACTGACCTAAGCAAGTGGGCCACGAACTGTTATCAGCACCAACTCTAGCATTGAAATCGCCGAGGATGAACAACGGCTCTTTTACAGGGATCTTCTTGATAGTGGTGGCCAGGTCATCATAGAATTTGTCTTTGGCTTCTGCTGGAGACGACAGAGTCGGTGCATAAGCACTGATGAGAGTGACAGGTCCTGCTGATGACTGGAGCTGCAGGGACAAAATTCTTTCACTTCCCACAGTAGGTGGGATGATGGATTTCAGCAAGGTATTTCTGACCGCAAAGCCATCACCATGTTCCCTGGTTTCATTTGGTGGTTTTCCCTGCCAGAAAAATGAGAAATTTCTCTCCTTGACAGATCCGGAATCTGGCAGCCTAGTCTCTTGAAGGGCGATGATGTCCATCTGCAGTCTGCTCAGCTCCATGTCGATGACAGCTGTTTTGCGTGCGTCGGCTATTTCTTGCAGGTCATCAGAGAAGCCAGGTGTCGTTGTCCTTACGTTCCAGGTGCCCAGCTTTAGGGCAGGAGTTTTCAGTTTTTTATTGCATGGTGCAGAGTTGTCGATCCGCTTGTCGGTTTTCACCCTAAACCCCACGCACCCCGTGAGGTTAACGGACCGTGGCGAGGCAACACCTTACTGGCTGGGGACTGCCCAGCTTAAGGCGGGCAGTAGCTGCCCAATGAGATGCAATGATCTCTCCCACCATCGGAAGCAGCCCCTGGCGTCACGCTCTACGCCAATCGAGCGAAGACTTATAACCGGTAACTGCTGCTTCCCATGTTGTGCCGACGCCGTATGGTGAAGTTGGAGTGTCCTCTCCAGTGCGCGAAGCCTGGGTAAAGAAGGTATGGAGGATAGGCTGTTACCCATGCAGCAAATCCCCCCTCTCCATGTCGCTGGAATGATCCAACGGAAAGGCAGAAGCCAATACAGTTGGTTCCAGCGGCGTCGCAGGAGTTGCCAGAGCGTGACTGTGTTCAGCCATGAACTGCCTCAGGGACTCCGGCTCCTGATTTTGCCTCGAGGTTGACTCCTGAAGCCTTTTCCACAACTGGATGTAGCCACAAGGCAGTGGAGGTTTGAGATCAGAGTTTTCCTTCTCTTAGATGAGTTGCCTTTCCAGGCTGACGAGGCTCATCTACCCGTTTGTCTCACCACTGCTTCCTCTTCAATTTCCTGATACCCACAAACCCCTCTCTTTTCCCAATTTCCTGATACCCACAAGCCCTCTTGCCCCTCCCCCTGCATCCCATTTGTCTCACCACTGCTCCTTCTCCAATTTCCTGATACCCACAAGCCCCTCTCTTGCCCCTCCCCCTGCATCCCGTTTGTCTCACCACTGCTCCTTCTCCACTGCACCACCGCACGACCACTGCACCACTGCTCCTTCTCCAGTTTCCTGATACCCACAAGCCCCTCTTGCCCCTCCCCCTGCATCCCGTTTGTCTCACCACTTACTAGTAACTAGGGAGTAAGCCCCTTTGAATGTACTAAGATGTACTTTCACATAAACAGGCATGGAATTGTGCTGCATGGTTAAAGCATCTGCAAGAGGGATCTGAAGGCCTTAGGAATGGACCTCAACAGGTGAGAAACCCTGGCCTCTGAGCGGCCCGCTTGGAGGCAGGCTGTGCAGCATGGCCTCTCCCAGTTTGAAGAGACACTTGGCCAACAGTCTGAGGCTAAGAGGCAAAGAAGGAAGGCCCATAGCCAGGGAGACAGACCAGGGACAGACTGCACTTGCTCCCGTTGTGGAAGGGATTGTCACTCCCGAATTGGCCTTTTCAGCCACACTAGTTGATGTTCCAAAACCACCTTTCAGAGCGCGATACCATAGTCTCTCGAGACTGAAGGTTGCCAACATTTTGGTTAAAGCATGCTGGATATAAGCATACTGTGAATGACTTTGGTCTTTGTCTATGGACCTCAGAGCCCTGATCTACCATCTTCAACACGTGCACAAGCATTTCAGTGACTATTATTTGTTTTTATAGTGCCATTCATGTACATTGCACTGTCCAGAGAATGAGATGAATGGCCCCTGCCCCAAGGGACCTACAAACTATATAGACACAAGGCAATGATAAGTGGAAAGAATGTGTGGAGTGGCAACAGGGTAAACAGAAGAAGGGTATGCAATTGCTATAGTTATTCACACATACAAGTGTGCAGTGCAATCCTAACTTGCGCTGGGGAAGGCAGGCCAGCGGGCGGGCCTGTTCTGCATCCAGCACAAGTTTGGGGCCAGAAGCGGCGCAACCTGAGGTAAGGGGAAAACTTTCCCCTTACCCCGTGTCATGCTGCACTGGCCCCAATGGGTCTACTCAGATCTGAGCTACCTGATGAGGTGGCACAGATCTGAGCAGAACAGAGCAGCCAGGCCCACTCCATACTGCCTGGGCATGGGGTCAGGAACTGGCATAACCGCCAGATCCTGGTCCCGCCTCCCGTTCCCCGCCCTCCCACCTCTGGGAATGCCCACCGCCCACCCTCCTCCCACCCCAAAATGCCTCTTCCCCACCCTCTCCATGCCCCCTCAGACCCCTGTGTCGGCCAAGCTTGGCCGACACAAACTTACCCCATCAGGCCTGGATCTGGCACAGGGAAGCCAGTGCAACTCATGGCGCTGGCCTCCCTGACAGCGCAAACAGCCCATTTACAACCCATTTGCGACACCCCTGGATTAGCACAAGTGAATAGTTCAGGCCTATTCTGGTGGTTAGGATTGCACCCTTAATTACGGTAGGCAAAGGGAACTGAGACATTGTGTCAAAATTTCACTGGAGAAGTGGGTTTTAAGAAGGGATCTGTAACAGGAATATGCAAGATACCTGGAGGAGATAGGATGTGGTGTCAGCAGTGTTCCCTTTAAGGGTTAAGGCCTGGGCATTCAGCAGGGAGTGTGCTGCACAGCTGCAGCCACTTGGAGGCAACAGGCATAAAAGCACCTGATGAAGGGAGAGTTTGGTGTGGGTAGCAGAAGGAGGAAAGTGTGAGACCTAATGGACCAGGCAATGACTGATGGAGACATTGAGATTGGTGTTTGGCTGCCATGTGTAAGACCTGCGGGGGAGCAAGGTGCTGCTGTAGTAGCAGGAGGAGCTGCTGGCAGGAGAGGGGAGGAAGGAGGACCTCTGCAGGTTGTACAGGCAAGCTACCCTGGTGGTGGGGTCCAGCAGTACTGCAGGGTAAAACTAGGGACATTTTTGGGGAAAGAAGGGGAGATAATTAGCATAAAGTGGGCATAATTCTCTAGGTGGAGCTTGGCCTTGGAATCTGGCAGAACAGGATCTAAAATTGATTTTGGTCACTGTGTAGATTTGACCACTCAGAATACTGCATATGCTGGGGCAGCCTCATTCACTGTCAGGAAAGGCATCTGGCAAATGACATGAACAAAAAGATAAATCCACACTTTTTGATCCATGGCAGAATTACACATATCCATTTGCTATGATGAGTGGTACTCCAACCTGGCACAGGCAGAGCTTTTCTGGATAGGAAATGGGCAGATCTCTTGGTTGCACAGAAGTCCTTGCATGTATCAGGATCCCATGTTGCTGACAACTTGGTGGCAGGCAATTTCACTCTGTTAGTGCCCCGAAACCAGATACTCAAAGCATGGTGTGCAAGTTAAAGCTGGGATTCAAACCATTGACATGACATGATGTTTTTGAAACTGAACAGCACAATCCAAGACTTGTTCACTCAGAACTAAGTTCCATTGGGTTCAATGGGGCTTACTCCCAGGAAAGTGTGCAGAAGGACTGCAGTTCAAAAGCAAATTGTAGTAGGACATGGAGGAAGAGTCAGATCAGATATTCAAGGGGAAAACATTTAAGTATACTCCTGGAATCATAGCGTTCTGCATTCAAATTTGTCACGGATTGCTCCAAAGAAAATTCTTTCACTGTGACCCTATTCCCCATTTCTTTGCTCTTATACAAATAAATTCTGAAGACATTTTTTTTCTGATGAGGCATGCACTTTATTGTTCCAATGAGTTTTTAGCCCCACCAGGCAGCTATTACAAGTGCTGAAAATATCTGAAAGCAAAACCTGTTAGGATTGAATTGATTGCAGAGAAAAACAGAACAAAGCAGCAACCTCAACTTTCCCAAACTTTTAAAACAGAAATTGCTTTGTATGAACGTAATCTAATTCCGGTCCTTTCTGTTGTGTGCATTGGGTGGCTATTTCTTTGTAGACTCTATTTTATAACTGTCCAGGAAAAGCTCAATGATCCATTAAGTGTGTTAAGTGGACAATATGTTCTTACCACAGTTATTGATTCTATCAAATTAACATTTCATAAATATAGCCTTAAATGGTTTAGACTAAAATAGCTCATCCTGTTCCAAAATTAGAAGCTGACTGGAAACATTTTTGATATTACCATGACTGGAAAGTGCTTCACTCTGGGTGGCGTATCTTACAAAGATTTGGCAAGCTGAAATGAAAGAAGAAGAGCAGTCCTTCCTATCCGTACAGATCCATTTAAAACAATAAAGCAGAAAAGGGTGATGACATTGAGGTTTAATGAAACAAGCAATGGAAGAATATTATCAGTCAGACAGCAAATGTAATTCTCTAAACCAGTGATTAGCACCGGGACCCACTTTTTAGAAAGAGCATCTGTCATGACCAGGAAGTTATGTCATGACCAGAAGTGCAGGAGGTCTGGTCTAGAGGGTAGAGCCTCCATTTGCCTGAAGATAACATCCGAAGGTCGCCGGTTCGAGGCCACCGGCACCGTGCGACCTTGAAGCAGCTGACAAGCTGAGCCGAGTTATTCCATCTGCTCTGAGCGTGGGAGGATGGAGGCCAGAATGTGCGACCAGATCAAGAAAGTAACACCTGAATGTTGTGGTTCTTGTAAGATAGAACATTCTTTCAAATTGTAAAAATCCCTATGGGGATTTAATAAGCCTGCCTATGTAAACCGCCTTGAATAAAGTCTTGAATAAAGACCAAGAAAGGCGGTATATAAATACCTGTATTATTATTATTATCATCATCAAGCAAGAAAATTTTTAACAATCGGGCAGCCCAAACCTGACCTCCCGTGGCACGCAGCTTCAACAGCACCGAAAACGGCTGCCGCTGGATCCTGCACACCATGGGCTACTGCGGGCAGCACTTTCGTCCCCTTCTCCCAAGTAAGGGAAGAAGCCCTGCAATGGGGCTACTCAAGTTACCGCTGACCAAAATGTCAACGGTAAGGTAAAAGCGTTTGTGTAGGGCGCCGAGCCCCATACGAACGGACAGGATGCAGTGGAGCGGAGCTCCACCAGACCCACCTCCTCTCTCCCCACCCTCTCCCCCCTCCCCATCACACCTCCTCCCCACCCTCTCTCTACCCTCTGCCTACCTCCCGCCTCCCCAGAATGCCTCCTCCCCGCCGACCCCCTTCCCCCACTTACCGTGCCATGGCTTGGCAGTCTGTGAGACTGCTGAGTGGCGGAGCCCAGGCACCCACCCAGCACTAGTCCAGCACCGGCCAGCCGGCTGGCACAGGCGCTTGACTGACGGTAAGGCTCACAAATGTGACTTACGGCACGTTTGCGACAGTCCGTGCTGGTGGTAAGCTGGCGCGTTGAGCCCAGGATTGGGCTCATAGTCTGCAATCCTTATCCAGGAGAAAGTTCCATTTACTATCATTGTTAAAAACGCACACATATATAGTAGCCTGTTGAACGTACAGATCTGCAACAATTCCCCAAATGCAGTCACATACCCAAGGTAGCATCAAGTCTAATATATTGAAAATAAAATTTTGAAATGAATGTGGACCCGCCTGAAATTGGCTTGTGACCCACCTAGTGGGTCCCAACCCACAGTTTGAAAGAACCTGTTATTGTTCTGCATCTATCTCTAGAGCCATCTCCTTTTGGGTAATACAGTTGACCCTCCTTTTCCACAGGTTAGGCACCTACGGATTTGACTCAGCGCGGGCACCTACCCACATCTGGAGGGTCTCAAGAGACCTCCCAGACGTGACTGGAAGTGCCTTCCACTCACTTCTGAAGATGTTCTGAGGAGTGGGGAAGTGCCTGTCAAACAGTAAGTACCTTTTAGAAGTCTCTGGGAGGTCCTCTGAGTTACAGGGAGGCTGTGCATGGCCTCCTCATGCCTCAGAATACATCTGGAAGACACTTCCAGTTCCATCCAGAAGTCCTCTGAGGGCCCCCCTGTGGATTTGAATATCCACAGATTTTGGTATCTGTAGGGGGGTTCCCCCATGGATAACAACGGCTTACAGTAACTTTGAAACTCCCAAAACACAAACCTTTCAGAAGGTAAGATGCAGTTGGATTACACATGTCTCTTATGGATGACATGGAGTTCACTCTTATGTACTACTGTATATAATGAATTATACTGATGTTTTTTTTTAAATTATGGGATAATCAAATATGCATCTGGTGTAGCATGACAGGGAGCAATTGATGTGTTGAGGTACACTATTGTCCATATTATACACAGTATTTATGGTAATATGTTTATTATTGTCCCTTTCCCTTCCTTAGCTTCAGTTATGGCTGTTGTGGTTTGATGCTCTTTTCAACAACTCCGATGAGCCCTCAGGATCCATTGGGTGCCGTACATGAAAGCAAAAGGATTCCTCCCTACCCTGGCCTTACTGTAGCAGTTCCAGAATTTCAAGGCAGAGTCATATTCAAGAACAAGGACAAAGTAGGTGATATGACACCCTAGGGCTGTGCCTGGTTGGTTTTGATGGCTCCAGCAAATTATCTCAGCAAAGTAGCCCACTGGAGTAGAGTGTTTGCTTTGAAATGAAACTCTTAAAACTTTTTTTGGTCAAAAGTAAAAGGCTGCTTAGCAGCAATGTCATACACCAAAATATGAGCAACTTTTTGTAGCAACATCTAAAAGTGTGAACTGCTACTAATGAGGAAACCAATGTTCTTCCATCAGAGCATTTTTCCTGCTGTGGACTGCTGCTTGCTTAATAGTTCTCAGACGGTTTTTCCCATTGATTGCTTGTTTACCTTTTCTTCCCAACACTTTACATTCTGAACCTTGTCTTATTAGAGCAATCATGCATATACAAACTGTCCTGGCGGTAACCCACAAATAACCTTGATTGGCAGCAGCTAGTCATAACCTACTTGATATTCCTTTTGTTTTTTGTTTTTTACTCCATTATATCAATAGTGTCTTAACTGCCAACATGTACACAGAATCATTTGCAATTCATTATTGCAATTCATGCCACTGTGGTCAAGGGTATGCTATTATTTCCAGTTCAAAATCCATTGACACAGTTCAACAGGTGCACCTTTGATTCCGGCTCAGAGATGTCACCAAAGGTTCTGGAAAGGAAATGGCTTTGGGGCAACATTTCTTATGCATCAGATATATTTGTGCCTCAAATGGACTCAGGGGAGGAAAGTATCTGTTTGAAAGAGAGATTTCACTGCATGAAATGGCATAATGTTGCAGCTAAGGGATGAATATCCTGTTCTGGAGCTTATTGAATTTTTTTTTTTTAATTGGAATATTGTGCAGGTGGCCACACCTCGAGAAGGATATTTGAGGTCTGGAAAAATGTGCAAGAGGGCAACCAAAATGACCAGAGGACTAGAGCACTTTCCTTAGAAGGAAAAGCTACAATTTGGGGGGGGGGGGTCACTGAGAAAGAATGGTGATTAAGGGTAGATACAATTGAGACATAAGCATATGCATGAAGAGACTGAATACAGAGAAACCATTATTGGCAATTTTCAAGCAGAGGTTGGCTAGCCATCTCTCTTAAATACTGCAGCAAAGATCAGACTAGATGACTTCCAAGCTCCCTTCTAAGTCCAAAGTTCTATGATTCTGTGTTTTACAGTGGTAGAACCAGGAGTTACCCAATGAAACTGATTGGCAGGAGATTTAAGATGGCCAAAAGGATGAACTTCTTCAAATGCTTCTAACACAGGTGTAGAGTCAGCCCAGACATGAGGCCAGTGGAACCCATCTCCTCAGGAAGCAGGTTGGAGTTGGCAAACTGGCAGGGGTTCTCCCCTACCATGCCCTTTTGCAACTCCTCTAACCCACCACTCCACTCAGTGGTCTAACCAGGTGCCCCATCCTCAGCTCACAAATTTAGAAAGTGTGGGGTAAAAGGAGAGGGATAAGGAGGGCCGACCTTCTTGTGCAGAGCCTCCAGCTCTGCCACAGCATCTTGTAAAGTGGCTAATGGAGAGAATGCCAGGACCGGAGAGCTGCCGCTCCGAGACTTCTCTCTGCCTGCCACTTTACAAGGAACAGAGGTGGAGCTCAGGCACTGCAGGGGGACAACAAAAATGAAGACAGTGGGATGAATGGTGGTTGGCAACCTCCAGTCTCAAAAGACTATGGTATAAGCCTACAGCACCCAGTATTCCCAGGCGGTCTCCCATCCAAGTACTAACCAGGCCTGACCCTGCTTAGCTTCCGAGATCAGACGAGATCGGGCATGTGCAGGGTAACAGTTGCATGTGCAGTGGGATGAATATGCTCTGAGAAGCGTTGTTGGCAAGTGGCAGAATTGGGGAATGAGTTCAAGTGGCAGGCTGTCTTGGACTGCTCTGACACAGTACATAATTAATCCATTTTCTTGCTACTTGCAGTGATGGCCACTAGTTTGTATGGCTTTAAAATAAAATTGGACAAATTCATGGGGGACAGGTCTTCTGAATGATGGTTTTATAGGATTGCATTGCAAAATATCCCTTAGTACCTTCCACCAAAGGAAGTGAATATTAAAGTGTCGCCTAAATGACGATAAAGTCCAGAGGTGAATTACAGATCACTTACATGGAGAAAGATACATTGACTAGAATAGCTCTCAAATTACCAGATTCATTGATTTCAGTAAAGTGTAAAGAATCTGTTTATTGCCACTTTAGGTTTCTAACTCTTATTTTGTGTTAATGACTCATTGACACTGAAATTCTATTGTTTGTGCTCAAAAGGGGACTCCAAAAATGCATTGGCTGAAATCCAAAAACCCTCATACAGTGATTCATGCATCTACATTAGGATCGTAGACAATTTTGGAAAACAAAAAAAGTTCAATCAAGGAAAACCAACTAAGCAAACTTAAGGAGAACCATAGAACATGTCACACAATGATGGCAACTGCTTATGAGAAGGGCCGCTCATTTGAAGCTAATGAGTGATTTATGAGTAAATATTCAGCCCAATCCTGTGCCATGGAAATGCTTGCACCAAACAACCCCGCCATCACAGAAGTCCCTCTGCCACCAGCTGCTACACAGTCGCTATACAGAGGAGCTCCACCAGCCTGGTGCAGCAGCTGGAAAACCATGTGCCACAAGCAATGGGGTGCAGACTGGCCACTGGACTATACACCAGAAGAGAAATAGGAAAAAAGATGGGGAATGGGGTGGCTCAACTTGCCTCTCCACCACAGGATGTGGCTCACATCATGCCAGTAGCCCTATATGTTCTGCATGGTGGCCACATAGGATTGAGTCATTTATTATGTATCTGTTCCTTTCTTTAAATTTACTAGTAAAATGCTACAAGCAGTTACCTTGTATTGTTCAGAGTCAAGGGTAAACATTTTTTTACTAATAGTTCTGTATTTTATTGTGAACCTTGTGTGAAATATATTGGCAGTACCTCTCCTTCTCTCTCCACTTCTACACAGAGATCAATAATGAGCATATAAACTGATGTAAACAAGTGGTCAGAATGACATTTCTTTTCCATGCTTATATATCCTATGGGTCAAAATTATTTTTTCTTCAGTTGTAACTGAAAGATCTACTTTCTGTATCACTGGCAGTTCTTCTATAGTTGTACCAGTTTTACAGTTTCCATTGCAAAATTGTCCAACTCTCCTACAGGAAAAAGCCATCTTTGGCAGCAAGGAGGAATCTCTGCAGGCAATTGTGTATTGAGGACCACTTTGGGAACACCATTCCCTGCATTTCCCTGTGTATGCGCAACCTCCTGATTTTAGAAATGGGCTATGTCAGAATGCCAGATGCAAGGGAGCCACCAGGGAGGTCTCTTGTTGTCTGGTGTGCTCCATGGGGCATTTGGTGGGCTGCTGTGAGATACAGGAAGCTGGACTAGATGGGCCTATGGCCTGATCCAGTGGGGCTGTTCTTATGTTCTTATTTCAAGATTGCAGGTGGCAATTACATGTGTTCTACACGACAACATGAATGAGCTACAATCTGGGGCCCGGTCCGGATCGAGGAAATGTTGACTTTCACTCAGAAGTTGGTGTCACCACCTGCAGTGTTTCTGGGTGATACATAAAGAAAGGTTGCACCAAGATTGCTTTGTCAAGAATGCTTTGGCATTTGGCTCTTGTTGAGCAGGCATTGATGTGCCATTTGTATGGCATTGCTAAAACAGGCTTAAGATATGACAGATGTTGCAGGAGCGTCTGTGCACTGTTGGCATGGCATCTAAATACGATTGACCATTAATTTGTCACTTTAACTAATGCTCCAGTTCAATGAGATTTACAGCAGTAGATCGTTTGATCTGCTGTCATAAGCCTTGCAATGGCACAAAGGTCACACCACCGTTGTGCGCTACAGAGTCACTGGTGGAAATGGCCAGAGGCTCCATGAATGTGCCAGACCATCCAGATGCTCCACCAGTGCAGATAAGATGGGGGAAGCAGCCATTTGTGGGCTGTTCGAGGGAGGATTGAGGCCAAACTGGAGGATGCTTCAAAGGTGGGATGGGGTGGATCTTGGTGGAAGGTGCAAATATCAGCTCTGATCCCCTTTTCCTGGCCCAGACCTGCTTCTGAGGCTTTTTGGACATGCCAGCACAATAGTGGGTGTAGGTCTGAGGAGACCCACTGGCAACCCAGCAGGAGGTAAGTAAAAAATATCTGACATAACTCTTGTGGGCTCCCTCCATAACAGCCTGCAGTGTGCACTCTGTCAGCAGCACTGCATGCCTGGGGGTGCCATGGGTGGGACTATGATTGGGCTGTATATATGAAAACACAGAGAAATATTCCAGAAGGAAGATGGGCTCGTAGCTTTTGCATGAGCTTTTGCTCTCTAATGCTCACAACACTATCAGTGTTCCCAAGAGGCTGGGGGAAAATCATTTGGGTTTTGTGTAGTCCCTTAAGCTGCGATCTGACATCAGGTTGGAACCCAGCAATCAAACCAAGATCTACATCCACCCTATGAAAGCTGGCTAATGTGAAACAGGTACCTTTGCCATTTTAGTGGCCATTTCTGAATCCCTTCACTCTGGAGCAAATTCCCAGGAAAAGTACTCAGCAGGAGCAAAGGAAATTATGAATAAGAGGTTTGCTTTTAGAAGGCTAAAGCGGATTACATTAAGGCTGGCCCAAACGAAAGCCGCATGTTAGAAGCTTGGTTGAAAATCAGGCCAGGAGTGACTCAATGTGAGAAGGAGCAAACTAGGGCACTTTTCCAAATGCTGGAGGCACTTTGCTAAAGGCTGCTTATGATGCAGTCTGGCTTGGGAGCATTTTTAGTAATAAGGATGCACCAGCCCTGATTTGCTTTTGGGAGAGAATCTTTAGCCCCAGGTCACAGGCTTATGCAGCGTTTCCTAGCAATTCATACATGCAGAAAGTAATGCAACATAAAACAGGTAGGGGGTCACTTCAAGGAATTGCAATTTGGCGACCATTACCATGATCGAGCCTGCTTATTGAATCACATCTGCACCAGGGTAGATGGAATGGCCATTTGATTGTCATGCTGCATCACTCTTACCTTGCCCGCTTAATTTCCTAATGCACACTCAACAATCCCTTAACAGTGTCTGGCCTCTGGACATTTTTTTTTTTTTTTGCTAGCTTGACCTCCTTGCATTTAAATGACTAGCCCCATTTGAAAAACAAACAACTCCTCTTGTTCAGTTCAGCAACTTTTTTGCTCATTTCTCTACCCCAAACAGAACAGGAAGTCTCAAAACTATAGTTAAGAAATGGAAATAACTGTCCCTCTGCACATAAATATGGCAGATTCCACTTTGGAGCTGTTGTTAAACTGTCATAAGGCACAAGAGTGATCCATGTATGTACTTGACATCTAATACTTAGATCCAGAGAGAGCTCTCTTGTATTGAGTCAGACCATTCATCCCCATAGCTCAGTATCACTGATACAGAATCGTAGAAAGGTTAAGTACTTCCTCATTAAGAAACAAATGCTTAATATCTCCATGTAAGCACACACTGGTTTTCCAGTCATGAAAATAAGCAGGAGCTTATTTTAAATATGTGAAAATCCTGGCAAAATATTTCATGCCCACTCCTCTGTCATACTGTACGAGGTATCACATAATGGAAATTCTAGAAAACAAAGAAACCTGTGCCCCACTTCAAAAACTGCTTAGGAAAACTCACAAGGTGCATTATCTGACATGAAAAATATGTACCATTCTGAATTATTACATTTAAATATTCAGACTTTCAGGCTGCCAAACTCCAGTGAAACGCTCTTGAGCAGAATGGACCCCTCAAGGAAGCATGCTTAAGACTGTTCTGTTCATTCTTCAAATTAAACTAAGGGCACAATCCTAACCAACTTTCCAGCCCTGGCATAGCTGTGCCAATGTGGTGTGCACTGCATCCTGCAGTGGGAGGGCAGTCACAGAGGCCTTCTCAAGGTAGGGGCATATTTGTTACCTTACCTTGGGTCTACATTGCAGTTTTCTTGTCAGTGCTAGAAAGTTGGTTAAACTTGTGTCCTAAGACATAGTTGTTTATTATGAAATAGCATCTCAAAAGCCTCAGCATAAGATATTCCAAAAGAAGATGGACAGTCAAAGTGGTCACATTCCCTTAAAACAGCACTTTTGAAGATCTGTCCCCTTTCTGTGGAACGGATCTGAGAGTACTCACAACACTGGGCTTCAATAAGGTGACATTTTTGCATTTGCTGCGTTTGTTTAATGCCAGAAATTAACTTTATTCACATAATTCGTTGTTGTTGTAAATTCTTTTACACTGAGATAGTGCTTGAGGACCCAATCTTATCCAATTTTCCAGAGTTGATGCAGCTGTATGTAGTCTTGGAGTAAGGGAACAAATGTTCCCTTACCTTGAGGAAACTTCCATGACTGCCTTCCTACCTCAGGATACAGCACACAACCCATTGGCATGGCTACATCAGCACTGGAAAGTTGGATAGGATTGGGCCCTGACTGTCTTTAGGTCTCCATGTTCAGAGAGCAAGTGCAACTTCCACAGATTCATAAAATGTGCAAGGGAAGTGTGCTTCTCATCAGTTCTTCCCATACAGTGAGTGGAGCCATTTTGCCACATCAAATATTCATCAGCCCAAACCTTTAACTCTAAAAGAGGTATTGATTCTGCAATCACCTCTCTTCACTCAGTAAACATTCCAAACTGGAGTTCTCAAACAGTCACATATATTATGTTTCCACTATGTGTCGAGGGCACAGAAAATCCTACATGGAGCATTTCTATTCTGTTAAAACAGGTAGCCAGTTAAGTGTTCAATCACAAAGTTTGCTGGTTGGCAACCTTCAGTCTCGAAAGATTATGGTATAAGCCTACAGCACCCGATATTCCCAGGTGGTCTCCCATCCAAGTACTAACCAGGCCTGACCCTGCTTAGCTTCCAAGATCAGACTATTCCATAAAATAAGTGTGTAGGGCCATGATAACTGCTTGATGATCACATGTTTAGAGAAGGAGAACAATGTGTGTGAAAATGATAGCATCACCCCATGCTTTTAGCTCTCTTTGCTCTTGGGCAGTATTCTGCAGTGGCATAGCTAGAGAAGGTGCAAAACACGAGGTTTTGCAGAGAGCCTCATCAGAGCATGCAAGGGCTCCCCCACAAAGCCATTCCAGGCAGTGGAGGCATGCTGTGATGAGGCTCCCTGCAAATCTTAGTGCTTTGCACCCCGTCTAGATACACCACTGGTGTTCTGTGCTACTTTTCAGTGCTTGGGATAGAAGGAAACACTGGGAACATCCGCCATTTTCCTTCCTCCCAAGTAAGGATTGTGGAGAAAGAGTCCCTTTCTCCAGAGCAAGAACTCTGAAGCAGGAAAACTATGGGGGCTCCCCAGTGTGTTCCCTTTCACATGACTTTAGATAGGAGCGGAGGCACATTTGCCTACTTGTGAGTAAACAGGTACATGTGACTCAGTTTTGCTTTCCATAGGGCTCAATACATTTTGTCAACTTAAAAGGGGAGTTATTGGGGGCCTGCATTTATTGGATTGAGAGCGTTCTGGTGGCATTGCATTCCTCTCAGCCTACCCTTCGAAATGGACTAAGGCACATTTTCCTACTCATGAGTAAATGCACATGTGTGGCTCAGTTTCACTGAGACTTCCTGGTGCCTGCTGGATACAGTAGTAGTTGCTTTGCCGCTGCTGCTCCAGAGGGCACTGGGAAGCTAAGAATTGGGCACCACCAGGTAAAAGGGGAGACATTTGGTGTACCCCTTCAGGTACAAGAAGACTGTGTCCCAGTTCTGCTCAGGTTCTTAATAATTGTACTAAAATACTGCCAGGTTTCCTGGTAACTTTTTCTGCTCTCTCTAACAAGAATATTTAGCTACAGTGAACAGTGCTGGGATGGTGTAATGGGAGTGGGGAGTAGGGAGCAATGGAGAGGGGTGGGCAGATAGGATCCTGGGAAGGGGGCAAGACTGACAGGGGTTCCCCAGTCTTGTAATTAATTAATTTATTTATTTGGGTCATGGCATGACAAAGGTTGAATACCACTGTTCTATGAAACATCTGCAGACACTGCTATCATGTTGTGTTTTTTGGGGGGGTAGGGAATGTGGGCTGACAAAATCACTGTAACCTGTCCCATCTCAGTTCCAAACCAAAGCTCCCATAATTCCCTTGCAGCAAGATTTGGTGTGGAACTAAAGTGTCCAGAACCTATCTCCATCTAAAAGCAGACATTTTCTTACCTCATATTTAGCACAAGGAAAATACTTGATTTATGTTATTTACGGAATTCTTAATTCGATTAAAATATGGAAATAATCCTGCCATACATCAATAGACCACAGAAAACAAAACAATTGCAAATATTGGATTCTCTTATTTAACAACCTCTGTGACTTTCCATTAATTTAATAATTTGTATTCCTACTTGTTAACTGTAACAGAATAACTGTCTATTTTCACTTTGTTTTATGTCTTTTCTCATTATCATAATGGAGACCATTAAACAGCCAATCCTATTTTAAACTAATTTGCATCAGGCTTAATGTGATTTGGAACCTTTAAGGATTATGGATATATTTTGTTTCTCATTAGGTTCTGACAATCAAAATGTTTAAAAAAAAAAAAATGAGAGAGGGAAAGAAAGTGGGAAAGAAAAGGAAAGTTATTACCATGTAAAAGTGTTTTCAGTCATAGTTATACCTTTCTCACTTTATTTTAGTGGGGGGAGAAAAGAATAGATAATTAGGAACTTTTGCAAATAAATATAAGCCTAGTCCATGCTTAGGTTTAATAAGCAAGTCTCCAATAGCTAACAGAAAAAAAATATGTTTCCTAAATATCTGGTAGTAGGGTATTTGTGTATATTGTTTGGATGATTGTTTCCAGGTCAAATGCATCCTGGTCATTCGTGTTCCTGGCATTTGCATATGTTGTTGTTTGTTTTGCATCCTGGTCGTTTGCATCCCACTATAACTGGGCAACAAACAAACTATAACTGGGTAACAAGCCCCATGATGTGCCTTGAGTTTTAGAAATACAAAAGTACATCTAATATACGTTGATTAGGACATAAGTGTCTAGTGCTCCAAAAGAATGGACGCAAATATCCAAACCCAGAGTGCATTTGACTGGGTCATCGTTGTCCAGGATGCGCTGGACTTGTCACGATATTGTCCAGCCATCAAAATTTCACTATTATTTCACAAAAATTTCATTATTGTAGCATTGCGCTATTGATATCTGTGGTGCTTCTCTAAGCTAAGTATAAACTAAACATAGGCCAGGAGTGATACTGGTCTGCTATCACTGGCAGTGCAACCTGCCTGGCCTTGTATCTAGTCTTGAATAAGGAAGGCAAAGCAGGCAAGATTTACAATCAGAAGTCGCTTCTTAATTCACAGATTGTTGCAGGCCTTTCCATCTTTCTCAGCTATCTCCCTGCTTTCTCTTCTTTTTTCTTCCTCTGACTCCATGTCCTCCAAGGTTTCCTGCTCTCTTCCTATCAGGGTGATCTAAGGAGAAGCTTAAGTAAAACAAATGGGGAGGGGGGATCTACAGCCATAAAGGTGTAATACCTTTGTGTGTCACCTGAGGAGTGGAAGATGGCTAGGAAAGATTGGGGCACTTGCTTCATTGGGAATTTCCAGGGAAGTGTGGTCACATGATGCACGCATGCTCCTCGGCCACCTGAAATCCCACTCCAAATGCACCTCTGCATGAATGGATGCACTGCTGCATTATATTTGCCAGTAGATGAGAAGGAAGGGCAGGCAGGCAAATGAGCATCCCCTTTCCTAATGATGAGTGCACCACGCAGTCACCCTGGAACCTCCCTGCTCCAAGCCACATCTCTTGAAATGAATAGGAGCAGGGCATATTGGGGAGCCAACATCCTCCGTTCCAGTTCATTGCAAACAGAAGCAGCTTCTCCCCACCTAGTTCGTCCTTGGATTTCTCTACCTCCATCAGCACTGGAGAGAGAAGGAAGATACCACTGCTGCATTCTTCTGACTTGCTCCCAGCAAGTCAGAAGAGGATTGGAGTCCTCAGTGGAAAGGCAGGCTAGCTGAGGCAGCAAGCAGATGGGCTGGGGGCTCACTGTTCACTGCCCCTCCGAGGCTCCATATGGCCATTTCACAATGCTGCAAGACTATTTTCATCACATGGTTTTGATGTTGCAATTAAAATAATCCAGGATTAAAGGCCATGGTCTAGTAAAACGTCTTCCTAATGTATCACCCTCGTTTTTGGTAGGCATTCTCAAAGGAATGCTTTTGGGCAGGAGGTCTGGTCTAGAGGGTAGAGCCTCCATTTGCCTGAAGATAACATCCACAAGGTTGCCAGTTCGAGGCCACCAGCACCGTGCGACCTTGAAGCAGCTGACAAGCTGAAGCCGAGCTATTCCATCTGCTCTGAGCGTGGGAGGATGGAGGCCAGGATGGGAGGCCAGATCAGAACGAAACATCTGAATTGTTGTGGCTCTTGAAAGATAGAGCCTTCTTTCAATTGTAAAAATCCCTACGGGGATTTAAATAAGCCTGCCTATGTAAACCGCCTTGAATAAAGTCTTGAATAAAGACCAAGAAAGGCGGTATATAAATACCTGTATTATTATTATTATTATTATTATTATTATTATTATTATTATTATTATTATTATTTACAACACACTGTATGAGCCTCTTCCATTACGGTTGGGGTTTTTGTTCTTCCACATCTCTCGTTCTCCCCCTCCCTCCCTCTCTCTCCCCTTGCCTCCCCCCTCAGGAACAAGTTCTTGCTAGTCAGAATCTCACGTGGTAGTTTCCCCTCATATTGGGATTACTGCATTATATTTACCTACATCTCCACTGTTGCTCTTTCCCCTCCCCCCCTATTATCATCTCTCAACAAACTGTATGTTTGGGTTACTTCTTAATCAAAACATTAAAAATACCAACCTCTCTTTGGGATGGACCACAAGTCAATCATCAAAGGTCCTTAGAACATGTGTATTTTGGTACACACATGGGTAGACTTCCATGTGTCACTGAAACAGGTCCAGTAACAGGAAGTTCAGCTGCAGCACAATTTATATTGTTTAGTCTCTCTCACTCCTGCTCACCAAAATGAAACAGTCCTTGGGGAAAACATGATTTGAGGATTACTCTTCTATTAATGGATTAATTTCTTATCTAATCAGAAAGAATCCAGGCCAGCTCCCAGACTTGTTCTCTACGTTTGTTGCACCTCCCTCCAATTTCTTTCACCTCTTGCCTTTTTCAGGACATCTAGTTATTTCTCAAACAAAGCTAAGTTCTTCCTATATAGGTCAATCATTATACTGGAGCATTCCTGCTGGGGACTGCCGAGAAGTAGCCGAGAACAGAAATAGCCTTAAGTGATAAAATGAGCCATTTCTAAGGTGCTGCTCATCCTCCAAGGAAATAATTTCAGATCACGCTTTTTTTTTTTTTTTTTTCCAGGTGAGATATGTGAAAATAGTTCCATTTCTACATATTTCATTATACTAATGTGGACGGTACTGACTCAGCCCTATTGAAAGCAGCCGAGTGCAACTCTTCAAGAAGTTATTTCTATTAATAAAAAACACTACATGATTCAACGAAAAGGAGTGATTAAAATGTCTTGGCGAACAGAATCCTCCCATGCAATTTGCAACAGAGCACTGTTTTCACTTTTAAAAATCTGAAGTTCCCTTCATACCTGAAGGTGTACTTAAACTTTAGCATCTCATTTTGTTGAAAGGCTCCCTGCTGTACGTTCCTGCAAAGACCTTCTCAGAAAACAAGCGAAAACACAGCCACAGCCGAAGACCTCCTAATCAGGCTATTGTTCCACTCATCTTGCAGCAATTTTCTTTGCATCAATTTGATTGCTCTGATCTGCAGTCGATGAGGCCTCCACCAGCTAGTAAAAATACAATCTATCTTAAATAAAAATGTTCTTCTTCTTTTTTTTTCCCCAGGAAGGCAATGCAATGTTCTATGACATGTGATGAATTATATGGGTCTGTGTGTCTAAATTTTCCAGCAACAATAATAAAGGATTCAATCATTCTTTCTTTTCTCTCCCTCCCCCCTTCATTTTTTTCCTTTCTGGAGAAAATAAGCTTTTCTTATTCATTCTGACGTAGCATTTCCATTACTCCTTTAAGAAAGTCTTGGCAATACTTCAAATTGAGTGTTATTACTGAATATTCTATTACTGCTGCTCAGCAAATATATTACTTTCTTTTCCATTATGTTCACTACTCTCCAAAAAGGGCTTTTCTTTGATTACACTCATCTACCCTGCTGGGAGAACAGCACAATTTCAAGATCTGCCCCAACGTGAGAAATTAGTGGCTTTAACTAGAAATGCCGCCTAGCATTGAAGAGCACACAGAGGTGGGATGCAGACATCAGTGCTGAGCATGTGCTTCGCTAAGCAGATGCTGTTCTTTTTCACACTATGCCTTCATCAGGAAATGAAGAAGAGCACTGCCAGGCTACTCATTGTTTTCTTTGTCTCCAAAAGACATTTTCTCACCTTTGAGTCACAGTGATCATTTGAATAAGGGTTTGTTCAGACATTCAATGTGCCTACTTTGGTTAATGTTTGTCTAGTTCCTCTTCTTACCTGAAAGATTGTGGGTGTAATCTTGATAATTCTTGCTCTGACTTAAATGCACTATCCTTACCCTCCCCCCAAATTTGACATTGTCAATAATATACACCAATCAGAACCTAATTCTGCTTCTCAGCCTAAGTAAAGTATATGTGTGAAGGTAGACAGGAGAGTCTCGTCTGAACAGGCAGTGGAATTCTGAGGCAGTGATCTTAGTGGCAGAGTTGTGAGGCTGTTGGCCCAAACTGACCTGCACTGAAACAGACTGGTGCTGATCCAAGCAACCCAGTGTAATGCCAGGTTGCTCAGGACGGGGGTTAGAAGTCAGCCTAAGAGCCAGTCCCACCCCCTTTCCAGGCCCAGTCTGCCCACTGGCCCACCCTCCCCACCCCAAAATGCCCTGTTCAGTTCTTCCCCCATCCTCCCCAACACCCCGCGCTGGCCTCCCCAGGCTGGTAGAAACCCACCCCTGCCTGGAGGGCCTCTCCCTGCCCAGCAGGCCTCCACCCTTGTCCTCACACCGGCCTCTCTAAGGAGGTGTAAGTGTGCTTTATGGCATGTTTGCAACATTCCTGGGCCAGCATGAGGGACTTGCGCCAGTCCAATGAGTGTTCAGGATTATGCTTTAAGCCAATTCAAACTCAAAATGGAGTATGCCAGCTCTGAATGCTCCCTTGTAGTAGAAAACTAGCATGTGACAAGCACTGTGCTTGAGTTTTACTTGCAGGGAATTTTGATGAAGGTGAGCATTCAAAGGTATGATTAAAGATCTGCAGACTAAAGTGGTACAATCTAGATACTACCACGAGAGAGAGAGAGAGAGAGAGAGAGAGAGAGAGAGAGAGAGAGAGAGAGAGAGAGAGAGAGAGAGGCTTTACCTTGCTCCCCAATAAAAGCCAGTTTCTTTTTAAAAAAACAATATGTTAGGCTACTGTGTAATATAATTACTATATTTTATTAACTATGTAATTTTTATGAAACAAGATGCAAAATCAACCCATAGTATACTGTGCAGCATAGTCAACTTCATTCTCTATTATTTCCCAATCAGCACAACCACTGCCAAAACGCAAGAGGGGAAGAGCTGGCTACATTGAGATCTCACTGAGGTCAGTAGCCGTTCTCAGATCAGGCTACACAGCACTTCTTTCACGTAGCAAGTTGCTTGCTCACACTGATCTTACAATCAGTTTTCTGGATCTAGTGAGTTCCTGCCTTTTTGTACCTGCTCATAGTACAGGCCCATGAGACTTCAGCCCTACAGGTAGTTAAGCTGCAGCAGGCACAATTCTAGAAGGAGGAAGAGGTTTACAATGCCCCCCCCCCCAAGCTATTGTTTGTAGAAGGCTATGAAGGCTATGTCCACTGAAATGGACAGGCGGTGTGGTCTGGTGGTTGAGCCGTTGCCTTTGCGTGAAGAAGATAAGCAGGATCAACTTGGTCATGCCTTGGAGGGGAGACTGGACACCTCTGACAAGCTGCTGTAACTCATTGTGAGAGAATGGAGTCACAGACGAGCCGCCATGGTGAGAAAGTGGAGGAAGTGTGGAGGTGTCTGCTAGCTAGAATGAATCACTTGAGAACCTGGAAGCACTTTCCCATCATGGTTGACCTGAATCTGCAAAAATTGGGATACAACCCATCAGTGGGTTATGACCCACAGTTTGAGAAACACTGAAGGCAGTAGCCTCACTTTGAGAACTCAACTTGGGCCTATAGTGTCATTCTGTTTCTTGGCCAGGCATGTGATCCGTTTTCCCCATGTATATTCACGACTGTATAAAATACACTGTACATCCCTTGGGTTTTTCAAGGTTTGAAAATAATCTTTCCTTATGTACCGCTGTCACAGATGGAGTACTGTTTGGCAAATTTCACAAGATGAGACTATTCAGTGTATGCCCCTGAAGTACATCTCCTTCACAAACAATAAGCTGCAAGGTATAGCCACTTCTGTAGCTTTCCCTGGGCATATTGATTTTGCCTCCAGCCCCACAACTCACTCCAAATAACCACCCTCTGAACCACTTCCCCCCTGGACCATGATAATAAGCAAGGCATAGAAATCAATATCAATTAGCCTCCATTCAGAAATGAATAGCAAATCAGTACGGTTTATAACAAAGAAAATGCAGAATCTATTCGAGGCTATAAAGAGAGTAGAATGGGTGAAGCAACTGCATGAGAAGATGAATGATAATAGATAATAGATTCATTTATCCCTTTTCTCTCTCCCCACAGTCTTCCTCAGACTTCTTATTTTACACATTACCCATAATTCATGATGTAGCCTCAAAGTTAAAACAAACTATTGCTGATGGGGGAAAAGGAGGGCTTGGCTCCACTGAGTCCAGTGTAAAACATGCTACTTTTATTAATTATTATGAAAAAATGTAATGTTTCAAAGTCTAAAGCAGATAAGATGTGCATTTCTGTCATGGTGAATGGATAATTGAATCAAATTGGGCCCATTTGCTCCAATTTTCATTTGCCACAAACGGAGTGCCTATGACCTAAATGAATGTATGGAGCCATGTGGTCCATTTGGGCACGGTTCATTTCCATGATAAAAATGGACAGGAACACAATTTCTTGCATTGTCTTGCTTCATTGGTTATTTGTTATTCCAAATGTTGTGTTCCTCTTGATAGGTTATGATGTGTGGGGTTATCAGGAAGAAAGGGGGTATGATGGCAATAATTTGGGTGAGTCAGGGGGCAAAGGAGGAAGGTTGGTTGGTTGGCAACCTTCAGTCTTGAAAGACTATTGTATAAGCCTGCAGCATCCGGTATTCCCAGGCGGTCTCCCATCTAAGTACTAACCAGGCCTTACTCTGCTTAAAGATTATTACAGTTTTAAAATGTTTCTGTTTAGTTTACATCCCCAAAATAATATAATGAGGGAAAAGACAACACCTTCTGGGTACCGTAGCTCATAAACTGACAGAAGGAATTTTTAAATTGTTCCCTAGATATGTGTAACATCCATGGCCTCTGGCACCCGCACTTCAGGGGGGAGCGGGGTATCTAGTAGGGACTGGTGCAGCATGGCTGCCCCCTCCCCTGGTGACTCCCCTGTGTATTGGAATTGTGGAAGATATGGCGAGGAGATAGGATATGGTGTCAGCAGTGGCCCTTTAATCTAGTGAACCTGGGGAATACAGGGTTAAGGCCTGGGCTTTCAGCAGAGGGTGTGCTGCACAGCTGCAGCCACTAGAGGCAATGAGGTCTTCAGGACTATAAGGAGCACAGGACACCGGGAGTGTTTTTTGGGTTGTAGTTGGAGTGAGAGTGGAGGAGGGAAAGGAGATATGCTGGCAAAATGGACTGACTGGCTTGTTGACTCACGACTCTACTTATCGAACTGACTCTCTGGCTAACTGACTTTCTGGCACACTAATTCACGGACTGGCAAACAAACAACTAACTGGCACCCTGACAGACTGGAGGACGAACCACAAACTGGTGCACTGACTAGTCCAACAGAAACTGCTGAGTGGTGGAGAGCTGAGGTGGTGCTGCTGTACCCAAAAGGGCTGCTGTTTGAAGGAGGGATCTTGCAGGCAAGTCAGCCAGCCACTAGTCTCTTTCCTGCTGGTGCTGGGGTACAGTGGTAGTTTTTGCGGTCTGTTAGATCTAGCTACTGTTAAGCTGGGGGAACGAATTAGTTTTAGGTATCAGTTCTTTAGGCAAAGCTCAGAACAGGAATTTGGCAAGGCACCCTGTTGCAGGACAAATGATCTGGACCAGTTTGCAGTGGTACTCATGCAGTTTGATTTGGTAAGTCTTTAAATTCATATTTTTATATTCATACACACTAATAGTACACATTCCTACATTTATGAGAGGTGAGGGATCTTGTTCCTTCCCAAAGTCAGCCTTGCCTTAACAGGAATTTTACATCTCTGGCTTCCTGAAAAAGGATGTCTGCCCAGGGACTGGGATAGCAGTTGATGGCCACCCCCTGTGGCCAAGGGAGCAACAAGCTGGCTGTCCTCTGGGGCCCTTGTTATCTCCTTGGAGTCTAGATGGTGGTTTAGGCACTTGGGTTTTGTAAATGTTGCAACTGAGCCCTGCCCCACTGCCAGATTCTGGACAGCGGCTTCATTTGCATGGGCATCCCAGCAAGTTCTCAAGGCCCTGGGAGCTCCTATCGGCTCCCTTAGGGTAAAGGAAGGACCTGGACAGGGGAGAGTCCCAAGGGCCAGCTCTGTCTTTCCTGCGGCAGCCGTTCTCCAAAACATGACCACCTGTGGTGGCCAGCCCTGTCTCTACTGGCCAGCTGGAATGCCATCAGTCACCCTGGCCTCTTATGAAAATGGGGCTGTCTTCTCGGACTGTGTGGCTGCCGTGGCACACCAGCTGCTCAGCATGGCACTTCCAGCCAGGCTGCTTACTGTGGTATTGCTAGTGCAGCTTCTCAGATTGACTCCTCCAGTCTAGCTGGCAGGGCAACAATATGTCAGAACCATTTTTCTTTTAACATCTTCTGTCCTGCTGGAGTAACCAGCCAATGATCCCAAAAGACAGGCAGGGGCAGATTGTTCCCCTGAATAATGGAGAAGGGGCTCAGTCCCATGGGGAAAATCCATGCAACTCCACTTTGGGTTATGGGAATATAATTCCAGCTACATGGCAAAGTGGCTGCTACATAGCTAGGGACCCTCGACTGTGTGTAAAATCTGTTTATTTCTTCAACAAAAACAATATTTTTGTCTCCTGGGAAGCCAACCTATCAAAGTGTAATTTGGAACCCCACTCTGATTTTGTGAACCTCAAGTGCCGCTCCTTATGGACTGGATTAATTATAGGAGACAAGAAGCTATATTTTCAGGATGGGAAACTTCAGGTATTTTTGCAGTGTCACAGCAGTAAATTGGTGCCATCAAGAACTCATGCTGATATAATCACATCTACCTTGCTATGTCAAGGACTGTGTAAATTACCTGTACAGCTTATGATTAAGTGCAGAAGGAGATGATGCCTCTTATTGGGGTTGTCGGATAAAGCTTGAAGAATTTATGAAAATCGGAACCAGGAAGGTGCCAAAAAAAAGAGGAGTTAGATTTCACTATGATTTATAGGCATTCCAATATGGTTTCAGTTACACATTGAATAAAAAAGATTACAGGAAAAAGTGAGGCTGAGAGGAAGTGCATAGGGTCAAATAACCACATGTAAATTCTTTTGTTCAGTTATAGGACTACACTGTTCTTAACGGAATAAACTGGTAAACAGGGATTGAGGTTGATTGAAACTTTTTTAATCTACCTGTGTCAACATTTGCAGAAGGAGGGAGTCCCATAAATGATTGCTACTGAGCAATAAACAGCAGCGACTTGCTGAAAATCAACCATCTTGTCAATGGCATCATCTGAGAAACATGATCTCGCTGCCAAACATTGATTATGTCTTTATTCCAAGTAGAGATTCAGACGCGAGCAAAATGCTTAGCATCTCAGCAGCATACTAAAATCAGAAATTAAAATAAAAATGAACTTTCAAAGGTTATTCTTTCTAGGTTTTGCACAGGAAAACAAATTAAAACATGCAAATGCAAAACAAGGGAAATCACCTAGGGAGCAAGCTGTATACCTTGAGGTACAAGGAGTTTGAGCAGTATTTTTTTCCTAGAGGCAGTAGATTCCCCCCCCCCCCCATTTATTATTATTCCTATATGTTGAGTTGGAATTGATTCGATATTTAATTCAGAATGGGGTGGAGGCAGAAACATTTAAACCCATATTTAATTACTTTCCATTATTACTTTTGAATATTGAGAAACCCATTTCTCAGTTGGAGACTAATGAGCCTTGTGGTGAATTGAAGAAAGTGCAAAAGAAGGAAATCACCAAGTGTTTCTGATCTAGGGCTCAGATCCAAAGGACTCAGACCCAAGAGCTAAACCTTGCCTAATTAAAGGCGCAATCCTATCCTGCGCTGTAACAGGCTAGCCAAGAGGCTTGCACTGTATCCAGCACAGGATAGCTGCCCAAAGAGGCTCAGTCAGAGGTAAGCCACCCTTGCACCTATGGGTCTTCTCAGACTTACACCACCTCCTGAGATGGCACAAGTCTGAGGAGAGCAGAGCGACTTGAAGCTGGTTTGAGCTCCCTAGGAACTGGGGTTGGGATCTGGCATAACTGCCAGGTCCCAGCCCTGCTTCCTGCTCCCCACCAGCCCGCCTGCAGCCCTGCCCACTGCCTGCCCGCCCCCTCCCTGCCTCCTCCCCACTTTGCTGACCCCAGAGTGTCAGCCGAGCTCGGCTAATGCAAGAGTTGGAGCCTCATTTGGTATGGAGACTTATTCCAGCCTCCACTGGCCGGCACACCTCTGCACGCTGGCCTTGCTGACTCATGAGGAGGAGCAAATGTGCCTTACGGGATTTGTGACCCACCTGGGCTGGTGCAAGGGACTTGTGCCAGCCCAAGTGCAGCACAGGATTGCACTGTAAATCTCTGGCTTCTTCCTTTTGAGCAGGAGATCGTCATGCAGTATCTCAAAGTGCTTTCAGACTTCCAGGAAAATTTGAAAAGCAGCTTGTGATATGGGATGGGCATCTGCCACTCCAAAGGAACAAATCAGAGATTGTACTGGGGTGCCCAAGCACATCTTGCAATCCATACCAAACCTGAGATCCAACCCTAGGACTTCAAGTCTGCTGGCCACTGGCCAAATTATATGTTAGGTAAATGCAGTGGTTCTCAAACTGTGAGCTGTGGTTCCCCAGGGAGCTGTGGAATCTTGATGAAAAATGCTTCATCCTATACAATATATAGGATTGTAGCTCTAATGGGGAGTTGCGGCCTATGCCCCAGTAGGACAAGGTAGCCACCAGTCAAAAGTTTGGGAACCACAGGGTAAATGCATAGTTTGACACTGCATGTGTTTAAATAGTTGCTGTGGAGAACTGGAATCATGACATTTAGGGAAATTGTATTAAACTTTGCGATTTATTTCAAGGGCTTGATGAACATGTCCTCCCCAAACTGCTCTTTGACTTGGGAAAGAATCTGCTGGGTAACAAAGAGAGCTTCCTTCCTGGAACAATGAGCAAATTTGGGAAGACGTAGTTTAGTTGGAACCAGAGTAGAGGGGAAAGGGTTAAATAACTTTCCTTGCATATCATGGTCATAATCCTGATTGTCTCACCACCCAGTTGCTATTTACCCATATATATTTCTGTATACGTTGATCTCATGGATAAGTCGAGGACATGTTTTAAGCCCCAAATAATGGAATTCACTATGACCCATGGATAAATTGAGGGTAAAACTTAGGGGTGTATGAAAGTCTTTGAATTGGATAAATTTGTCTGATTTTACCATATCTTTGTCTTTACCATATCTTTACCATAAATTTGTCTGATGCCGTATCTTGAAAAAAAGACTCACCAGTAATTGTTCTGAAGCAGCTATTCTCCAAACAGGAAGAAAGGTGAAGAAGGTTGTGACAGTGACTTGCCCTGGGACTTGCCACTTTCTCTTGCCCAACATACCCATCGCCTTGGATGTACACCAACTATCTTGGGCTAGTCACTATCTTTTAGCCTCGCCTACCTCACTGGGTTGTTTTGAGGACAAAAGGAGGGACCATGTACGCCATCCTGAGCTCCTTGGAGGAAGAGTAGCATTAAAATGTGAAAAACAAACAAATAAATAGCTTGTGTGGGTTCAAGGAGATCCATTGCCAACCTGGTGACCTATTGAGAGGTCAGAAAGATTTTTACTACATCTTGTTGGTGTACTGGTTGCCCTCTCCTCACCATAGAATGCAGCACATGCTCTGATGGTGTGGCTGCATACTATGGAGTGGCAGGGGATACAAAGAACTGACCAAATGCTAAAACCCACTCATCAATTCTCTGGACTTCAGTAAGTCAGAATAATTACAGTATTTCCATAGTGTTTTCTGAGCTGCAAAGTGATTCATATGCATGAAGTCCTTAGAACAGTGGTTCTCAAGCTGGTGGGTTGCGACCCACCTGTTCGTGTAACACTTCCCCTGTCCCTTTGAGGGGCGGGGGAAGGGGAGGGAGGCAGCGATGCGATCCCCAGGATCAGGTCGCTAAGGGGGGCGAGGGGGGTGCTTGTGACTTACTTTGTACAATGTAGGGCTGCAGCAGGCTGCGGGAGGTGTGGGGAGCCCTGCGCAGCCCTCTGCAGTGCTCCCCGATGCTTGGAACCTGCAATAGAAGCGGGCGCAAAGCACTTCCGTTTTGCAGGAGGTGCTTTGAGCCCACTTCTATTGCAGGTTCCAAGCGTCGAGGAGTGCTGCTGAGGGCTGCTCAGGGCTTCCTGCACCTGCTGCAGCCCTTTATTGTACAAAGTAAGTCACAAACACCCCCCTTGCCCCCCTTAGTGATGTGATCCTGGGGATCATGTCGCTGCCCTAGCCCCTCCCCCACAAGAACTTAGTGAGGAAGTAAAGCTCCCTCAAAGTTTGAGAACCACTGCCTTAGAAGATCCCTCTAAGTAACAATGCGATCCTCCTATGCATGTCTACTTAGATATAAGTTCCACTGAGTTCAATGGGGCTTACTCACAGGAAAGTATGCATAGGGTTATCCCCTAATGCCACAATGCATTCAAACCAGTGATGTCCTGATTCACAGTTAACATTTTAAGCCATTGTACTACACCAGCTCTCATGAAGTCCAGGTAAGGCCTGGATTTCATAAACTCTAAGGTGCGGCTCAGTGCACTCCATTAAGATGTGGTGCAGAACAATAGCCTCTTCAGCCAGAAACAGGCAAACTTGTACCCAATTTTGAGCCCTTTTACGTAATTTTGACAAATATTTAACAACTGAAAACTAAATGTATTTTCCCAAAGCATGGGAAGGAAATGGGGCACTGAAAAGGGAAAACTCCATTAATGGCCCAGTCCTGACTCAAGAATGTGCCAACAGAATTGTGCCACTGTTGCCTACTGCAAAAGTGCTGTAAAGCATTTTGCATCGGTGCAAGTAGCCTTTGCGCCGGCAGGAAGGCCAGAGCCAGGAAGGTCAGGAAGACAAATTGACAGCTACCTGCCTGTGCAAGGGGTGGGGAGAGAAGCTTGAACAAGGTGGGGGAAACCAGAACAGGGGAAGGGATGGGTGGAACAGGCCAGTGAGTGACAGAATTGTGAGGAGGACAGATCAGGCCTGAGATGAGGGCAGGTTTGGTGCCACTGGTGCATGCCAAATCCTGAGCCCGGATTCAATGGCACAGGTCCAAGTTTAAAGTTTGTGGCTGCTGGAGCTTACCCTGGGGTAAGGGGATAAATGTCTCCTTACTGTAAAGGGACCTCCAGAGGCCAACACTCACCCAAGGGATGCAGCAGAATCCACACCAACACCGCTGCATTGCCAGGTAGGATTGGACTGTAAATAAACAACAAAAACTGAAGAAAAAGATTTGCTTGGGTGTACCACCATATTGTGAGTATTGCAGCTTTCCTTTCTGAAAAATAACCCCTGAATCTAGTCTAGCTGAGTTCCTACTGCAAGGCTTAAAGGAGAGAAATATTGAAAATGACAGGATAAGGAAAAGTAGAAGCTTATGATGAAGGGCAAGAATGGAGACGGCATATGAAAAAGTAGCCTAAGGCTTTAAAGACGATGATCTATAATAAGCTCCAGAATAGATCCATATTATCAAGACTGTAGGCCTGATTCTGATCTGGCTTCTAGTACTTTTTCAACATCGTAGCTCTTTATGTGGTTTTTGCGACTATATCTTATCAGCCGAGGACAAAAGGTAAAAAGAACCAGAGAGTAAAAGCATTCAGAATCTTTTTTTTTTTTGTCTGTTCATTTTGTTTAGCCTTATGGTGGCATTAAGCAATATAATTCCAATGTGATATGCATGGAAAACACACCCTTTCATGGCAATGGAAGTCGTAGAGTAATTACCAGACTTGTGGCAATTAAAAAGGTATAATCTCACTGAATTCAATGAAGTGCCACAGGACTCTGTGATTGAGACCACATAGAGGCTTTGGGGCAAATGTGCAGAAAAGTGCATCTTGCATACTTAGCGTGATATCCAATTAAGGTACATGGCAAATACTCTCACTGAATTATTTATTTTTATTTATTTTCACATGTTTATAGTTTTGGAAAACTTTTAGAAAAGGCCTCCAATATTTCAAATAAGTCTTCCCCCCCCCCCAAAAAAAAAAAAAAAAATGCTTGAAAAGGCCCAATCCTTGACAAAACAAGATGCATCCATCAATTTCAAGATGTGCCTTTCTGGACTATACCACATTCAAATCAAATCTGGAATTATTTGCCAGAATACCAGCAATCAGCAGGCACTAATCAGGCCATCAGAAATAAGGCTGGCGGGTCATCAACGGACCAGATTCTATGTTCCAAACCCCTGGTTTAGGGCACATGTTGCAAGCATGTCTTAAGAACATAAGAACAGCCCTGCTGCATCAGGCCGTAGGCCCATCTAGTCCAACTTCCTCTATCTCACAGTGGCCCACTAAATGCCCCAGGGATCACACAAGACAGCAAGAGACCTGCATCCTGGCGCCCTCCCTTGCGTCTTTGAAGTTCATGCAAACTTCACGGCTTGAACTATTGTTACTGTTTTTAAAAATGGTGACATGCTGAAGTGCTTTAAATACATTCTTTTGGAACATTCTCTTCCTATCTGTTGATTTCTTTGTAAGGGAAAAACTTGGATAATCAAATGAGATCAGATCCAATCTGAGAGGAAGCCTAGATATAGTCCCTGGTGCTAACAGGACTTTTTTTCCTGCTGCATTCTTCCTACCTAGATTGCACCCTAAGTTTTCTCTGTTCAGTTTAAAGGTAGCCAGCAATACACAGCCCTTTTGATACATGTGTAGCAATGGTTTCATCTGATCAAACCAACATTCCCTGAACCTCATTAATGCTTCTCTACATTCCTTCTGCAGCAGTGTTCTTCAACCTGTGGGTCATGATCCCATAGGAGTCACAAAATCTTATTTGGAGGGTTGTGGCAACCTTTCAAAGCCCACTTCTTACAGGCTTTGGCTCAAGCTTCACTCTCACTTATTGCACACAATTATCCACATGTGCAAGGGAGGGCTTGGATCTAATCCAGTAAAGGTTATCAGAATAGAGTATATAATCCTGCTGAGCCTCTTCTCGCTGTCTTGCCCAGCAGATCCTAAAACTGGCCCTGTTTAGGCTGCTAGGTTGTGAAGATACAAGAGGTAGGGGGAAACAAAGCAGGTTGGGGGGGGGGATCGATCAGATCCTGGGAGAATGCAGGATCAGTGGTGGGTCTTCATACTTGATTGACTGATTGGAACTGTGGCCTGAAAAAGATTGAAGACCACTGTTCTGCAGCATATCTGAGTATTGATGTTTTATGATTAATTCCACATCTTGTTAAGTGATGTATTGTTGTATTGTCCAACTGAACTCAACAGTGACCTGTGCAAAATATAGCTACAATGCATTTTGATTGGATTTCTGGTCTCTTCTCCACTCAACTTCTTGAGCCTAAGTTAAAAAGGAGAAGAATAAGCAGCCAAGTTAAAAATAATGACAGGCATCCATGTCAGTCAATATGATACCAAGCATTTTCAAAGGGAATCCTGGGTATTAATATTCTAATATCAAAGTCTTAGACAATTTAAAGAGAGAAGTCAATGACCGGCCATTAATTAGGTCTCCTCAGAAAGGTTAACGGAATGGAAAATGATAATAACTCATCCCTGTTATATTTTTTAGATGATCATCTCATGGTCGGTCTGGCTCTCTGTGCAATATATCATTGAAAGATGTATTGGGGGGGGGGAGATAGTCCCCACAAATGGAATCTCTTGTCCCACTGCTGATGACACCAATGGAACGTTTTAATAATTTTTGTTCTTTGCCTATTTCCTCAGAGTGAGTTTTGTTATCTTAAACACTCTAACATGAGTTGACTGCATATTCTGTCTCTCAGATCCTTTGAAGTCTTTAAACCAAGCCTGTTTTTTTTTTATTCCATTGGTATTCTAAGTCCATTAAAAAGTCCTGGATTTATTGTTATTTTTGCTTCTACTGAGCATGCCCCCTTATTACGCTCATCCTGTAATCCTTCATTGACCAAAGCCTTTTAGAGAAAATGTGATCAGGGAGCGGTGGCGTGCTTAGTGTTATTTATATTTACTTGTCTTAAGGGGGCAGCAAAAGCACACTGTGTGTTTCAGGAGCTCCATTTATCTTCTCTGTCCATGGGAAAGATTAAATGCGGCTCTTTGTAGCATAGTCAGGCTTGATGGGAACAGGGTGACTTTTTTTTTTTGTATCCAGATTGTTTGAAAACAATGGTCTGTGCTTTCGTCTGATAATGTTCATTTCTTGGCACTGAAGGAGGAAGCGTACAATTTACTTGTATGTTGAAGCACTCTCTTATGCCACAGTAGTATTGCTGCAACAGGAATCAGGGCTGCCTACATACATGTTTGTTTACAAGCACAACACATCTGGGGTTGGGTGTGTTTTTTTGCATATGTTTCCTGCAAGAAGGAATAGGAAATAATAGATGGTTTAATGCTCATTTCTCCAGCATCATTGTTTTTAAAAGTCACGATGTCCCTGTAGTTTCACATAATGAGTTCCAATGGCTGAGTCACACCCAGGATAATGTACTCTGAATCACACTCACTCCAATTCTAGAAAAATTGATATTTAGCAGTTGTTTTCACGACAAGCTAGACATGTTTAAAACGAGTGAACTTCTCTTCTTAGTACAAATTAGCAGTTATCCAGTCAATTTACTTTGCTGTTTTATCTCTGTAAGTATGACTTACCTTGAATGGGGCAATGAGGGCAGGGCAACTTGCCAGAGGGGGAAGGGCAGAGCCAACTTGGGATGGGCAGTAATGTTGCTGCCTGACTGGAGGATTCCTTGTTTCCTGGTGTGAAGATGCATGGGCTCATTAAAAGTGGAGTGGGAAAATGGAATGATGGGGTGGGCAGTAAAGACTGGCATCATGCCAGTGATGCCAGAGGGTGGTGCCACTCAACTGAGCATAATCATGTCCTTCCTGATAAGGAGGAAAGTGGATAAGCAGCTGGTGGCACATCTCCTGCTGGAATTGGCTTAGGGGTACCAGCCCACAAAGTGAGCTGAGCCAGGAAGTAGAAGAAGAAGAGGGGTGGAGAGAGCAGCAAGGCAGAGAAATCAGCAGAAGACTGAAAGGAGAATATTGGGTAGGCAAGGGGGAGTAGGAAGAACTCAGAGGGAGGAAAGCAGAGGTTATCAGAAATGGCCAACAAAAGCTGGCCTGGCAGGTGCAGGAAGGCTTCTTGGACGGTGTCTCCCGGTTCCAGCAGACCCTGGGATGCAAATACAGCGGTGGGTCGCTTGGGTGCTTGGCCATCCACAACAATCTGGGTCATGGAAAAATAGAACAGCTGTTAATTATGTTTGCTAAAGAAAATATCTCTGTGTGAAAGCTGTACATTTCTGAATACTGTACTAGGAAAAGCAGCAGGAGATGGTTATCACCTGTTCACATCCGTTGATGAAACTAATGTCATTCTTGATTCCCCTCCCATTTCCTGCCAAGAATGAGAACCATTTTTTGATGCCCTTTTTGATGGCACTGCCTTTACAGGCGGATTCATGTGACTTCATTGTTATTATCTTCCAGGCAGGTGTGGCCTAGTCATAAGACCAACCGATCTGCTTGCTTCAAGCAGTGAATGGGATATCCCACTCCCCATGCCTGCCTACCACCTAACTCCTGCCTGCTGCCCACTGAGCCACTTCAATTGTTCCTCTAATTCTCATGCTGCTCATTGCTACCACTTCCTCACCCTCCTCCCAAACCGCTCTACTGATCCTGTCCATTTCAACAGAACTGCCTGGAGGATAGGGGTGACACTAGAATTGAAGGTAAGGAAATGGGGGGGAGGGAGGCTCTGGATCACCATGCTGTATGTCAGAGGTTTTCAACCGCTGTGCCGCAGCACACTAGTGTGCCGTGAGGCTGCCTCAGGTGTGCTGCGGGGCCAAGGAGTCGGGCAACAGCACCAGCTGCTGGCACGGGAGAAGCGACTGCTCAGAGCTTCGCGCGGCAGCAGGAGAAAAGGGGGCAGCCGAGCAAGGGCTTGGACGCTCCTGCTGTTGCTGGTGCCTGCCCCATGCACTGACTAGGCAGCCGGCCAGGCAGTTAGAGAAGCCTGAAAGAGCTTCTGGACGGGTGGGAACGTGGAGGGTGTGAGGGCAAGCTGCGAGAGCGAGGAGGGAGTGAGAGCGAGCCTGACGGTGGAAGCAGGTAGGAGCCAGAAGCAGCTGGCTGGCAAGGATCCTGGAGAGACCCTTTTCCTTGCCTGCAATGCCCCAAAGTGACCCTCCCTGTGTTGCCTCCCCTGGCAAGGCCTTGGAAGGAAGGGCGCTGGACCACAATCCTATCCACACTTACTTAGGAACAAGGCCCATTGACTATAATGGGACTTACTTCTGAGTAGACATACAGAGGTTTGCTTGGTTGCACACTTTATTGAATAAATGAGCAGGCAAGTAATACTTTTCTTCTTCCCCTCCTCCACCCACCTCCTCCTCTCCTGCACACACATCCCCCCATCATAATTGCAGTTAGCCCCTCTGACTGCCTCTCCCCACCCCTCCCTCTTCCCCACCTTCCAAAGTCCAGAGTCAGTTGCCTCCCATTCTCTCTCTCTCTCCCCCCCCCACCCCAGTGAATCCTGCACTTGTTTCAGCCACATATCCTCACTGTCCCTCCAGTATGCTCCATCTCATCTCTCTTTGCCAACACCTCCTGGCATATCAGAGCATATCAACTGATAACAGTTTGAACAGACCTACTTCAAATCCTTTCCAGAAACCACATACGCCTCCCTCTCCAAGCTTCTTGGGAATTTCTTTCATTGTCACGTAATGATCTAAGGCTGCAATCCTAACCACACTTTCCTGAGAGTAAGCCCCACTGAACAAAATGGGACTTACTTCTGAGTAGACCTGGTTAGGATTGTGCCCTTAGTTATATTAAGTAAATTAATTGTAACATATTAATGTAATTAAAAACTAGTAGTGTGTCTTGACAACTTTAGTACCTTGTCAGTGAGCTGAAAAAGGTTGAAAATGGCTGCTCTATGTTCTGCTGGGACTCACCTTGTCCCACCTGTTTGCCCATCCAGTTGCTATCCTAAGCAGACAAGCAGGTGAAGACATCAGCTGACAGAAGCCCTCTTCACCTATTATTGTGCCCTTATGTGCTGAATGCATCAGCTTATAATAACAGCAGATTCATGAATCATCAGCACCATATTGAAGAAAGGAGGAAATAATTAACCAACAGAACTCTAATAATAATTTGTTTTCCATCATGTGGAGAACATTTCTTCTGATCTGGAGGGCATGTGACACAGTCTTCTCACAGGTGAGAGGTACAGATGGTGGGTTGCTTCTGTGAAAGACCTTCCCCTTTAAGACCTTGTGCATGCAGGGCTTACGTGTAAAGAAGGAAGCTAAAGGTATCTTCAGCTGGTCAACAGTACCTGTATTCAAAATTGCTATTTTCTGAGCTGGTTCAAACACTCAGTTCCTCACATCGAAACTCACCCGGTCAGAAACATGGTCAGCTTTTGCTTTGGTTTTGTTTTTACAAAACCAGACATTATGGTGTCTGCAAAAGGACAATCTTAGCTATTCAGCACTCTGTCCTTACAGCCAGACAGGACTGACTGCCTATATACACACACCCGCATACTGTATAGACTTAAAAATAGACATGCATATTTGGCAATGTTATTGCTGAGCTATCAATCATTGGTTATGTATAATGGTGTGTTTCAAATAAAAATGTCATTCATCACGTCAGGGCATCAATCTCTGGCTGTTTTTTTATCAATAAAATCAAAGCTTCTACTTGAAGCAAGGATTCAAAACAGACCATTTTATTTACACTACGTATGGATTCTAAAGCAGCCTCTGACCACTAATCAATCTCGACTATAGATGTTATTTTGGAGGATTTCAGAGATACTTTGATCAGCACATATTATGGAAAGTAGTATGCAGCTTTCCAAGACTTGCATTTTGTGATTCCCTTGCCAATTTTTTCTCCATGGTTCTTCAACAGTTTTTGATATTTTTGAAGGGACTCTAATTGTTACATTCTTGACTTTTTTAAAACAATGAAGATAACCAATATATAAGATTTCACTTGTATACTTGTTACGTGGTAGGAGGAGAAAATTAACAGCAATATTCAATAAACAACAATAAATTCAAATATTTAACAGAAGTTAAATGATGAAGCCTGATGCTCACTGTCACTAGGTTCAAGAATTGGGGGAAGGAAGAGTTTGCAATCCTGGCAACTGACATTTGTGAAATTGTTGGTTCCACATGGTATTGCCCTATATAGTATTGCCCCACTTTTTTTTTGGAAGAAAGGTATATAGGCTATTGTGCATGTAAGGAATAAAACATATGCCAAAAAATGGATTAAACAGACTGCAATGTTGATAAATAAACATGACATGCAGGTTCAACCCCTGCTGTGCCTGAGGCCACAATTTACCCACTCTGCATTCCCTACTCTAGCTCATGGAGTGTGTCCACCTCTTCCTCCCTCTTTTCCCTTTGGGCATGCTGAGAATTTCCAGACCCTGACTCCAAACCTTAGCAATGTTGTCCTCACCCTCTAAGTGCACCCATTTTGTTGGCAACCTTCAGTCTCGAAAGACTGCGCTCTGAAAGGTGGTTCTGGAACAGCGTCTAGTGTGGCTGAAAAGGCCAATTCGGGAGTGACAATCCCTTCTACACTGGGAGCAAGTGCAGTCTGTCCCTGGTCTGTCTCCCTGGCTATGGGCCTTCCTTCTTTGCCTCTTTGCCTCAGACTGTTGGCAAAGTGTCTCTTCAAACTGGGAAAGGCCATGCTGCACAGCCTGCCTCCAAGCGGGCCGTTCAGAGGCCAGGGTTTCCCACTTGTTGAGGTCCACTCCTAAGGCCTTCAGATCCCTCTTGCAGATGTCCTTGTGTTGCAGCTGTGGTCTACCTGTAGGGCGCTTTCCTTGCACGAGTTCTCCATAGAGGAGATCCTTTGGGATCCGGCCATCATCCATTCTCACGACATGACCGAGCCGACGCAGGCGTCTCTGTTTCAGTAGTGTATACATGCTAGGGATTCCAGCATGTTCCAGGACTGTGTTGTTTGGAACTTTGTCCTGCCAGGTGATGCCGAGAATGCGTCGGAGGCAGCGCATGTGGAAAGCATTCAGTTTCCTCTCCTGTTGTGAGCGAAGAGTCCATGACTCGCTGCAGTACAGAAATGTACTCAGGACGCAAGCTCTGTAGACCTGGATCTTGGTATGTTCCGTCAGCTTCTTGTTGGACCAGACTCTGCCCCAGCATTTCCCCTTCCCCTACCTACCAAAGGTTTTGGAGCTCCTTCTGCCTCTGTCTTGTCCCTCCTTCATCCACTAGAACTGCCTTTTTAAATGGCCAAGAACCAGAATAGGAATAGAACAAGACTGAGAAGCAGAAACATGGTTGACTAGAATGCCGATTGTCCTCCTTTGTTCCAGTCCTTTGTCACAACCTTTCCTTTTTCAGTAGAGGAATTGGCCAAGAGAGGGGCAGAATGGCCTGGTGGGGGCTTTTGCTATCAGCTTTTGCCATCAGCACTGGGGGGTCACAGAGTCATGGTGAGGTTGCAGGTGGTGCGGGGTGCTACCTCTGCCGATCTGCCATTTGAGACAACAGTCCCACTGGGGCTTATTGTTGAACTGGCCCCATATAGTGAGAGTTGTTAAGACCAGCTCAGAGAGTCTAAGAGACTCCCCAAGAAAGTTGGCATGGACAATCGGCCAAAATGCCCTTTGGCCCAACTCTGCCCCCTAGTGAATTCATCAAGAGCCCTATCCTATCCACTGGCACTGTGGCTGCAGCTCCAGTGCTGGGTGTCATAAAAGTACCGGAAAGTGCTTTTTGGCACCCAGCAGGTAAACAGGCTGGCAGTGCCGTCTCAAGGGCTGCTGCATCCTGCCCCATGGCTGCTGAGGGAGGTAAGGTTAGTAATGGGTGGTGGAGGGGCATGGGGAGAGTGATGGGAGGGCTTTCCAGAGGCAGGAAGGGGGTGCTTCTGGGTGGGGAAGGGTGGAATGGGACCGAACAGGCCTGGAAGGGGGCGAGGACTACAGAGCAGGTCTCTACCGCATTCTAATCCCCATCCCGGGCCTGCCAGTGTTACATGGGGCTACTCAGTTCTGCACCAGCAATAGCTGGTGCAGATCAAAGTAGCCACATTGAGCAGGCTGGGGCACTACACAGGGTAAAGGAACAAATGTTCCCTAACACCACGGAGACCTCCTGCCTTCTTGAGTCCAACGTTGGATAGAACATGGGCCAGCGGCTCCACTGTGCCGGCATTGAATAGGATTGGGCTGTAATTCTTGTATTGGAGCTGCCTAAATAATACTTGTTGGCTGTATGACTACCAGGGTCAGCAGTCCCAATTCCTTAGCCATTCTAGGTTTATGAGTGTCTGGTCAATCTTGTCCTCAGTGACAGTGATTTTCAGTCTGATTTCACTGGCCAGTTTTATACTATCTCTGCAGTTATTGCTTGCACTGTTATTGTATTGTCTTTGAATTTTCTTGTTAGCTGCTTTGGGGCCACAAGCAGAGAGAGAAAGAAAGAGTATACTATATATTTACATACAGTGTGTGTGTGCACACACACTTTATATATAAATAGTTTATATATAGTTTCAGGTGTACATATATGTGTGTGTGTGTGTGTGTGTGTGTGTGTGTGTATGTAAATATATATAGATAAATATATATGTATGTGTGTATATAAATATATACATGTATATATTTATGCCTTTTTGTGTGTACAGGTGTGGGTGCATATTTCCCCCCTATAAATAGCCTATATATATAACAGCCATATATATATATATAACATTTTGGGGGGGAAAGAAACCCTGTAGTTCATCTTGTAATTATATATATATAATTTACAATTATATCATATATATCTTTTATATAGATATTGTATATATATAGTGTGTGTATATATATATATATATATATATAAACACTTGGGGGGGGAAAGAAACCCTGTAGTTCATCTTGTGTGTGTGTGTGTGTATACACACACACACACACACACACACACACACACACACACACACACCTTGTATATATCTATATCTATATCTATATATAACACTTGGGGGGGGGAAGAAACCCTGTAGTTCATATTGTAATTATAAAACAGTTGCTTTGGGAAATTGTATTTTAACTGTATTGTTAAAATACAGTTGTTTAACAGTCAAACAGTTGTTTGTACAATTGGAGAATTGTATTTTACCTGTATTTAGAAACTTGACTTTCTATACCTTCTTCATGCACACCAGCTTCTGTCATGTGCTCACATTGCCCTGGTACACTCAGATTCTCTCCACACTAAGGATACGAAAGTGGATGCTTAACCTCATTGCGCACAGCATGAATACATTGATTATTTAAATGGAATAGCTTGGCATGCTGAGAAAATCATCCATATTACACTTTGGATGGACTTTTACTGATAATGGTTGGGATGAAAGAATGCTGCATATAAATACTTTGGAACTGAATTCTTTCTGCATTTAGCCAACTGCCTTGTACTTGACCTGTCTCCAGCTTATCGTGGCATTTCTATAGCTCTGCAGAACTAGAGTTTGACATATAAGAATGCCTGTGATTATCGAAAAACACCACATAACTATTAGCTACAGTTTTGCTGGAAATGTTCTCTGTGCACTTAATGTTTGTAGGCTGTTTATAGGGGGGGTATGCATGCGCCCACACCTGTACACACAAAAGGCCTATGGCAAAATCCTTGAACTAGGAACTATCAGCTGTTTACATTCCATTTCACCATTTTATGTTACAGATCAGCAAGGCAAGCCAGAGCCCTTTTAATGATGAGGTTTCCTTGTATATTTCAATGTCAGGGGCAGCTTGGCCTGTAGATCCTTAGTGCGCATGTGGAGCTGTCCAGCCAATGAAACGAATGGGGCAAATCCTTAATTGCTAATCTTTTTGACTGTGCTGGAGCCCTGTGATTCTGTGGATCAGAGTGACTGTATAATACAATGAATAATAACTGAAGCATATCTTAGATAAGCAGGCAGTCCTAGAAAAGTGAATATCAAAATGCTAAGTATTCTTTCCTTTTGGAAGAGGATGAGGGGTTATAAAAGCTTACTTTTGGAAGTAAAACCCTGAATGCTGTTCTTAAGCTGGAAACAACAACAGGAAACTTCCCCAGTGACTTTAAAATAAGAAATCTCAGTATAGCAGTGCTTAGATTGTGTGGGGGTGTACAGTATTCCTTGACTTTTAGAACTGGGGTCTCGGCCTTGAAAACTGATGTGAAAAGTCAAGGTGACAGAATTGGAGCAAACAAAGAGGCAATAAAGCCCCCTTGCTCTTGGCTGATGGAATCAAAAAGGCATATGAAATTGTCCAGGAGAATGGGCAAGGCACCTGAGATGTACACGGTGGAAGGATTCTTTAGCTATAAAAAGAAATACAGATCTCTCTTTTTCTCTCTCTGTAGGAGTTTTGACAGTGCATGTTATAGGCTGTGTCAAAGACAATCTATGGGGGGAAACTGTCAACTTCAAGAAGGTCACAGAGTTAAACAGTCGAGCATGCTGATTCAGCACAGAGGCATTTATCATTGCACATGGGTTCCTCCTAGTACAACAGCCAAGCCTTCCTGAACATGACATGAAACTTTTGTTTTCTTTTTTTCTTCTAGGTCTTGATGCCAGCTTGTGCTTTCTACACTTGGATGCCAACAGCGCAACTTGAGTAACAATAGTGGAAGGTGCCAAGAAAACTGCTTTATTTCTTGGAACCCTTCTGTAGGTGATTAATGTCTGTAGGGAGGGGGCCATAGCTCAGTGATGGCACACATGCTTGGCGTGCAGAAGGCCCCAGATGCAATCCTTGGCACCTCCAAGTAGCGCTGGGAAAGATCCCTGTTTGAAACCTTGGAGAACTGCTGCCAGTCAGTTTGGTGTAGTCAGCACCACTGGGAAAGATCCCTGTTTGAAACCCTGGAGAACTTATGCCAATTTAGTGTGGTGTAGTTTGTAAGTCACTACCACCACGTTCCTCCCTCCCCACTTGCCCTCACTATCCCTACCCATGACAGGCCCCCACCGCCAACTTACCGGCACTAGTGGTGCTGCTGTGCACACCACATCGCTGCCTGTTTGCAGCAGCAGCAGCCCAAAAATAGAAGATGGAAGCCTGGTTTTTATGCTGCCACAGAGGGCCTTGCATGGGTTCTGGCAGTGAAAGACTCAACTAGGATTGGACTGTAAATGTCCTAAGATGCCTCAGTATGAGGCAGCTTCATCTGTTCATGTTCAAGAGAGGGTCCCTTCAGGTGTTCAAATTAACATGCAGAGTGAGTGGGAATACAGGGCTTGCTGGCACACTTCTGTCCCCCTTCCCCAACTGTGTTCATTTAATGCTGAAGGGGGCTAATATGTTCTCACTGGATTTGATAGCACAAGGGGCATGATTCAGCCAAAGTGAAACACTTTAAAGGAGTAATTTAAACACATGCTTAACACTTCTCTTGAAAATGCTAAATTTTGCCTGGATTATTGACATGGAACTTAATGCTGCGGTGAGAAAAGCATGATTCAGTGCTCAATGTACTGCCCTGTGATTGCAAGTTACCATTAATTCTGGCTAGCTCAGAAGACACAGTGCAAGGGAGAAGCTTTGGGTATTATCCTCACACTTATCCTCATCCTCACTCTTTCTAGCATTCAGACAGATAAGGCAATCCTTATACAGCACACAGTGCCAGTGTCTGCTTGCTGCCAGCTCTGGAGCAATGCTGTGTACTGGACTGTCCTTGATGTTGCCATGCACTCTCTGATTGCACATTGGCCACTACTACTGTCCCTAGAACTGAGGATTGGCCCACAGATGGGTGTTGTCTTTCAACCAGTGCACAAACTGGCTGCCCCCCTGACACCATCTGTAGCAGTATCACTGTGTTTCAAATGGTCTGGGGGAGAAAGTCAACCATATCAGCACCAAAGAGATATGAAGAGATACACTGTCTATTTTTAACTGGCACTAGAACTCTTAGGTCTTGTCTTGTGGACCCCAGATTCAAGGCACTGCTTTGGGTACTAAGCGTTCTTAGATCACAGTGACTTGAATATAAAGAGCTAAGCCACAAATGCATTCAGAAACATGGAAGCAAAATGGTTTATCAGTGGTTACAAAAATGTACCCATGGTGACCCTTTCCATCCAGGTGGTTTCATATTGCTCCACCAGGTCCTGGGCATTCTGGAATGGTTGACCTTCTTTTACATAGCATGTATGTGTCTTCAAATTTAAGAACTTTCTTCTAGTCCATACTGAGCAATTTGAATGACCTTAAAACAATTCACAGTACACTGAAGCAAACAACTGCATGTTCAGCCAAAATCCCTCGTGAGTGTTGACAATTTTACCGTGATGTTGTATAAATGCATCCAAAGAGCTGATCTTCTGAGTGCTGGTGTCACTTGGCCAAAGGCCCCAAGACAAAGCTCTGTGCCAGTCTCCATAGCATATTTGGGCTCCTGTGACCCCCTCCTCCCCACAATGTACTAGCAGTGACAGCTCCTCCCACCTTCCCCACATGACAATGGAAGCATCCTCTAGATTAGAAGCCTGGCAATGATGCAGGGGCCTTATTGGTGGACCCACAACCAGTCCACCAATAAGGACTGCAACCAGTACTGGGGCTACAGGGGTTAGTACTGTCTGGCGGGCCCTTTGATGGGTGCTGGCACTTGATCAGTGCCCAGTCTGGCCAAGCCCTGGTGCCATGCTTGGATCTACTTCCTCCCTTATACATGACACATGTGTGTAATCCAGTGACTGCAGTGACACCCAATGATTGCCATAACTAAATGACTGCAATGATCCAATGACATCCAATGAGTGTAGCTCTGCTTGTTAGAAGGCTGTCAGTGGGTAGTTCCAGAATTCTCCAAGGCACAGAGCAGTGCACACAAGAGCAGATGGGTTCTGGTTTATATCTGTGGTGTTAAAATGAAAAACAAAGTAATTTAATTGACAACTCTTCTGAGAGGAGAGAAATAACAGTACAAGTATATCCTTGTTACCCAGATATATTACATTCAGTGGGGCATACTCCCAGGTAAGTGTGTACAGGATTGCAGCCTAAGTTTGCTGAAATAAAAATATTTGCACACTAGCCTGGTGATAGAAGATTTAATGTGAAAGCAGCCACTGATGGACTTCTCAGAATAACAAGTTTTAAAGGGAGGAAAAAGTTCAGCATTGAAGTTATAACCCAACAGGTAATGACATCAATAATCTGAGACATTTTCCTAAGTGTCCTTCCCCCCTATAATTAATTTCCCCCTTACTTTAAAGTAATAGCCCAACACAATCATGTAATAAGTGTGGTTTAATTTGGAATACTTGGACTTCCTATTTTAAGTAGCTTTGCATGAAAGCTCAATTTATGAGCTGTGGATGTTTAATAATTTATTATCCTGGAAGCTTCAACTTTACCTATTAGCCATAAATCTATGACAAAAGCTTGGAGGTAAGAGCTTTTATTAGATTAACAGGATGCAAGTATTATACACAAGCTTTGGGGACCTAATTAGACTGTTCCTCCTCCTAGTTTTCACCATATATTACAACTGACAGTAAAGTGGGGGGTGAGTCAGGGGTTACTGGCAGAAACTGGAAGCAGATTTTATCGGAATCTGAGGGTGGCTCTCATAACCGTGGTACATCAAAACAGATGTTTTTAATCCAAAAATCTGTGAACTGAGGCAGCCCAAAGATTCTTTCAATCTACTTAGCACTCATATTCTCAAAGACTGTATTTTCCTGCATAGGACTATGAACACTGTTCTGAGGCATCAAGCAGAGAGTTTCCTGAGTGATGCTGCAAGCTAGGCATTGCACAGTTTGAGGAAGTGCTGCTTGCCAAAGCCAGGCTAGAATTGGAGGACTCGAGAAGTGGCCTTGAACCTGGGCTCCCTGTAGCTCATCTCCTATGTCTTCCTTCTGTGCCACCCATGTCCTAGCCCAGTGGTTCCCAAACCTTTTCAACTGGTGGCTCCCTTGATCTACTGGGCCACTGGCAATGGCTCCCCATTAGGGCTGCAATCCTACACATTGTATAGGGCAGCAGGTTTTTCATGAGGATTCCACAGCTCCACTGGCTGGTTTCTGCGGCTCTCCAGTGAGCCACAGCTCACGGTTTGGGAACCACAGTCTTAGCCCTTCAGCAACTCTGGTCCTTTATCTAAACCTCCTGGATAAAAAAGCACTTTCAAGTGACACTGAGGTACAGTCAGCCTGAATATAGTCAGCTGACCCTTAGGTCTTCCAGGCTGGCAGTCTGAGCAACTTGTTGACTAGGCAGGTAGATTGCTCTGCCCTACAACATAGCCTTGATCTGAGTTTGCCTTTCCACCAGACCTTCCATGTTGTGGGTCTTTCCCTGTGACTTGTTCTGGCCCTCACCAAGGGCAAATAAATATCTTCCGGTGTGTGAAGTGCATACCTTATACGATGTGCTGCCATCTCTCTGTTTAGGTCAAGTTTTTAGGCCAAGATGGGTGCTTCTGGAATACAACTGCCTTGATCCACCAACTGCTTCAAGCAAAAGTTAAACAGAGAGGACTTCCAGCATATCCCCACTTGAAACAATTCTGGAGATAGCTATCTCTGAAACCCAATGACAATAGAGGTGCCCAAAGGTCAGAAAACTTAAATATTTGTCTAATTAATCATGCCAATTTGCTAGCATAGGTGAGCCCCCATATCTGTGGATTCCATATCTGCAGATTGTGCCCCCTGTCCTTGGCCCCCATGCACATTAACATTGCTTAAAAACCTACTAGGGGCACAATGGATCTTGCTTTAACAGGTCTCTAAGCATTTCTTACAGCATAACAAAATCAGGCTGCTCTTTCCATATTTAGTGACAGAACTAGTTTAGGCTACTAGCCTATCCCCACTTACATGGGAGTAAGCCCCATTGACTTACTTACTTCTGAGTAGACACATTTAGGATTGGGCTGTTAGTCAAGTATTCAGGTTGCTTGCAGCCTGATTTTGTTGCACTGTATGCTTAAATGCTTACAGCAACCTGATAAAGCAAGATACATTGTGCCCCTAGTAAGTTTTTAAGCAATGTCAGTGTGCAGGGGTCCACCACCAATACAGATGTCTCCATATCCACAGGGGTTCTATATAACTGATCCCCCACAGATGTGGGGCACACCTGTACTCTTTGAACAACAAAAAAGGCATTTTCTTTTGGGAAAAGAAGTTTTTATTGTGCACAAGCTGATGTTGGATGGAAGCATGCATTTGATCAGCTAGGAATGGCTGGAGAGTGTCCTAAGGCTGATCAATGCATAAAAAACAAAACCCTAAGACAACTTCCTCCAGCCTGTGCTAGAAAATGAATATCAATTTCACTTTCTAGAGGTGGCTAATTTTTTATTCAGGACAACAAACAAACAAATGAGGCTATAAATAATAACTTTTCGCCTGACTGGTCTAGATTTTCATTTGTGTGACTCAGTATAACCAATGGCTGAACAATCTGATTTAAATGGTCACTGCTGATCTGGGTTTCCTGATTCATGGTTTTATTTTTGTACCTGTGATAAAGATACTGAGAAAAACTGAAGGGGGGGGAAGGATATTATTTATTGATTAGAAAATGTCCATATGCCAATGAATAATTGCAGCACTGAGTAGTCCAGCAAAATAGATGGTATTTGGGGAGAAATTCCTTCATTATTTATACCCTTTTAAACCTTGAACAATTCCATAAAATTTAATGCCTGTGTTTACACAGAACTTTATTTCTTACATAACAGACTATCCAATTTAAGCCTTTAAAAGGATGATTTACATGGGGAGGGAAAGGGCAGGAGCTGATTCACAAGCTGCTATAGAGAAAGCCTCTGAAAAAATAGATATTTCTGGATGCTCCCCCCCTCCATTGTTCTCTGCTTTCCATGAGAATTAAACTTGCTACTTCCACTAGAAACTTAATGGGGGGGAGGGGAATCTCACAGCACAGCTTTTGAATTTGAATGATTCCTATGATCAAGGAGGCTGCTATTCATAAATAGCACAATCACAGCCCAATCCTGACCTGCCTGGCATGGTGGACTGCTTTAGTGCCAAAAACGGCTGCTGCGGCATCCTGTGCGCAATGGGTAGCTACCAGCAGCTCCTTGGGGGAAGGAACATTCGTCCCCTTCCCCCATGTAAGCAAAGTAGCCCCACAATAGGGCTACTCGACTCTGCCCTGGCCAGCATTTAGCCAGCGCAGAGTAACAGAGGTCCTAGTCAGGCCAAGAAGTTTAATTTGGAGCCCTGGATCCAGCAGAGCTGAGCTCTCATGGTCCTGCTCACCTCCTGCCACACTTCCCCCACCCTCCCCCACCCCAGAATACCCCCTGCCTCCCCTTACCTCTCCACTGCCCAGTGCACCCATGGTACACTGGGTGGCAGTTGCCTGTTCTCTACGACTCAGCATGGACTTTGCTGAGCTAAGGCCTGCGTCGGCTGGCAGAATATGTTGCAGGCATGCCTTACAGCATGTTTGTGATTCTGCACACTGGCACTGAGTCCCTTGGCCCATTTAGCACAGCCCTAGTAGTGGTTTCCTTATGCCACTACCACTTTGAGACAGGAGACCTTCCTAGACCTGCCAGGTCTCCTACTAGGAACTGAACCCAAGACCTTCTGCACATAAACAGGTATTTATCACTGAAACACAGGGCTTTCGTTCTGCCACTGAACTGTGTTTAGGTGGGATATCATTGTTTCTCTGATCCTGGTGAATGCTGAACTGAATTGCCCTATTGAGGGTCAGAGTAGATTATATGCAGATTATATATTGATATGCAGATTGTATATTTCACCTGTGTGAGTGGTTCTGGCTGACCCACTAACCTTGCTAACCTCAGGTTGGATGCCAAGCTGCCAACCCCTGTCTACCTGGCCCACACAACACCTGCCTAAAGTGGTCACAAGATAACAAAATAAAAGGTGAAACAAATCTGACCACCCCCACCCCATGCCAGTCTGGGGTAGGTGAAATGAAATTATAATTATTTAACAGCGAAACTGTTAGGTAGGAAACTGGATTTTGGTGCTTTTTTCCTTGTTGCAAGGCATTTAAAGGTGGACCTTCATATCAGTGGTTAGCCAAATCAGTGGATACCAAATCAGTGAATACAGAGGTCCCATCTATACATTTTATGATTGATGATAAAAGAGTAATTTCCAATTCTAAGTATTAAATTGATAAGAAGGAGATCATAAGTGGAATTTCATGGATACATTCTCAGAGAGATTAAATCTACCCATTTGTGTTTCACTTCAGAGCATTTGGCATTCATCATTAAATGAAGACATCATATTATACCTTCAACGATTCTTCAGTTTTCATGGTCACAGCAAACCCACTGGCTCACAAAACAGATAAAAGTGGTGGAGATTTTTCATTAGCAGAACAAATCAAATTGGTGTTTTGCCACAAACAGTGCTGAAACGATGAACATCTACAACATTGCCAAGCTGAAGAGTGATTTTCATCATTTGACAAACCCTGCAAGGAATTTAAATCAGTTTGACTTTTTTTGGATCAACACAGACTGAGACTTGCTACAATGAATCAAAGCTCTGATCTCTTTGCATTACAGAGACTGGCTATCAAAATTTGAGCATTTTTTCATCACCTTGCAAGGATTTTAAGTGAGAAACTTTTCTTAACTTCAAAGAGAGCTTTGCAAATGACCCCAAAGGCCCATCCATGCTTATGGACAGAAAAAAAAAAAAAGCAAAACTAGGCAACTTGAAGCAAGAAATAACTGCATAAATACCTAGCTACCCTTTGGACACAAACAGCTGTTTCCAGATGTCTGGAAGCAATGATAATGAATCCCATCAAAAAACACATTAAAATATGAATAAAAGCCTGACTTCACCTTTGATAATGTATTCCTAAGCCTAATCTTCTTGTTGTCTGGAATGTGCTTATGATTCTGTACCTCTATGGCTTTTTAGTTGCAAACCTATTGCACATGGCTATATGCTCTGAAGTTACTGAAGGATTATCAGAGCCCAGTCCTATACACTGCCAACTCACCATGCATCACCACTGATGGAGCACACACTGCATGCTATGGGGAGGGGCCAGCCAGACAGCCCAGGAAAGTCAACTAAGACCCAAATCCTAACCAACTTTCTAGCACTGGCATAACTATGACAATGGGGTGTGTGCTGTTTCCTGTAGTTGGGGGGGGGGCACTCACAGAGGCCTCCTCAAAGTAAGGGAATGTTTGTTTCTTTAGCTAGAAGCTGCATTACCCTTATGTCAGTGCTGGAAAATGAGTTAGGATTGCTCCCTAAGATTTTTTCTTACTTAACTCTCTGTAGGTTACCTGGCCTTCAATGGGTCTCTTTGAACCTATACCAACTATTTAGCTGAGTCTGAGGAGACTCACAGGGAGATTTAGTGCAGGGAAAGGGAGATAATATCTCAGTGTGTGTGGCTACAGCCAAGATCCATCTGACCCACTCCCCATCCCAAACAATCCTCAGTCCTCCCCCAAACTGCCCCTACTGCCCATCTACCTGCTTTGGCAAGGTATCTGGGAGCCACTTGTGCTGACTGTGCCAACATGCACAATGGTAGCACAGCTTTCACACCACTGGTCCAGGAATTACAAGATCACAAGATCCCATACCATAAACTCTGGATAAATAGGACTGCCAGGCTGAGATCACTGTCCCCTTTGTGCTGAAACAGTTTCTGCAGCATCCAGAGTGACGAATGTTACTCTGCTAGCCTGTGAAGCATTTCTCAAGAATAGTGGAGCTTCAAGTCCATTTTTGGGGGTTCAAAATGTGGTGCAAGGAATGAGATTTGTCACTGTTTTCGTGCAAGTTGTGGGCAAGAACACATTCCTTGTGAGAAAAGGCTAAAATTGAATGTTTTTCTTAAAAAAGAAAAGGCAAATGAGGGGGACTCTTTAGAAGGAGAAGGGGCAAAGTGAAGACGGAAAAAAAGTGGGGGGGGATAAGGAATGTAGGGAGATAAGCAACTTCCCAGAGGAAGTTATAGGGGTCATGGTGGCAAAGGACAAACCAGGCAGAACCCTCTGGGCAAAGAGGGGTCTCAATGACAGAAAGAGGGCTATGAAGCCAGTTCTTAACATGCAATGAAGTAGCAGTGTTGAATGGGAGCCGAGGAAGGAAAGAATGCTGAGAAAGAGAGAGAGAGAGAGAAATGGCCCACAAGGTTGACTGACCAGCCCCCGCTGGCTTAGCAGCTTTGGTAGTGCTTAAGGAGATAGAAGGAGAAAAGGTTGGCCATTAAAGGGGCTTGTAGGGTATTACTATATTGGGGGCTGGCTGGCTTGTAGGTTCTCAGATGGGGGATGGAATTGTTGCCCAGTCTTTGGGGAATGATGGGCAAGTTCAACTTTAACGCAGTGCAGGTTGGATGGAAAAGAGACACAGAACCAACGAGGGGTTACGAGCGGAGGCCTTTACTCATACTTGCAAGTATGGGCTACCCTGACCCAACATGTCAGAATGCAACATCAGACAACAGGAGGTTCAGATTTTTATAACACTGTCTTGTGATTTTACTTTGCTTCTCACTCATTGGTTAATTTTTCTATCTTGGCAAACACTTTCCTGTTTTACCATTTTTAGCAGGCAGCAAACAACATCAGAGCACCCAGCTAAAGCACTTCCTGTGTTGAAAAAGACACTTCCTGTTTTTAGTGGGCCTGCTGAAGCATAACTAACTGTTAATTTCTGGGGTCTGGTTGTGAGGTAGGCCCACCTGGCAACAGAATGAGGGTGACTTGACACAGCAACAGAAGGTTAATGGTCCAAAAGCCCAGCAAGACTGGATGAAATGGATAAGGGAAAAAATAAACAATTAAACAAACAAGACCATAAAGCCAAGGGATTTTTGCCCCATAGGTGGAATGACCCAATCAAGAGGTCTTCTGTCGCCTTTTCTTTTTCCCCATCTAGCTGAGGGTGCAATAACTAGTCAGATGACCACTGAATTGCTCCTAGACTGGAGATCAATAATAGGTGTGGACCTTTGGAAATGCATAAGTGTCCTTTGTTTTACAAAAGTTTTGTCCCCACCCCACCCCACATTCAAGAACCTAGGGCAGGGCAACCTTAAACACTCAAAGAGCTATTTGGACCCATTTTCCAGAGGGAAAAAAACCTCAGGAGCCACAAAACCCTTCTGACATCTAAAATGAAGATAACACTGCATATATAGTTTTGTTTTGTTTTTACCTTTATGCAGTTATAGGTCCTATTTTTATAATGTAGCCCCCTCTTGTAGCTTTTAGTTAGTTTTGCCATACATTCTTGTCCTGTGTTTTCAGATGCCTGGTCCTCTATGGTGTTTTGCCTGATTCCAAGGTCATTCTCTGCCTGGAGAATTATGCCCACTTTAAGCAAATTAGCTCCCCTTCTTTCCCCCAACAAATGACCCTGGTTCTGCCCTGCACTCCTGCTGGACCCCACCTCCAGGGTAGCTCGCCTGTTCAACCTACAGAGGTCCTCTCTCCTGCCAGCAGCCTCCCACCATTGCAGCAGACCCTGGGTCCTCAGCAGGTCTTGGGCACAGCAGCCACACACCAAACTCCAATGTCTCCAGCAGTCCCTTAGTCACAAAGTCAGTCAGAGTATCAAGGGCAGAGTCCAAAGTCAATAAGCCAAGTCACAGTCCAAGGTCAGATTCCAAAGTCAGTCAGTCAAATCAGTCAGAGTATCCAAGTCAAAGTCAATAAGCCCAGTCAGTCTCCTACCTCCAACCTGCACTCCTTCTCCAACCCACACCCCCCCTTCCTACCTCAGGTGCTCCTTATATCCCTGAGGGCCCTATTGCCTTCAAGTGGCTGCAGCTGTGCAGCACACTCTGCTGGATGCCCAGGCCTTACCCTTAAAGGGGCCACTGCTGACACCACATCTACCTCCTCACCAGAACTTCCAGGATTCCAATACATATGTCGGTTATGACATCTGCTTATCTTACATGGATACTAAAGAACTCCCCCACCTTCCAGAGGCACCCTGCTGGAAGGAAAAAAGGACACAGACTCCAGAGGTGGGGAAGAGAAGAAGCCAGAGCTGGGGGGGGAAAGGTAGGGGGGCAGCCACAGGCCAGCTTCTGCCCTGCCTGCCTGCCCTCCCTCCCTCAGGCTGCAACCCTCTCCTGGGAGTAAGCCCCATTGACTACAATGGGACTTCTGAGCAGACAAGTTGGTTGGAGCTCTCAGGTTGCAGTCCTCTCCACACTTTCCTGGGAGGAAGCCTCACTGACTACAGCTTACTTGTGAGTAGACCTGCACAGGAGGGGGCTGAGGCTACAGCCCTCCACACTTTCCTGGGAAGAAGCCCCACTGACTACAGCTTACTTGTGAGTAGACCTGCACAGGAGGGGGTAGAGGCTACAGCCCTCCACACCTTCCTCCAGGGACTACATCGGGGCTTGCTCGCTAACAGACCTGCCGGGCCCGGGCTCCCACTCACCCGTCCTTGTGCTTGGCCTTGAGCGGGCTCCAAGGCTGCCATCCCAGGCACCCATTCCTGGGAGTAAACTTCATCTGCTGTAATGGGGCTTACTACTGAGTAGACACACAGGATGTCTCCTCAGCTGTGGAGGAAAAGCCTCTCCTTGCACTGAGTGGGGACCTGCTCAGGGAAAGGCGGGCTGCAAGGGCTTGCATTGGCTGAGGAGGAGGGCGGCGTCCTGCTGGAGAGTTGGGGAAGGGAAAAACAGGGAGCTTAAGCCTGCAGAGCAGGCAAAATTGAAAAGGAAAACCAATGTGGGGCAGGTGGGGGTGAAGGGAGAGGAGGGCAGTGAGCTCAGGGGGCGGAGGGAAGCAGCCTGCTCTCCCAACACAGGTGCCTCCTGTTACCCCCTTTGCCACTTTCACCGGGAGGAGCAGCAGCAGACAGCTGAAAGAGCCACATGCGGCTCTAGAGCCGCAGGTTGCCGACCCCTGACCTAGGGCTATGACCACAAGGTAGCAAGTATTATACTGTTTCAGCAGGATCTGAAGCTGGAAAGCTTCACCTGTGTTTTGGAGACATGAAAACTCCATTTACATTTAAGGAGTAAACAGGTCCCCATTCAAATGTGGAGCATTAGACTCCATAAATCAAAGAAGGAGAAAAAGTGATTACATAGATCAATGACAAATGTGATCTTCCTGGCCTGTAGATCTGTGTTCTCTTGCTATAAGTCCTGTCAACAGCCATACTGCTGGTCTGGTCCTTTGCTCTCCAGGCAAGCACCTAGTATGCATGTATGTCTCCTGCATGCCTTGAATTAAATCAAATTAACAGAAATATTGACTATGTAACAACCCACATGACCTGGGAGTTAGAGAGGAAGGGCCAGCAGAGCAAAAGCCTTGATATCTGTAATCTTCTGCCAGCCAACCCAAGGGTATGCATTGTCTCCCTGTGTTGATACTATTATCCTTATACCAGTCAGAAACCATGATTGTTTTATTAGCACAGTGGCTAATTGGATTGGCCTGCTAATCTGTGCAGTGCTTTTACAATCGTCATCTCGTTCTTCCTCCCAATAAACTTATTATTAATTGGTGTTTATATATATAAAAAAAGGAATGGATGGAATTTTTTTAAAAGGTGATTCCTAATTGGAAAACTATGTGGAAAATTAGGGAGGGTGGAATGAGAGCTTTTGCACTCATGAAATAAAACGATGCTCATGTCAAGCTGTAATCATTTAGTTAAGGAAAGAATTCAAAGTCTCCCCCCCCTTTTTTTTTTAAATGCAAAGCTATTATATGGACACAATCTTACAAGCTGTTTAGTGCCCTAGAAGCCTGCTGTCTTCAATGAGAACTGTGGGGATGCAACATCTTGCAGAAATAGGCAATTCAGTTTTACATGAATCACAGCTGTGATTTCTGTATTTTTGCGGTGCGTATCTCAGAGAACAGTCAAACAGGGTGAACTGCTCACCAGAAATAATCCCTTCAATTAATTTTGCCCATTTTTCTGTTTCCACACTATCTGCATGCAGCCTTAGAGGCTTAGAAAGTGTTTTGTTAAATTTGTTCAAAGAGCACATTCTGCAAGTATTCCTCATAGTTCGGTCATGGCCCTTTGTATTATTTGGGGGTCATTTCTGTCATGTGTTCTTTCTTCTGCTCACTTGGCGGATAGATTTATGGAAGGATGATGGAAAAGCTTAAAGCTAATTTACATGCGATGACTTGGAGAACTCTTAAACCTTGCCACACGGCAGCTGTGAGCACCATGGTAAAACTATCTGTGTAATGCCAAAAAAAAAAAAAAAAAAATCAAACCCCTCAAAAATTAAAAATAAGGAAAAAAGCCCAGAGATGAACATTTTCATGTCTTGACAGCTGGATCCCAGAGTAGTCCTCCTCTGGCAGGATGTTTAGAATGGGGCATATCCAGTAGAGCAATTTAAACATTCAACACTACAACTAGGGGTTTAACAGGTTCCCTGGTTTTCTTCTCAGTCTGTAAAACCAAAACAGCACAATGCTCTGAAGTAAGTCCCAATAACATGGAAATACTCAGACGTAAGCCCCACTAATTTCAGCAGGACGCACCCACAGAGAAGTGTGTGTAGGATTGTAGCAAACGAGAAACACTTCTGATTTTGTACCCTGCCATTTCAACAGGTAATACAGTAACATTTCCCATGGCCAACCCAAGATCTGATGTCTGAGGTGGTACACCAAATATTGCCCCCCTTATCTGATGATGTACTAGCCTCTGCTACTCCCACTCTCCAGCAATAATCCCTCTATGGGGTTCTGCACTCAGTGGCGGGCCTGAGGGGGGCAGGGAGGCAAAAGCCCCAGGTGTTGTGTTCTTGGGCACTATGGGGCGGCACCCCTGCACCTGCTGTGGAGCCACCTTCACCCTCATGCCATTGCTGCTGCCTCTCCCCACCTTCTGGGATTGTTCCCAGGGGGCAGGTGAAGCTGTCTGAGGCTTCTGGAGCACCCTTAACAGTACTTCCCATTTTGCAACTCTGTAGGGAAGGCTGCATGAGGCTCTGTGCAACCAGGTAAGCAGGTCACCTCTTCAAGAACATGGTGAAGTAGGATTCACAGATGGGTTGGAACAGTCACATGGTGGGTTCATCCATGGTGTGATGTCCACTCAGATTCTTTTCACAGAAAGATGGCTTGAAAATATTTGCATACATTAGCATTTTTTTTTTTTTAACTGTCAGGGCTATTGAAGACTATCACAGGACAGGCCCTTGACCATTCTGTAATTGCTAGAAATAAATTCCCATTGCTGCCAGAGTTTGGTGCCTGACCAGGAGATAAGGTAGGTTGTTATACATCCAAGATCCCTTAAGTTTATTTCCAGCTAATTTGTAAATGGCACCACAAATGCAAAGTGAAAATGGAAGGCTGGGCTGTGTCTAACAATAAAAATAATAAATTTCACCATTCATTTTTTCCCTGTCTTCTGCCTCCTGTCTGCAAAACAACATGCTCACTGAGAGTACTGCCAGCAGAACTGAGGTGTGAATCATGGCATCTTGGTATATATCCAGTCCAGTCACATCTCAAGAGCCAGCAAACGGATTCCCACTATACCTTCATGCCGCATGACAAGTAAAGCATCATACTGTCAGGTTACCCCCACCCGATTGACAAAAATTTGCTGAATTACATTGTTTCAAGCCTCCCACAGTGACAGGAGGCAGTCAGGCCTGACAACCCTTTCCTTCTTGTCTGTTATCTTGAAATCAATTGCACAGCCTGATGCACAGAGTAATGGCTGTGGAATGTTCCACAGGGCCTGTACCATTTTGGACTCCGAAGAAATCCTCTGCAAGGGACCGAGAGGTGACCTTCAGGCCTCCACGTAACCTGGCAGCTGCACAGGAAGTGGTTGTCTTTGTGGCATTCAAATAGAGGCAAAAACCAATCATGTTTATACCAATCATGTGTCCATCTTTGAACTGAATTGAAAGGGCTCATTTTGAGGAGACAGGGGAGGAAGGAAGGGAAGATTAAAAAGTTTGATGCAAGCTAATGGACGTTCAAGCCCATGATGTGTCAGAGCGTGCATTTTATATAAACTCCATTGTAATAGCAGAGCTAGTAAGATCTTAGCATACTAAGACATTAAAAAAATAAGTGTACTTGAACAAGATTGTGCATAGAGAATCCTCCCAAACCCATTTACTGTCACTGATCAGGTCCTGATGGTTTTAATGAGATGACACTGTTGCACATGCTCACTTCTTTAAGCTGTGAGTAGGTTCTAGGAGTTGTACTACCTGTGTTTTGGTTTCCATGGGAGGAAAGATCACTGGCTATACAGTGCTTTTGTAGTATTGGGTTTGTCTATATACAGTGAACATCAGGCAGATGCAAGCAGCAAGTATCTTCTTAAGGCTGAATAGATCACATCCAATTTCTAGACAGTCCTGAACCCCAAAGGTGTCCTCATTCATTTCTCAGTCCAATTTCTATTTCAATCTGTTTCTGGCTCACTCAGAGGTTACAAAGCTACCATTGTTTTCCATTCACACATCTTGCCCTCTCGCATAGCTGAAACTGAAGCCTCTTGAAGCTCTGATGACTTTTCCACATTCCAGACACTCTACAACAGGGGTGTCAAACTCATTTCATACCGAGGGCTGAACAGCATTCATGATACCTGCTGAGGGCCAGAAGTGATGTCATTAGGCAGGAAGTGATGTCATTAAACAGTTCATAACCAAAAATAAGCACTTTTTCTCACTTAGGAACTCATTAGCTGCAAATGACAGAAGAGAAAATACATATATCTTGAACATATTGCAAGATACAAGATAGTCCAATTTTCAAGTGGGCTGCCCTTACAGCAGTAACACCTCAACATTGCTCAGCAGCTAAGAGCATGAGGGCCAGATAAAAGGCTTCCGCAGGCCACATCTGGCCCTCGGGCCTTATGTTTGACACCCTTGCTCTAGAAGTATCTCTGTACATGCCCCAAACATTAAATCCATGGACAGCTAACTTGCACTGGAACAGGCAGGCGGAGTCGCCTGTGCTGCAGCCAGAACAAGTTGGGAGATGGCTGAAGCCAGCTTCCTCCCAGATGTGACACTGTGTTCAGGATGGTCATGGATGCATTCCTGAGCCCAGTGTGTATGGCTTGCAGCAGCAGTTAACACTGCATGCACCTGGTTGTGCACGAGCATCATGAGCAGGCAGTGAGTTCAGATGCGACAAGAAAATGTCGGATTGCAGGACTTTCTGGGCCCCCTTTTTTGGCTCCTGGGCTCCCTTTCTGACCCTGGGCCTGGGTACAAATTACCCCCTTTACCCCCCTCTCCTAGGCCCTGGTGCAAGCCAGGAAATGGGGGGTAAGGATGTGGCCTGGCTGCATCTGATTCCTTTTCATGCCAAGACAGTTGTTTGCTGTCTTCTCTTAAGTTAGATGCTCTGAAGGGGGTGAATTGTGAGGCTTGGCCCATGTTTTGCCAAATTCCCAGTCCAAGCTTCACCTAGAGAACCTATTCCCACTTTAAGCTAATTAGCTCCCCTGTGTTCCCCAACAATGCCCTGCAGGACCCCACCATCAGGGTAGCTCGCCTGTTCGACCTGCAGAGCTCCTCCTTCCTCCCCTCTCCTACTGGCAGCTTCTTCAGCCAACATAGCAACAACTTGGTCCTGAGCAGTTCTTGGAAGTGGCAGCCACACACCTATCTCCAGTGTCACCAGCAGTCTCTGTTCCAGCAGTCCTCAGAAGTCCATTCAGCCATCTGTCTGTTAATCCATTGGGCAGTGTCAATAGGTCTAGTAGTCCATCATCAATTCCATTAGTTCCTCAGTCCATTAATCCATCAGTTTAGCTCTCACTCTCCTTCCTTCCTTCTCCAAGCTTTCTTCCTTCTATTACCCACACCCCTTTTCCTTCCTGCAGGTGCTGCTTTTATCCCTAAGGGCCCTATTGCCTTCAAGTGGGTGCAGCTGTGCAGCACACTCTCTGCAATCTAAGGCCCTGGTGTTAACCCCATGCTTGCCTGCCAGAGTTAGGGGCCACTCTTGATACCACACCCTGTTTCCTCAAGGGATCTTGCACATTTCCATTGCAGCCCACAGTAGGACTTACTCTCACATTCCTGAATAAGATGCAAGACCAAGGCTTTCAGAATTATGGACCACTTTTAATAGAATTTAGCACATAATCACAACTTGCAACAGGGCACTAACTAAACAACCCAGAGCATGTGGGATCTAGCTGGGAGAAACAGCGCTAACCATCTGCCTGCCCCTGGTGGTCTGGATGATCAAAGGGCGTACCCCTGCCTCAAGGCTCCAGCCCGTCAAAGACCAGCTAAGCCTGACATCACCAACCCGAAGAGTTGGGGCAGCATGATCATCATGCTGGCTCACCCTAGCGGAGCCAAAGGTAGCCTTTACAGAATCCAGCCAAGGTAAGTCCACCAGCTTCACTGAGCCGGGTAGGCAATGTGTGAGTAGCCCTGGCAATTCCCTGGCCATGCTGCCTCAGGATGTACGCCCAGCATAACACCTTCCTACCCTCACCACACTTCCTGCCTAAAGTGACCATGTATAAAGCCTTATGTGTAAAAACCTGCTAACTCCAACAGTCTGCAGTAGGTGTAAAAGAAAACTTGGCTAAAAGCCAATCAAGCCGGGGATAAAAAATTCCAACCCAACCCTGAAGCAAGCAGCTAATCTTCAGACTGTAAAATGGGCAGGCAGGCAGGAGATCCAGGCTCAACTGCCGGCTGGGGGGGGGGCAAACATGATTAAATACAGGTGCTCACTCTGCCCACCAGGCCAAGGATGTTGGCCCAGCAAGCCTCACTCCCGCATGCCTGGGGGTCTGGGGTAAAGGGTGGCAATGCAGAAACACATCACTCTATGCTTTGATTGGTTTTCAGTTAATTAGTCCAGTTGTTATCCCAAGCATCTGTCTCATGTGTTTATCAGGAGGGGGTGCCTGAGCAAACAAGTTCCAGAGCATAATTCAATTACAAATAGTCAACATATCTGAAACTTCAGTTCACTCACTTTGTGCGAGTTTTCTCTCACTGATATCTCATTCTGGTTCAAGTTCCTTATGAATTATTTCATTATCCATTTAGCATTTTATCCATGAATATTAACTGTTTTATTTTCCATGCATCCATGACTTTTTTTTATTGAAGTGAAGCTAAATTGTGCATGTGTGTGTGCTGGGACATTTGCATATGTAACTTACAGTTCAATCCTATGCATGTCTACTCAGAATTAAGTACCATTATAGCCAATGGGGTTTACTTCCAGGCAAGTGTGGTTAGGATTGCAGGCTTAATCCCCAAAGAAATGTCCACATGCTGATTAGCTACACCAGTGGTATTCAAACTGGGGCATCGTGACGCCCCAGCCTATGGGTCCTGGCCTCTGCCCCCTTAAGGGGGGCAGCCAGGAGACGGGGGAAGGCAGCAGCACAATCTGCAGGATCGTGCTGCTCAGGGAGGCTGCAGGGGCTTGGGTGCACTTGCCCAAGCCTCCTGCAGCCTCCCAGGGGTGCAGGGAGCCCTGCGCAACCTTTGGCAGGTCTCCCCAGGTCAGGAAAAGGGAAAACGGAGCAATGGCGCCCTGCTCTGCAAAACCTGGAGCGGAGCACGATCACTCTGCTTTCCCTTCTGACGGGCCTGCAGGGACTGGGGTGCACCCTCCAGTCCCTACAGCAGCTGTCCCTGTGTGCAGAGAGCCCTGCGTGAGCGCCTGCAGGCCTCCCCAGATCAGGGAAAGGGAGAGTGGGGCGATTGCGCTCCGCTTCCGCTTTTGTGGAAGCAGAGCAGATCGCCCCACTCCCTTTCTCTGACCTGGGGCACCCTGCAGGTGCTCGCACAGGACGCCTGCACACAGGGATGGCTGCTGCAGGGACTGGTGAGTGCACCCCAGTCCCTAGAGCCCCCTGAGCGACGCGATCCTGGGGATCGCGTCACTGCCTCCCCCCTGCCCCTGCTGCCTCCCCCCTGCCCCCACAAAGACTTACTGCGGGTTTCAAACTCCCGGAGAGTTTGAAAACTGCAGAGCTTCACCATCATACATAGCCTGAACAATGAGAGAAGGAAAAGACTTATTCCACTGCTTCTTGTACTAGAACAAAGCACATGGGCCTTATGATTTACATGCTGTGAGCCTAAGGTTTATAATGCAAATGGAGAAAGACCCTGTAATTAGTAGAAATTACAAAGCAGTCCAAGAAAAGAGACTTTTGCCAAGCCAGCAAGGTCCTGGATCAAAAGCCCTTCATTTTACAAAATCATTCCTTGGGAATTTTTTTTTTTTCTCCCCTCAAACTCCATGTCAGCCACCTTCATTTCTTAAAATTACAATCCATGTACCATTTTATTCTTTACATACCTCTGCTGCTTTTAAGGGTTGAAAGATACTTTACCTTGCAAAGTCACTTTGACAAAGCAACGTTTTAGGAAACATTTCAATTTCACTTCTCCAAGCTTGTGTACTGTGCGGTGCCTTAAATCTCTTCCCCATTCACTTCTATCACGACAATATATCCAGCACATTCTAAAACACTAACACTACCTGTCCAAGCTGGCATGAAATAGTTTGCAAGCTCATATGCTGATTTTAAGGAATTAGAAGCAAGGAGTGTGTTATTTATTCAGAGCTTATCTGCAGCAAACACTGGAATGAACCGGGAATATAGTCTGCAGGCTGGGCAGCAAAGGTGTCCAATTGTCACCTGTTGTCTCCAGCGAAAAAACCTTTTCCTTTATTTAGAAAGCGTACTACATAGTCTGTTAGATTAGTTCAGTTTGGATTCCTCTGTAGTTAAAAATAGCAAGAGCAAAGTCATCAGTTTATCTTTTTTACATTATTATTATTATTAATAATAAGAATATTTATGTAGTGGCTTTTGTCAACAAAAAGTAGTTCACAAAGCAGTTTACATAGTAAAAATATATAGTTCTCCAAAAGGCTCATAATCTTTAAAAAAAAAAAAAACAACACAGAAGAACACCAGCAATTGGAAAAGATGCCAAACTGGGTGAAGAGGAACAGTTGCTCTCCCTCTGCTAAATATTAGAGGTTGCCACTTTAAGAATTTTGGAGCCCTGCTGGCAGGGCAGACGTGTCCATGAAGCTGACTGAGAACATCACTCTGAGAATCTCAGATGCTCCATTCTCCTCCTGTCCATTCTCCTCCTCCTCCTCCTCCTCTTCTTCTTCAACTTAAGAAATACGTGGTTTGCTGCCTCCAGCGGACTCACAATCTAACAAATGATACAAAAAAAATGTCAGCAAAGGGTAACTACAAATGATGCTATGCTGGAGTACAAACAAAGACTGTTGGTGTCCTCCTACTAAACAAGAGGACCACCATTTCAGAAGGTGACCCTGTGCCCAGTTAACAAGGATCACTTCCTTTTGTTCCAGTCTTCCTTTTCAAATTCACAGAGTAGCAGTAAAGGGGCCATTTAGGGGGAATGGCATTTTGCATGCTGCCCCAGAACTAGCAGGTCCTAGATTGGATCTAACTGCTAGATCATACAAAAGGTCTATCTATTTCAGTATTCTCTTTCCTACAGCCAAATGTCTTTGGGGAGCCCTTAAGCATGAGGTGAAGGCATGTCCCTCTCTAACCATTGCTTCCCTGTAACTGATACTGCACACAACCTCTAAACTAGAAATATCATGTACTCCTCATGACTTGTAGCCTGTACTGTTTTGGGCTTGTTTCAAGGACAAGAATAATTAAATTCCAGAGTCTGTTCTTTTTTTTTTTTTTTTTTTTTTGGGGGGGGGGGTACAGGAAGACACATGGACAGCCCCAAGCATACTACACTGCTAACATTTTTACTGACTTTAGCAGGTGCTCCAAGTATAAAGGATGCACTGAAAATTAAAGCTCCAAGCCAATCTGCTTCCCGGAAACACACCACACATCCATCGGAGCTATCAATACAGTTGACTTTATTGGGTAATTTGTGTTGTTCTTGCAACACCAATTCATTCACTCCAAACTAATAGCAGAAAGAGAAAGCCCATCACAGTTAATTCTGATGGTGGGGAAGAAAGAACTTTTTTTGTCCATAGCACAGGCAGGAACATTAGCACTGCCCCCACTGACTCCAGTTAGATAACATTGCAGAAATGAAAACAGCTGCCAGTCTCTGGCTCCGATTGCTACTCTGACCCAACTGAAAATGGCTCAAGAAGTCACAGGTACAAACTGGAGCATTTTTGTTTGCTTCTAGAGACCTTGAGTGAATCTTGTGATGCTATTTCTTCCAGAAACGCATTAAAATATTAATCAGTGGTTTACATAGGATTATGGTGAAGTGCCAGAACACTTTATGTTCTGAAAAAAAATGGCTTTTTTGGGGGAGGGGGTTGCTGTTGTTCAGGGTCTGACCAAGTTGCAAAGGACTTTGGAGCCCAATGCGATTTGCACATATTAGAGCATCTTTACCAGAACAGTGGCATAGCTAAAGGGGTGCAGGGGGTAGGAATTGCAACAGGCAACAAGCTTTAGGGGGCAACATCCTGAGATTTGCACTAGTGCCCAAAATTGTGAAAACCATGGTTTTTTCAAATAATACCATCATGTTATATACCATTCAATGTGTAATTTAATGCAGAATGCAATGAAACAAACGGCATCAAAATATCTCTGTTCTATCAAACGTTATAGCCAAATAACCAGAAAAATAAAAACACAACTGTGTTATGTAACAAAAACTGAATTTTCTCAATTCAAAACTGAACAAAGAGACTGATTAGCTAATTAGGTGCTATTATAATATAGCAAGGGACCAATAAGGTGTTGATATGAGTCAGCTCTCATTTCCATGTATCATAATACAGTTACCTCTGCTAAGTGGGTAAAGAGGCAATTTTTCAAGTGGTGCTCCTCTTATATTTAGCAAGGGGAGAATAACTGTCCCTTTTCACCCCAGCACAACGTTTCTAACCAATACAGGGCACACTTTTTATTTATTTACTTAATTAAATTTGATTTTGTGGTGGAGGGGCTACAATATCTTCTTTGACCCCGGGTAGCAGACGTCTTAGTAATGCCACTGGCTTGGTCGAGGTGAAAGAGCAAGTGGGGGGTACGCTGCCTGGGGAGGAGGCAGATTTACCCCCATTTTCATTTTTTTAAAACCCCATGCATGATGTCACTTCCGGGGCATCATTTTGAGCTCAGAACCGAGCTACATTATCATTAGCTACGCCACTGCTCCAGAGACTGCTTGCTGGTGTTTCCCTTGTATCTGTTTGTGAGCTTCTTTGCAGGAAAGGTGTGCCCCTCTGTGCCACCTGAATTCATCACCCACTGTTGCTTGTGCTTGCGCACACCTCTGTGCACGGCTCCTCTGAAAGGTGGGTGGGCAAACAAGTAGTGTGTTTTCAACTTCTGTTTGAAATGAACAGGTGCAAGGGATGCTAGGAAACCAGCATGTCTGGCTTGTACTCAATACAATCAGGAGAGGGGACAGCAGGAAGGCTGCATGCAGCGATCTTTGTAAGGGAAAGGAAGTGATGGGTGGACTCCAAATCACCTCCCCTCATCTACTTGGTCCTAAATAAGCACAAGTATGTGGGGAGATGTGATTTGGAGTTTCAGAAGATTTCCCCCCCCCCCATGTCTTCTTCCAACAGTACTGGAAGGAGACAGAGGCTGCTACTACTACGATTCTCTTCCAACTTGCTTCACTAATTTGGTAGTATTGCCAAAAGAAAATAATGTTTCAAAATGGGTTAGTTCTTAGTTCTTCTAGTTTCATTGGAGGAGCTTATGTCTCAATGCACAGGCATCTTCTACTTGAAGAGTATGCTTTTGTCACATTGATGTGAAAAAATTCCTGACGGTCAGGGCGGTTTGCCAGTGGAACAGATTGCCGAGGGAGGTGGTGGACCCTCACTAGAGATACTCAAGCAGAGGTTCAACAAGCACCTGTTGGAGATGTCTAGGAGGATTTCCTGCCTAAGGAAGGGGGTTGGACTAGATGACCTATCAGGTCCCTTCCAACTCTATGATTCTATGATGTATAGAAAATATTTGTCCTCTTGTCCACCATGGTTTTTTTTTTTTTTTTTTTTTAATTTTTCCTGAAGAATCTTGAACTGACCCTGGTCAACAGTTTACTATGTTGGCACTGGCAACAATCTCCTCTAGTGCTTTTCAGAAACCACACAATTAATATAGCGCTTTCTGTTCTTATGTAGTTTCCATTAAATTGACATTTTTCTAAAATGCCATCAACCTAAATAGGAAATTGATTGTATAGGTTTTTGCATATAAACCTACATAATTTGGTTGTTTTTTTTTTAAAAAAAAATCTACTTATTTCAAATTATATCTAATAGTAAATTTCTCTCCAGACCAGGATGGGAAATGGCAGATTCTCGCTTTTCTCCCCTTTTTTTGCTGGCAATCTCGGAACCCAGATGCTAAGCACTGGAAAATACTTCATCCAACAGCAGCATCTGGTACTTTGGCAGATTCCATAAGCAATTTTGTTTAACAGCTTTAAAGCTGCTTCTGGGTCTATTACATGGTTAATCTGATAGGCTGTCTGGTCCGACTTGTCCTCCTGGATGCCATATGCCAGCAGCTAGAGAGGCAGTGAACTGTTTATCCATTAGCCTTGCAATAAAAAGCCAACTACACACACACACACACACACACACACACAGAGCTGCTTAAAAAACTTCTCCATTTGGATGCCATTCATCAATTAGATTCTCACCGATTACTGACCTTACATAAAAGTGCCAATAACTTACCTGGATTAATACTGTATATAGCAACTCATGGCAGTTTGGAAAATCCTTTTCCAAATCCCTTGGAAAAGGATTTGTGGTAGGATGTCAGTTTCACATTTATTATTATGGTAGAGAAAAAAAAACATATCCTATTACCTGTGAGTAAAGAAAAATCATAAGATTCTGGGATGAGCATTAGAGGGGGCCTATGACACACCTGTCCTTTATATTCTCTGCTTAGTTTATGTTTGTGTGAATGAGAATGTGTGTGTGAAAGACATTGATTTATCACTTAGCCCCAGAAATTATGATCACTGCATGCTAATGGAAATTTTGTATTGCATTTATTTTCTATATATTTTCATAGTCTACAGATGACAGCTTGAAGTACTGCTGGTGCAGGTTGCTGGGAGTTCTAGGACAAAGTCCTGCCTGAGGACTTTGCCCATAGAACCTCCATTTGTCCCCTATTGGCACATTGGGCAATTGCCCTGAAATCCCCCTCCCCCCAGAAACATGAGAGACAGAGGCTTGAGTTAAAGTGGACCACTTTATGGACATTGAACCTGCACCAGGGAAAAGACTCAAACCCCCAGCATGCAGACTACTTAATGAGGGAAATGGTAAAGACTGTGTATTCCCCCAATCAACTATGGGCGAGATCACCCTGGCTCACGGCTGTGATCCATCACAGTGATGGAGTGAGCTTATCAAGGTCAATGATGAAGGGCTGAGGAAGCTGGACTGCTCAGGTATCCCATAGCTGAAAAGCAGTTGAGACCCCTGAAGGTTTGTCAGCCAGCCTCAGTGAGCCGGTAAGTGTAATCTGAGCAGCACTGGCTCATCCTCTGTCTTGCTTACCTCAGAATGCATGCATGCCTGAACTGCCAACTCCAGCCTTTGTGGCCTGTACAACACCTGCCTAAAGTGACAAAAAAGAAAGGTGTAAAGGCTTTTAATGCAGTGGTGGGTCTGCCAGGGGACAGGAGGGGCAAAAGCACCAGGCACCATGCCCGCCTCACCCCCACAGCTACCACCTCCACCTGCCATGCTGCCCCACCTGCCCATTGGTGGGCAGGACAGTCTGTGGGCAGGCGAAACCCTATGTGGCACTCTGCAGGTTGCTAAAAGCCCTCTGAGGCTTCTACTGTGATCTTAAAGAGTACTTCTGGTTTTGTCAGGAAACCAGAAGAACTTCTTAAGGTTACGCCAAAAGCCTAGGAAGGCTTTCCAAGTGCTTTGGAGTATCGCATGAGGCTCTGTTACACTTGGGAAAGTATCCCCTGGGGGAGAGGCATGATGAAGGGGGTGGCATGTCAAGGAACTGCGCTCTAGGGTGCCATGAGGGCAGGTCCTTTACTGTTTTAATGAGATTTGTTAGATTGTATACTCTTTTAGGCACTGTTAATGTTTGTTTTGTAATGACATTTTGTAAGCTGCTTTGAATGCCCACTGGGGAGATAGATAGATAAATAAATAAATAAAGCCAAAAAGAACAAAATTTTAGCCACTGAAAACCCAATGCCAATCTGGGAGAGGTGAACAAACTGCAAGCCCAAGGCCAGACTGGCTAACAGCAAAAATAAAATAAAATAAAATCCCAAGAATTCAGGGTTTGGTCTGAGTTACAATGTTCAGCTCTGACTGAAGCTATTCCTGGAGAATTCTTTTTAGCCATTAACTTGGAAATTTCTGGAGGCCCTGTTTAAGACTCTAAGGCTGCAACCTACCCATACTTATTGGGAGTAAGTCCCATTGATCTCAATGGGGCTTACTTCTGAGTAGACAAGCACAGAACTGGACTACTTGATTGTTTTCAGTAGTCACCTGAAGATAAATGGTGACTCTTGGAGAATTCAGGCAAAGCCTGGAATCTCCAGGTACCCCTTCTCTGGCCAGGAACATGGGCTCTTGGCCAGAGTTAACCTCAAATGTCACCCTAGCATAGTCCTTTCTTTTTTTTTAATCTATTTATTTATTTAACTATAATAAACATAAAATACATAAACAAATACATAAACAATATTCTAATGGTGTAGCAAGAGCGAAGCTAAAAAATTCCTACTAGTTATTTTTAATATACATAAAGTCCAAACATTAACAAATGGTAATTTATACCACTATCTAATCCTTCAAAACCAATCTTCAAATCCATAATACATCAAATCATTGTCTTCTCTCTGTTTCAAAAAATCAATAATTGGTTTCCAAATTTTCGAGAAGTTTTTTGTTGAGTTCTCCTTAAGTAAAGTTGTGAGTTTGTCCATCTCTGCAAAGTTCATAAGTTTTGTCCACCATTCTTCTATGTTTATAGTTTATAGGACTATAAGCATAGTCCTTTCAACAACTGTGTGCAGTAATTAAATATCATTATTTCCATCTTGTGGCTGGGACTAAGATGAAGTAACTTGCCTAACATCACCAAATGAGTTCACCAAATGAGTTCATCACAGAGGTGAGATTTGAACCAGGGACTTGTTGCTCTATAGCTGAGTCTCTGAGCCACTACATTACACAAGGTCTCTGGTACAAAATGATGGCAAAGAGGTAATGATACATGAAAACACTGGATGGTATTATATTTGGCCTGTCTCCAAACACAGTTATGCAAAGCAACAGGATGTGACTAATGAACTAATTAAATAATCTTCCTTTGGAATATGCATGAGTTGCTGGATCAAAATTGGTTGGGCTTGGAAATAGGAAATCTGCCTCATCTGTTCATTGACTAGATGGCTCCTTCTGGTTATTGAGAAGTTTTGGGTTCTCATGGACTGTCACTCATTTGAAGCGTTAAACAGAATAGGTGCATACAACTGATAATCCTGATTTACAAGTTTACTTACACTGTGTTGTTGCATCATTTACAGCCCAATCCTATGCCGCCCTCCTACTGCAGCTGCAACAAAAATGGTCACACTGTAACCATTGAGGGAGGGCGGACTGGGAACCTTTGGAGGCGAAAGGGGATTATAAACCCCTTACATCTCCATAAATCCCCCACTTTGTGGGTGTCTCTTTGAACCTGCTTTAGCAATTTCGCTAACACAAGTCCAAGGTGGCACGGAGGCTGCAGAAAAGGGAGATAGAATCATGCACCATTATCATCGAATCCACCTCCTCTCACAGTATCCCTGCCCCCATTCCTCCCCTCCCCACCCAGTCTTGCCCCTCTCCACCTTGTTCCACCCTTCCCCACCTGCTCCCCTCTTCCCCGGTGTGCAGCGGTGGATCCACTGGCTTGAACAGGAAGGCTCTGGCGTTCCCACAAGCATCCCAACAATGCGCTACTCAGCCACTGCTGGAGCACCTTTTATGGCTGGTGCTGACTGTTGCTCAGACCCATTGTGATCGGGCTGTTAACTGGGGTGTTGATTTTATCTAGAGAGCAGTGTGTCTCGTCCTGTGATAGGCTAACCTGTAATGAATGTAACGTAGACCTGTCGCTGTCTAGACCGGGGTGTCCAAACATTCTGGCAGGAGGGCCACATCATCTCTCTGACACTGTTGGGGGCTGGGGGAAAAAGAACTAATTTACATTTAAAATTTGAATAAATTTACATAAATGAATATATTTGAGATGGAACTTATATGAGTGAATGAAGGTCTTGCAGTAGCACAAGGCCTATAAAAGGTCTTGCACAAAGCAAGGCCAGCCTTTCCTTCACTGCTGCACAGCGTGTAGTGACAAAATCACAGATGTGAATCACAGACGTGAAACAGCAAGTAGTGGAGGGAGCCCTTGTCCCACAGCTCAGGTGAGAGGTTGAACAGTTGTCCTCACACTGAGAGCAATTGTGTTGGCCCAGCACTAGCTCCAGCAAGCCTCTGGAGGGCCAGAGGCCCTGCGGGCCGGATTGGGAGCCCCTGAGGGCCACAATTGGCCCCCGGGACTCAGTTTGGGCACCCCTGGTCTAGACATAAACACAGAAATCTTCTCGAAGAAAACAAAAAATATAGTCAAGAGCAATAACTTTTTTCTTTAAAAATGAAGCAAGAGATAATTCTTATACATTCTTTGACAAAAAAAAGTTTTAACTTTGTCAGGAATAACACTTTCAAACTTGAATTTAAAATGTTTCAGTGGAAAAATGCAAGAAATACAGAAATTTACAAAACACACACACACAAACAATATACCGGTTTTGATACTTGAGAGATATAAGTGCTAGGAGATTAGTTGTACACATTGTGCCTGTGGGTAACCATAGCCCATTGTTGACAATGGAAGCAAGCCATCGGGGAATGAGACTTCATGCTGGACAACCACAAAGCAATCAGAAACTATAAAACAAATGGAGGGAAAAATGCCTAAAATGAAGGAAAGCAGAAAGCATGGACGTTGGTGTAAATCCATTGATTTTGGGAACATGACTGTCATCAAACCACTTATAGGCTCTGATCAGTGTATCACTTCTTTTTAAAAACATATTAATTTATTGCTGTTTTATTCTCTGCTTGTAAGCTGCCTTGGATCTCCTCTTTGAGAAAGGCAGATCCAAGAAAGACAGGAAAAAATGTTTTGAATTATATAAAGAAAGAAAGAATCTAGATCAATGGTTCCCAAACTGTGGATCTGGGACCCACCAGTGGGTCATGAACCAATTTTTGTTGGATTGCAAAACTGACAGGGCAGATTAGACTATGCACATCAAGGGTTAAACAAGTAGCTACTGGGGAGGGCACTGCTGCCCAAAGGTTGGGAACCACATCCCTTGGCATTTATAAATCAGGCAGCAGCCTCTAGATTAGTGGTTCCCAACCTTTAGGAGCCCATAGACTACTGAGGGAAAAATTGGAATCATCATGGACCACAAGTACCCCCTCATCCCCACCCTTTCCACCCAAAAAAATACAATTATATTTGTAATAATTAGAGATTTGTTAGAAATTTATTAAGTTTGTTATTTATAGAGAAGATTTGTGGCTTTTGTTGCCAGCTGTGGCTGTGGGCAGTCCATTCTCCGTCCTTTCTGGTGGTCTGCAGAGGAGTTGATGCTCAACGCGATGCTGGAATCATCTGTTGCTGATGAAATGCAATCTTTTTTTCTAGGACTTCACGGACCACTTCTCAGGGTCTCCCAGACCACCTGTGGTCCTTGGACCATGGGTTGGGAACCAATGCTCTAGGACCTCTAAAAAATTTGGGGACCACTGATCTAGCTCAGCACCTGAAATTAATCTCCAGCTTTACTACTAGAAAAAAATAACTACCACTTCTCTTTTACTTTTGTTCATGCCCAATTTACCACTGAGCACAGAACAGAGTAACTGCTGGACTTTGAATTTCTAAAAATGAGAGCATGGCCATGATTGACACTTCTTCAGTCCAGGAGACATCAAGACCCTGTTTAGCACCTATGGAGCGTAATCAACATGAGTCCACTTCACTCCTCTGCTAACTGGGCAAAGAGACATTATTCGGTGTTCCTCTTCTATTTAGTAGGAGAAGAGTAACTGTCCCTTTTCACCCCAGCGCAGCGTCTTTCCTAGTGACTGTTGCTGGTGTTCTGTATCTTTTTAGATTGTGAGCCCTTTTGGGATAGGGAGCTATTTAATTATTTGATTTTGTCCTTAAATAGTCTGTGAAATTTTTTTTGTTGAAAAGTGTATAATTACTCTTAATAATAATATGAAACCATTTGCTGCTGTACCTTGACCAGGTTTACAACTGAAACATACTAAGTTCCGAAGGAATAACTCAGAAAACATTTGTTATTCATTACCCATAAATGAATAAATTATACTTAGCTTCATGTTGCTGAATGTCTGTCCTTTAGTTTAACACCATCTTTCTGCACCACATGTGGTCCCATGATTTTTAAAAGTGGTTCATAAAGACTGTAATCATTAGGAGTGAATCCTTCTGTTACATATTAAAAGGCCTCTGAAAAATAAACCATGGGATTCCAACCAGATCAATGAATGCATATTAATATTTTCCACATAATCACATTTTAGCATAAATCATGTTTGCTTCATTAAATACAAACATGAATATACAGACAGGTGTGAATATATAATAGGAATATAATCGCTACAATAGCGCATTAATGTATTTATCATTTACTGTATTGCAGCTGTCTGTCAACAGGGGGCAGCTAAATTGGAAGACAACAAATATAACAAAATAAATACTATACAATACAGCAATTTGTAATATCAGTATAAAATCCATTCATAAAACAAACGGCACTAGAGACAAAATATAGAACATAGCATGAAACACAAAATACGCCCATAGATATTCCTAAAAACAATGTATAGCAAAACCACAGCCATGAAGAGATCCAGAACATTCCAGAATAAGAATCAACTCAAATTATTCTCAACTAGGAGAAGACCTTGCTAAATATTCATGTTTTCACCACCCATCCAAATGTCACAGACAGGTGATCAAACTTCAGAAGGAAATAAGTGTGGAAATCACAGAGAAACTACAGCCTGGCAAGTCTGTTCCTCACTTCTGACAGAAATGGGGCATGGAGTGGAGCCCATTCCAAAATGCAGTATGGCAAATATGCACATTGAGGAGGAGGAGATCTCTTAAAGTCTGCAGGCCTGGACGCCTTTAAAAGGGGATTGGACAAGTTTCTGGAGGAAAAATCCGTTACGGGTTACAAGCCATGATGTGTATGTGCAACCTCCTGATTTTAGAAATGGGCTATGTCAGAATGCCAGATGCAAGGGAGGGCACCAGGATGAGGTCTCTTGTTATCTGGTGTGCTCCCTGGGGCATTTGGTGGGCCGCTGTGAGATACATGAAGCTGGACTAGATGGGCCTATGGCCTGATCCAGTGGGGCTGTTCTTATCTTACAGCGGCCCACCAAATGCCCCAGGGAGCACACCAGATAACAAGAGACCTCCCCTTCTTGGATTTGATCTGCCTTCCCCTGTTCTGTCACCACCTCATTCTGCCTCCAAACATGCCTGTTCCACCTCCCCACTCCACTCATCTTCTCCACTGTCTTACCTGCCTTGGTGGGTGGCCAGTGATTCCCTAACATGCGCAGGAAGACCCTGGGATCCCTACCAGCACTCCAGCAGCACACTACTTTCAAGGCTGTTGAAAGCACCTTTTCAGTTGCCATCATGCAGGTAGCGCCGGTGGAACACTTGTCAGAGTAGACAATATTGAGATAAGACTGGCCACTGCCGTTTCCTATATTCCTTTAGCTGAGGTTGCATATAGGTATTAAAAAGAACAAGGTATGGGGACAAGGTGGAACCCTGAGGTTCTTCATAAGCCAGAGTTCAATAGGGACATAAATCAGGCTCAGCACAGATACTGAGAGACACCTCCAAGCCTGGGCTCCCTGGGCAGCTCAGAATTGGGCTGCCCGTTGTTACATTCTCTTTTAATATTCAAAACCAACGCTGTATTTTACTTTTTCTTACATGATCAATTTCTACCAAATTTCTTTTTCAAGCCTCCTGCTCTTCTTTTTTTTTAAAGTTTACATTAATTAAATTACTGTAGAAGACCACTATGATTTACACTCCTATATTAAAAGTGTAGGTTTTAAAATAAAAGTTGGACTTACATTTATAAGTCTGCAAGAATAATTTAGATGGACATTTACTTTCAGTAATGGGATGCTGAGGTTAAATGAAGGACTGTTTGATGGACAAAAACAGAATAATTCCTAATTCAATACTTCATTGAGAAGTGCAGATTATAAGGAATATGCCTCTCAGTCCTCTGTGTAGAAGGTTACAATGAAAATCTTTGGTTGTTGTCTTAAATTGCTACTATAATGAAAGTTACACATTCACCTCTTTCACTAGTACCTTATAGGACAACGCGGGTTACTGTTACTGTTCATCTCAACAGAATTCATTATCTGCTTCTACTTATTTTTTGTTCTCAGCTGAGACACGCCATCAAAGTACAACTTCGTTGATCAAGCGCTTAAGATCAAGTGGAGAATAATCTATGGCCAGATTTTGCCAAACTCTATTAGATTTATTTACTTATAAAATCAAGGTCATGCTAGTTTTAATTTTATCTTCAATGGAATGAGATTGTGAGCGCAGTCCTTTGCGCTGGCCCAGGAGCGCCGAAAAACGTGCCCTAAGGCATGTTTGCACCTCTTTGTGAGTCGGCTGGGCTGGCATAAGGTCATGCGCTGGCCTGCGGAGGCCAGATCCAGCCTACGTGCCAACAGTGAGCAGTGAGTTTGCCCCAGCCTCCCTAGGCCAGCATGGGGGTTTGGGGAAGGCATGGGGAAGGCAGAATGGAGATGCCCCAGGGCAGAGAGAGGGCAGGCTGGTGGGCAGACAAGTCTGGGGAGGTGAGTTAGACTAGGAACCGGCACTTAGGTCCGATCCTAACCCTCGTCCCTGTCCTTGTATAGTCAACCTTATACAGTTCACTCGGATTTGCACTACTGATTTCACTGACTCAAATCCAAGTACCCCCTAGGGCTGGCTGGGCATTACTGGGGGCAAGGAGACATAAATTCCCTTACTCCAACTTGTGCCACAGCCTGCACCTTACCTGTGCTGGACACAGCACAGTCTAGTCGGCCTGCCTGTTTCAGCTCAGGTTAGGAACGCGCTGTCCATCTGGTAGAGCAGCCATTTTCAACCTTTTTCAGCTGACGGCACACTGACAAGGCCCTAGAATTGTCAAGGCACACTACTAGTTTTTAATTACATTATTATGTTACAATTAATTTAATGAATAAAACTAAGGGCACAAGCCTAACCAGGTCTACTCAGAAGTAAGTCCTATTTTGTTCAATGGGGCTTACTCTCAGGAAAATGTAGTTAGGATTGCAGCCTTGGATCATTACATGATGATGAAAGAAATTCCCAAGAAACTTGGGAGAGGGAGGTGTTTGTGGTTTCTGGAAAGGAAGAACAATGTTTTAAAGCAGGTCTGTTCAAACTGTTATCAATTGATATGCTCTGATATGCCAGGAGGTGTTGGCAAAGAGAAACTGAGCATACTGCAGAAGGGGGGGGGGTTGAGCGGTAGTGAAGAGACGTGGCTGAAACAAGGTGCAGGATTTACTGGGGTGGGTGGGGGAGAGAGAATAATAATAATAACTAGGTATTTATATACTGCCTTTCTGGTCATTGGATTACTCCTCTGACTTTATTCAAGGTGGTTTACATAGGCAGGCATTTCTAAATTCCAGTGGTTCTCTCCTTCAAGAACCAACATTTCAGATGGATCTTCCTGGTTTGGTTTCACTTCTGGCCTCCAGTTCTCCCACGCAGGCTGACAAGCAGCTCCATCTCTCACATGGAGGGCAGCCAAGATGCTTCTTCCTCACACCAAGAGCAGGTGGAATCACTCAGCTTGGCTGGTCAGCTGCTTCAAGGTCTCACCCTTCTCAGCCATTCAGGGAGCTGCTGGTGTCCTGGCAACCTTCTGATGTTATCTTCAGGCTAACAGAGGCTCTACCCTCTAGACCAGGGGTGTCCAAACATTTTGGCAGGAGGGCTACATCATCTCTCTAATACTGTGTTGGGGGCCGGGGGGAAAAATAATTAATTTACATTTCAAATTTGAATAAATATACATATATGAATGTATTAGAGATGGAACTTACATGAATGAATGAAGGTCTTACAATAGGTCAAGGCCTATAAAAGGCCTTGCACAAAGCAAGACCAGGCTTTCCGTCACTGCCACTGCTGCATCACAGACGTGAAGCAGCAAGTAGTGGAGGGAGCCCTTGTCCCACAGCTCAGGTGAGAGGTCGAACAGTTGTCCTCACACTGAGAGCAGTTGCATCAGGCCAACATGGGCTCCAGCAAGTCTCCGGAGGGCCAGAGACTCATTGGAGACTGGGGGCTCCCCGCGGGCCGGATTGGGAGCCCCTGAGGGCCGCAAGTGGCCCCCGGGCCGGAGTTTGGGCACCCCTGCTCTAGACCCTCCTGCCTAGAATGGGAGGCAACTGACTCTGGACTTTGGAAGGTGGGGAAGAGGGAGGGGCAGTCAGAGGGGTTAACTGCAATTATGATGGGCGGATGTGTGTGCAGGAGGGGAGGAGATGGGGGGGGGGAAAGAAAAGCATTACTTGCCTGCTCATTTATCCAAGAAAGAGTGCGACCAAGCAAACCTCTGTATTGCTTGATGCAATCTGCGGAGCGTTCAGATTGCATCAAGCACTGCTTGACAATGGGGATCGCAGTCCCAATCCCCGTCATTAACTGGTACACAACTGTACTCTAAAGCAGTGATTTTCAACCTTTTTCATCTCAAGACACACTGACAAGGTGCTAAAACTGTCAAGGCACAACATCCGTTTTTTGAAAACTGATAAGGTGCACTGCAATGCTGGAAAGGGGGGCTCACATTCCCCCCAGTGGCCCTACTAACAAATAACCCTCCCCCAAACTCCTGTGGCACACATGCAGATCATTCACAGCACAGTAGTTGAAAAGCACTGCTCTTGAGACTTCTCATAAGCCTTGAGATAGTTCACAATTTAACAGGATTGTTCAATCTATTAATGGTCATTGACTAGAACAGTGATTCCCAAACTTTTTAGAGGCCCTAGAGGCTGCTGCCTGATTTACAAACAGCAAGGGGTGTGACTATAACGGTGACTGGGCAGCAGTTTGTTTAACCCTTGATGCACATAGCTCTAATCTGCCTGGTCAGTTTCATAGACCACCAAAAATTGGGTTACACCCCACTGTGGGTCCAGGACCCACAGTCTGGGAACTGCTGGACTAGAATATTTGTCTAGAAGGAAGAGTCCCACAGACAAATGTGATGAAAAGAATTTCAATTTAGTCAGATGGATGTTGGCAACCTTCAGTCTCGAAAGACTATGGTATCGTGCGCTAAATGGTGGTTCTGGAACAGCATCTAGTGTGGCTGAAAAGGCCGGTTTGGGAGTGACAATCCCTTCCACACTAGGAGCAAGTGCAGTCTGTCCCTGGTCTGTCTCCCTGGCTATGGACCTTCCTTCTTTGCCTCTTTGCCTCAGTCTGTTGGCCAAGTGCCTCTTCAAACTGGAAGAGGCCATGCTGCACAGCCTGCCTCCAAGTGGGCCGCTCAGAGGCCAGGGTTTCCCACCTGTTGAGGTCCACTCCTAAGGCCTTCAGATCCCTCTTGCAGATGTCCTTGTATCACAATTTAGTCAGATGGAACCTCCTTAACACAGGTTGTCTTGTACCTTGCACTCTCTCTGCATGTTCTGTGCACTAGTCACCCACACTTTAAGATGGGTGAAAGAGAGCTTCTGTGACCAGATTTTGCCATCACATGTTACATTTACTCGTCACATTTGCACATCACATTTGCTCATACACAGAGCCCACTTTTTTCACTTTATGAACACAGTTTGCACCACCCTTCAGCCAATTTCCAAAACCTTGATAGAGACACTACAAATTGTGACCACAATGTCACTTCATTATGTTTTTCCATTATGTGGTAATTGAGTTCACCTCACTTCTTTTCTTATTAGGCTTCACACTGTCACTTTGTGAGTCACTCAGGGAAGAGAAAAGTCATACCACAACCAGTTCACATCTTTCCATCTGCAAATAGTAGTGTCAATCACCCTAGGTTTCAGCAAAACTTATACAGTCCTAAAAAATAATATTAGCAATGTTGTGTTCCATGGTCATGTTCATAAACAGACTCAAATAACAACCATCAACTATGTGGATCTGAAGTTATTGTTCACAGGATCAAGTATTGTTAGTCATTGTTATTTCTTTGTGTTGTGAGCAGACATAATTTTGTAATGGCTTCTGTTTATGTTTTCATTTTGATAGGAAAGATTATTCAAGATAATCTTTTTGTCCCGTGGTGTTAGTTCAGCAATCCCAGTCTAGGACAAGGTTATGGTGGTCACCCTAAAAGTCTTATTCTGCCGGTGCGCACCTTTGTAAAATTTGATTTTGGCTGAATTGCAGATGGACATGTTTTTCCTTCTGAAAATGAAGGACAGTTCCTGAGACCACCAACAGATAGGTCATCTCTCAGCATGATGGCTCCTAGAATTTTCGAGCAGGTTGCATGCATAAAGACAAGCACCACATCAAAAGAATCTCGCAGGCTGTTGAAACTCTAAGACCTTGATGTCCTTGGCCTGCTGATGACTTACAGGAGGCATAAATATGCTTTGGGGATTGGGAGAGAAAGCCTAGCATGTGCAGATCTTCAATTGTCAATTAGAAAGCATCACTGAAGCTGTAACAAACACACCAAGGGCATGTTTGCCTGTGAAGGGAAAGATGAAAATAGACAGTCCCCAATGACTTGTATGAGATCTGTAATTCATGACACTTGGGGCTCCATATCCTCCCAAAATGATTACATCTGAAGTTGTGGCATTTCTTTATGCTCCAGTAATCAAGGAAAAAATCCCTCAGAAAATACTTTGTTAATAAAGTAGTATTTATAATGACATTTACATTCACTTCTTTGATGAAGCAGAACCATATGGCATTAGCCAGAAGCAGAAGTGGAGACTTTCATATTCGATCTTCTTGTCTTCCCATCAATCATCTTTGGTCTTACTGGGGTACCCTTCAGTACACTTTCCAGGTAAGTTCTTTATGCACATTAAACTTCTCAAAGTGAAAGACTTGCAAATGCCTTACCGGGCTGATGCTGTTAAACACATGTTGTGTTTAATTCTACGATGTCTAGGTGATAGAATCAAATGGCTATAAACCGAAGGTATGTTTGTCATATTATCAACAGGACTAATTGTTAAAGAGAGAAAATTAATTAAAAAAGGTTTCCAGTTGATCTGCTTGCAGTTTGGGTAGCAAAGTGCAAACTCATTTCATAATCAGGTAGCCTTATCTTTTCTCCTTGGAAGAAAACAAGATCAAGATCAACTCATTAGCTTGCTGAATAAGTTGAAGGTTGAGGTTTTTTTTTATTATTAATAGGGAATTCTGACAAGGAACATTCTTAAATGCACATCGGAAGTGGAAGCACATCAGGCATACTTTTTAAAGCACTGCAATTAATCTAGAGGGTTTTTTTTTTTTCCTTTAAAGGTGATTTTCACTTTTGGGTGAAAGAGTAAATTTATTTATTCTAGGCAAGAGGATGTTATACACAAACAACCGCTTTGTGATGAACCAGATTGTTTTAAGCGATACATCTTTTTCAGATAGTGGCAATACACCCTTATGAAGTATAAAGGTTTTCAAAGACATGAATGTGTCAGGATAAATGTAGAATCTTTGGATACTGCAGAACAATCAGACATCCTAGACAGTGGCTCATTCATATTTGTTTTCAGGAAGGCATGCACAATTAAATTACTAAAGTGGAACAAACATTTTAATTAAAGGTAAGCAGGAAAAATATTCTTATGTTTTCAGGGTTGTTTTCACTTTCATCCAAAAATGCCTTATGTGAAAATCCCCTTTTTTCCTTTTAGTTGTGATTTTCTCTCTATATTTGGTTATGTTACTATGGACTAAAATATCATGCAGGCTAAACTTCTCACACAGGCCACATTTCCAAAACTCTGGTCAAGTCACAAGCTCATGGTTACACAACCACCACCTCCCCATGGTCACACATTATGGGAGGAAGTCTGGCATCTTAAATCATTGTTTAAGTGTCACCTACATTACTGTATTCATTGTAACACAATCACTGTTTAAGAACTGTATGCAAAAGTGTCTCCTAACCCAATCACTGTTTACATACTGTAGGCAAACTTGAACTGCCTTCTTGTGTTGCTGATTCATTGTATTGTTTAAGTTCCCCTATCTAGGAAGCCAGCCATTGACCCCATTGAATTTTACTGATAACTGACATCCTGATCCTTTCAATGTTTTACAAACTCCAAGCACCCTGCTGTGTGGTAGTAATCAAGCTATCATCCAGCTCAGCACTGTCTGCAAACCCCTTTTAGGTGAGGGCTTCCTCTCACATGCTCGGGCTCTCTCTCCAAGGACCAACACATCTGTGTTGTGTCAGAGGGTCCTCTTCACAGGACTCTTCCCCCCCAACTGCTCTATAGGACAGGTAACTATCTTGCGCCTGGAACTTTTTCCCTTCTCCCCCCCCTTTTTTCTCCCCTTCTCTCCCCATCTTTAGTTAGCAGCTGGGATTGGCAGATCAGGGACCCCTAAAATCCTTCCCTACAACCTTTCCTTTTTCTAATTTCCTCAGATGCACCAAATACTCTTTACACGCAACCACCATTAAAGATAGGTACATTGGATTCAAGTATTAGGACCAAGAAACGTACACTTATCATTTTTCTATGTGCATTATGTTTACCTTTGTGCTTTTGTAATAAAACTATAATCTTTTATTAAAAGTTATCTTTCTCTCAGTCTCCTCTTTAAGCTAAAGGGAATTTCTCTGCAATACGCCATCTTGTTATCCAGCCTATGACCCTAAGGTTCCAATAAGGGCAGTGCAATAATTCCCCTAAACAAAACAGCCCTTTTGGTAACAGGCTTTCTGGAGAAGGTACTTCTGGCTGGGGACAAAATAAGTGGTGGATTAGCACACATCACAGATCAGCGGTAAATATAATTGTATAATTCATTTCAAGATATTTTTAAAAGTCAACAGTATTTATTCCGTTTCTGACTTTTAGTGATAGCTTCTTAAATCGACAACAGTTGTAGCAGCTTTTTACTAGCGTGGATTCCCCCCCCCCCCGTACTTATAGTAAGTTTAAGTTGTCATATGCAACTTACAATACACCCTTGTATGTCTGTGTATCTACTTTATTGGAAGTTGGTATCGTTGTCTCCAGACCTATTCTCAAGTACGTATGCATACGATTATGTACAGAAACTTTACTTTTCCTGACTTGTAATTTGTAACATGTAACTTTAAGTGAGATAGATTAACCCACCTGTATTGACACATGCTTGTTTCAGAAATTGTGTAGCTGGAGAAATACAGGTGATTATAAAGACTTTGTTCTTTAACAAATGAACTCCACAAGATTCATAACAAAAACACCGTCACATTGTTTCATCCCTGGTGGCACCCTTTTAAAAAGCAGCATTGATTTCTGTTTAATTTTGATTAAGATTCACCTGTCGTAAAGAATAGATATTTAAGATACCTGACTCGCTTTAAAGTCTATGGATTTCAGTTTCAAAACTAATTGGTTTTCTCCAGGATACTGAACTGTCGATGGTAGGATGACCAGATGCAAAAGAAGACAGGATCTCTGTAAGTTAAACAGATGCACAGAAGAATTTTAGCTAGAAACGTAGCAAGTGTTCTACCTGAGGAACTTGAGATATTGAATTCCTTTCCTTGACTGTTTTGGAGAAGAAACAGGATGAGCGTGAATGTACTCATACAATGCACACAACAGAATATTTGTTCCCTTACCCAGAGGAGACCTGCAACTGCCCCTCCCCAGCAAGATGTAGTGCAAGCTGTTCTGGCATGGCTGCATCTGTGTGGGGAGGATAGGATTGGGCCCTGAGGCACTGGTCCTAGTGCCAGCGCGGAGCTGCAGCACCAGTGCAGGGTGTCACAAATATGCCTTAACACATGTCTGTGACAGCCTGCATGGAGTCAGTGCTGGCACCAGCCCAGTGCTGAGCTTAGTGCTGGACAGATACCGCCCAGAGCATGGTATGAGCTCTGTGTGGCAGTGAGGGCCTTCGGGGTGGAGGAAGTGTTCTGGGGCAGGGGGAGGATGGGGCGGGGTAGGAACCAGAGAGTGAGGGGAAGTTGCTTCCCCCAACATGGGGTGGGAGGGGGGTGTTGCTGAAAAGCCTAACGAGGGCTCCTCCCACTGCACCAGTAAAATATCCAGTGCAAAATAGAGGAGATCCATTGAGGCCCCTGTGCCCTTACTTGGAGGAAGGGGATTAAAGTCCCCTTCCCCTGAGGAGGCCAACATCCAACTAAAATTGTTGGGGACAACAATTGGGGATATCCACTAAAATTGAGTGTTGAGAGAGTTAGAACAGACAAAAGAAAATATTTCTTTACTCAGTGTGTGGTTGGTCTGTGGAACTCCTTGCCACAGGATGTGGTGATGGCGTCTAGCCTAGACGCCTTTAAAAGGGGATTGGACAAGTTTCTGGAGGAAAAATCCATTACGGGGTGCAAGCCATGATGTGTATGCGCAACCTCCTGATTTTAGAGATGGGTTATGTCAGAATGCCAGATGCAAGGGAGGGTACCAGGATGAGGTCTCTTGTTATCAGGTGTGCTCCCTGGGGCATTTGGTGGGCCGCTGTGAGATACAGGAAGCTGGACTAGATGGGCCTATGGCCTAATCCAGTGGGGCTGTTCTTATGTTTTTATGTTCTTATGTTCTTATGAGGCCTCTGGCAGCCCTGGCAGTGCTGCTGGATAAAGAAGTAGCTATTTTGGTGCTGCTACACCGGCAGAATTGCAAGGCATGGGATTGGGCTGCCTGTCGAAGAAACAAAGGCAATTTGGAACATCAACCATGAGGCTTGAGGAGTGAAACATGGCTTATTTTCATCAGTCAGAATTTTAAAATACTGTTTTATAAACCTTGATTGCCTTGATCTGAGAGGTATCAAAATATACAAAGTAAAGTAAGGAAGTTGGTTATAGAGAGGACATAAATGAGATACTGCATGCAGATGAGGAGCATGCTGCCATCAAAATGTGGGTAGAAACTTTACAAACTCATCATTCCATTTCAGAACTGTGATGAACAGCAAAACCTTTGAAGGGAAACGGTAAACACTGTGGTCTACTGACTAGCTGAATGATACCTGAACAGTTTACTGAAATATGTCAAAACTTCATAGTGCAGTGGAATTTCATTTTCACATTTAGGTGGTTTTAGTAGAAAGGAGTCTGGAATCAAAATAATCAACCTGCTGTTTTCAAGGACTACTTTGGAATAGTCCTGTAGATGTTGTTCAAGCATGATGTGTCAGTGTCCTCCGGTTTCCTCAACCCACTGCTTTTGTTTAGTGGCTTGTGGTCTAATTTATTTTGTAGAATGAATCCCTGCTAACTCGGTAAAGAAGCACCTTTCAAAGTGGTGGCTGTCCTAGATTTAGCAGCTGGAGAGCAAGTGTTCCTCTTGCCCTCTCAAGGGCTGTTTGCCAGTATCACCCTTGGAACCCACTTTAGATTATAAATCTTGGGGCTATAGGACCCTTTCCTTATTCTTTGCTATGTAAATCATTTTGAGAAATGTTTGTTGTGCATGAAAAGTTTTAGATAGATAGATATTCTATTAATAATAAATGATTTCATTGCTGTTATAAGTGTTAATTTGTTAGTACACGAACTGATATATACTCATATATATATGTATATGTATGTGTGTGTGTGTGTGTGTGTACACACACACATATACATGTGTGTGCACACACATGCAAATGGGTATATACACATCTCCGGACATGACCAGCATCTCCGGTCACATCCAAAGGTCATAGTGGACCAGACGTGTGGATTTGCTTTTGAGGGGCAGGGTGTCTGGGAATGGGTCCCCCATGGATACCCAACTGTATTAATTAATTTGAAATATACATTCTGGTTGTCACTATTGCGTTTACTGTTTTAACTGTGTAAGAAACCTTAAGGTGGGATTACATGACCATTATCCTTGACTCTTTCTTCCCATTTTGATGTGGCTTATGGGAATTCTATGTAACTCAATCCTGTGCTGGGGGTTACACAGAGAAGTCTGGGAAAGACCCCTGCCTGAAAATCAGTCAGTACAGAAAATATAGTACAGACAATCAATACTTCAGTGATCTCACTTATTAGAAGTCCTATTTAATTATACAGAAAGTCGTTCTGTTAAACCGGGAGCACAAGACGTTTCTATCTGGAAAAGCCTAGGGTCCAATCCTATCCAACTTTTCAGCACCGGTGCAACCACAATGCAGCCCTGAGCTAAGGGAACAAAGGCTTCCTTACCTTGAGGAGCCCTCTGTAACTGCCTCCCCACCACCGGATGCAGCACATGCCTCATTGGCATGGTTGCACTGGCACTGAAAAATTGGATGAGATTGGGTCCCTAGTTCCATAGCTAATACAAGCATCCTTTTCCCATACTAGATTTGCATTCTGTATGTTTTGTATCAGCCATTCTTTTATTTGCCTTCGGGATACCTTGAAAACAGAAAGCAATGTCTTTCTGTCTTTTACAGGCTCTGTTACGCAGCAAAGAAAGACAGCTGCCTTCGTCTTTTTTTTTTTCTCCTTTTTTTTTTTATAACACTCATAACCCCATCTCACACTTCTTGTTACTGAATTTGCACCTTGGTGACAGTGGCAGAAGCTCCTGTGGTGGGCCAATCTGAAGATAGTTTTCTGACCTGTCAGTGCAGTACCCTTGGAACTTGGAGAATCACAGCTGGTAACAAAAACACATACTCAGTATGTAAGGCATAGTGCAAACATGGGTGATCCGTCAGGACTTTCGGTGCCCTGAAAGAAATGGAAGCTGTTCAAAGATCTGCTCTTGCCTTTCATTTCAACATACTTGCTCAAAAGAAGTTCTGGGTGGACTGTGCCAATATAATGGAAAAGTCTGCTAATAATAAAAATAATTTTTAAAAACCCTCCCTGATCAATCTTATTTGAGATGCAATTGTTGTAGAAATTTTCTTTCAGCTTTATGTTTCTCACTTGGAAATTATGGGACTTGATCAATAGTTACCAAGAGAGCTTTTTTATTAATTCTATTATGGGTGAAAAATTGTACGTATATGTTGAATATTAAAACTATCTTCCATCTGAGCCCAGAAATGCTTTGAGTTTAATATTTCAAATTCAGATTCAGAGACCTCTGTCACCAAAGGTCTACAAAACTCTTAGCGCTGTCAATAGAGAAGAAAATCACTTTGCTGAGGAAAGGGTTGGATTTTTGTGATAACACAGATTTCTGCAAATCTCCCTGCACAGGTGGGGGCTGGACCGGCAGCGGGGGCATGGCCCCTGTCATCGCTGGCTTCCCAGACGGTGGTGCAGGGGGCTCCATTACTCTCTCCCATGCTGTATGGGGAGGAAGCCCTCCCGCTTGGGGATCACTTGGCCCCTGCGGTTAAGGAGAAGATATGGAAAGGTGAGTATGTGGATCTCTTCAGCCTTCTGCACAGGGAGCCAGAGAGCAAGGCGAGCCAGTACACTCAGGAGCAGCAGACTGTGCGTAAGCCCAAGATCAATCTCAATTGGACCAATTAGTTGACAGGGTTTACCATTTACATGGGTGTTGTTCTGCAAAAGGATTTTTCCAAGGGCCCTGTGCTAGCAAAGTATCTGGACTTGATCCACCGTGCTTTTAGGGGGTACTCAGGTTCTGGTTGGTTGGGGCATGATGAACATGCGTGTTCCGCATGCACGTGGAACTAACCCTCACCTTTCCTAGGAGAGGAAGAACTCGGAACTGTGGATTCAGCTCGTGATTCCGGGTGGCGCCACTGGGGGTGAGTGGTCTGACAGTGGACATTTGATTGGCAAAAGCTCTAGCTCTCGCTTTGCAGGAACGGAGCAGATGGGGGCGGCAGCCAGCAGATTCAATCCCCGTGAGTTTGCTATGAGTATGTCTTCTCTGGGCATTGTTCCAGAGCGAGTTGTGCGTTCCAGCACACTTGCAGCCTGTGTGGCGCAAGCCACCCAATCGCCTCCTGTCCAAAGGGGAAAGGGGGCATGAGAGGGGGAGGCCGAATCTTGGGTCACAGGAGGGGAGGAGGTTCGAGCAACAGCACCATTTCCAAAGGGGCCAAGTCCAATTAGACTAGCAGAGAGGCTGCTAGGTGACTACCCTGATCGCTCAGCGGCAGCGTTCCTCTGGGATGGATTCGCCTAGGGTTTTCATATTCACTCCCCACACCACAAGGGGGTGAGCTTAGCTCGGAACCTGAGGTCAGTCAGGGGTATGGAAGACATTGTTCAATGAAAAATTGCAAAGGAGGTGGGGTTGGGGCGAGTTTGGGGCCCCTTCCCTACCCCCCCACCCAACCTCAAGGTTTCCCCGCTGAGGGTGGTGCCTAAAAAAGCCCCAGGGGAGTACTGCCTCATTCTCCATTGTCCTGCCCTGCAAGGACATCAGTGAACAATGGCATTCCCAGCCAGCTCTTCACGGTCCAGTACACCTCCTTTGACCAGGCAGTCCACATTTTGAGATGCTGTGGGCCGGGAGCTCTTATGGCGAAATGCGGCATCGAGTCTGCTTTTCGCTTGCTCCCGGAGCATCCACAGGATTTTTGCCTGTTGGGTTTTACCTTTGGGGGGCAGTTTTAGTTGGACCAGTTGCTACCGAAGGCGCGTTCCCTGAGTCTGGCATCCTCTTTTGGGGTCGCTGGTGTGCTGCACCGTGGCCCCAGAGCTGGGTGCAGGATGGCATTATGGCTGACCTTACTTTCTTGGAGCTTTTCCTGGTGCACATCTGGGAACGGGAGTTCCAGAATGCCACGGTGCGCTTCTGGTGCAACAACCAGGGGTTGTGGCAGTGGTGAACTCCATGTCTTCCAAATCCCCCAGGGGCATGACCCTGGTGTGGCAGTTTGTACTGCAGTGCCTATGCATCAACACCTTGTGGGTGCCAGGAGGCATTTCACTTACGCTCAGGAGGTCTAAGACAGACCAGAGGGGCCTGGGGCTTACTGTGTTTCTTAAGGAGGTGGCGGGGATGCTTCTGTGCCTAATTAAGGCACTGCAGGAATGCTTAGCGAGCTCCGGGGAGCAGGTGGGAGCCCTGTTTCAACATATGGATGGCTCTCCTTTGACCCTTTTCCAGTTTAGGTCAGTTTTCTCATGCGCCCTGGTGGCTTTTGGGTTGCAGCTGAGGGATTTCAGTCTGCACTCCCTCCGCATCCCCCAGGTTAGGGGGGGGAGCAGCGTCAAAAGGGGATTGCCTTGCAATAACTTCTCTGCTTTTACCCTGCAGGACGCTGTGGTAGCCCAGTTCACGTGTTGATCTGTGGCCACTCCATTGTCTTTTGGGCCCACAAGAGGGCGGCCGTGAGCTCTCTTGGATCCCACCTAGGCCTCAGCCCCGCAGTATGCGTTACCTGGTTGGCCAGGCGGGGGATGAGGTGGGGCCAGCTGCTGCCCGCATTGGTGGAATTCCTGAGTAAGAACTCCCCACCTGATATATTTGTGTTTGTGCTTCACTTGGGCGAAAATGACCTATGCAGGATGTCCGGTCTGTCTCTGAGGATCGGGGCATGCGAGGACATTGCTACCCTTCAGGGTTGGCTGCCCGGCACCACGCTGGTATGCTCCGACTTCCTGCAACGTCGGGTATGGTGCGGGGCTGGCTGCTGCGCTAAGATTGAGAGGATGCGCAGGAAGGTCACCAGGGAAATTGGCCAGTTTGTGTCCCGCATTGGCGGCCAGGTTGTATTGCATCCTGCAATAGTCTTTTTGCTACCTTACCTGTACAGGGGCAATGGTGTGCACTTGTCAGAAGAAGGGGAGGACATATTTCTGCGGGACCTGCGGGATAGCCCCTGGTTGGGAGCGGGGGGTCAAGTGCTAGGCTGACCCCTCCTGGTGGCAGGTGGTGCGGGTTAGGAGGCGTGAAATGGACTTTGGTGTGCACCTTCAGGTGGCATAGGCAGGGCAGAACCCAATTGCAGTCCTCAGGGGCTAGGCGGCACAAGGACATAGATGGGGCCCTGGTTGGGGCCGCGGGGGCCGCCTAAGAAGCTCAGAGGCTCTAGGTGGCACAGCCCACGGTCCGGCTGCCTTCCCCTTAAGGGACAGACCTGGATGAGCCTGCACCGCCTAAGAATGGGGCGTGGCTTGGAGTCGGGCGCATGCCAGCCTGGGGGCAGACGTGGTCTGGTACCGCCCAGTGGTCCCGCCTCCGCACCACAGGGGACTTCGCTGCCTCAGATGCTGCAGGTCTCAGCCTCCCCTTCTGTTGTAACTGCTAATAAAGTGGCCCTTTCTCCCATATCTGTTGTCTCGAGTGTTCCTTGGATGGTGCGCAAACAAAGAGCAGTTTGCATTTGGAAAGGGCACGGAGAGGAAAGAGGGAGAGAGTGTCAGTTGGAAAAATAACCATTTCACCAGCCAACCCACCGTAAAATTGGAAGTGAGCAGCAGTGTTCAGGTTTGTCCCAAATAATTCTCTGGGGAGAGGAACATCCAAATGGACCCTAACTGTGCAGTTCTAATATTGCTGGAGCCCAAGCCTATGCATGTCTATTCAGATGTCAGTTCCATTACAGTCAATGGGATTTACTCCTAGGTAAGTGTGTGTAGGATTGAAGTCCTAGTAAAGAAACCATGTAATTAGGGAAATACAGATTAGAAGTTCTATGCTCCCCAGCTGAAGGGTAGAGCATTGCCACGGCTGCGCAGAATGGCCAGTGGGGCAAGAACTCTGAGGCAAGTGGAAGTGTGAGTACAGTACTTACCATGCTGCCCCCTATAGATGCACCAGAGAGAGAGAGAGAGAGAGAGAGAGAGAGAGACTTCCTAGATTCCATTGAAATTAGCAAGACAGATAGCAGGTATTCTGCCTGCAGTCAGATTCCCTTGTTTTTTTCTCACTTAAGCAGCATTTGTACATTGGCAAGAAAGCAAATATTGTGAAGCCATCCATATCTTCAGTGCTCTGTTCTCCAAAGGATTAAACCCTACAGCAATTCTTTCCTTTAGGAAAAATTGGGAACCCCTGGGAATCATGGGAAAATTGGGAATCGTGAGGCACTTTGGTTTTGTCCCCACATATAGTTTGATTCTCATTTATCTGTTACGGTTAAAAGCTTCCAGATTGAGAATTTTTCATATTCAAAAATTAATTTGTGGCAGACAGATATGAATGTAGCACTAGATTCTACTATTTGAACTATGGAATGAAATAATTTTCCAAAACAAATACTTCTCTGTGCTTCTTGGAGGGACAGCAGGCAAATATTCGTGTTGATATGATGTTGCACGATCCATGCATATTGCACTTGACATGGAGTGAACGGATAGGTCCCTGCCCTGAAGAACCTGCAACCCAGATATTAGCACAATGCAAACACAGAAGAAAGAAGGATGGAGGTGGGTAGATAGGAGGCATATGTGGTCCTTTCGGTTTCATGTACTTAATCTTAGTTACTAATATTTCTATAATTTAGCCAGAAACCATTCCCTTAAAAAAAATTCTTCTAATCCTAATTAAGTGATCAGTGATGCCATATGCATTGATAGTATTCCTTGACCATTCCTCCATTCCCTCTTTGGCCCACCTACTATAATTTACAAAAAATAAAATGCAGAAAAGGTGAGCAGAAGGACCTCAGTGAAGCAGCTGCTGATGAAAGTATGTTAGTGTCACATGCTGGATCATGTTTTATTGCTTTGCCTGTTAAGCTGTAAAATCCTTAGGTGCTGCTGGAGTAATTCAATCAAATAAAGTGAAAGTAATATTGATGAAGACCCTTTCATTTTTATAGGCCCATAAACATAACGGAGTGAATGCCAACGCAGATTTTTAAAAACTATGAAGATGTTGGTGCAATAATCTTAAATATTGAAAGGAAGAATATCAATCATACATTTGCCAATGGGTGTACACTTGGCTGGCCTTGGATTCAGGAAGTAAAATATCTACTCTCTATTAATACAGCCTGTTCCTTTTATCAGGTTCTTGCTTTTGCAGGGTCTTTATTTTTCCAGTGCAGTACTCAATGGGCTTGTGAGAGAGGTGCGTGGATGCCTCTGGAACAAATGGGTTGTACAGTAAATATAGAATATGAATCTTAAATATAGAAATATTCAGTGCCATACTGAAGGGGATTCCATGGTAGTTTAAAGATTCCTCCTTCATTCCTTCCTATGTGTGTGAGAGAACAGGCAATGTGTATGCTGCTTATAGTTATTCTACATACCAATATTGATAATATTGATAATCTGTCCAATTAAACGGTTAAGGCCCAAATTCTAATCAATTCTTTTGTATTCCAGCAATGACACAACTGTGCCAATGGGGCATGTGCTGCATCCTGCAGTTGGGTGGCAGTCACAGAGGCCTCCTCAAGGTAAGAGAATGTTTGTTCCCTTACCTCAAAGCTGCATTGCCCCTTACCTCAGTGCTTGAAAGTTGGTTAGGATTGTGCCCTAAATGTTTTCAAATTGATTAGTGTTACTGAATTTTTAAAACTGTGCAGACTAATGACAACTGGTTAATTCTGGAATACAAAAGAGTGCAAGGAAATGACAATTGTACAGAAACGTTTGGCTTCTTCTGAGCATAGTAAGTCTATTTTTGTTTAAGGGCACAATCCTAACCCCCTATGTCAGTGCTTTCCAGCAGTGACATAAGGGCAGTGCAGCTCTGGGGTAAGGAAACAAACATTCCCTTACTTTGAGGAGGCCCCCGTGAGTGACACCCAACTACAGGATGCAGCACACGTCCCACTGGCACTGCTATGCCAGTGCTGGAAAGCACTGACATAAGGGATTAGGATTGCACCCTAAATAATACATGTCCACACTTTTCCTTCCCATTAGGGAGGTACTCCAAGAGGGTAACAATGCCAATTACAAACAAAGCTTAAAAAAAAAAAAAAAAAAGCAAACACATACACATTCACATGCACACACAACCTGCCATGTCGTTATTTGTGATGCTGGTTGATGCAAATTTGATGTTTGGATATTACAAAATGTCTACTCAAAACCACGTATTCCCCCCAAGGATAATACTTTTCATGTCACTTGGAATTATCCAGTGTTTCATTTTCAGTGCTTACAATGCAATCCAAACTACTCCCTGAGTCAGCGCAGCCATCCCTGTGCTGGCTCAGAATGTCGCAAATGTGATGCAAGGAATGTTTCTGACTACTTGTGAGCCCAGCTGCACCAGCTCAAAGGCCTGTGCCAGCCTGCTGGTGCTGCACCCAGGAGCAGCACTGGATGAAGCAGGTAGGTTTGCACTGAGCAGTTTATGGGCATGGAGAAGGTGGCAGGGAGCCGGGGAGGGGGCATTTCTGGGTGGTGGAGGGCAGAATCGGCAGAGGCATTCATTGCATCCTAATCCCCTTCATGGTCCTCCCGGAATTACACCTGGCTTTCCAGATTTGCACCAGTGAATAGCTGGCACAGATCTGAGAAGCTTCCTAGGGCAGGCTGGGACTTCTTACCCTACGGAGACCTCCAGTTGCCTCCTAACCTGTGCTGTATACAGTGTGGGCCAGGGAGCCTGGCTGTGCCAGCTCAGGTTAGGATTGGGCTGTTAATGGAGAATTGAATTTCTCTCATCTCTTTTTCGAAAATGAGGTTTAAAAAATAGCCATATTCTACATTAACAAGGTCATTTTTACAATACATACTTAAGAGTAGGGGGGTATGTGGCTTTAATCCTCCATTTGTCCTTTTGTTTGTGCAGCATGTTGCACTCATCAGAAAGTGTTTGCGTGTTGTGATTTAACCTCAGGTTGTCTAGCTACTTGCAAAAACCATATGGTTAATGTTGGCTGTAATAGAACTTGGAAGTTGTTTCGTGGAATTCACAATTCGGAATATTGTTAAGGTGATCAGGGTTTTTTCTTTGTCAACTGCCTTTCTCCATATTCCCCAAACAGCAGACGTTACTGGCAAATGTTCACATCAATGACAGGGATGTGGTGTTTTCAGGAAAATGTCTACCAGAGCTCTTGTGTCTTTAAAAGCCGAAAGAGGATCTGCCAAGAAAAATGTCTTTGTGTAAAGCTCTTTCTGCATCTCTGCATTGTGGGAAAACTTTCATCCACTGAATTTCTGCTTGGCACTATTTTGCTAAAAGCACAGGAACCCTGTCAGGAAAAAAAAATGACAATGCTAGGGAAACATTTCTATAATTTATCAGAAAGAAATCCGAGGTGCTTAAAGAATAGGGTTGCCAACTTTTCAACTGGCCTCTGCTCTTGTGTATTTAATACAAGCCTGGCACGCAACAATGAGCAGTTGCCTTTATCTCTGTTCTGTAAAAAAACGTCACCTGCTAATTCATGCATAGAAAAGAATCCTCATCAATCTGATGACATGTACTCTAGTCCTTGCTTATAAGATGTCACAAGATTTGTATTGTTTCTGTTGCAAGAGACAATGGAGCCTAACCAGCTATAGATACTAACTCGGCTCCCGCTGTTTTTCATTGCATTAGGTCCTGAGGTTGTGATCTTTAAACCGCTTATTCCACAATAATTCCATTTGCTTTCACTTGAGTAATTTTCCTGAGAGTTCTATAGAAATAAGCTTTATTTAAATTTTGTTCCTTAAAAAAATCAAGTACATATAACTGCCTTTTTATGCCAATGAAAACATATTACAAATAATTTGCCAATTAATACATGGCTGGTGTAATGGCATGGGAGAAGATACATTGCTGATTGTATCTTTCCTCGACAGTGATGGCATAAGTGCCTGAAATCATATAGCTGCTCGAAGATGTCAAGGTATTAGGCAACATTTAGCAACAAATGCTTATTAAACTGTCAACCTCTTGGAAGAAGTTCACAGGGCACAGAGTTTCACTTCACTTTCCAATGTGTCTCATTTTATGTGCTGTTTTAATTAAAAAGCAATCACAACCAGTGTGCGCAACAGAAGACGTTTACTGTGCCAAAATCATCCAATGGCAAAACAATCATTTGAGACCAATTTATCTATAAACTCAGTGCGGCAGTAGATTGATGATAATACGAGACTTGGGCCCCAATCCTTCCCTCCCTGACAATGCAGCTGTGTTGCTGAAGCATGTACTGCATTTTTTGCAGGGAGGGAGGGGAGTGGAGAGCCCCATACATGTCTTCTGGGTAAGAGAACATTTCTTTCCTTACCTGAGGGTAAGTCTCCAGCATCAGAATGGGTCTACTCAGACCTGCACTGGTGATTTTGCTGGTGCAAGTCCAAATGGACCTGGAAAGGTAGATCAAGAACCTGAAGGGGGATAGAATATTAATGGTACTACTGCCTCCATTACATCCCCCTTCCAGCCCTCGTCCTGGAAGGACACACTCCAGCCCAATCAAGTGGAGGAAATCAAGTTTGAAAACAAAAGTGAATTATCCACTTTATTGATTTAAAAAAAAAAACACAACTAGCCAGCATTTACAGAGTAAATGCATATGTTTAATACTGAAGTCTTTAGAGGAATTGTTGGAAAGGAAGGAAGGAAGGAAGGAAGGAAGGAAGGAAGGAAGGAAGGAAGGAAGGAAGGAAGGAAGGAAGGTCAAACTGGCTGATGGTCCATTCACTTAAGATGGCCTACCCAGCCAGGCTGACCCCCATTATACCCTCCAGTATTTATCAGTTGCTCTGGATTTCCCCCACATCCACCAGTTCGAGAACAGAACTTTGCCCCAGGGCCTATAGAGCCCGTGATATGTGTGAGTGTGTGTGGGGGGAGGGGCGAGAGTTGAGCTTTTCAACTGTGTGAAGTGTTGTCCTATTTGGGGGTTGAAGACCAGCCCAAGAGAATGCGGACTTCTACTTCAAAGAGTGGAGATTCAAGCGAGCAGGAGCTGGATCCGTGATTTAACTCAGATTTGTCCACTAGGATTAAGGCATGACAAGAGATGTCAACCGGGTCGTCAGTGGTCTTTAAGGCTTCCTACAAAGCTAAAACTTCTGTCTGAAAAATATTTATCTTTTTAACCTGTTGCTAAGTCTGCCTCCATAGATTTTCTTTTTGAATGGAAAGCCATCTAAGATGGACAAGTTATCGTATATAAAAAAGGAACACGTTTGTGAATGGCTCCTCTTGCTACTCAAGATGTTTTCTTTCAGCTCGCAGCTTTGCTAAGCTACTGATCCCTTTGATATGGCCCTGTGGTAGTGATAAAAGATAATCCTTAACGTTATTTTTGTCCGCTTTATCTTTCTCTCAGAAACTGACTGATACATTTTACAGCTCCTGTGAGGGATACTAATGGAGCAGAAAGTTTAGTCATTGATGTGGCCAGCCTAAGGAACAAAAGTTTAATTGCTGAAATCTATACCTCAGTCTTGGCGACAAATGAAATGCAGTTGATTCACATCAAATCTAACTTTCTGCTACTGTGTCTTGCCGATGTGCGTCTTCGATGCCTTAATGTCACTGGACAAGAGGGAAGGTGCTTCCCTACAGCTCTCTCGAGCCTCAGCCGCTTCGTGTTATCAAAGAGTGTTTTATGAAAGGGATATTGAGTTCTTGGTTGTAAGGACGAAAATCTAATTAAACCCTGATAAAGTGCTTGTCACTCTAACTATGGCAGAAAGCTACCATGTCGGACTTTTTCTGAACCTACAAGATTGAGTTAAGGATTGGCGACTTGAAAGGTCAAAATGAGTAATATAAGGGCCCACATGCTTTTCGGAGCTCTGGAGGAGTTTCAGAAGTTGGCAAACTCATTATGGTCTTCTCTGGAAATGGTTTGACTGGGGAAAGCTGTCACAGTTCGCATGCTTCCTGTTAACATGCGGGCAATTTGTCCAGTCCTCTCAAAGAAATATGTATTTGGTCGAATGCCACCTGTACAATAATGCTTTAAGTAACAAATGTATTCTTTTCTGTTCTCATGGAATGAGAGAGAAAAATCAATCTCCCCCCCCCCCCCAAAGTAGCACTGAATACATTTCCCAAGAAATGAGTAACAGTCAATATTCATGTTTTGGCTGTACGGAAAAGGTGGTTTTCTTTTTTTACAGCTGGAAGACAGACTTTGACTCAAGAATTCAGGGTTCATGCCTTAACATTTGTCAACCTCAGAAAACAAACACGGCTAAAAAAAAATCAAATAAAAATGCTCCAGGGCTGGTGCTAAAGAGACACAAAGAGAGTAGTAGGTCATGGAAAAGCTATTCTTGTCTATCATATGACCAGGATCTGCAATGACCATTGTTACTCTGAGTGGCACTGGCTGCTACCTGCGTCCATCCCACCAGCAAAAAACCTGGAATAAAATCCCTTAAGTGAGAGACAATGCTAAGAAAAAGATGGTTGGGAATGTTTAATGGACTGCTTCCCAAAACGTCTAGCACCGGGACCCACTTTTTAAAATGACGATCTACTGCGACCCACAAAGCTTTACTAGACAAAAAAAAAGATATAGAAAAAAATGATATTTTTTTATTTTTTAATATCATTTAATAAAATGATATTTATTTTTTATTGATAATAATTAATACATTTTTAATTAATAAGAATCAGGGTTCTGTGCCCCTGAGGCTGATAGAAACCTTACATGTAGTATGTCTATAGAGATTTGCTAGACTTTCCCTAGAAATAGAGTTCAAGGACTGTTCCCCCAAACCTTTTTACAGCCATTTCAGGATACCCCGAAGACTGAACTGGAGAGAAAGTTGTGCAGTTAGGAACTTCCGGGTCAGACAAATGGCTGAAACTGGGTTCACACATGATCTTTGGCATGCCAAATACTAGAGAAATTCAGAAAATGTGACATTTTAATATGAAGATTACCTTGTACCACAGGTTAGCATTCCAGCCACGAGAGCTGTCTCTCCATCCAGATTTCCCACTGCTGCAAATTTCTTCTGCAAACTGGGAAAGGGTGCTTGCAAAGTTTTCTTGTTTTTTTAAAAAAAACATTTCAGAAACTTTTCATGATCCATCAAAAATCAACTCGCAACCCACTGGTGGGTTCCGACCTACAGTTTGGGAAACACTGTGTATGCTGATAGGTGGCAAAAGAAAGAATTAAGGTCACAACAATCTGAGCTGGAAAAAGAAACACACTGTAGAATCTTGGGTTGGCCATGCACCATGCCAAAGACTATTTTTCTCCTTCTTTGGAAGGCAAAGACAGTTCCAAGTCATGTACGAAATGATCGAGTATACTTCACTTTTAAAGCCTGCTGCAACGGAGCCACTGTGGTATTTTATATAGTTCATACCTCTTTTTTTTTTTCCTCCAGGAAGACTAGGCAGTCCAATTTAGATAATAATAATGTTCCCTTTGAAACGCTCACCATCATATATAATGTGGTCTGAGGTATAACAGTGTCTAATAGTCACGCTTGTCTGTTTCTTCCCCTCTAATTCAACCTATTTTTAAATAACTTTTGAAATCCTACCGCTGAGGGGTTGCAATTTTGAGACTGTACAGTGTCTGCATTGTAAACATTGCCATCAAGGCCTGCCTAATGCATCACCAAGCATTCTTTTAGTTCCTTCTTAATTTTTGGTTTGTTGGTTCATTTTGTGCTTTTCCTTTCAGTGAGACTGTCCACATCAGTCATTCTCGGGTAGTTCTGACAGCAATGGTAATCCACATTTATGTTTGTTTATAAACTGCACACTCCCCCCCCCCCCATCCTTTAATTTCATGTTGTACTTTTAGTCCTTAGGACTGTGGAAGGCAAAATTCCCAATATAGCTGGCCTCAGTAACTTTCCTATTTGGTATTTATCTCTCCCCTAATCTATTGCCTCTCTTGCATCCTAATCAATGTCCCAAAGCTTTCCAGCACTGACCAAGTGAACTTTAATTTCCCCTCCGTTAAATAATTCATGCTCAAACTACAGCCCATTGAAAGCGATTGGTTCAAAGGTGCTCGAGGCTTTAGACAGAGAATGTTCAATGCTTTCCCAAATTAAAATGCACGTAGTTAGTGCTCAAGTTTCTTTTAAAGATGGGAATAATGTCAAATGAAACTAACATATCCATTAAGGGTGGCTTGGCATTTGCCAGTCTCATAAAAATTCTATGCAAATTACATCAATCACATGGGGCAAAAATGCAGATTTGCTCTTATTCTTCAGTTCTAGCATAGCACTTAGTGCTCAACACAATGTCCATCCATGATATAAATTATTAGAGCATCCAGACACTGAGGTGGGAAGTAACCACATCACAGTCCTTGGCAAGGCTACAGAGATGTTACCGGCACCAATGGATTTTCTCCTCTTGTGGTACAAGCTTCTAAGAAATTACTGCAAGATAAAAGGTTGGTCACTGTTTAGATAGCTTATAAGGGTCAAAGTCTTGAAGTTGAGGCCTATCAATGATTTTAACTATGATAGCACATATGCAACCCTCGTGTTCCCAGTGTACTTTTCTCTGGCAGAGCAGACAAGTATTTGCTAGGATTAATATAAGACTATAAACGTATCAAGAATGTTGATGTTTTGTGTTCTCTCCATAAATCCCTAGTTGCTAATTTTCACCTGTACAGCCTTTTACTCCCATGAAAGAGTGTGTTTGTTTCCCTTATGTTTTTGTTTTGCATTAAACTTGTATGTCATGTTCTACTGGTGGAAGAAAACTCTCTCTCCATTTTATGGAGACCAGGAATGCATTTTACCCTTGCATCAACTCTGCAAATGAAAGATTTGTTAACAAGCAACAACTCCCTCTACCAGCTGAAGTATTGACTGTTTCTCAGAATACTAACTTTTCAGCGCCGAGAGGAAATAAAACTGATAGCCATCTCAACCAAACTGACCAAAGTTTGCAAGATCCGAGAGTGAAAAAATGTTTTCTCTAGCTAGACAAAAGACAGGAACAAAATGCAAGAAGGCAAATCCACTGAGAGAGCAAAGGAAACTGACACAGATTAGTAGACAAAGGGCGCAATCCTAACCAACTTTCCAGCACTGAGTTACAGGCAATGCAGCTCCAAGGTAAGGGAACAAACATTCCCTTACCTTGAGAAGCCCTCCATGACTGCAACCCAGCTGCAAGATGCAGCACATGCCCCATTGGCACACTACTGTGTGTACTCAAAGTACTGCAAAGGAGGAAGAGGGCTGGGCGCTGGTGCCCTAAGAGCTCTCTGAGACCACCCAGCTCCCAGCCCTCCTCCAATCCCCCCAGAGGGGAGGAGACTCTTGTATTCCAAGCTGTGCAAAACAAACCCCAATCTTGCTGCTTACATTGCGCGATTGGCATTAGCACAGCTGTGTCAGTGCTGGAAAGTATGTTAGGATTTGGGCCAAAATCAACCATCGTGAAGTTGGGGGAAATAAGCACTTGTAACTCAATCCTATGAAGATGCCCTACCCATACTTAGAAGTCAGTTCTGTTGCATTTAGTGGAGCTTACTCCCAGGAAGGTGTGCAAGGCTTTAGGCGTTCCTTGAGATTCTCATCAGATGAGATCACCTTCTCCGGTTACCTCTATTAAAAATACTCTTTTTAGATGAGTGATCTACTCCCTTTCAGAGTGAAAATATGATTGAATTATTTTGTGAAAGGAAAATGACAGACAAAAGACATTGCATTATGGAGAGAGAGAGAGAGAGAGACTCTGACAGGTAGGCCTGTTTATTGGCATCCTTACATGATATCTGATCGTTTGGCATACGTTTTCTAATGCACATGTGGAAAGAGAATGTTCCGACAGCTGGTGACAGTTAGTTATTATGACCCTGATGCTGCTCTCAGTCAGTGGCTGGCATTTTCAATAGATGTAGTTAGAGTTGTCCTCTAGTGTGATGATAAAACAGATATTGTTTTTCCTGGCATCCAGCTTTGGAGCTCTGAGAGTACTCCGCACAAGCAACACAAAATGGAACAAGCTAGAATGATTAACCATCTATGGATAATCAGCCTATACACAGACAGACAAAAGCAGCACAATGGAAGTGTTAGACATAGACAATATGCTTCATTTCAAAAATTTAACTCCATCAGCTTCAGGTGAGATTTTTGCCATCGTATGCAATTTTAGGAGAATATCACCTTGATGACCTGACCTCTTCATTCTCATCTGTGTCACAGCATTTGTACAAAGGTGACTTCTACTCCATCCAGAAAATGCATCTGTTTCATTTCATTGAGTTTGGATGCTTCTGAAAAAAAGCTGGGCCATCAAGGCGCATTCATAAGAAACAAGGCTCTTAAGCCAACAGGATGAAACAAACACAGAAGTGGGTCTGTGGCTGTACTTCACCAAGCGAAAAAGGAGTGCCTCAAATTCTGAGCCTTACCAGGCTCTTTTTAATAGAACCCACCATATGTTGGGAAAATGGGAAGGGAGGCAGAAGCCTGGATTCAGTCCTTTGCCCACCTCATTCTCCCAAAACATGTTATCTGTACTATTAAAGAGACTCTGGGGTCCACACAGGCAGTAGCGTAATTCCAGAGGAGGTGCAGGAAGTATTGCAGGTGCTGCAACATGCTGTATACATGATGCATGTTGCATGCTGTTGCAACATGCAGCATGATGCCCCTCCCACTCGCCATCAGAGCTGTAAAGAAAAAAGAAAGGTCCTTGATGAGCTTACTTAATAATAGCCTCTGTGCTTCCCTATGGGAATTAGAGGCATACAAAGCTGGGTCACAGACCCTATGTGTTTGCTGGCTGCTGTGCCTATTGCTGTTACTCAGGAATTGCTCAGCGACCCATTGCTGGTGCATCAAGCGCCCTCATTCCCTCCATTTCCCAAGAACCACTGCACCAGTCAGGACAGGTTCCAGACCACTCACTTTTCTTTCCAACCTTTCTCCCATCTTCTTTGCCCCCCTCTCATGAGCACAGCTGCAAACTCCTGCTGATGCCCCCACCCAGTTGCGTGCCTACCATAGACCTGCCTGGGGCAAATGCCCCAGGCGCTGGCCACTGGGACCCCACAGAAGCCTCACTGAGGCTCCTGATGGGGGTGGAAACTGTGCTTCCTGTTTGCAGGAAGCACAGTTTATAGCTCCGGGAACCTCACAGAGGTTTCCCTGGTATGGGAGGAGGTCGCATGAGGCTCCGTGAGCCTCTGGTGAGTGGGGGGGGGGAATTCTGCCCAGGAGACAGTGATAGTGAAGCTTTGCCTCAGGTGTGGGGCTGTGGAGGTTCATGGCTGCCCCCACCAAACTGCCTCTCCACCTTTAGAAAACAATCTTGGCTCCTTTGCCTTGCTTCCTTTCCTAGAACTGGCTAAGGCTACCACTTAACCCTCCAGGGTTTGCTGTCAAATGCTCTTCCTCCTTGGAACTAAGACATTGCTTGGCCTTGGCACCTTAGTCCCACAGTCTCTGCTATACTCAATTTTCACACTATCTAATGAAGATAATCTTGTCTATGGGCAACCCTGGCTATTGGTCCACAACACACACATCCCCCCCCACACACACACAAACTTCTGTGTCTCGTGTGCAGTGAAACTGACAGCAGACTTACAGCCCATTCCTAACCCACGCTGTCACAGGGAGGCCAGATGGCCTGCCCCCATATCCCATGTGGGGTTGGGGCAGAAAGCGGCTCAGCCCAGGTCAAAGGGAATCGCTTTCCCTTACCCCAGGTAAAGCCACTGCAGCCCCAATGGGGCTACTCAGATCTATGCCACCTAAAGAGGTAGTGCAGATCTGGGCAGCCCAGAGTTGCTCCAGGCTGCCCAGGATCGGGGTTAGGACTGCTCCCTGCTCACCTGCCACTGCCCACCCTCCCCTGCCCGCAAATGCCTCCTCCCTGCCTCCTCCCCACCCATCCAGACTAGCACACCTGCCTGACTCAGCCGGCATGGGTTTACCTGTCTGTCAGCCCAAGGGGGCTTGGACCAGCCTCCTTGCTCTCCTGGTGGGGTGTAGTGCTTTATGGCACTTTTGCAACCCCGGTGGGCCAGTACGAGGGACTTGCATCAGTCCATTGTCAGTTGAGGTTGCACCCTTAGTGTTCTTTTTAGTGAGCAGTGTGTGTGAGTAAGTAAATATTTTTACTTGCCCCTTGCTGGCTTGATCGCCCCTCCACCACTGAATGCAGTGGCTGGCCCGGCTGCATTAGCACCAACGGTGGAAGATATGATTGGGTGGTTAATTTTATCAAGCACCTAAAACTAGAAGCAACTGGCTCATCATTCAGCTATATTATTTTAATGATACAGAATCAGTATCCTAATTATGTACCAGCAGAATCAATACTGATCAACAGATTATTTTAATTCTCAAACGGGATCGATGCCTTACAGTGTTTGAGGCGGTCTTTGTGATTCCTTATCTGATGCACTGATTTTTTGATGCACTCAGTATTTTTTGATGCACTGACAAAATTATGTCACTTGTACAAAGAAAAAAGGTGGCTTCTCTAACATGACAGAAGTTCATCCTCCTCTCCAGAGTTGGGTAATGATATGTTCTGTGCAGTCAGCAATTGATCCAGCTATCTGAAACTTCAGGTCTAAGAGATCCTGACTTTTCTAATGACTTTTCCTTACCAGTAAAGTCACCACCATATTACAACCTGACACTGATGTCAGATGCAGTCAAAGCGGTGATACAAATAATCTAACAATTTTCTGCCAAGTTCTTTGAAAACCCTTATGGAAAAGCACATCTTGGGGGGAAAAAAAAGAATCTCGTCGCTACAATCATTGGTGCTCTGCAAGATAACATTCTACCCAAGTTTGACGTTGAAGATAAAATTGCATGCAGTTAATTGTGTCCTGTTGAAGAGTGCACCTAAATCATTGCAACATTTCTTAAATGTTCTTATCTGAATCTGAAATAGTAAAATCATGTACTTTATTTTACTTTTGCATGTGAAAAGAGCCCCAGGCTAACTGAAACAGAAATATAGCTGATTGCCCTAATTTCTGCTCTTTGGTATTGATATGATACAAATTAATCCTATTTGGCTTGTGTTTAGGAGACAAGCTTAACTTCCAAAGCTTTTCAAATGGGATCCTGTAAACGTGTTTGCCTTCTACTGAAAGCTCAATTCTGTTCTCCACCATGCTTTAGAATGCACTTACACCAAAAAGACATGGTGAATGGTACAGTGGCGGGGGGGGGGGGGAGATGACCTGAAGGCAAAAGGGAGGTAAGTAAAATACAAGCCCTTAGGCCGCCTATGTGTCAGCTCAGAAACATGCCATCCATTTGGTGTTGTACATCTGAGGAGAGAAAAGGGGAAGAGAGAAATTAAAAAGGGGATAAGATCCAGCATGTGTGACTGCCACTGGATCCACCTCTTCTTCCCCCTCCCTGCCCTCTGCTTCCTCCTCTAAATTGCCCCACTCCTTCACCTCTGTACCTGCGGCCTGCCCCTGCTGCTGACTTACCAGTGCTGGGGGATCCAGGAGCCCCATAACCAGCATTGCTTTCTGGCAATGGCAGAGTAGTGCAAGACAGCTTGTCATGTTTTTGAGATACCATTTTGAGATGCAGTGTGGTCCGCAGTTAGGATTGGGTCATACGTTAGATGGTCAACCCAGCTCAGTATTGTCAGCAACAACTGCAGGTTGTCAGGCTGGGGTCTAGCCCAGGCCAGAGATTTGAATACCTTTCCATGCCAATAATTCACTGCATGTAGTAAATGAGTACACTGGAGAAATGGTTCCATGCAAACCTCTCCTTGATTTACTGAGTTACTACATGCAAGGTGCCGTTTTGCATGGAGGGCAATTCTGAAATATGATTCTCTGCTTGTAGTTTGAGGTAGAACAGCCTAGAATTTTATCAGAGAGAGAGAGAGAGAGAGAGAGAGAGAGAGATTGTGTCATCATAAGGGAGAGCAATAAAATAAGTGATAGTCCTGTTGATGTGCTCTGATTTTTGATACTGTGTTGGGGGGGATTTGTTTTGTTTTGCTGAGCCACTTTAAATTCAGTGTTCTGGTAGAAAGGAGGAATAGAAATGTCTTAAATTAATTAATTAAAGCCTTCAGCTACCTGACAATTGTAGAGCTTTCCAAGCGGCAGTCACAGGGAGGGATATCATGAGAAGCAAGGGTCCGAGCTCTTTCTGAAATAATTTGATGAATAATTTGATGAAGAAACATTTCACTTATGGAAGCACTCTCACTGATCCCGTGTGCTATCTGAATCACAGCTGAAGGCAGAGCCTGAGCTTTTATCGGATTATTCAAGTCTGAAACAGTAAAAAGTATAATATTTAATTTGTGCCTATGTTTAATTACAAACAGAGCCCAGAGTAATCCTGGAGAGTTATCCAATACCCTCACTTTGAAAGAAAAGCTAATCTATTCTGCCAAGTGGAACAAGAGAAGCGGATGAGCCAAATTCATAATCAGTTGCTGGTTCCCTGGCCACAGCAGTTCAACGTCCTACACACGTCTCATGCTGTTTCTTTCAGGAGATGTGTGATGAAGGAGAAAATTGGCTCGGAATTATTCTACTTTCACTGTCAAGAGATATTTGGTAACAGTTGACTCCCAGACTTTTTCCAGAGGTTTGGGGAAAAATTGCCAAGTTAAGGTTATTCCTGACATACATTAGGCATTGTTTTCTGTCCACCCCTATACATCTGTAATCTATATGACCCCTGCAACATGTGATCTGGTAGACCCTGGATAGAAACTACCCCTATTGCTATGATCAGAGATAAATCTCATCAAATATCTGTGCGCAGTATTACAGAAGCTTGTGTGCTTTCTCCCATCATGCTTTTGTGCTGACATTAGGACACTAATTTTTTTATGTATCTGATCATAATAAATATTTATAACTTGTGTTTCCATTCAGTAAAACGACAAAGGTAGGTAATATTAAAAAAAAATCATTATGTGATTGTACATTTTTATTATTTGACGATCATCATCATTTAAAAAGCAGGAAAGGAAAAAAAAATTAAAGCATTATTAAATGCATTCTTATATAAAGTCATAAAACAAATAAAAAGGCATAAATAGCAGCAGGTAATGCACAATCAGAACTGCTCCAGAAAACACCATAGCAGCAATTAAATTAAATTACTGGTACATTAAAAGTCTGATGAAACAGGTGCCAATGACAGCTTTATGGCAGCCATAATCAGCCATAAGCAGCCACTGGGAAGTTCCTGCTGCTGCTACTGCCTGTACAAGCATGCATTAAATTGTTTAAAGGGAGGGGCAAGAAAAGGACACCCAAGTCACCATTGTTGGCAATATTCTACATTTATACCACTTGAGAATTGGGTAGCAATAATATGGGAGCACTTCCAGATTAGCCTTGGTTGTCTTCCTTAGGCCCCCAGAAACAAATATTCAGCAGCTAATTTACTCCACTGCTACAACTGAGAGTGGGTGGGGTTACAAGATCAAGACATCCACACAGTAGTCAAGAGATGTGGGTTTGCCAGTGGGGCTGGGCCTTGCCTCTTGTATTTTCTCCGTCTATATATCAACTAAGAATGCCAAGAAAAGAGTTGCCTGTACAGCATGGATGGCATCTGGGCATGGCGCTGGTCTCCATGGCCCATGTTGGGCACTGGCCCATGACTCATATCCTTTGTTGCCAACCCTGCGCTCATACACATGCATGCATGTTTACTACTGCATGTCTCAGGTCTGCACAAACACACACTGTCTCGGGTCTGTGTTTGAGTGCGGAGCTTGAATAAAAGCAGCCTCTGCTCGAATGGGCACAGACGGCCACTCAAGCAGGTCCAGTCAGATTGGGGTTTACAACCCACCTCTGCCACTCCCTGGACTCCCTACCCAATCCAATTCCCAAGGCCTTTCCTTGCAAAGGAGACAGCGGGTAGCAGCAGAATCGCACCAGGTAAACTGGGACTTTACAATCATTCCATTCAAACTTCAGAAAACCCTGGTGCATTTTTGCAAGGGAGCCAGAGCAAGATGGCCTATTCTGGTCTGTGAGTTGATTGAGCTATATATAGGCATACTATGGATTCGCTATCCAAGGTTTATGCTCACTGTGGTTGTGTGGATACTGGGGACGATCCTTTAAAACAGGGGTCTCAAAACGTTTTGGCCAGAGGGCCGCATCAAATAACTGGCATTGTGTTAAGGGCCAGAAAAGAAAATTTAAATATAATATTTAAATAAGTAAATTAGAGATGGAACTTAGATGAGTGAATAAATGAGTGAATGGGCTCATTCATTCAACCTCTTTGACCCTCAGAACATCCTCCAGACACAACCAGAGCAGAGCTCTGGTCATGTTCAGTTGAGTGGGCTAGAGGCTTTCAGGGGACAAGAGCCTGGCTGCGGGCCAGATAGAGGCTTGCTGCAGGCCGCATCTGGCCCCCGGGCCAGGGTTTGGAGACCCCTGCTTTAAAAGAGAGAGGAAGTAATAGAGAACATTTAAAATAACTTTGTTTTAAACCTTCGTGCAGTGAAACTGCTATGTTTTCAGGGCTGCAGGCAGCCTTCTGAGCTGCTCCCGTGGATTGTTTCCGCACTGTCCAATGAACACTCGAGACAACAGATATGGGAGAAAGGGCAACTTTATTTCACATTACCAAGAGAAGCAGAGGCTGAGACCTGCAGCATCTGAGGCAGCAAAAGCCCCTGTGGTGCGGGGAGGGACCTCTGGGCGGTACCAGAAACCTCTGCCCCCAGGCGGGCATGCACCCGACTCCAAGTTGCGCCCCGCTGCTGGGACAGCGCGTCTCATCCATGTCTATCCCTTAAGGGGAAGGCAGCCGGACTGCAGACTGCGCCACCTCGAGCTGCTGAGCCTCTGAGGTGTGCCCCGCGGTCCCGGCCAGGGCCCCGTCTACGTCCTCATGCCGCCAAGCCCCTGAGGACCGAAATAGGGTTCTGCCCTGCCTATGCCGCCTGAAGGTGCATGCCAAAGTCCCATTCACGCCTCCTAACCTGCACCACCTGCCACAAGGAGGGGTCAGCCTAGCACTTGACCCCCCCGCTCCCAAACAGGGGCAGAAGCGACTTAAGGCTGTCCTGCAGGTCCTTAAGAAAGATGCCTGCGCCTTTCTCCGACAAATGAACACACATCGCCCCTGTACAGGTAAGGTAGCGACAACACAATTGCAAGATGCATTACCACGCTGCCACCAGTGTGAGACACCAAGCCACCAATGCCCTTGGTGATTTTCCTGCGCATCCTTTTAATCTTAGTGCAGTAGAAGGCCCTTCGCCATCCACAACACTGCAAGAGGTCCGGCCAGACCACGGCAGTACCAGGCAGCCAACGCATAAGGGTGCTGATGTCCTCACGGGCTCTGCTCATCAGAGCCAGACCAGACATCCTGCAAAGGTCATTCTCGCCCAGGTGGAGCACCCAAAACGTCCGGTGGGCGGTTCACATTCAGTAACTTCATCAACGCGGGCAGCAGCTGGCCCCATCTCATCTCCTTCTTGGCTAACCAAGCAACCTGCACTGCCGGGCTGAGGCCCAAGTGCGATCTGAGGGGGTTGCAGCCACCCTCTTGCGGGCCCAAAAAGACCATTGAGTGGCCGCAGATTAATACGCATACAGGGCTACCACTGTGTCCTGCAAAATGAAAGCAGAGATGTTAATGCAAGGTATCCCTGCTGCTGCTGCCGCAGCTTAACACGCACCCTGGGCCACCACAGCGTCCTGCAAGATGAAAGCAGAGAGGTTATAGCAAGGCATCCCCTCCAACGCTGCTCCCCCACAGATTGGGGAATGCCCAGAAGGAATGCCCGAAACATCAGAGTCACTGAAGTGAACCGTGCAATACTGGTCGACAGAACATTACCCCTTTCCTGGGTGGGGGCAGAGCACCCATAAAACAGTTGCTAATAGAACGCCCCCCTCTCAAAGAAGAAGGGGCCACAAATCCGTAAGGGGGGTTGTAACCAAACATTGCCCCTCCCCCAGGAGCCGGGACAGTGCACCCATTAAGTGGGCTGGTAACGAAACATCATCCCTCTCTAAGGAGAAACGGCTACGCAGGTTGTTAACAGAAACCTCCCCTCTTCCAAAGGCCTAGTGGCATTATGCCCACTAAGTGGGTCTGCACCAGAACACCCCCCTTCTCTGAAAGGAGTAGGGGCAGTACTCCTGGTAAGCACATTGTTGACAGAACACCACCACCCCCACAGAAGTCGGATAAGCACACCCATTAGGCAGCCTGGTAACAGATCATCATCCTCCCCTAAGGAGAAGGGGTAGCATGCCTGTTAAGCAGGTTGGTAATAGAATGCCACTCTTCCCTTAAAGGCATAGGGGGTGGCACACATATCTCCTCTCTCAAGGAGCAAGGGCAGCATGCCCACCAAGTGAGTTACTAAATGCCCTGCTGATGCCCAGGGAAAACATAATATTAAATGCTATACTCACATATTAAATGCCCCATCCACTCTGCCCCATTCCTTGGGTACCGAAGCCTGGCCAGGCAGCTTTCAAAGCGGCTCCCACATAGATGGAGTGCTTGCTGTAAGCAATCCGAGATGGCCAGGGGCTCCCCATATGCCTCTAAATATCCTCCAAACTGATGAAGTATTAACAAGGAGGAGGTCAGGTGCCTGAGAGGAGATTGTTGCTGGTGGTTGGGCTGGTGTATCTGTACTGGCTTGCACTCATTGGAGCTCATTTTATGCCTGTATACTCATCATTAAGTCCCATTAAAATCAATGGAATACACTCCCAGGAAAGTGTGGACAGGATTGTAGCCTTAAGTCCAGCTATGTCTACCCGGATACAAGACCCCTTATACTCCTGGGACTTATTCCTTGGAAGTTGGAGCCAGGATCTGAGCCCTATGTCCAAGCCTCTGCATGCCCCATCAGAAGCAAGCCCCCATTATCCTCCAGGGGCTTACTCCCCGTAAACTGGGTGAAGACTGCAACCCTATGACCGAGTCTCTGTGTGCCTGTTCAGAATCAAGCTCCCTTATAGCCCAAGGAGCTTACTCCTTAGAAAGTGGGGTGAGAACTGTGGCCCTATGATCCAGAAGCAAGGCCCCTTATAGTCCATGGAGCTTACTCCCAGGAAAGCATGGCTAGGATTGCGGCCAAAGTCCAAGGCTCTGCCTGCCTCCTCAGAAGCAAGGCCCATTATAGACTATGGGGCTTACTCTCAGGAAAGTGTGTCTAGGATTAAGGCCAGAGTCCAAGGCTCTGCCTGCCTCCTCAGAAGCAAGGCCCATTATAGACTATGGGGCTTACTCTCAAGAAAGTGTGTGTAGGAGTGCAGCCAGAGTCCAAGGCTCTGCCTGCCTCCTCAGAAGCAAGGCCCATTATAGTGCAAAGGGCTTACTCCCTGGAAAGTGGGGCAAGGACTGCAGTTCTATGGTCCAAGCCTCTGCGTGCCTACTCAGAAGCAAGTCCTATTATAGTCCAAGGGGCTTCCTCCCTGGAAATTGTGGTTGGGGTTGCAGCCCCAGCATTTAAGCCTGTGCCTGGCTCCTCAGAGGCAAGCCCCATTATGGTCTCTGGGGCTTACTCCCATGAAAGTGGGTGATGTGGAGGCGCTGAGCTGTCGCCCGCCTCCCATGGCGACTCTCCATGTGCGTGATCCTGCATGCAGCAGGGATCCGGGCTCGGTGGGACACCTCCTGGAGCCCCGTGCTGGCCTGCAGCCGCATGCAGGGAGCTGCAGCAGTCCTGCAGCTTGAGCCACGTGCGGCCAGGCGCCTGCTCCTTGCCATGCAGATCCTGCTCCCATGTGGAGCGCACTGGGAGCCCTGGGCTTGCCTGCCCCCTCCGCCCACCAGGCCAGGGACTGAGCGCACACTCCAAGCAGACGGAGCAAGTCCCCCCACACTCCCCTGGGCTTACTCCCAGGAAAGCAAGTCCCTCTGCCCTCCCCGGGGCTTACTCCCAGGAAAGTGTGGGAAACTCGCCGGGGCTTACTCCCAGGAAAGCAAGTCCCCCTGCACTCCCCGGGGCTAACTCCCAGGAAGGTGTGCCTGGACTGCACCTGATCCTTCCTTGGGCAGAGCCTGTCCAAACCCCCATCCCCACCTTACAGATCAAACAGGCTGCACATGAGATCCAGCGCAGGAGTCCTCCTTGGGAGTTGCACTGGTCCTAAGGTGGCTGGATGGGGTCAGGTCCACTCTGTTCCCACGGTGCCCACGTGCACAAGGAGGAAGAGGGCTGGGTCTCGTCCCCTTTTAAAAGGTCCGCTGCAGCTGCCAGACCCCGCCCCCTTCACCTCCCCCTTGGGGAGGGGCTGGACTCTCGTGTCCCGGCCAGGCCAAACAAACTCCGACCACCTCTTTAATTGGGTGATCGGGATATCAGGGCACACCTGATATTAAACATGACTGGAACTCTGATACATAGAATCTATACACATGCTTCCACAAGTAAACCCCATTGAACACAATGGGATTTACTCTTGAATAGACATGCACAGGACTTCACTACTAAACTGTGCAACAATGTATCTACAAATTACATACTCGTTTTAACACTGCAGTAAATTCCGGAGGTCATAATTTCCTGAACCAGCTGTGATCCTGGTGGTGTCTAATAGTGTCTTTGTGGTCTTCTTGTTTCCTTTAATCACATCTCTGCATCTGCCTGTGCTTATGAACGATGTAGCATGAAGCCTTAACCCATGGTGCCCCATGGAGTTGCAGTCCATCAAAATTATTGCATCAGAAATGGAACCTGTCTCATTTCAGTGGATCCCAAACAGCGGAAATTCCATCAGAATGAACAGATGCTGTGTTGCAGTCGCATTTAGTGGATTGCTCCCAGTCTCACGCTCATTTTTGTTACTGTGAACTGGAGACTGACTAGCAATAAGGTTTGTTTTAAAAGTTAGTAACGAGCTGTGTTTTACCTTCATGGAATTTTGACGTTTAGAGCCTCACTAAAAAAGTTTAAGAACACATTGTTGATAGATACAGGGTTATTTCTTATCTGTTAGGTACTTCTGGATATCATTGTAAGGATAAAGTGCAAATATTGAAACAGCCAAAAAAAAAAAAAAAAAGCATCGACAACGAGAATTTAGATTTGGAAGTAAGAATGATGGCAAATATTACAGGGGCAGGAGAAAATTAAGCCAACTTCATTATGACTGCTGGACAAATTCACTTATTGAGCATTAGGCAGGAGGATTAGCAAACAGTGCATGATACTGAGCAGATTACATAAAACAAAGAAGCTCAACATTTAATCTCAAAAATGTATTGCATCTCATGGCTTTTTATCCACTCTATTTTCTTTCCTTTATCCTGTTGTTGGCCTTCACCTTTACTCACAAGGGCAGATGAATACCCATCTCCGAATTTGATGCGTGCACTGCTCTGTAATCTGGGTTTCCTGCCGTTTTTCCCCTGGAGGTCATTACTTTTGAAATGTCTTCATCTTCTTCTAGCATAGGACTGAAGATCCTGAATATGTTGCAAAATGTATCCCTAAAAGCTCAGATCACATCCCATTATCCCCCACACAATCGCCATTCTGCAGGACTGCAAACCAAAAGCAGTTATGGGTTTCTCTGCTGCCTTCCTTTCCAGCTTTTCTTTCTTTCTTTCTTTCTTTCTTTCTTTCTTTCTTTCTTTCTTTCTTTCTTTCTTTCTTTCTTTCTTTCAAATTATTATTTATTTACATAAAATCTCTCTCTTTTTATTCCTAGTTTGGAAAAGTACCACAAAAATTCTTTTCTGTCTTTATACAATCACAATATCCATTCCAATAGACAATAGATCAGTAGTTCCCAAATTTACCACAGTCACAGTGTCCTGAGGTTACAGAGTCCTGTCATGGCAGTGCCATCCCCCGGCTCTCCCAGGCACTACCATCTTAAACGTGCAAGATTTTGTGAGAGTTCATGCAGTTCAAAATGGTGGCACCTTGTTCTCCCAGGTGCTACCATCTTGAATTCCTTGTGGTTTCACACAATTCAAGATGGTGGTGCCCAGGACAGCAGGTAAGCAGAGGCCACCAGGAACACCCTGCAGCGCCCCTGTGAGTTTTTGTGGTTGCCCGAAGGTGCCACAATGAGCTGTTTGGGAACCACTGAAAGGAGCCTCAGATAATGAAACCCATAAAATATAGTGCCAGCCATGACATCATTGTGGCACAGGGAGTTTCCACACCTGCACTTAAGAAGCTCCCTTATACTGAATCAGACCCTTGGTTTATCTAACTCTATATTATCTACCCTGACTGGCAAGGCTCTCCAGAGTGTCAGACACAACTCTTCCAGCCCTACCTGGAGATGCCAGAAATTGAACTTGGAACATTCTACATCCAAAATACATTCTTGACCAATAAGCTACAGCCCTTCCCCGGGCTTTTTGGAGATATCTGGCACTATCATCAAATCTCGCCTGGCCAGACATTAGAAGATTATGCTGGCTTCACACTTGATAGCCACCACATGGGGGCATTCCCAGCAGTCTCTGCATGAAGTTTTTAAATATGTGCTCTAGCTCTGGGGCTGCTAGAACTGAGGGGATTTGCAGGAAGAGGTTTTGGAGAATTTGAACATCATGGAAGACTAGCTTACTAAACAGTCTATTTTGCCTAGTTCTTTCTCCAAAGCTTTCTCTGCCAAGGTCTCAGCTGTTGTGGAATGTGATATCCACTGAAGCAATTGAAATATTCTTATTTGTAAGAGCAGATCAGCTGTATCCTTGTCACAACCCAAATGAGTTGGGCCACTATAATCCCAGTTATCCATTATCCCTATGCAAGAGGTCACTGTGGTCACTTTTTCTGAATAACTATTGAATGTATGAAAATAGCATTCTAAAGATAAACTCTGGTTCTGTTCTGTCTATGCTCCAAGAGAACGTTCTTAATTCACCAGATCAAGGGCAATCCATCAGCACTCAATCAAAATGTTGTCATTTTTCTGCTGGTTTAACACAGAGCCTCTGAAAAGTATTGTATTATTTATCTTGGCATTTAATATTAATATCTTGCTTTGTACAAAGCATTTGGGTACCAAATCAATTAATGACTGTCATCCATCACTGAAATTATCAATGGCGGTTGATCTCATATAAAGAACAATATCATCTGCATGCAAATAAGTTAGCTATTGCTGCTCATGTATAGCACATCATTACATGATGCATGAGATGTAGACACTGAGTAAGACCTTCATTTCCACTTGATGTACTGTGCAAATCTAAATATTTTAAAAATTAACATTTTATGTGTGGTGTCTGTGTATTCTCCGCAGTTTTGTATTTGCATATTTATATAGATATACAGACATACATGTAAAATGGTAAGCTTGTACAGTGTATAGGAGAAATGACAGGTGTGATTTGTTTATTGGATTGCCAGGTTGGATGAGATTTCTAAAGCAGGGTCTGATAATCTCACAAGACTGCCAACCTATGAAAATGGGGGAACTTCTAGTCCCAGGAAAGAGCTCAACAATAAAAAGGTGGGGCCCAAAAGCAGCAGCGGACCTAGCGCTGGGCAGATGGGGCAAATGCCCTGGGCACTGAGCCCATGCTACTCTAGGACCGTGCAGAAATCCTCAGTGAGGCTCCCGATGCAGTCAGAAACTGCACTTCCTGTTTTCCGGAAATACAGTTTAAGACGGCAGGGAAGCATTAGAACTCTTCCCCAGTTGGTCCTATGGTCGCACAAGGCTCTGTAGCACTTCAAAAGGAGGGGGTGGCATCCTGTGGTAGGTGGCTTTGAGGACCTTTGCCCCAGGAGCAGGGAAGGGGAAGTCCGCCGCTGCCCAGAAGAAGTGGGCGTCAGTGATGGTCCCCCAAATGACTTGAGATTTGGGTTGCCAGAACCCTGGCTAGAGATTAGCCATTGCTTTTAAACTCCCATTAAGAAGAGGAAAGGCTGGTGCCGCCACTCAGATCAGTTCTAAGTGTCTCCATGATCTCCATCACTCCATGATCCAGTGCCTCCACTTCTCCCCTTCCTACAGGACACCACTGCATGTATGCTTCGTGGCACCACTCTCCCATCCAAACACCAAATATGCATTTCAAGCCAGAGAACAGGTGTGGCTGAGGCTGTTGTCTATTTCATGTTTCATGTCTCCCTTTGCTCCCCAGAGGCAGCTATCCCACATCATGCAGACCCCAGGGGACACCTATAGCTTGCCAGCCTTCAGTGACTGTGTGAGCCCAGTTGCTGTTCAGTAAGGTTACTTATCTTCTAATTCCAGACAGGCCTCTGTGGTTCTGCAAACTCCAAGGCAGAGAACCATCTGGCACACCCAGACCTCACCAGCACCTGCTACTTGGCTGTCTGTTGGATATCTTGCAATGGCACAACAACCCTGTTGGGAAGACATGGTCGTCAACCTCATTGTGTGTTTCTGATTTGGGGCAGCATTCTGAAAGCTATGCCAATAAGTGTCAGCAATGTGTGGGCATGTGTGTGTGTGTGTGTGTGTGTGTGTGTGTGTGTGTGTGTGTGTGTGACTAGCTGGGGTGGGTTGCTGCAGTACGCACCTTTTATCACATACCAGCCCAGTGATTGGCTCATGCAGTGCTCCTTCTGATAAGTCATAAGAACAGCCCCACTAGATCAGGCCATAGGCCCATCTAGTCCAGCTTCCTGTATCTCACAGTGGCCCACCATGTGTAGTCCATGTGCTACAGCTTCCTAGCCAGGTGTGCCTGTTTGTGGTGATGCAAGGCATTGCTTTGACAGGACAGGCTTGGAAACAAGTCCTTGTTGTGGTGACATCAGTATGCCATTGGTGTGGCATTGCCAGGACAGGCTTAGGATAGGACAGACATTGCACTGGTGTCGGTTCATTGTCAGTGCAGCATCCAAATAGAATTGGGCAATAAGTTTTGCAGGTATTTCCTTTTCCAGAGCTGTATGCAGGTGATCACTAGCATTTACAACTGGCTGGGAGCCCAATCCTATCCAATTTTCCAGTGCCAGTGCAGCTGTGCCAATGGGGCATGTACTGCATCTTGTGGTGGGGCAGCAGTCACAGAGGCCTCCTTAAGGTATGGGAACACCTTTACCTTTGGGTGGCATTCTGACTGCACCGGTGCTGGAAAATTGGATAGGATCAGGCCCTAAGAGGATAATCCTAACCGCTCAGTGGGCTGGTGCAAGACTATTGTGCCAACCTGGAAGAGTCGCAAACATGCTGTAAACACATTTGCACCCACTCTGAAGTCAGCTGGACTGGTGCAAGAATGTGTGCTGGTCCACAGAGGCTGTATCCAGCCTCTGCTGAGCCAAAGCACAGTAAGTTTGCACCCACCTTTCCAGGCTGGTGTGGGGGTCTGGGGGAGTGTGGGGAGGGTGGGAGGAGGCATTTCAGGGCAGGGGAGGGCGGATAGTGGGCAGGCAGGCGGGGAGTGGGAGATGGGGCCAGGACCCAGCACTTATGCTGAATCCTAGCCCTGTTCCCAGACAGCCCAGGGCGGCACCGGGCTGCTCGAATCTGCACTACCTCTTTAGGTGGCGCAGGTCTGAGTAGCCCCATTGAGGCTGCTGCAGTTTTACCCAGGGTAAAGGGAAGTCTTTCTCCTTGCTTCGGGCCAAGCCTCAGCCAGCTTGAAACTTGCACTGGATGCAGTGCCGGCCACCTGACCTGCCTGTTCCAGTGCAAGTTAGGATTGCGCTGCCCATTTGACATTTGAAAAGTAACTTTTTTCATTGCAATGAAATCAGTTTCAGCAAGAGCTGTTAACCTTCTCTCTCCCTTTCTTTACATGCTAGTAAGATGCAAACATCCAAACAGGGATACAGGTTGCCTATAATCAAAGTCAGTCTGGCAAATCTATCCAGACCCTGCTTAAGCAGCTTGACAATACAGATCAGCAAGCCAGGACATGAGATTATCCATGACAGACATCAAATGAACCACATCCTTTCTGGAAAAAGAACTCATTTGCCATTTAAATAGCATTCATGATTACATCACTTATTTTTTTTATTTAATTAGCTGTCTAAGTGAATAATGAAAAACCCATTAAAACTGTCATTAAACTCATTAAGTATCAAACTATGAATATTGAGAGGTTTTGATTTTTCACTGCATGATTTAGATAGATAGATAGATAGATAGATAGATAGATAGATAGATAGATAGATAGATAGATAGATAGATAGATAGATAGATAGATAATGTGGTGCAGATTGGGTAGGAGCCCCAATTTTCCAATTATAAGAAGTACAGTAATATTTTCTTATGCATATTACTGTGATTGGAACCCAGTGACTTGTGACAGTCAAACACATTTTAGTTTTTTACTCCTTCCCAAACCGTGTAAATTGTCACATATTCTTTGTGTAACTATTTCTCCATGCTATCAACATGAAATAATGAAAATTATCCTTTTCATTTCTAGTTATGCATCTCGGGGATCTCTGTCACTTGAAGAGAAAATTTCTTATTCTAATTTGTTTCTAATTGTCAAACAATTTTAAAAGCTTGTTTTTTCTATTAATAACAGGGCAGTGACCAGTGAAAACATCTGGGAGTACTTTAATCTAATCTAATTTTCTTAGGTTGTTCTCCTAATTCCCAGGCAATTAGAAAATGGTAGATCTTTTTATAATGAAATGCTACAGCATCATTTGCAAGCTGCGGTCGTCCCAACATTCTTATTATTTTGTTCTTAAAACTAAAGAGTAATGAATCCAGTTAATTTTAAACTCTCCCAAGTAATTAACTTGACCTTAAAAATAAGCAACTGTCACTGATTACCAAAGTTGCTTAATGCCTGAAATTCAATGTTGATTCAGTGAAGGACATTCACGACAACAATGTGATGGAGAAAGGTCATACCAATTCTTCTTTGTACTCTTAGGCCACACTGCTCCAACAACTTACTCCAGAGGAGTCCCACTGATATCAGTTGAACAAAAGGCATTGAGAATTGCAACCACAGAGCTGAAGGGGCAATGGGGTGAAGAAATAAATGTGAGTACCATCACTGGTGGTCCTGGCTGTCGTGCTGCTGGGAATGGGGGGACGGACGACAAATGCCACCTGCTTACCCTGAAACAACCACGTTGATGTCATCATATCCTCATGATTACTTCTCAAAAAAACACCAAGAGCAGCTGTGAGCTCACAGGGCCCAACCCTATCCAACTTTCCAGCACTGGTGCAATCACAATGCAGCCCTGAGGTAAGGGAACAAATATTCCCATACCTTGAGGAGGCCTCTATGACTGCCTCCCCACCACAGGATGCACAGCATGCCCCATTGGCACTGCTGCACCAGCACTGGAAAATTGGATAGGATTTGGCCCAGTCATTCTTGGCATGGTTGGTTCTTGGTTCGGCACTGCACTGGATCTGCTCCTCCTTCTCCCCCCCTTTTTTAAAGGTGTAAGAAGGAGAAGGTCCAGAGCCCTGGTGGCCCTCAGAGCGGTATGAAAAAGCTCTGAGGGCCAGCAGCCCTCCTCGATTTTTTTTAAGTGGAGGAGGGCAAATGATGGCACTTGTGATGGGGAGGTGCAACTTGGTGGCAGGAGGAGTGATTTGTCCACCCCTTTCAAATGGTTCCCTGAGGCTTTTGCCCTCCCTGCCCTCCCCTGGAACACCACTGAGTACCAAAGTAATCCTACCCCCTTCTTTTTGTCATTGCAAAGGATTTAAACTGAAACAGGACTGATAAGGGAGAGTCAGTACAAAGGGTCATATGTGTGTGTGTGTGTGGGGGGGGGGAGAGGAGTTATTTATTTGCAATCTGAATTGTTTGTATGATAAGCAGCCCAATCCTAATTGGGCTTTACAACAGTGAAACAGCCATTCAGTTTTTGTAAATGGCCTGACAACATTGCATGCAGTGGTCAGTATCTACTCTGGTGTAGGTATTGGTCTTTGGTCAATATGTACTCTGCCTCTTCCTTCAGTTCCAACCCCCTTCCTTTCAGAGCCAACCCACTCCACATTCTTGCAGGCCTACTTTGCAGTTCAGCATTAGGCAATTTGCCCACCTGTGATGTCAGAGCAGTTCAACTAATCACTGCCAAAGGCTTGAACAACATCACAAACTCCCTTAAGTGTAAGCAAAGTAAGATAATTAGGAATATAAAATTTATCCTTATGTACAAATCAAATATCTAATGCAGGGCATTTTCAAATAATGGTTGGACAAGCATCCAATTCTTATTTATATATTATAAACATTGTAGATTCTGCCTTAGAGAAGAGGGTTGGGCTAAAGAGATGGACTAGAAGATAGTTCATAAAGTCCTATCCAGCTCTATGATTCAATTACTCTGAATAGCATAAAGCAAGCTGATGAGCCTTTGATAGCATAGCTGATAGGCCACTAAAAATGCTTGACTAAATGGATCTTATTCTGGTTCAGCAGTGCGGTTTTTATAGTCTTGTGTAAAGTACTGTGCTTCCAAAGTAGATCAGGGACAGAGCTGGCACAGGGTTTGGTTTCCTGCCTAGCATCTGGGTTACATTTCTCTTGGTGGTGATGAGTGCTTCTTTCAGGCTGGAAGTGGTGATTTGTTGCAATAAAAAACATGGCTGGCCCATCCATTAGGCTGAACTGACAGCCCAGTCCTAACCAACTTTCCAGCACCAATGCAGCTGTGCCAATGGGGTGCGCGCTGCATTCTGTGGCTGGGGGCAGTCACAGAGGCCTCCTTGAGATAAGGAAACATTTGTTCCCTTACCTTGGGACTGCATTGCAGCTGTATTGGTGCTGGAAAGTTGGTTAGAATTGGAATGTGATCCTTGGTTGCAGGCAGTGAATTGTCAGGGGGTGCTCCCCTCTCGTTTCTACTTGTGTACTTCTGGTGCTGCTCCTTCTCCAACTACCTGGATTTGAAAAAAGAAGAGGGAATAGAGTGGAAGCGGAAGTGAGGAGAAGAGTGCTAGATGTGCTAGACCAGTGGTTCTCACACATTTAGCACCAGGACCCACCTTTTAGAATAAGAATCTGTCAGGATCCGCTGGATGTGATGTCATGACCGGAAGTGACATCATCAAGCAGGAAAATTTTTAACAATCCTAGGCTGCAATCCTACCCACACTTACCAGGAGTAAGTCCCATTTACTATCATTGTTAAAAGAATATACAGAGTAGCTTGTTAAAAATGCAGGTCTGTAACATTTCCCCATGTGCAGTCACATACCATAGTAGCATCAAGTCTAATATATTAAAAATAAAATATTGAAATGAATGGGGACCCACCTGAAATTGACTCACGACCCACCTAGTGGGTCCTGACCCACAGTTTGAGAAACACTGTGCTAGACCATTGAGAGTCACTCTAGTCCACCATTATACACATCACACTTACTCTTCTGCTCTGTTCTTTCTTTCAGGTCTGATGCTCACAATATCTGACCCTCATTTCCTGTCCTCTCTCTAATGTCACATCGCTGTAAATTTGCTAACAATGCCCTTCATGTTTGTCAAAGTGGCTTGATGTCAGTGGACTTAATTCAGTGTTGGAACCTCTGGCCTGAGGGTTTACTTCAAGAAAAACAACAAGAGAAACTGAAATCTGACTATGGATTGAGAAGCATTGTCATTTCTACACTGTCTGTTTCAGAGCCTTTTGAAAATGAAATTTTATTTACTTTTCTCAAGTCAACAGAATATAAAAAGGTGTCGTCATTTTGGAATATTTTCTCTGATATAGTAGGCAAGGCATCACTGGGACGACATCATTTTTAGTCAGCATATTTTGGAGTAAACAAAAATATTTTAGATAGTTTGAAAAGAAGAAGACCAAAAGAAAAATAACAACTGGAGTTTCCTTGGTTTGTGTCTCATTGTGAGATTTCGTAGCTTTCACTATGAAGCTCTGGAAAATATTACATCAAGACCACTTGTACAAAAGATCTGGGAAGAAAAGAAAATGGATAGCAGCAGGATGCTGTTTAACTTAAGATAGCAAGCACCTTAAAACAAAAGGATTTAAACTGAAGCAAAAAGGGAAACATAGAACAGAATAAAGTAAGAGTGATTTAGAAAGGATTTTCTTACAGAGAAGCTAATTGGAATACAAAAGGAATTTTGCTCATTGGCAACAACAGCCATAGTGACTGAACAGAGCAAATCAATTTGAGGAGGAACTTAACAGATGTTTGAAGTATGAGCCATTGAATACGATAAGAAGGAATCTGCAATGGCCTACCCAGCTCCCCCCCCCCCGATTCAAATCTCAGCTAAAATCAGATGCTTAGATTTAAGCCACATTAGATTTGCTGTGTGTCTGCAATCCTATCCGTGCATAACTTGGAATAACCCCCACTGACTAGAGTGTGACTTACTTCTGAGTATACATGCATAGTATTTGGCTGTTTACGGTATAAGGTGACTGATGAGCTTTAGTGGAACAGGATCAGACCTTGGACCCCACAATAGCCAGAGATCCAGTGCTATTAGTAGGGGCCACTGATGGAATTACATCAAAATGCCTCCTTACTTCAATTGACGGAACACCAGAAGGAAGATTCTTTCCTAAGGATGATAGTGCTAGACTATACAACCCAAGCAACCCTCCTTTCCCTCCCCTTTTTCTGGTTACATTGATGCTCATTGCTAGGAGTTTATCAGCAGACTGACAAGTGTTGATGAGCGTTGGAAGAGATCAATCATTGCTGCTTTGTGTCTTATTAGAGCCACCCTTAATGTTTCTACCTGGTCGAGCCCCACACTTTCTGTTCACCGCAGAAAGATGATGTCATATTTTTAATATATATTTTCAGTTGATCGATCCATAGGATCACCTGCTGTTCTTAATGAATTGCTTATGCATTGGTTTGTATGGATGTTTCCGAGAGTTACAAATTAATGCTTGGATCTGAGTATACATACAGCCTTGAAGTTTGGAGAAAGTTTGATCCTTTCCCTGATACGTTTCAAGGTTATCAAGCAGGCATGTGTGCACATGTCAGTCTGTTCCATTCTTTTACTATTCCTTTCCGTATCTGGTTTTGTCAGATTCATTTTGGTATTATCCTAGTGCTTTGGAAGGCACTTTAAAGGGCCTTGGTAGCCGAAATATGTTGTACATGATGAATTTCATGCTCGTGGAAGGTGAAGACTGATAGCTTTGGTTAAATGCTGGTATAGTGAGGATCTGTCTTATCTTGGCTTCTTTATAACACACTCTCAATCAATGCATCTGAAGCCACATGTAGGACTATATGCTTTTTTATTATTACTCAGCAAAATTTCCCTGTTTTAAATATATCTGAAAAATATCAGCCACAGAAAGTGTTGTTAGTAAAAACTCATAGACTGTCAGTTGTGATTACTGGGAAGGGTGACCCTAGGTTTAACAAGGGCACTTCTCTGCCTGTATCAAATCAACTAGCAGTCTGGTAGCTCACCAAAGCAATCAGAATAATTAAGGTACATTTCTAACATCAGGAGATGTGATGTATAATCAAAACAAAATGTATGATCCCCCCATTAAAGACAATTCCTTCAATTGATTAAAACAACGCTCCTCCAATTTAAAATAATAATAAAATGTCATGGCAGCAATCCCATGTTTCAGTTTCACATTTGGAGACAGGAATTTAACATTATGATCTATGGTAGGAGAGATCACTCCATGTGCAGACAATACTCTGTTAGCTCCAGCCAGACTATTTCATGCATAAAGTTCTGTTCTGGATCACATTTCTTTAGCCCTAATTCCAAGGCACGTTCACATGAATTAATATGAGGCACAGTGTCAAAAATGTCTCTACACATGGCTTATTGAAGTAAATGGGAGATGCACAAGAGCTGAGCTGTGCTTTTGTGCAGCTCACATTCATTCTTCTGATCCTGGTCCTGGAATTTCTTGGTTCAAATCATACACTGATGGATTCACCATCTTTAAGTATATCCAAAAGAAATGTTTGGTTCTCTGAGATTTTTCTGTTTGTTTGCATGATTTGTGTACTGAAGATCACAATGTCCTTCGAACCCCACTGGCTAAAATGGCTGGAGGCTCTGTGCACTCACCAGTGAACCCAGATGCCCACTGTAGCAGATATGTTGGCAACAGGGGCAGGCGGGAGGCAGATTGGAGGAGGGCTGGGGCAGGGATAGCTGGCTAGGGAACAGTTTAGGGGCGAGCAAGGTAAAATTTGATGACAGCAATACATGCCAAGATCCTACGCCCCCTTCCTGGCCCCAGACTCGCCCCCAGCTCTTGTTGTACTTACTGGCAGTAGGTTCGCAGAAGATCTGGCATTAGGTCCGACGAGACCCACTGACAACCATTTGTCTGGTTGTCAATGGGACTGGGACATACATAAAAAAATGTTTTTACTTATTTCTCCTGGCCTATCTGCTCACCCACCCCATCACTGAATGCAATGGGCAGTTTGGCAGCACAGCTGCATCATGTAGGATGGTGGGAGATAGAATTGGGGGCATAACTTCTACTGCTTTATGGAAGCATCTGAATTACAGTTAATAAGCCTCTCAAACTGGAACAGCTCTCAGTTTAACATAGGTCCTGCAGGGAAGGCAAGTCCCCATGAAACTATCATGAGCAGACAGTTAAAAAGCCTTAGCATGTTTATCAGTAGAAGGATATATTATTGTTCACTCTGAAGAGTATCTGTGACAAAGACTAACAGCGCAATCCTATCCTGCACTGGAACAGGCAAGCCAGGAGGCTTGCGCTGTATCCAGAGCAGGATGGTGCCAAAAGCGGCTCAGCCAGAGCCAAGGGGAAACTTTTCCCCTTACCCCGGGAAAGGTGCCCTTTTCCCTATGGGTCTCCTTGGACTTGCGCCACCCCTTGAGGTGGTGCATGTCCGAGGAGAGTGAGCAGCTTGAAGCTGCTCCGTTCTCCCCGGAAACAGGGGTTGGGATCTGGCATAACTTCCGGGTCCTAGCCCCACCTCCTGCTCCCCACCCGTCTGCCCCCGGGGCCACCCACCACCCGCGCTCCCCCCATCCAGGAATGCCTCCCTCCCGCCTCCTCCCCACTCCACCACCTACCTCAGAGGCTTGCGTCAGCCCAGCCAGGCCAATGCAAGCTTTGCAGAGGAAGTCAGCACAGAGGCTTGCGTCAGCCTCCGCAGGCCTGCGCTTCTCTGAGCGCTGACCCGGCTTCCTTCTGAGGAGGTGCAAACGTGCCTTATGGCATGTTTGCAACCCTCCTGGGTCTGCGTAAGGGACTTGCGCTGGCCCAAGTCAAGGGCTGGATTGTGTCCTAAGTTTGGGAGAGCAAGACCAGTTGGTTCAAGCAGAATCTTCTATCAGACAAGGAACAAGTCCTTCATAGAAGGAGGTGATCCTAAGTAATCATTTCTTTTAATATACGTATATCTGTTTTGATCTGACCCCACTCTGAAGTTCAGGACCTATACAGCAGTTTTAAAAATGCAATAAAAACCAGGTCAACACATACAACAGCCATTTAAGATAATGAAAAAATGATCTCATTCAAGGACCTTCTGTGGCCCACTGAAGTAAACGAGTCTGGAGCAAGAACTGTTCATGGAATGCACATGATAATTTTAATTCACTAACAGCCCATTCCTATGTGGCCACTACACTGAGAGTACAGGGCCACCAGAGCGACGGCTGCCAAATCTAATGCAGCATCATGGTGGAGAAGCCAAATGAGGGAGGTGAGAGGGTTATGCATGATTTGGCTGCCACATACACCCTAAAGGACTCCTCTGGGCTACACCAGTTCTGTTGCTGGTGTAGCGCTTTGGACCCACCGAGATATGTCTGGTTTGGGAAGGGAGTTCAGGATCCAGTGGCCACTGGCTCTCCCTTCATCCTGCCCTGCTCTCTGCCCTTTCTCTTCGCCTCTGCTGGTGCGGTTATACTGGTAGCCAGTCTGCACCCCATTGCCAGTGGCACATGGCTTTTTGGCTGCTGCACTAGCATATGTGCAGCAGCCCATGGCAGAGGGGCTTCTGTGATGGTGGGACTGTCTTTTTGCTGATAAACCTGGTGGTGTGCTGGCATTTCCCAGGTATAGGATTCATCCATAAACACAGGTTTGTTTCTGTTATCACTATAAAAATTTCAAACAAAAAATATTTGAGGAGAGATCCATTGATGATCAGAGCTGCCAAAGGTCCTCATCAGTGAAATAGGGCTCAGATGGAGCGCTCTGTTGGAAAAGAGGCACCCTGAAGAAAGATGAAAGTGGTCCAAAGTAATGGCCAGTAAGCCCCACCCCTCATTCAAAGCACCCAGTCAGGTGCAGAGATTGACTCCCTTGCCCTATGTGAGGGTGGGGCAGGACAGAAATGCTCCCAGCACCAAGGGGCAGGAATGTAATGTAATTCTTCCAATAACCATCAGTGCCACTTGGCATTATCTTCAGGTTGATCAAGATCACACAATTCTTGGTGGCTTCAAAGTGGACTTTGACTTCATCTGCATTTTATTTGCTTAGAGCGAATATGCAGTTTATTAAAACACTTCTTCATTTTGGAGTGCAAAGATAGTGTTGATATTTTGCTATCATATAATTGCCTGCTACTTCTAGCAATATGTTTTTTTAAGTCCCTGAGGTCTAAATTTATTTGTGACATGATAGTGATACAATTTCCTTTTTAATGACAAGATACGTCTGGTCTGAGGTTACTTTGCAAGCCTCTATGTAAATATGTTCATCACTTAATATGAAGAATATCTTTAAAGTACTACCTGATTGGGCACCAGATTTTTTTCATTTTAAAATGTATCATGAACACCAAGACACTGAGGCAATGTGGAAGCCAACTGCAGTGTACGCTTCTAAGGTGTAGGGATGCCAGCGAATCTCTCCAAGTTCAAGCTCAGAGAAGAATTTTACAACTTTGAAGTACTGTTAGCCAGTCAGTATTTTATTTCCCCTTTATTTTGAGCATGTGTGAGACATGCATGACTATGCTGAGTAGATATGCACGTACTTCATGCTGAGTGCATAACTGGGGAGCGTGGGCCAGACCAGTAATATGGCTATTGCATGGACTGATGGCAAAAGGCCACAGATCCACAGGCTAGGAAGGCCACTCTTTTAATAATCACTCCCTCTCTCCCAACTGATCAGGCTGAGCTTGGCCTACTCCCGATTCAAACTGTGATTCAAATTGCTCCAGATCGTACACTGTGACCAGAGTCACCTTCTAAGAACTCCAACTCCAGGGGGAAAAGCAAGTTTAATGAAACAATGGAAGGAACACTAACTCTAGTGGTCCACAGCAACACCATGATGAAAATTCATTCAAGGAGTCCAAGCCAATGGACCTCCAAAATAATTACTGCACCCTCAATTGCATGGTAAAGAGAAAGCGGGAGAAAAGCCTTTTTAAAAACCCTCAGCATTAGATCCTTTAAAATGTCCTTTCTTTAAAATGTTGCTTGAAATTCCTTATGCTGTCTTCTTCAAAACGTTATTAAATGAAAAAGGTATTGTCAGAAATAGTTTCCAGTTCTATTTATTCTTGTTCCTAACCAATCTTGAACTTACACATGCTTAATATAGCCTGTTTCTTTGTTCCTTACGGTATCCATTTAATGTCAAGTACAGTCAATTTCTTAACCTACAATGCTACTCAGAATCTTTTAGCAGTGCATATTCTCTCCTAATAACAATGTAAGCATATGCCATCTATCCAATACAGCTTCCATAGCATTTTTTAAAACCAATATTCAGTTATTCTTTTATGTATCAAGATGTCTCTCTGCTGCTCTTGACTGCATAAGTATCTTACCTACATTCTATATATTATTTCTGACCTATGTTCCTTACTTTTTTATGTTATCACTTAGCAGGCTTTTGCCTGAGATGTTTGATCTACTTTACTTCTAAGCAATATTTCCTAGCTCAAATTATAGGAAGCTGCTCTGTACCAAATCAGGCCACTGGTTGTGGTAGCCCAGTATTTTACATCAGTGGCAGCCAAACTCATAAATGCTGCGTAGCATGCAAATGGTCCCCAGTTAGACCAATGCTTACCATCCTGCCACTCAGCTTTGTAGAAGCCTTTCCGACTGCCATTGCCTGACACTCTCGACAGTTGTGTCTGTAGCCCACTCTGACTGTCCCAGCAGCCTTTGAGCCTGGATATCTGGACAGCCAGCAGAGAGGATCCTAAATGGAGGTTGGAGGGGTTTCTAGTGAGCAGCTTGACAGAACAGTGCTGCTGTTCACAGTGGTGGATCCAGTCCACGGGCTGCAATTTGGTGAACCCTGATCTATACTAATTGGAAGTAACTCTCCAAAGTGTCAGACAGGGGTCTTTCTCAGTCCTGTCTGAAAATGGCAGGGCTTGAGATTGGGACTTTCTGCACACAATGCATGTATTCTACCAGTCAGCTATGGTCCTTGAATTATTATGAACACAACCTAGCACTTTTCTGTCCACTAGCATACTCAGTAAAAATGCTAGATAAGTTTGGTTATGAGCACCAGATGTTCCCAATCTGTGAGAAAGAGGAAATAGAATGCATGTCAATTGCTGGAATCATAATGCATGCATGAATAAGAGATACACAACAACTCTTGAACTATGGAATCAATCATATCATACATGAGACCACTCACACACAGAAGGACGGACGGACAGACACACACACACACACACACACACACACACACACACACACACACACACTTTTCAACAAAAAGTAGCTCACAAAGTTGATCAGAATTGTGGCCCATGAGTGTGGGAAACATTAATATTTGGAAGTTTTCCTTTAATTTTCACAAACTTTGGCACAGAGGAAAATGAAGAACTTGGTTGCATTTGATTCAGTTCCCACCTGAACTTGATGTAACAACCAAATAAAGATTTCACAGTGGCACTGTTTGATCTACATTTGTTTTTTTTCTCCATTAGTACTAAAATATACTCCTACTGGAAAAAAAAAATAATGGCTGTTGCCTAGAGTGCAGAAATGCATTTCTTTCATTTCTCAGCGGCATTGATCAATAAAGAATATTATTCCTTTATACACAACATAATTGTTTCTCTCCCCCCCCTTTCTTTCTTTCTTATATGAAAAGGAAGGAAAAACTTTACCTTGGAAGAAAAGGTTAGAATTTTTCAGTGGAAAAATACTAGAGTAAGTTGATCAGAATAAAGTATGCATTAAAGAGAAGTGCTTTATATTGAGTACTCAACTCACTAGTCTCTCCTTGCACCATTACAGCCCAGTTGTAACTAAATTCCTGTGAGATGATGCAGCAGCGCCAGTGTGGTATGCAATATCTCCTGGGGGAATTTTGGCTGCTGGAGGTCTCCTCACAGTAAGGCAACATTTGTCCCCTTGCTCCAGGGTAAGATCCATGCAGCAGATTGGGCCCAGCAAGGGAAATAGGATATGGCATGTTCCAGCACCAGAAATCCTGCTGCCTCCTGGGCCCAATTTGCCCATCCCCTGCCACCACCCAACCCCCTGTCCTGGTTCCACCTCTTCTCACCCTCCCCTGGGCCCTGCACCAGACTTACCTGGTCTGGCAAGCATCCCTGCGAGTGCATGAGGGAAGGCTTTGGCCTTCCTGCAGGCATACTGGCTAGAAGCAGTGCTGCAAAGCACTTTACAATGCCTTTGAGACAGTGTGTACCAGCAGAACACATGTTCTATCAGCATGAGAATTCATTAGGAAAATTCTTTGTTGTCTAGAATAAAGTTTCTGCTCAGCAATCAGCCTGGCCTGACAGTTGGGCAGCAATCCTGACCATCTAGGTAAAGGGTTGGGGTGAGAGAGAGAAGCCAGATCGGTTCCTCTCCTCCAGTCAGATAACCTGATGACCTCATCCACCCAAGATATCTTAAGGCCAAACTGACAAGAAGCTCATTGTGTTTTGCCTATACCTTAGCCTGGATTCGACCAAAGTTTAACATGCACCAATGGGGTCATCCCACCAATATGGATGGTGGGTGCCAATCTTCATCATCTGTTTGTGACTCTTGCTACAGTTTGTGTCATTGTCAAGTGACATTGTCATAGTTGAATGAGACAAAGCTCAACTGAGGAACAGATTCCATGAAGTTAATTAAAGGCAGGCCTTTAGCAACATCCACCTGAAAAAGAAAGATAAAGTGAAATCTCTAGCAACTGCTGCCAAATAGGTAAAAGTAAGAAGTGAGGTTATCGAGGTGAATCCCAATCAGCTTTTCCACTGCATTATTTGTACTGCTGGGAGTGAGGATGAAATTCTGGAATTCCTCAGTTACTAACTGGCTGCACAACCAACATCCTTCTTTAACAACCTTTAAATTCATGGAGAAAACAGTGACTCCCTGGCAACTCTCCTTGAGGCATTTATTCAGTGTGAAAGCAATCTTCTTGTTTGCTTGGTATCTATTCTTGTGATAGATCCCTGCTTCATACCTCCAACATCACTGGGCAGTGGCCAAATTTGTGAGTGATACATGCCACAATCAAACAAAAGTATGGACAAAGTGATACTACTGTGTTTGTTGGCTTCAACCTGCATAGCACAAAGGACACGAATCACTGATAGTGAGAAGGAAAAGCTTCATGGATAGAGGTGGTAGTTGTCGATTTGGCCCAAGAAACATAAAACAGCAAACATAAATGGCAGGCATCACAAACTTCTGTCAGTGCATCTCACAGATTTCGGGATTATAGTGCGTCAAGCACCCGATTAGAGCGATACAGTGATACTATTATTTTTTTTTTTTCACATTTTTATACTGCCCTTCCTCCAAAGAGCTCAGGGCAGTGTACACAGCTGCTCCCCTCCTTTTGTCCTCATAACAACCCTGTGAGGTAGGTGAGGCTGAAAGAAAGTGACTGGCCCAAGGTCACCCAGGAAGCTTCATGGCTGAGGGGGGATTCAAACCTGGATCTTTGGTCTAAGTCCACCTCCCAAACCACTACACCAACCTGGCTCTCTATTTCTTATAATAATCTACTATTACAAGCTCAGTGATGCGAAGTGACAGTAGGCAAGGAAGGTAGAGCCTCACCTAATCCAGTAAAAAAGCTATTATACTTGCTAAGACTCCAGCCATTCGAGTCTAATGGGAAAGGATACAAAGTTTCTTGACTTACTGATGGCCCTTGCAAAATACCATATTCTTGCTCATGTCTTTATGCTCAGTAAGGAGAACCATACATACAGATTATATAGCAGTAGAATCCTACAGAAAGGAAGACCCTGGAGACATGGCCACCGTATCCTCTTTTCACATGCAGAATGGCAGTGGAGCACCATAGTGCTTCATGCCCCCTTTACTGGGCACTCTGGAGCATGCCAGGCAGATGTGCAAAAAGGAAACAGACCATTGACTGCTGCTGGAACCGGACAGGGTGGGCTGGGTGGCCACCAATCCTGTCCCCCTCCTGGGACCAGTCCTCCCCCTTTCCACCCTCCTTCACCCAGAAACACCACCTCCCCACCCCAGAATGCACCCAGTCACCCTCTCCCACCCCCTGCGCTGCCCAGCACAAACGTACCATCCTCGGCCAGTGCAGGGATGGGATCTGGCCCAGGCAAGCCAGCACAGGTCTCTGCACTGGCCCAGCTGACTCCCAAGTTGCGACACTCGGGAGCTAGTGCAGGGGGCCTGCTCTGGCTCAAGTGCAGGTTTGGATCAGGCTACCCATATCATTTAAGTAGCCAGCTGCCTACTTTCAAAATACACTATGCTTAGAAGCAAAATAGTTCTTTTATCATTTTACTGTACACTGAAGACACTTAAAGTAAAATAATAATAGTAAGTGTGCTTTGTTTTCAAAGTCGAGGTACTTGTATAATGCAGTTAAATTCATGTTTGATCTGGACATTTAAAGGTAAAAAGCTGAATGGGTTTGTTCAATAATAGCCATGATAAATATAAAGAAAGTTTGAGACAATCCTAGATTATAAAATCCTATCCAAAATTAGTTTTTTGAGACTATTCTCAAAATGACCATTTCGAACGGAAGAAAGTTCAGTTCAAATATAGCTCATTATCTTCAGAAATATTGATGTTTAACTCAAGAAAGAGAAATCTGCCATTTTCCAAAATGGTGGTATTCTCCCAGACGGAAGTTTTCAGAACTTTCAGTATATTACAGCTATCAAATGAACATATTATGCAATTTTCAGCTTTTTATTCTACATGGTCCAGGTCAAATGCTAATTTCACTGAAATGCTAATTTTCACTACTTTGTTATATAATGTATTATACTATAGAATGAAGAGAAGATGCTGAAGTCACTAACCTGTTTTCCTTGTTGGGATAGTTCTCAAAAGCACTCTTAGGGAATAACAACAAGAGATGGAGAACAAAAGATACACACTTGGCCTTCTTCTGGTGATTGGTTCATTTAAACTTTCTTCCAGCCATATTACAGCCACTCAGATTCCCGGTTGCAGCACTTATAAAGAAAGTTTCAAGAGTGATGCTTGAACCATAGAACATGGCTGAGGTGGGAGAATGCAAGCACCCTGTTGGTGCTTGTTTGATGGGGCAGAACCTGACAGGCAGCTGCTGGGGACTGGGGTTTCTCCCAGTTGTGAGTTGTGGAGGGGCATAGCGAGGGCCTTTAAGTGACCTGAACTGGCCCAACAGGCCTGGGAGACTATCGTCTCTGGGAAGGAACCGGCGGGAGGTATGAGGGGACCCAAGAGGACGAGTAATGCGGGACAATGGAGGGGAGGAGACAATAGGTGGGAGGTGCCGTGGTCTACGGTAAGATTGATAAATCTGTGTGTCCTTTTTGCGCTGGGCATCCAAAGGGGCAAAGAAGTAAAGGAGGAAAAGTCCACCAACACGCAGGGATGGGTCCGCTTTGTGGTCTCCAGAGTATATGGTGTCGTGGCTTACGAAAGGGTGAGAACTGGTAAAGACAGGTGGAAAAAATGGTGGGAGTGGTTAGATGGGGTGAATCCACCTATAACGTGATGTATCTGTGTTTTAGTTAAACAGTTGATGTAATGCGACTGTAGTTGAAAATGTAAAATGTGATTTCTTTCCTTTGTATTATTTATTGTAGTATGAAACTTTTTAAATAAAAATCTATATCCCCCACAAAAAAATCTATATTTCCCAGCCAGCTCTGGAATGCATCCTCCCCTTGCTTTTGTGCAGTCTGAGCAAAGCCACCTCATGTGGTTGGGAGAATTTGCAAAGCGCACCCACCATAAGGGAAATAAAAGCCAGCAGAATTGCGAGTCCATAATCCCCCCCCCCCCCAAAAAAAAAATGTTTCCTTGATTCAAATCCTTCACAAAGGTTATTCTTTTAGTTTCTAATATGAAAGCAAATGGCCAGGACATTCTCCTTCCAGCCATAAATGAGTCCAGCATGCAAAATGCATGTGGGTGACCCTACAATTGCCCTGAAAGTATTTACAAGTTAAATACTTGCTAAACGTGGAATAGAACTCTCCCCACACCTTCTTTCAATTTTAAATGACTGCTTTTATCTGCTGTGAAGACCAGCAACCACCAAGTATTGTGTTTTTACAGGAATCCTATTTCTTGTTATGGAAACAGCATCTCTATTAAGCCTCCTGCTGTATTGCCACTTGCAGAAAATGTAACTTCAAATGTTCAGCATCCAAACAAAAAGGTTAGCACACGTTCAAACACTTTTTGGACAGTAGTACTGAAGATGATTTACAATGAAACAAAGCTATTCTTAATGGCCAATGCACTTGACTTTCCCCATTTATGTACTGGTATTCTGTGAAATGTAGTCATTATAGGATTTTTTTTATTGGTGCCAAACTAAACTAAACTAAACTAAAAATCCTGGTCTCTCCAGTTTTATGGGATTCCAATTGCTTTGCGTTATGTACAAGCACAATTTCGGCAGATTATATGGTTCTGTGAAAAGCAGAAAGAAACAAGAAAAAGAAAACATGAGCATGTTGTACTGACTAGACCTTTCTACCAGGAACAGAACCACTTAAGAACATTGCACAAGATGAGCCCTGCTGGATCAGGCCCTAAGTCCATCTAGTCCAGCATTCTGTTTCCCATCGTAGTCCATCAGCTGCTTCTGGGAAGCCTACACGCAGAAGAAAAGGCAAACTTCCTGCCATTGTTTCCTTGCAACTTGCATTCAGTGGCACATTGCTTCTGAACTTAGAGGTTTCATATGAATATCATGACTGGTGGCCACTGATACACCTGTCCTCCTTAAATTTCCCTAGTCCCCTTTTAGTGCCATCTAAGCTAGTGGCCATTGCCATATCTTGTGGTAGACCAGGGTGGCCAACTTTCGGGCTCCTGGACCTTTAACAGTTGTGTAGAGGAGGGAATTTCTGTGAGATAACAAGCTGCACCTGCTAAAATTCCCTCTTCTACACCTTTTTAAAAAGTCCAGGTGTCCTAAAGTTGAAAGATTTGCCACCCCTGTGGTAGAAAATCCCATAGATTCATTATACAGTCCTACAAAACCATGTTTTTCTTAGTTGCCAAGGATATTTGAACAAATTTAGGATATTTTTGGAATACTGAATCCAAAACTTGCATCAGTTTTGCCCAACTGGCTCTAATTTTGTGGTTACAGCATAGCCACCTTATATGCTGATTCATATGCTCTGCTCTCCTCCAGAGGATCCTCTGAGCCAAGTAGGGGCCGTGCATGTCCGTTTGTGGCCTCTGCCAGGCTCAGACTTAGCCTTAAAGTTTAAAAAAAAAAAAAAAAAAACTACTTCCAGTTTCTCAGTGAAATTGGAAATAATGTTTAATGCCTTATAAGGCATTAGGAAGCCCGGAGAAGCCACTAAGGGCGAATGCCTTCAGTTTGCTCACCCGCCCGTAATGGCTTTGAAGGGGAGGGGGAGAGACTGCTTGCACACCAAGGTGAAGCTCCCTGAAAAACTTAGTGCTTTGCATCTCCTCCCAGAGCAAGGGAGGATACCAGGATGCAGGTCTCTTGTTTTTTGGTGTGCTCCCTGGGGCATTTGGTGGGCCACTGTGAGATACAGGAAGCTGGACTAGATGGGCCTATGGCCTGATCCAGCGGGGCTGTTGTTATGATCTTAGCTACACCACTGAGTGGACCAATGGTCTTTAATATAGGACAGTTTTTTTTCCATCTTAATTTTGTTGCCTCTTTAAAGGGAACAATCCATTTTAGTGTTTTCCTTTTGTTTAAATCATGCCAGGGTTAGATTTTACTTGCCAAAGTAGTTTTGGTAAAAGATCACAGGTGAAATTTTAATTGGCTGCCAGTTGTCAGTCTGGAGAAAGTTCTTGCATCTTTCCAGGTGACGTAGCACGATGGCAGCTGTGGTTTCTGTTGCTCCATGGCTGTATTGAAGAGAGACACAGCACCTGCCAAATATCACCCTTCCAGGCCATTATTAAAGATACAGGCTCATCCTTCAAGGCCAGTTGCTGGCAACCCTGGATTCCTCTGAAGTCAGTTGCAAAAAAAATCTCATTACCTTTAGGTAGAGCCAGGTTTTCGGGGATGGCCTTTAAAATATATGCTGAATTTATTAGCTTGATATATGTGCAACACGTTACGATCAGTGGAAGTGGTACATTTCATTCTGGCAGGACTCGACTCACAATACTAATAAAACTCATCCTTCAGAAGAAAGCAAGCACTAGCAGTGCAATAATAAACAAGAGTGCGAACCTTCTTTTCACCATGCATAGTTCCAACAAAGATCTTTTAACTAGCTACTTTTTCATTTGTGAAAATTCATTCATATTTTCATGTCTATCAAGCCAATTTTCTTTGATATAATCAAATGATGGTGTTCAGTGCCCCCCCCCTTTATTCTGGTTGAAGTAATTGGATTAAATCAAGCTAATGAGTTTAATGCAGACTAATTAGTGTAGACAAAGCACTTGAGAAAGCAGGAGTCTTTTTACTTAAATGATCTACAGTGGCCACAAAACTACCCGTTCAAAGGAATCCTTTCTCCATGCAAGCCTGGATCCTTGCCAGTGATGCAATATAAGTTAATACCGAGAGAGATCGTTTAAGTGCTGTTATTAAGGAGACTATGATTAATGGAGTTTGTAGCTGGCAACGTGGTTCCCCTTTGGCTGTGCAGTGCACATCAGCAAAAGATCAATATCTCATCTGCATGAGATTACAGCCACTTTTGACAATGGTGGTGTTTTTGTTTTGTTTTGTTTTTTTTAAAGTGAGACATTTGGCTGTAAATTTGTAATGGCTGTTCCTGCTTAAATGGAAGCAGAATGTAAATAGCCTTTTCAAAAACTTGCGTTCTGATCAATTCCATGTGGTTTGATCCTGTGCCCCTTCACTCCCCCCCCCCCATGTATCTAGTCAAGCACCACTATCACACAAGTCTCTTGGTTGTACTGAAGGTGTAACAGTGCCTGCAAACTCCAGATAACACAGGGGCTGGTTTGGATGGGCTGCATCAGTGCTGTGGGTGTGCTGGAAAGTTGGATAGTGTTGGGACCTTATTTGTATAACTCTACCAGAGCCTATGAACTAAACATGAAACTAGATAAATAGGTGAATAAATAACTAGTGTTGCCGGGTAGCCTTTTGTGGAGACTTCAGCAACAAACCAGCCAAAGTTTATGTAAATGACTTTAAATTTGAGAAGAAAAAAAGATTTATGTTTTGTTTAAGATATTCCAAGACTTAATTGCAAGTGAGCATAATTTTGTCATACAGTAAATTATTCCTCTTCAGAGGGGAATTGGATTGGCTCATGTCCCATCCTTTGGCACAGTGCGCCCTTAACCGATAAAACCTTTGCTCAGTTGCTTTTGTTCCTATGGGCTATTTATTTTGATACAGTAAGCCGCTAAATTCCTAGCAAAACAAGTAGAATTAAAAGAAGGGATTACGAATGCACAAAGCCGAACAGAAAGAAGGTTCAAAACATGATCAGTAAAGACATTTCTGGCACAATTTGCTTATTACATCTGAATAATGTTTAAACTGAGCTTCTTAAACCACATACAGTAATAAGCTGCTAAGTTAAATTCATATGAAATGGCGGTGTTTTGTGCTTTGTTCTTAACTTGTACAAAAATTCCATTTGGATTTAGTGGCCCAGCACTAAAGGGTGTCTCCTAAGATGTGTGCTAACCTTTAAACAAATAAGAGCCCCAGAATGCAGGGTATTTTTTGAAAATGGCATTTGGGCGAGAGCTTGCCGTTCTGTTGATCCATGAATATTAATAAATGAAATGCAAAAACCGATGTTACAAAGACCCATAATGAACAGGGTTGTGAAAGTTGATTCTCTGCTAAAATTTCAAAGGAAAACTAATTGGGTGGTACTATGCACATCCACAGAGCTCTGAGCAGTTCTTACGCATGTCTTTAAGGGGCAGGATGGTATAGGAAAGAGCTGAGAATGGAATCACAAGAAGTTGATGTTACCCACGTGTAGTGGAAAATCAAAGAAGATCATTGTTATTGTGAAGAGTGGTGTACGCCTGCCCCTTTCAAACCTTCCAGGCCCTTCAGGGGTTAATAATCTGCTGTAACAACCTGCTGCAGTATATTTTTATGAATATTTTGGGAAGCATTAGAAGAGTGCTGCTTATCCCATTGTTATCACTTAACTGGGTGAATGTTCTAAACCTTCTTAATGCTATCATAGAAGTTCCAGGCAAGATGCCAACTTTGGGCACCTGGAAGTGATTGCATGCCTTGTTATCACTCCTCACTAATTACTTGAGGCTACCTAACAAGTATTGTTCAAGTCTTTTTCCTGCTGTTGCTGATCTCATCTGAGAAGGCATTGGGCATTGCTTCAAGGACAAACACCTGCAATGGAGAGGTCCAGTTTGTTTGAGCCTCTCCTTCTGCATAGCTATTTTTATGCATAGCTGTCATCTGTAAGCAAGCCTTGAGCCCATTATCTATGAGCACAGGCATAGAGAAGCTCTTCTCAAAGTTTGTTGCCCACTTTGCATGGTCATCTATTGGAAGTACTGTACCTCAGAAGTATGAGCAAACTAACTCGTAACTAGCAAAGATGTTTGGATTGGGAGGCCAGACACAATGTGACAAACACCAGTAAGAAGGTCAGGGTGGTTGGGAGGGCTTTTTTGAGCTCACAAAAAGTACATGCTAGAACTCTGCCTGCTGAGTCTCCTACAGTAGCTTGTCACATTGCATTGCTGGTCTTACTGCCAGACAGCATGGGTCTGGGAGTCCCACATGTACCACTAGACATCAACTCGAATACCATTGGTGGTACAAGGACCACAGATTGAGAAGCACAGGCATAGAGGAGTGTGTTAAGAGGTGCTACACACACAGGCAACACACCATTCCATGAAACCAGGCTGCTGCCACAGGCATTCTCCAGAGACACCTCAGAGTCCGTAAGTTGGTATGGTGGTGGATGAGGGTGATTTGTGGGTAGGAACAGGGCTGGGAGGAATGGAGCAGAGACCAGGACAGGCAGGGGCACATGACAAGGCTGAGAAGGGAATGGTATCAGCTGCAGCAGCACTTCAGACATCCTATTCCTTTTCCTGGTTTTGAACAACCTTCCTGGGTCCACTGCCAGCAAACTAGCTGATGCAGTTCCAAGTAGATCTATCAAGTCAGCCAAGGCTTACCCCCAGGGAAGGGAAAAACTGTTCCCTTATCTTGAAGAGACCACTGGGGCTGCCCTCCCATAGGAGTCATAGCAATTCCCCAGTGGTGCAGCTTCATTAGCAGGGGAGTTAGATAGAATTGGGTTGTAAGTAAGTAAGGGCACAATCCTAACCAGGTCTACTCAGATGTAATTGCTATTTTGTTCAGTGGGGCTTACTCTCAGGAAAGTGTGGTTAGGATTGCAGCCTGAGTACCAGCCCACTCCTGCCCTGCACCAGGACAAAGCACACAGCCTTTGTCTTTGCCTGCTGTTAGAGTGTGCACTGCATGCTATGGGGTGTGTGTGACTAGATGGCCCAAGTAGGCTGCCTGGTCTCCAATTCATTTTTTTGGACCTATGCCAGTTCATGTTGGTGTAACATTGAGGGGCAGGTCTTGACTAGGAATGGTGATCATATCTCAGTGCATGCTGCTGCTACTGAGATCCTTCCCCTCCTATCCCTGAACCACCCCAGGCCATCCTACTCTCCACCTTAAACCCTCCCCTGAACTGCTCTGGCCACCAATTTACTGGTCACAATGGAGGGTGACGGAAGTTCAGTGCAGTGCTATTGTCCATGCATGGGCTCTGACCATTTGTGCTGACTTCCATGGCCCACCGAATAGTGGACCGACTGCCATGTCTCTGGTTCAGGGCTTATGTTGCTGGATTGTGTGATTGGGCCTTAGGTAACTAAATAAAATAGAATAAATTTTAAAATTAACTTCTATACCCCCCCCTTTTTTTTTTTTTTTTTTTTTGAGACGGGAAATCATAGCAGATAAGAAAGATGACCCTAAGGACCCTGAGCCAAACAAAAAGGGTACTTTGTGAATCTGGTCTTGGAAGACAAATACACCCCAAACAAATCATCGAAACAACTTGTTTTATTCAGCATGACCCAGCTGTAAACAAAAAAGAATCAACCTTTATTAAGCAGGGTCCTCTTGCTGTCCAAGATCACAGCAGCAGCAAAAATAATTGGCTCAATAATAGTGATATATATGTACATATACAAAATGAAATACATGTGTGTTAATTTTAATTTCACATTCAGTGTGGTCGGGTTAAAAATGACCCCATCACAATCCAGGTATGAAAATTACAAGAGGGATGGGGACACGAACAACCACAAAGCAGCTGATCTTATTAAGATTGAGAAATATTGGACATAAAGGAGTTGTAGAAGTTTGAGATCAAACTTTTATAGTTTCCCCACTTCTTCAAGTAAATTTGACCCCACTATCTCACTTAGCACTATCTCACTTAGCACAAATACAAAGGATTTTTGCTGTGGTTAGGGTTATTCCCCCGATCCAGGTGCAGTAGATTCAGTGGGTAATAAGATCTACTAGTTGAGACATTGAATGAAACGAGAAGCTTCCCCCCGCCCTGAGCTTCCTACACTTGTTGAATCATACATGGAGCTCTGAATCAGGCATTGTGGTTCTTGGTGCAGTTGAACATCTGTGACATTTTAAACTATCAACATCATACAGTTTCAATACAGTTTGGTTTGTGGTATCTTGAAAAAATGCCTTGTCTTTTATGATACAGACACCCTAAGAAGCATATCACTTCATTCTATGATTGCTTTACAGTGCTAATCTATGCATGTCTACTCAGAAGTAAATTCCACTGTGTTCAATAGGGTTTATTCCCAGGAAAGTGTGCATAGGATTAGTCATAAATCTGCTGTCACTTTATCACCGATACTGGCTTACAGTAGAAATATAGAGACACTTTTATCAGAACTTTCATCAGAGCTAAGGCCTCTATCAGATGTATGTTTTCAAGTGTTGATAAGAGCTTATTGTTCTCTGCCTTATAAAAGAAGTACTGTTTACCCATTAGATAATTGTAATGATCTAGGGTTAATATAACCTTATTAAAAAGTTTTCTTACATTTTACAAAGCTTTTAAGAGGAGCAGTGACAATTCTTGAAGACAACACCTGTTAATAACTTAATAACTGTTAATTTATAATAACTTATAATTTATAATAAATTAATAACTGTTAATTTGCTTGTGTTTTATCAGAGCAATCTTAATCAAATGGAGTCAGCCATTCAAGGATTTATGTAATTCTGTAATTCCGGAGGAATACTTTCCTTCCCCATGGTATCCATGCTTTGTATGTCATAATTATGGCGCAGGTGGCTAATGTCCTGAAAATCACAGGTATTAATACCCTATTGAACAGGCTACTGGGACTGACACTGTGTATTCTGCCAGGAGTGTTGCTAATATGCTATCAACCACATTCCACAAAGGAGGACTGTGTTCATATTCAGACTTCTGCATGCATAAGAAGGAACAATAGGCACACATTTGATGTGCATCAAATGGACATCTCCATTTGCCAGTGCAGTGTCGGGAGTCCAGTGTCTGTCTCCTTTCCACACTGCATTGTTGAAATGTGCGTCCTCACCCATGTTCTGATATAATTAGTCACTATCAAGTATATGTTTGAGTGGGTGCACATTTGCATGTCCAAATAGTACTGGAGAGGGGTGTAAATGGAAAGCTCACGTGACTGAGGTTGTAATCTTATACACACTTCCTGGGGACTAAATAACATTGAATTTAAAGGGGCTTACTTGTGAGACAGCGCATCTCTTACATAGCGTATCTTTTATGACAGCTTATCTTTTGCACAGCCCACAGGTGCACATATTTGATCCCTGTTGCGCATATGCAGTGTTTGGCAAAACTGGTTTAAAAGTATATGCACTGTGTCCTCTGTTGCATCTGGTCACCCAGTGTGGGCCTATATGTGAGCAGACAAACATTGGATTGTTCTGAAAGTATTATTTAATAACTCTATAATTTTATTAAATCTGCAATATATTGTAGGTATCACTACTCTTAATAATACTTTAAATTTTTCCTTTTTAATCTGAGGTTTTGCTTTGCAAAATCCTCACTAAAAGAGGATTATGTTTTCTTTGATCATTTATAAAAAAAAAAACTATGATTGAATGTGAATCTGTATATTCTTTCCTTAAGGCCAAACATACTTTCCTGTAGCCATCTATCCAGAATAATTGTGTAGCCATGCAAATGGTCTTTTCCGCCTCCAGATTTAAGCTGAACGCCTTTTAGTTCTTCTGCTTTCAAATATAATTGTTATTTTACCCATAAAGCTCATTTGAATTGCATTGGCCTGCAAATCCTTATGTTGAATGGCAATGCATGGATTTGGGGCCTATTGTGGGTCAGTAATTGTTGTCATCAAGCTTCTTTTGAATTATGAATGAATGGCATTTTGGGGTTTCACAGTACGAAATTTAAAATACAGACAGGTATTTAACTATTAATGGCATTTAGATGTTTTTACCAGTCGAATTGTGATTGGCTAGAGAAGCTATGGTCCCAATAAATGTTTTAGAAAGCATAAACACTTTGAGTGAAGCAATTGAGAGGGGAAGTGTTTAAGTGGGCCATTTCAGGCTATAAATACTTCCCCTGGTACTATCATGGATGAGCACTTTTCATGCTGGGAATGAAAAATCTGGGAGGTTCATCTTTAAATTATGGAATCCAAAAATTTCAGAGGAGAAACAGCCATATGTGCCTTGCCTAATAATGAGGAATTCTGGAAAGTGCAATGGCATTTTGGAGATGTGTGAAGAATTGTTGAGAGCTTGAAAGGAAACCCAGTCTTTGTGGCTTGTGGTCTGTCTCACATACTTTGATGTGCTGCACCTTGCACAGAAGGGTGATCACAAAAAGCGATCACATAAAGAAGGTACTTCCATTAGTAGGTATTACATGCACATGCAAAGGAAACTTGGTATGTGTTAGCTGATGACTAGGAGCCCAATCCTATGCATGTCTAATCAGAAATAAGTCCCATTATAGTCAATGGGGCTTACTCCCAGGAAAGTGTGGATAGGATTGTAGCCTAGGACAGTTACTTGACTTAAGCCCTCACCCTCATATTTTGCAGCAATATATACACATGTAAATGATCCTATGCTTGTATTTCTGATATATGCATTTTTTACTTCCAATTTTGGAAGAGTAGGATTGTGCATTGCTAGCACACACTACATAGGAGCAAGGATGCCCAATCCCACTGCCAGACTATTTGTTGACTTTTTTACCATTTTCTGGAAGTGCATGGAGCATAGATGCTGTGAGCATTCTAGCATGGGAGCTTGAAATATTGAACTCTCCAGTTTGAATGTTTGTGTGCAGAATAAATGGGTCTATCAAAGTTTGAATCTTTGCAAGCAAAGCAACCACTCACAAAGGTGTTTTTTTTGTTGTTGTTTTTTAAATAATTTGAACCTTTGCAAACAGGTGATGCTTGCAAAGGTTCAACCTTTTGTGGCCATATTGTAAGCCACCTTGAGTGCCCTTTACTGGGACAGAAAGGCAGGATATAAATAAATAAATAAATAAATAAATAAATAAATAAATAAATATTCAAGCCCTCGCAAGCTATCCAACTAATGGTTCATTGTTGCAAAAACTTTACTTGGAATGCGCACGAAAGCTTATGTTGATCTCAGAGTGAGTATGGGAGTGCTCATTCAGCCGTAGTGCAGTACTTTTAGATGTATGATGATGCAAGAAGATACGTATGAAAACGTATTAGAATGTTGTGTTACAATGAAAGAAAATAAAATGCAATATCTCTTGTCTTGTATGTAAAAAATTGTTTTTGTTTTTTTTTTAAAAACAAAAAAACCAAGGATCAGAACCATAGCACTTTGCGTCTCTGCAAAGCAAATCAGCAAATTAAATTTTTCAGTGGCAGATATTAACAGCACAATCCGATATAAATCAACTCAGAAGTATGACCCACTGAGTTCAGTGGGACTTATTCCCAAGAAAGTGTTCATTTCATTGCTGCCCAGCCCTAACGCTCCTGCACTGCTGTGAGGTATAGTGGCAGCAAAATGGCCGCTACTGTATCCGGCAGGGCCAGAGCAGCTGTTAGAGTCTCTTCTGAGTAAGAGAACATTTGTTGCCTTACCCTGGTTAGAGCGCCGCTAGTCCCAATGAGTCTTCTCAGATCTGTATCCTCTCTTGAGCTGACACAGAACCAACGAGGCTCACATCAGGTGGCTTTCCTATGCCCCCTCCCTATGCCTCGGGAGGGGGCATAAGCTATGACAGCAGCCATTCCTACCCCCGCCCCCGATCCACTGCTAGGGGTGGCCAAGCCTGATTAATGTAAGAGCCACATACAATAAACTTCAGAAATTTGAGAGTTGCAAACTTATGTTTTAATTCAGCAGACTATGGATTTATACCAGGTAAATAATTATAGCACTTCAAAATTTATTTACTTGTTATATTAATTGTGATGGAAAAAGGAGCTCAGCCAACATATTTCTGTGAGCAGCACATTATATGTCAAAGAACTGTATGTGGCTGCTGAGCTGCGGTTTGGCCACCCCTGGTATAAACTATACTAATAAAACAGATGTAGGAGTGGTACTAGAGGTTGGACAGGTCCAGTATTGGCTAAAGGCCTACACACATAAGCTGGCCCACCAGCCTAACTGGCTCCTGAACTCCAATACAGGTGGGAGTAGTGCAGTTGCGTACCTCCCATAGATTTCTCTGGGGCAAAAGCCCCAGGCACCAGCTGCTAAGACCCCATGGAAGCCTCTGTGAGGCTCCCGACGGGGTTGGAAACTGTGCTTCTGGTTTTCCAGAAGCACAGTTTAAAGCATTGGGAAACCTCACAGATATTTTCCTGAGGCAGCTGGAGGTTGCACGAGGCTCCGTGAGCCTCTGATGAGTAGGGAGGGTGGATTTCTCCATGGGGGGGCAGCGATAGCGACTATCTGGGGTTGAATAAGATTTTGTAGCTCCCCCTCCATGGCAAAATCAGATTTAATTAATTAAGTAAATAAATAAAAAGTTATTGGTTCCATGCTGTATCATAATAACATCTCATTGGCACTTGGAACAATCAGTCTCATAGGTCGGTTTTGAGTTAAGCAAATCCACTTTTTGTTCCATAAGGCAGTTGTGTTTTCATTTTCTGGTTAATTGGCCATAACTTTTGATAGAATACAAATATTCCAATACAGTTTGTTTCATTGCTTTCTGCATTAAATTACCTTTCCAATGATATATAACTAGATGGTATTCTTCATACATACCAAGATTTTCACAATTTTGATCACTAGTGCCAAGTTCAGCTTGTTGCCCCCCTAAAGCCTGATGCTCGGTGCAACTGCTACCCCTGCACCCCCTTAGCTACACCACTGCAGTATCTGATTTTTCAACAGCCTCAGGGCTTGAAGCAATTAGTTGCCTGCTTTTTCCATCACCCTTTGGCGACCCACAAAAATCAGGTTGCAACCCACAGTTTGGGAACCACTGCCTCTATACAGTATACTTAGTTTGGATTCTGTGCCTAGAAAACTAAAGGCCTAATTAGAAAAGAGAATGTTGTGAAATTCTTCCTACGTCTGTAGAATAAATCATCTTCATCTTGCTAGAAAGAAAGAGGGAAATCCTTAATTTTTTGCTCTCTACTTTGCTTTGCTTTGTGAAAGAAGACTGTCAACATGACTGCCTCAATTCAAATTGCAGTTTGACTCAAAGCACTGCTCCTCTTGAGGAATACAAGCTCATTATGGGCAATGAGCTTCGTTTGCAAGTTCACAAGCCTCAAATCATGTGTATAAAATCCTATGTTGTGTAGAAAGTGTCATTTTCAAATTGCTGGGGTCAAACCTATTAGATCAGTCTTGTCTTTTGTTGTCCTATAAGGATCTTAGGTGCTCCCTCCCCTATGCAAATCACTTTTTATGCACAGGAAAAAAAAATGAGCAGTTTATTTTTTCTTCCTTGCACGTAGTTGTCTGAGAGTTTCCGATACAGAGAGAAGCTTCAGAGAAAAGCTTACTGAATGTATCAATAGGCTTGAATTGTGACGTATAGCATACCCAAAGCAAAGAATGTGTATGAGCTTCAGGGGATGGCCACTGGATGGTGTTACCTAGTTATGTTTTATATTTCCTTTCAACAATTCTGTGTTTTGCAGTTAAATCACTTTCTCCTGCAGGAACATCTTCCACTGTGTTCTTTTTTTGGCGCTTCAATCACGGCTTCCTCTGGAATCCTTGAAAAATATCATTTTAATTGATGGTGCCTAAGAAGTTTGCCTAGGATTTTCTGAGAACAAAGTAAACATTTTAAATCGGAAGAATTATTTTGGTAAAATAAACAACAGTAGGAAACTTCTGTGATCCCATCATTTGCTTCAGAAGAAGTATTCAGTTGATCTCCATCTAGAACTCCAGCTGGCCTCCAATCTGCCTTGGCTGTATGTATGCCAAACCTTTGTTTTGCATTGAAATTACACACATAAAACTCTGTATACATAGTTACGTAAATGGGGGGGGGAAATGTTATAGTTGTTTCCAGTGGCACTATACTTTCGGATTGTAGCACTACATCTTTCAACCTGTTGGAATTCTGGATGCCATGATGTAAAATCAAACAAATTCTTTTTCTCACAGCACATAATCAACAGATGCAATTTTGTGCCACAAGACACAGCAATGACTGTGCTCTTAGATGGTTTAAAAAGAGGATTAGAAAAATCATGGAGGACAAGACTATCAGTTGCTACTAGTAATGCGGCTGATGTTCAAACACTGAGTGCCATATCCCTCAAAATACCAGTTACTTGGAAACAAGTGTGTGTGTGTGTGTGTGTGTGTGTGTGTGTGTGTGTGTGTGTGTGTGTGAGAGAGAGAGACAGACAGACAGACAGACAGACAGACAAAGAGAGGAGGGTGGGTGGGGCTGTTTGCTTATATATCCAGCTCATAGAACCAGAGGGTTCTGGTTCACTACTCTTGGAAACAAGATCAGACTTTGTTCTGATCCAGAATGTCTGATGTTCTTAATAGAAATAGCTGCTTTATTTTTTCCAGAACTCCATTTACTTTTCCTCTTCTGTGCACTTCTAAAAACTTTTTCAACTCTGAAAAGTGATTCATGGCCCAATCGTAATCACGCCTCGATCTGCTGGAATGCTCTTTTCAGTGGCATAAGACCCTATACAGCTGTCGCAAAAATCAACAAGCCATTAGACACGGCATGGCTGCCACCACCAGTGATGAGTAGTTGGGTCTGTGTCCCAGCAGACCAGGGTTGGCCGCGAGAACAAGGTACAGGAGGTTGGAGGGAGGCAGGGAGGGTGCAGAATGGGTCAGGGAGAGGAAGGAATGGGGAGATGAGGTGGGGAGGAGGAGGGGCAGGAGCTGGGAGGGGTTGGTATTGGTGGCAGTGGAACATGATGATATCCTTAACCCCTTCCCGGCCTCAGTCCCCTGACCTGAGTCCACATGGATTTGTGCCAGCTGTAGAGCTTGGCGCAGGTCAGCGTTGATCCAGTGGATTGGCGTGGGCTCAACCTAGGGCATGGAGAACAAATGTTCCAGAGGTCAAAACTCCATTGTAAGATTCAGCAAGTGCACATTGCCACTGCTGCATTGTCACATGGGGGATTGCATAGGGTTGAGATGCCCAAAGTTCAGATGGAGTGGAGCACAGAATATAAGAATAGGCCCTCAGTTTGGCTGTACTTGTCGTAAGAGGCGACTAAACAGCCACCGGGTAGATGGGACTTGTCAGCCTGGGAAGGCAGCTCATCTGAGAGAAGGAAAACTCTGATCCCAAACCTCCACTGCCTTGCAGCTACATCCAGTTATGGAAAAGGCTTCAGGAGTCAACCTTGAGTCAAAATCCGGAGCCGGAGTCCCTGAGGCAGTTCACGGCTGAACACAGTCACGTTCTGGCAACTCCTGCGATGCCGCTGGAACCAACCGTATTGGCCTCTGCCTTTCCATTGGACCATTTCAGCGACGTGGAGAGGGGGGATTTGCTGCATGGGTAACAGCCTATCTTCCATACCTACTTTACCCAGGCTTCGCGCACTGGAGAGGACACTGTTCCAGAACCACCATTCAGAGTGTGACACCATAGTCTTCTGAGACTGAAGGATGCCAACAGCAAGTGGATGATTATTTAGATTTTTTAAATAATGTTTTGGATGAAATTGTATAGAAGCAACACATCAGTGTTTCGTTCCATCTTTTGCCATCCTGTGATGCTTCAGCATACCCATGGTTGCTTTTTGTTTAGGTCAAGCCAGCAGAGCTAGAGGAATTTCCCAAAGGTCAATGGTTCTGTGTACCTCAAGAGTCATGAATTCTGATGGGTGGATTACATGTAATCACATTGTTAGATGCCAGATGGGACTGGGTCACCATTGCAGTTTGGACAATAATTTTGTTAGACTGAAGGAACTGTTTGTTCTACTTCCACAAATTCCCCTCCCACCTCCTCCAATGTCAAGTATCCTTACCAAAGATGTATGTATTGGGTTTGTCTTCAATGATCATTCTTCCCAGATTTACTTTTTCCCCCCTGATTGCTCAGTTATTAAAAACCCAGAGTTAGCCCTGTCATTGGATACTGAGAACATTCATGCATTATATATTTTATCTAAATAATATAAAATAGGCAACTATTGTGACAAGGAGCAAGAAGGAGTTGGTGCATATGGCTTCCCAAATAGATGACAGAAAATACCTTGCCAGGTTGAGGGTTTTGGATGTCTATTTAATATCTGCCTGCCTTCTTTGTCCTATGTCCTCTAGCTGTGCTTTCTCTTCAGCAGCTTTCTCAATACACCTGCCACTGCCCCATTCTACCCCTAGCATATGGACCCATTTTTTTTTTTCCTTCTGTGAATTTTCATAGTCCCCTCACTGACAATCCTATACAGCTACAGAGGACTGTTTAGCACTGTGGTCTTCACAATTTTTTGTACAATGACCCCAGTAAATAAATAAATAATGAGGCTGGGGACCCACTGTTGATCCTGCCCCCTCTCTTGGTACCTGTCTGCCCACCCTCCCGTCACTGCCCACTCCCCACCCCCATTACACCCTCCTAGCCCTGTTCACTGTAACCAAATATTCTCATTAGAGAGAGCAGAAAAAGATAGCATGAAGCCTGGCAGTAGTGAAAGCTATTTCAGTGCAATAGCTAAGAACCTGAGCAGGACTAGGACACAATCTCTTGGTACCTGAAGGGTATAGGCCTTTCCCAGATGCCTTCCCCTTCACCTGGTGGTGCTCTAATCCAGTGATCTTCAGCCTATTTCATTCACATAAGTTGCTGTGACTCCCCACAACTGAGACTTCATGACTCCATTAGGGTCCCAAACCCAAGGTTGAAGAACACTGGTATAGCAGAACTGCAACTGTTACATGGAGAGGTTAATGACAGCAGAAGACATTTCCACTCTTGGAAAATGGCTGCCCACATAGTGCACAGAGTTCCGTTGGCAATTGCGAGTACTGCCACAACAGGTGGCGGCACTGCAACTCCACTGATGCACCCCACTGTACCTGCTGGACCAGGTAAGGTTGCAGTGGGGGTGTCACTGTCATAAACATAATACACCACTGATTCTGACAATGCACAAATCTGATTGACATGCAATACAAAATGGGCAGCACAATCCACATCAGTTCCCTGCACAGTGATGCAGTGGTGCCAGCACAAACACTTTTGAATTCTGTGGGGGAGTTTTGGCCTTGTGTGATGTCCATGGCGGGCGGAGACCCCGCCCCTTTGGGTGTACCCGAGCACGGGGGGCTTACCCGGACAATGCGCACAGGTCGTCAGCAGAAAGAAGGACGTGAGGCAGCTACAGCAGATTTGTACAGACGATTTACTCTGGTTAAACTCTTGACACTCATGGGGCCTGTTACATCACAGGCCCCTTTGCTTTACAGAGACATGCGGTGTTGGCGAACAATATGCACGTTCCCCACTCCTTCCCAACCCCTTGCGGGTTCCAGCAGGGTTCCCCGGCTGGTGCCAGTCAGAAAGGGATAGGGGTTCCCGCTGGCTGCCATAGTGTTGATGGGGGTCAGCCTAGCTGTCCTCAGGAGGGCCCCCTGTACCTCCAGTACCTCCAGTCTTGCCCCTTGATGAGCCGGCCTCCAATGGGGGTAGTTGAGATGGGATCCTTGGGGCAGCAGCCTCGCCTCTCCTCGCCCCCGGGCCCCAGGCAGGTCTAGGATCAGCTGGTTCCCAGCCTCCAGCCCTTCTCTCCAGGGCTGAGGCAAGCAAAGTTCCCCTTGAAGCCTCTGTCAGCTGAATAAGGCTGGGGTGGCTACCCCCTCTGGCCTCCTCTGCGATCCTCCTCTTGACTGGAGAGGAGCGACCTCTCCCTCGGCTCTCCAGCCTCCTTATGAGGCTAGCCTGGTCCAGCCCCACCCCTTCTGCCCACGTGGCTGCTGACTGCTCCCAGGAGGCACTAGGGCCTACTCCCAGGGAAGTGACTTGCATGGGATACCAGTCCTGATAGTGCTCAGGTTCTACTCCCGAGGAGGCCCTTACCCCTGAGGAGACCCCTGCTCCAGGGTGATTCCTGGCCTCCTGGGCTGGGCCTAGGTGACACCTTGTCAGGGTAAAAGAACATTTGTTTCCTGGTCCTGGGGTAAAGCCCTGTGGGCCCAGTGGGACAACTCAAACCTTCCCAGCTCTATAGCTGGAGCAAGTCTACATTAAACTGGGAACAGGCCTGGGAAAGGGGGTCAGGATTCAGCATGCACCACTTCCAAACCTGGCTTCTCCTGTTCCACCATCCTCCTCACCTCATCCCCATCCTTTTTCACCACTGCTCCCCCATTCTGCAGTCCTCTCCCATCACCACTCTGTTGTACTCCCTGGGCTGCCTTACCTGCTTCAGCAGGCCTTATGATCTGCTTATGCCTCATGAACCTGCTTCAGCAGGTTATGTGAGAGGCCACTCTGGGCTGTCTGCCAGCTGCCCAGCAGTGTACAACAGCAGAAGTTGCTTTGTGACTGTCATAAAGCAGCTTCTGCCAACGCAACTTGACTTATGCTGGCGCTCAGTCAGCATCGGATTGGGCTGTACAATCAGAAAGGAGTAACAGAAATAGGGTAAACTGCTCTCTGTTACTCCTGCCTAGTTATTCTCAAGTGCCTCAACCAGTGGCAGTTTGGAAAGTGTTTTCTCCCAGTTCTTAAACCCCAATTTTTCTATAGATCTTTGCCTGCCTGACATAGTTAACCTCTTCAGTGGTTCCCAAACTGTGGGTTGGAACCCACTGATGGGTCACAACCTAATTTTTGATGGGTCACTGAAGGGTGATGGAGAGATCAGATAACTAATTGCCACAAGCCCTGAAGTTATTCAAGCATCAGATACTATAACTGCTACCTGCCCTGCAAGGAGCTGAGCCCCTGCAGTTTGCAAGAATGTGTAAATATAGGGAGATAAAAGTTTGTGGGTCTTTCTGGTTATTACCCCAGAGGTGTCTTTTCTAATGGCAGTCTGCTGGTGTTTTAGATGGTCAGCCCTTTTGGGACAGGGAGTCATTAGATATTTGATTTCTCTGTAAACTGCTTTGTGAACTTCTTGTTGAAAAGCAGTACATACAAACTGTTAATAATAATTACTTATAAATAAAGATTTTTTAAAGTTTGGTAAACCTAGGTGGTTTGCCACCTAGGAGTGTCGTTTTAAAAAGTGGGTTCTGGTGCTAAAACGTTTGGGAACCACGGCTCTATATAATAATAATAATAATAATAATAATAATAATAATAATAATAATAATAATAATAATAATAGTGCATTATTAAATAATGCAGTAAAATATATATTATTTTTATAATAAAGATAATATTAACAACCCAATCCCATCCTTCTCCCTGCAGGTGCAGCCGTGTTGAAAAGGTGTCCACTGTATCCAGCGGGGGGGGGGGATGGAGGAGCAGGAAGCTTTGGAGGAGAAAGGGAATTTAAATCCCCTTTCCCCTCTGTAAGCCTCCTACTCCTCAATGTATGCCTTTGGACCAGCAATTTCACCGGCACAATTCTGAGCAAAGAAAAGGGGTGGGGAGGCTGCTGCCAGAGCGTATAGAATCTAATATGCACCATTGTTGCTGGATTCACCTATACCGCAGCCTTCCTGCCCCCATTGCTCACCCTTCCCACCCAGTATTGCCCCTCCCTGCCTCCCCTACCACATTAACTTCCTTGGCAGGTTGCTGGTGCTCCATCAATGTGCACGGGAAGTCTCCAGCCTACCTGCCAGAGCACACTTCACAATTGTTTCGGGGTAGTCGCTGCCACTAGAGTGCAAGTTCCACTGGCAACAAGTCTCAATAGGATTGGGCCGACAAGCAATATAAGACATATTATGCAAAACATGTAGTCTTAACACTATACATGCTAACAGCATGTGCACACCAAAGGCACATGCAAGTTTGTGACCCAAGAATCTCCAGTCAGAGATTTTTGGGGGAAAGTTATCTGCATATATCTGTAGAAAGTTTCCCATCATCTCCAAGTGTGGATTAAGACCCTTTCATGTTTTCTCGCATAGCTGTGGTTTGTGTTTGGCTCTTACTTCAAAAAGGAAACATAAATCTGTGCATTGCCTCTGGGTTCATCAATGTCAATGGGAGTTATATGGCTTGCTGGTTCTAAAGAATCTGTGCCTATGTTCCATATTGCAGAACTTAAAATAACCCCATATAAAATAATAACTGCTACTCTTGAATGCTTCCTGCTATAACTCATGTGAGCTATATTCCAAGAAATGATCGCTTCATACAGCCTTCTCCATTTATCAGGCTACTTCCATTCAATTAAGGCATGCATTCTGATGGGATTACTATTTCACTTATAATTCTTTTAATTCATGATAATGGGTACAGCTGAGCATTAAACGATCTCTATCACCATTCCATTGTCAGAATATCTTTTATTCTTTAACGAAATAAAACATTATAAATTAAGTCTTAAATAAAGGGGACAGGGGGAAGAAAACCAATACAGAGTTAGGAGGAAAAATAAATTAAAAAGGACCTACGTTCTTGATTTTTAAAAAATGATTAGCAACAATAAAAGAGAAGATGGAAGATGCATTTGTTCTGTGCAGATGGAGTAAATGGAGAAGAGCTAATTGGCCTTCACTCCCCATTCCTGATGTCCATACCACATATCCACTGAAATACATAACTTCTGCACAGGGCCCTATGCATGTCTGCCTGACATAAGTAGCTTCTGAACAAACTGTTAGGTGCCTGGCCCAAAACTTCCCAGTGTCAAATGTTGCCCTGTTATACACAAGTGCGGGCCCAATCCTATCCAATTTTCTAGTGCCGGTGCAGCTGTGCCAATGGGGCATGCACTGCATCTTGTGGTAGGGCAGCGGTCACAGAGGCTTCCTTTAGATATGCAAACATTTGTTCCCTTACCTTGTGGCTGCATTGCGGCTGCATCAGGGCTGGAAAATTGGATAGGATTGGGCCCTGCATCAGCTAACTACACTATTCCACAGAGGAAGTGTGTCTTTAACATTCTTGTCCACTGCTCTTCTCCATATTTCTTCTTCTTCTACCTCAGAATGCAAGGGAGGGCACCAGGACGCAGGTTGTGTTTTGTTGTCTTGGGTGCTCACTGAAGCATTTGTGAGATACAGGAAGCTGGACTAGATGGGACTTCGGCCTGATCCAGCGGGGCTCTTTGTATGTTCTTGTCAGTTTGCCTCTTCCTTTTCAAATCTGGTGGGGAGGCAGAAAGAGGAGTGGTGGAGGAGGGTAAGGCAGTATGCTGTGGACCCTCCTTGCCGTGGGGCTCAGTGACTCCAGAATTGAATATACATTGATGCTGAGCCCATGGCTGGAGTACCTCAGAGGACCTCCCAGATGTGACCAGAAGTGGCTCCCAGCAGAGGCGTAGCTAGGTCATTTGACACCCGGGGCCCATAAATTTTTATCACCCCATAGGACATAACTATTATTTATTTAGAGCCCAATACTATCCACACTCTCCTGGGAGTAGGTGCCATTGATTCTAACAGAATTTACTTTTGAGTAGACATGCATAGGATTGGTCTATTATTTATTATAATTTATTGTAATATAATATTATAATAATTATATTATTATGATATAATAATAAATAATATTATTTATTATATAAATATAATATAATATATTATAATACATTATAATATATTAATTAATTAATTAATTAATTAATTAATTAATTAATTAACATTTTTATACCATGCTTCCTCTAAGCAGCTCAGGGTGGTGTACATCGTTCCTTCCCTTCTTTTGTCCTCACAACAACCCTGTGAGGGAGGTGAGACAGAGATAGTAATAGTCATGACGTGAAATGAATAATAATAATGGCCAGAAAATAAATGCAGTGAATATTTCCCCATAAGTAATGGATGAAATTCTGCATCAAATGGTATTTATAACATGGTGATATTATTCCTAAAAGCCATGATTTCCAGAATTTTGGTTACTAGGGTGTCGTCATCCCCCCCCCCATGTCTCATTGGCCTGTTTTGAATTAAGGCAGTGGTTCTCAAACTTTTAACACTGGGATCCACTTTTTAGAATGACAATATGTCCAGGACCCACCAGAAGTGATGTCATGGCTGGAAGTGACATCATTAAGCAAAAAATAATAATTATAAATAATTAAATTAAAGAAAAACAGATAATTAAATAAGGAGAAGCCAGCCCAGTTTCACCAAGTGAATTTTCTCTGTAGCCTGCCTGCAATAACACCCCCCCCCCAAAAAAAAAAAAAATATCAGTGAGATTTTCAGCCCTCCCCAGTGCCCACCTTACCAGTTCAAGCCTCTGTTTCATTCTTGGGGGGGGGGCGTGCTGCCCCATGTTCATCAGATTGGGACCAAGCAGCTAGCCCTGCATTCTCCTTTGCCTTTCTTGACCAGAAGCCAAGGCACATTTGCTTACTCATGAGTAAATGCGACCATGTGACTTACTTTCACTTTCCATAGGGCTCAATACATGTGTTTGCTTGGGAGGGAGGGACCTCCTTCTTGAGTGTTTTTGGGGGGCTGCTTTCATTTCAGACACTCAGTTTTAGTGGCTGTCCCCTGGTTCTGGTGTTGTGCAAAGGGGGAAAAGAACTTCCCTTTATCCATCCCCTAAATAATATTGTCTGTCTCCATCATGTCTGCCCCCATGCGCCTTCTTTCTAACTGCAGACCCCCACTGTAACCTTCTCTCACAAGGGTGGTGCCCCTGCCCACTCATCATTTTGTTTGCTCTCTTCTGCACTCTTTACAGTTCCACTATGTCCTTTGAGATGCGCTGACCAGAACTGGACGCAATACCCCAGATGTGGCCTTACCATTGATTTGCAAAATGGTATAATAATATTGGCCGTTTTATTCTCCATCCCTTTTCACATTCTCTCAAGCATGGAATTGGCCTTCATAGCCCTTGCATACCGAACTGACATTTTTATCAAGCTGTCTGCCAGCACCCCACAATCTCTCCTGATCTGTCACAGGTAGCTCAGAACTGCTCAGTGTAGGCTGCAGTAAACTATACAACCCACCAGTGGGTCCCAACCCAGTTTTTGGTAATTTCATGGGTAGATTAGGCTATGCACTCAAGGGTTAAACAACCTGCTTGGGGGGGGGACGGACGACTGCTGCCCAGTCACCATTATAGCCACAGAGGCTTGAGTGGCTGGTAAAGTGAAACTTTTTTTTTAGGTGATCCCAATGCTAAAACGTTTGGGAACCACTGCAGTAGAGCTTACTGTCAAGTAAAGCCTGCAGAAGTTTGGAACCTAAATTCTTGGATTGAACAATTTCTTTAATGAAATGTTGACCCTCTTTGAAAACTTTATAGAAGTTTTCCTCCAATTAAAACTGGTCAGAGTTTACATCTGTAGGTGGCATCCCCATTAAAAGCGTTTCCCACCCTAATCACCATCACAGATCCCCCAGATGAGAAGACACAGGACTGCCTCCTGTACTCCCCCTCCTCCCCCCTCCCAGACCTAACTATTCAGATAAAGCTTTTGGAGCTACACCTGAGCTAGTGGTTTGGGGGCACTTTGTCACAATCTACCTTTGAGGTGGCATCTAAGGAGGTTCTGTAAACCATGAAGAAGCACTTGGATCTTTCAGTCGAGACCAGAAGCTGGTCAATGCACAACATGTATCAAAAAGCCAGAAAACCAAAACTCCAGCCTTGCTTTGCATATTTTATTCTTCCTTCCAAGAGACTGAAGGACCAGAAAGGATGTATGGAAAGCAAGAGGATCATCCGTGGCACATCCGTGGAGACGAGACAGCTAGCAGGAAACCCAGGGGCTCTTGAGCAGGAAAACTCCAACATCCCTGGAAGGAAGACAGAGAAAAGCAGCATGAGGGGGGTGGGAGTGGTGGTCATCCACAAGCATCACCCAGGCACATCTACTGGCCGTATGCCTGGCTTCCACACACCGACTTCCACCACCTTCCACCCACGGATCTCCACCAACTGTTCCTTTCCTCCATCCCATGCACATGGGATGCCTGGAAGCTTGGAAGTCAATCTCCATCAGCTCCCAAGGGCAAAGCACCACTTGCCTTGACCGCATTTGCCTATGCACACACACAATGACATAAAGTCAGTGATGCCAGAGCATCAAACCGACCCCCATTCACCCACCCCCCATTCACGCTCCCTGGTTTCAATCCGCAGATATCCAGTGGCTTCCGCCAGCTGGCTTCAGTGGACAGACTTCCACCAGTTTTCATCCGCTAACATCCACCCGCTTCGTCGCGACTCAGGCGACATATCCGCACTTGGCTTCTGAAAGCAGACGGCCACCAGCTTCTGTCCGCTCACGTCCGCCAGCTTCCACCAGGTCATCTGGTTGACTCCATCAGCTTCAGGCCGTGGATAGCCGCCTGCTTCAGGCCACTTCCTCACCCCTCCTCCTGCAAGTCACGCAATGTGAACTTGCCTTCTCTCCCCAGCCGCCGCTCAGATATCACTCCTGCCGCCTGCTCTCCTCCATGCAGCTTCCACCTTCTGGCAGAGACACCCTGAGCATCCCTGTGCTCAAACAGAGGTCACCTTGGTTACATGATGTCATAAACCTGATCATGTCATAGAGGCACCTGCTTGGAGGAGTGCAGACTACCTGGCCCTCCCATCCCACCTTCACAGCTACTCAGCCATGTTGGGCTGCCAGTATTAAAGCTGCTACCTGAAGCACCAGCTTTACAGCCAGTCTGGATGCCAGTCTGGCACAATGAATTGTTTCTCCCAGAACCCATACACACAAAATGGACATGAGGGCAGAGTTACCTGAAGAAGCATGGCACTCAGTGCACCCATGGCCAGCCCCACCCCTTGCATCATATCTGTACACCAATCACTTCTGGGGTGCACACATTTCTTCCAGTGCTAGTTCTCACAGAAGCTCCAGCAGGATCTTGGGTGGTCTGAAAGTGAACAGGGCCTTGGGGGGCACAGCAAACCCAGCAGGCAGTTGCAGGAGAGCAAGGGTTGATGGTGTGCTCCCTCAATGTCAGTGGTGTAGCTAGGTCATTTGACACCCAGGGCCCATAAATTTTTGGCACCCCATATGACATAATTAATTATTAATTATTAATTCATTCAGTCACATTCCTCTAAGCAGCTGAGGATTTGAAATGAATAATAATGGCCAGAAAATAAAGGCAGTGAATATTTTCCCACAAGCAATGGATGAAATTCTGCATTAAATGGTATATAACATGATGGTATTATTCCTGAAAGCCATGATTTCCAGAATTTTGGTCATTAAGGTGTCACCCCCCCCACCCCAGATGTCTCATTGGCCTGTTTTGAGTTAAGACAGAGGTTCTCAAACTTTTAACGCTGGGACCCACTTTTTAGAATGACAATCTGTCCAGGACCCACTGGAAGTGATGTCATGGCTGGAAGTGACATCATCAAGAACAATAAAACAATATTTATTTTAGAGATTTATATCCCACCTTTCTGTTCAATTAAGAACACTCAAGGTTGGTCCCAATTAAGTTAAAGAAAAACAAATAATTAAATAAGGGGAAGCCAGCCCTGTTCCACCAAGTGAATTTTCTCTTTGGCTTGCCTGCATGAACACCCCCCCCCCCCACACACACAAATATTAGTGAGATTTTAAGCCCTCCCCAGTGCCCAGTTCAGTGTAAATTCTTATATTTCAAGCATAGCACTATCAGGACCCACCTGGCTTTACAAGTCTAAAAACAAATAAAATGGACCTTTCCAGCTGAAACCTGTTTTATTCTTTGGGGGGTGCTTCCTTCTGGAGCATTTGTTGAGCTCCAATTTCATCAAATTGGGACCATGCAGCGCGCATCTCCTTTGTGCACAGAGTCTAAAGACTCCGACAAGGTCTCACTAGTGGCCCAATCCTGTTTGGGCCTTGTGCCACCAGCAAGCTTTTTCCAGGGTTGTAATTCCCTTGCATTCCCCTTTGCTTGACCTGATGTGGAACCAAAGCATGTTTGCTTACTCATGAGTAAACGCAACTGCGTGGCTTCCTTTCGCTTTCCATAGGACTCAATACATTCGTCTGCTTGGAGGGAGGGACTTCCTTCTTGAGTGTTTTTGGGGGGCTGCTTTCATTGGATAGGAACCATTCTGGTGTCATTGGATTTCTCTCAGTCTACCCTTTCCAACGAACTATGGTATGTTTGCCTATTCACGAGTAAACGTGTGATATGGCTCGGTTTCATTTTCCATAGGGTTCCATGCATTTTTTTGTTTCCAGTTTTTTGACCATACATTTTGATGTACAGAAGATATTTCAGTCTGGTTTTCTGCATTGCATTCCACTGGAAATACTGCATCCAACGGTATATAGCATGATGGCTTTATTCCGAACCTCCACGATGTTAGCAATATTGGGGCATTTGTGATGTCACCCTCCCAAGGGTGATACCTGGGGTGGACTGCCCCCCTGCTCCCCGCTAGCTATGCCAGTGGCTCCCAGGCACAAATGAAAAGTACAGCACTTTCCTGTCGCATTCAGAGGCTTCTGATGGGGCTGGAAGGCACATGTGACCTCCAGAGGACTGGATGCAGCCCCCAGGTAAGGGATTGTGGTGGCATGCAGGCCCACCACAGATTCAATTATCAGTGGAATTCAGTATCTGTGGGGGGGTGCGTGGGCCTGGAACAGATCACCTGCAAATACCTAAGGCCCACTTTACGTGGCTAGCCCTGCAGTGTGTAGGCCACTGTTAACAAACTAGAATCTACACAAAGGGGTTCATATTGTAGCAATCTCAATTCCCCTACTCCAAGTGGTTTCTGCCATAAAGTTTCTGCCATAGAATATGCACATGGTATGTATGTGTAAAATATCTGCATCCCCAACATCTAAAACAAGTTTTCTATAATTGTTTTCATGATTGTTTTTTTATCAAACACACATTTTCTTCTTAATATTCCCTTTTCTATGTTTATTATAATTGACTCCAAGTGATACAAATTATAGGATCAGTCTTGTTTATAGCTCACATTCATCAATAAGTCAAAATTCTATGAAGAGTAAAGTGTTTTTGACACCTCTTGACAAAACTATCACCAAAGCCAATTAGACTGTTCTTATCCCAACTACTGACAATATTGTTCTACTAGCAATCTGTCTCCTGGGGACAATATAAAGTCTTCATAGAAGCTTTTATGACAGGAGTGTCTAAGACCCAAGTGATGCTCAGAAGTTAGTTGTTCAAAGTGGAGCAAGCCCAGAATAAACCCTTCCCTTTTGGGATTCAAGATATCAATAAGCAACACTTTACAAGGATGTATGTAACTTGCTCAGGATAGTTTTAGGAGAGAAAAGGAACATACGTTTTATTGACAATAATGATAACTTTTTCAGATATAAGTTTGATGAAACAGGTGGAGAAGTGAGAAAAGAGGGCAGCCTGACTCATTCACTCCAGAGATCTCTCAGTATGGCCTCAATAAATTTAGAACATAGTCAATTCACAGGTCCAGCAGTTTGAGGCTGGTAGTATATTGGGGGGCCACTTTAATACTTTCTGAAGATACTTCTGCTGGTTGAGTCAGAGAACATGGAATATTTCAAGTATGCAGCAAGGGTGGGTTTTGGTGTCCGCTGCAACTACTCGTGGGAAGAGGATGCAGACAGGAAAATGGTGGTTAGTTTCTTTCCAGATGATGGTGGTGCTGATGATGGTGGTAGCTTTTTGGAGTTACGAACAATAGCTACAACTACTCCTAGGAAGACTAAGTATGAGGTGGGGGAGAGGTCAGCAGTTCTCAAACTGTGGGTTGCAACCCCCCAGTGGGTCACTACCCAATCTCTGGTGGGTTGCAAAACTGACAAGAAAACTGTATTAAGCCTTATAAGACTGAAACTGAGCAGCACGTGTGTGTTTACTTGCAAGTAGGCAAATGTGCCTTAGTCCACTTTGAAGAGCAGGCTGAAAGGAATGCAATACCACCAGAATAGTCCCAATCCAATGAACATAAGCTCCAAAAAACTCTCAGGAAGGAAGCCCCTCCCCCCAAGCTGGAAATGAAACTGTATTGAGCCCTATGGAAAGTGAAACTGAGCCACATGTGCACTTTACTCACAAGTAGGCAAACTTGCCTTGGCTCTTACTGAAGGTCAGGCAAAGGGGAATACAAGGCTTAACAGCAGCCAGCACTGGCAAAATGGTTACAGGGCAGCCCAATAGAATTGGGCTCTTAATCCCCCAGTGATATATGTACTTAGAATACTCAGTGAGTGTCTGAATTTAGTCTGATTTACAGCCCTATGCTACTGAAATCCCCCCCCACCAATGCGGGCAGTCTTGGAGGTTTCCTCGGGGTAAGAGAACATTTGTTCCCTTGCCAGGGGGCAAATCTCCATTGTCCAAATTGGTCTAGTTGGATCTGTAACAGCTATATATCAGACACAAACCAGAGTGGACCCAGGAAGGTGGATCAAGGCTAGAAAGGGCATAGGATATCAGCAGTGCTGTTGCCGCTGATACAGCCCACTTCCTGGCCTCAATCCACTACTTGCCCCAGCCTCCTTCCCATGCCATCCCCTTCCCGCTCTGTTCTGCCCACCTCACTTCCCCTTCCACTGCCTCTACTGACTTACCAGTGCTTGAGGTTGCTGGCATGCAACTGTTTGTGGCAGGGGCCTGACAGCCATAAAAGATCTTGCGTTGCTGCAGTGCAAACTAAGGCCCCTTAAGGCCTTAGCCAGTGTGTCTTCCATTCTGCACCTTATTGATGTCCTAACGGCAGGCCTGATACCTATAAACAAGAATTATTCTCCACTTAGAAGTGCTCAAACATAAGGTTACAAAAAGTTATTTCAGCCTTTGAATATCAAGACCCTGTTATGCTGCTTAACCTTGGTTGAAGATGTTATCCCATAAAATTACAAAGAATATTATAACTACTTTTGCTTTAATATCACTCTTGATGGCTGCATTATGAGAAGTTTTTCTTCTAGTCACTTAAAATTCCCTCTGTAAGTGCAGCAGATGAGTTTACAGAGACCAAAAACAGAATACTCAGGATGTGGCATTTCTCAGACCCAGCACAGAAATGTTGATAAATGAAATAGCCAGTTCTTACCAAGAAGCTGCAGTAGCCACTTCAGACAACAAATTCAGGCAGAGATGCCACTTGCTGCTGTCAATTTCTGTCTCCGTGTTGAAAAACAGAGCTCTGGTCAAACTTCTTACTTCAGATGGAAAGCTGTCTGAGATTAGCCATGAGTCATGCAAGTATGTGTGGTGTAGGGGCAGCAGGTGGGGTAGAACCACCCAATTGTAGTCCATGGAAGAGCACTGCAGCTGCCCCGACTGCTTACACCTGAAGAGCCTCTCCTTACATCCAAGGAGGCTCACCTTACACCTCTTTTCTCAGGTATAAGGAGATCCTCCTCAGGTGTAAGTAGGCAGGGCAGCTGTGGTGCTTTTCCATTGTCTATGATTGGGTGGTTTTGCCTCACCTGCTGCCCAGCACTGCACATCTTTGGAGTCTTGCCAATAGAAAAGTCCCCTCCCCATACAACAAAATATCCTGGTCTGATCAATTGATTTTGCTTTTAGATCAGAAAAGCCTGTGTGTCCTTGCTTATTTTGCCTGTGCTTCTGTGTGGATACACAACTTTCAGGTTCAATTTAACAATGAAATTACTCATACTGCTAAGCTCCACCCCAGACCCAACCAAAACAGCTGAATTTTGGCTTGCGCCAATGACAAAGCAACAGTGCCCCCTCAACATGTCCCTGATGGTGCATTGGGTGCTACCACTGCCACCAGTAGCGAGGGTCCAGGGATTGGCTCAGCTGGGTGGCCCTCTGACAACTCTAGTTCCTCAGCTAGTGACCAGTTTCAGATGCCAGTTTCACCACTGCCTGCACTCTCCCCAAGTCTTTGGTTTCCTTTACTTCATTCCTTCCCCTGTGCTGGGCTTCAGCTGCAGACTCCAGGGTTCAGCCTAGTACTACATATATTTGTTCTAGATTTGGCAACCATACAGTACCTGAAGGTCCAACTAGGCATTCTGAAGAAGTACCCAGTCCTAATTTAAAAAAAACAAAAACAACAACATTGTAATATCATTATTAGTAACAAAAATTATTTTTTCAACCAAAAAGTTCACAAAGCAGTTGTCAAGGAAATTCAAATAAATAAATTGTCCCTGTCCTCAAAACAGGGTGACCAGATACAATGGAAGACAGAGTGCCTTTAACTACTGTATAGAAGAGGGAATCTTGGCAGGTGCAGCTTTTTTAACCCTTCCATCTTGAACTGCTTTAAAAAGTATATCTTTCATTTATGCCAATAAAGGTGGAATGAATGAATGAATGTATATCTTTCCCCAGATGCATTTGATCAGGATAATTAATTTGAGTGGAGGAATCCTGGGGGTGTGGCTCCTTAAATATTTCCTTCCTACCATTTTTTTTCCACACAAAATGGCACATCTAGAACTTGTGTCCTTTCTCCAATGAATGTAAAAGCAATGGGGGGGGGGAGAAATGTTGGTTGAAAAAGAGAAAATGGGGAGAGGGTTTAACATCATTGCTTTCACCATTCTAAACTCACAGACTCCTGTAGTACTACTTTAAAAAAAACACACCAAAAAAACTGTTCCATGCATCTGCTATATAACATCTAGTGTGACCCTGAAAGTACATTTCTTAAACCGTGCTTGCCATTTTAAAATGCCCTTTATCATATCCTAAAAATGCCCTTTATCGTATACTAACATTACCCTTATAATATAGTTAGACACAAACCATTCATTTTCTAATATAGATATATCACTCAAATTCCCAAATGGAAATAAGTGGCAGCCCTCTGTTATGAAAGTTGCAACCAGCTCAGAAATCTAATTATCTAGTTAGCACCGAGAAGGAGCCTTGAAAACTACAAGTACAGTATAATTCAATTTGTAGTTTGAAAGAAATACAATGTTCGGTTCTGCTATTTTTCTATGTGCTGCTTAAATGTTATAGGGCAAATATGTTTAGAAGGATACCAGCACTTGTGTTTGAAAATGCAATTTTCCCTTAATGTTTAAAGATTGCTTGGTGGTTGTTTCTTTTAATCGAAACAATACATTTTAATATTATAAAGCTGCCACTATTTTTTCTTCTTCTAAAAAAAGGCCTGTTCCTCCTGCTCACACAGTATATACAGTAAAACCCCACCATCGTGCGGCTCACAATAACACAATTTGAGATAAAATGTTAGGCTATTGGCTCCCATCTTCTGCCACGCCCCCATTTCTAACCCCTAATGCAGTATTTAATACAGTGTTACATAACTATTTATACCGAAGTTACATTAAGTTAATAATTATTATAATAATTGTTTGTAAGAACAGGCCAAGTTTCTACATATGTCTAATAAATTAAAACATTTTCTCCAGTCACCTACTAAAAAGATTGTTTTGAATAATGTGACCCTGCAGTAACACAACCCCTCATTTTACGTGATTAAATTTTTGGGACATCACATTATGGCTGGGTTCTTCTGAACTAACAGTCCAGTCCTGAGCTGCCCGGCATGCAGGGCTGCAGCAGTGCCGAAAATGACTGCTGCTGCATCCTAAGCACATACACTGGTTTGGAACTCTTCTCAGTTTGCCGCCTAAGATGAATTGGACCTAAGATGAAGAGGCTGTTGGAGAAACACAACTACCATTCTTCTTTTGACATGTGAAAGAGGTAATTGCATGGTTCTTTGGTCCCTGAGCTCTATAATTCACTGGCTGGGGTAGAAAAAGCCTTGCACATATGTAGAAAACCGTTTTGTGCCTGCAGCGGATATTCCCCTTCAGATACATCACATCCTACTGCACTTAGTACCACTCTTGAGGGTCCGAAATGGTGGTGTCACAAAGGGCTGTATCAGGAAGGTCAATGAAAACCCCCAGTATGTACATAGAACACTGTTTGTAGATCTGTTTGGATCCTGGCCAAGATGTATTTTAAATTTATAGACTGGATGATTCTACTAAGAAATATATACCACAATAAATGTTCAGACAATAAATGTCTTTACATTTTCCATTTTTTTCTTATTATTAGATCATTACGCTTCGCGTAAACCAATTTAGGTTTGTATTAGCAAGAGTTGGTGATCGTCTCTGACCTCTGACCTTCAGGTTAATGAGAAGTTCCTCTCTGTAATTGCTGTGTCTTCAGATGCCACTGTGCTGTGTAATCTTTATTGCTGCAAAAATGACATTTAAAGTTTGTTTTACATCAGCAAGTAGAAGAACGTAATTTCTGTAGTGAGCAATAATTATCTGCCTCCTGGCTGAAAATATATGCGGCAGATAAATTGTGTTCATCTCGTAGCCTTTGTTTGTAAGACAAGTTAATTAAAAGAGGAATGTCGAAAAATACGTCTGCCCACTGGGTGTTGATAGGGCAATATTATTTTTCAAGAAAATATTCAGCACAAACATTATTTTTGTTTGGTTGGGGGTTTTTTTGCTTTAAAGATATGGATAAAAACACAAAGGTAAGTTCTATGCATTTGCATAGTGAATTATAAAGAAAAGGAAAGAGATAATGAAAGTATCTATATGACACCTCTTCTTCTTCTTCCAAAATAAACATTATGTTTCATCTTTGATAACATAAAGTTACTGTAAGGAACTGCAAAGGCAAACCATGAAAAAGGTACCCACCAAAGTAGAAGAGTTACATTACAAATTATTTGACAGAATCTTTTCTTTATTTTTATAGTATGGAAAAAGGATGGATGAAATCAGAGCGCACTGGAACAAGATTGTTCAAACGCAAATACAGGCAGGATCAGGTATACTAATGGACAAACAGGGACGAAACTGACCAACAGACCAGCAGGATTTAGAGTGATACAAGTAGTGTTAGAACATAGCGAGGCCAAGGAAATAGGAACATGAGAAAGTAGGTTCAAAGTCAGGCATAGCCAAGAATCTGCAGACAGGAGCTGATGACTGGCTTGACTGATGATTCTCTTCCTGCTTCCTGTTATGGGACTGCTTGATGGCCAAAGCCAAAGAGTAACACACAAGTTCAATTTGATTTTATGATAATCTTGTGTTCAAAGAAGGGATGTGCTGAGAATTCCTGAGAGTTGCTAACAAATATCTTTTAGGGCCTGATCCTATTGGGTGTTGGCCTTTGAGCTGCAGCCCAGCACTGATGCTGGGTGTTGCAAATATGCTGTAAGGCATGTTTGCACCACCCAGAAAGGATGCAGCACCAGCGGGGAAGCTTGTGCCCGCTGTTGATGCTGCTGATGGAGCCCCAGCTGGTAGCGGCAAGAAGGTGAGCACTAGGTGGTACAGGGAGTGAGGAGGGTGGGTGCGGGGGAAGCATTTTTAGTTGGGGGAAGGGCAGAGAGAGGGTGGGACAAGGGGAGGGAATGGCAACTGAATAAAGTATTTCTTTGAACTTAACCAAGCCTTCACTCTTGTGTACGTTTATTGATAGCAACTAGCCCAGGTGGTGGGATATTTTTTATGATAGGAAATGAGTATTTTTGGAATTACTATGCTCTTTCCCCCTCCCTTCCAACATTCCACACAGAAGTAGGAAATCTGCCAGGGAGACAGTTGACCAACTAGATGGTGAGAAAGGAAAAGGAGAGATTAAAGGGGACTTAGAGAAATTAAATGAGTTTTTGCATCTGTCTTCACGGCAGAAAACCTCAGACAGATACCATTACCGAGTGGTCCCTCCTGACTAAGGAATTAAGTGAGATTGAGGTTAAAAGAGTAGATGTTTTATACCTAATTGATAAATTAAAGATTAATAAATTACCAGGGCAGATGGCTTCCACTCAAGAGTTATTAATGAAGTTGCTGATCTTTTAACTATAATTTGTAACTTGTCCCTTACAGTGGCCATGGTGGCAGAAGAATGTCACACCAATCTTTAAAAAAGGAAGGAGAGGAGACCCGGGAAACTATAGGCCAGCCAGTCTAACGTCTGTTCCAGTAAGATAGTAGAAAGCATCATTAAAAATAAAATCTTAAAGCACATTGAAGAACAAGCCTTATTGAGAATCAGCATGGCTTCTGTAAGGGTAAGTCTTGCCTCATTAACCTTTTAGAATTCTTTGAAAAGGTCAACAGGCATGTGGATGCGGAAGATCTTATGGATATTATAGATCTGGATTTTCAGAAGGCATATGACACAGTCTCTCACCAAAGGCTGCTAAGAAAACATCATAGTTGGGGAAATAGAGGGCAGATCCTCTTATAGATTAAGAATTGATTGAAGTACAGGAAACAGAGAGTGGGTGTCAATTGGAGGTTTTTACAACACAGAGAGGTGAAAAGTAGTGTGCCCCAGGGATCTGTCCCAGGACCAGTGCTTTTTAACTTGTTCATAAATGACCTGGAGACAGGGATAAGCAGTGAGGTGGCCCAGTTTGCGGATGACACTAAACTGAAGTGAAGACCAGAAGGAATTGTAAAGAGTACCAGAAAGATCTCTCCAAACTGGGAGAATGGGCAGCAAAATGGCAGATGCGTTTCAATGTAGGTAAGAGTAAAGTAATGCACATTGGGGCAAAAAATCCAAACTTCACATATAGGCTAATGGGTCTGAGCTGTCTACGACAGCTCAGGAGCGAGATTTTGGGGTGCTGGTGGACAGGTTGATGAAAGTGTCACCCCAATGTGCAGTGGCAGTGAAGAAGGCCAATTCCATGCTAGGGATCATTAAAAAGGGAATTGAGAATAAAACAGCTAACATTATAATGCCATTGTACAAATCAATGGTATGGCTGCACTAGAGTATTATGTTCAGTTCTGGTTCCCACATCTTCAAAAGTATATGGTAGAACTAGAAAAGATGCAGAAGAGCGCTACTAAAATGATTACTGGACTGGGGCACCTCCCTTATGAGGAAAGGCTGCTTTTGCTTCTGTGAGGTTGGAAATAATTTGTGCCACAACTTTGTCTTTAACAAAATGGAATCACTTGTCAGTCTCTGTACTTCTGTATAAATACTGTATGCCTTTTCATAGTGAAATGCAACATTTCAAAACCTTTCAGTATTGATCTCAAAATGTCTCTGTTGATATAGCAGTCTAGTCCTATTATACATAAATCTGTATTTTTAATGCTCCATTGAAAAAGGGCTTCGCATAAACACATTGTCTTCCACAAGGTAATTTTTTTATATATCAGATCCTACGTAGATTCATTTACTGTTCAATACAGCCTAAATCTTTGCATGCATTTTCCTTTGGTAATAGGTAGAAAGCTACAAATAAATTTTGATGGCAAAAATAACTGCTTAGAGAACAGAAGGCAACACTCATAGATGAGTATTTAGGAGGTCAAGTGTATTATAATGGTGTGCCATAAAAAGTTGCATATAATAGGACTGAATATAGTGTGGATGGGAGTCAAAGTACAAATTACAAAGAGCTTACAAAAAGAAGTAAATATAGGGAGTTATTGTAAAATAATTTACAGTAGCAGTTTGGCTGTTAAATATAATGTTCTTTTAGATCCATAGGAACACATTGTTATGATTTTTGTTTCTTCTCCAAGATTTGCAAGATGCATATATCAAAGATGGAAAGAGCTCCTAAGGAGATATATATATGAAAACAACAATTTATTTATGTATTCAAGATCCGCTGCAAGGCTCTGTGTAATTAAAACAATCATTTCCATTCACCTCTTTTAGCCTGGGGGTGGGAGGAAAGCCTGCCCATTTGTTAGCGTACTATTCCTGCTCTTTCTGAATAGCTGTTGCAGTGCTATATCACCAAATATGATTAAAGTTGCTGAGGCATTTGAGTTGTCAGGAAGTGGCCATTCTCACCATCAAGGGTCTTTGAGTCTGTATTAAATCGTGGCTCACCAATGCCGTGTTGCAAACTGCCTTTGCAATCAGGGGTGTAAGAATGGTAAATGGTAAAGAAAAGTTTTCTAAAGGAAGTAAAGTATTGGAGGAAATGATTGATTCTGCCATTCAACTGGTTCAGGACACACAGCTCCTGCTGAAGCAGGACCATTAAAGCAAATGGGACTGCACTAGTAAAGCATTTCTCAACATTTGTTCCCCGTCGTACCACTTTGAATGGTCCACCTATTGGAAGCACCACCCAGAAGTAACTGGTGATGATGCATTCCAGATGCAATGCGTGCATTCCAGACACATACCAGTAAGAGGCTCATGATGGTGAAGATGATGTAGATAATTTTAGATGGAGATGTTGCCAGCATTCAAGCTCAGAACGTTGAATTCCCCTGCAGGAATGCTTGCAATTGGAATCAAGTCAAGCATGAATGCCTCCACCAAGACTGAACCTTTGCATGCCAATCAACCACTCACAAAGAGCTCTCATTCCATTGAAACCTTTGAGGACCTCTCTGAGTGGTCAAAGCCCCCAAAGCTTGTTTCTTTTGTGGGCATATTCAAACTGCTACAAGAGATCAGATGGATAGTTCGCCAAAGGCTCATGCTTTTGGAGATGTCCACTTGGAAAGTGCACAAAAGCGTTTCAGGTCAGAACACATGGATGCTCGTGTACCTCTAGTTTTTAGTAAATTTGGACCACAATATAGAACCGATAGAAGAAAAGCATTAAAGCTTTCTGTGTGGTCTGTTAGCAGGGATTTACATCTTTGAATGCTTCCCCAAACAAATAAATGTTCATATAGAGAGAAAACTAGCATCTCGGGGGGAATGGTTCTGCAGAAGTTGTTTCCAGATAGCGTATTCATTCAGTGACTGCATAAGGTGTAGATCTTTCTCTTTACTTCTCCACAAGCAGTCAAAACTCTGCATGGACCAAATGCATAGAACTGTGCATATTTTCCCTGCAAAAGTGGGTTCCCAAATGTATAGAAAGAGCCTTATGTACATACAGTGTCACAGTGATACATAGACTATGTGCATACGTTCAACAGAATATGTGGTGAACGGCATGAGGATTAGTGCTAATGATAGCACTTCCCCATACTTCATTCATGCGTTATTACTTGTACATATCACACAAAGGCTGCAATCCTAACCAATTTTTCAGCACTGACATAAGGTCAATGCAACTCCAAGGTAAGGGAACAAACATTGCCTTACCATGAGGAGGCCTCCATGACTGCCTCCCAACTGTAGGATGCAGCACAGCTATGCCAGTGCTGGAAAGTTGGTAAGGATTGCACCCAAAGGCTACCAAAATATATGAATCAGGCCAAGGTGTCACCAGGCAGTGAACTTTGTCACGATGTTATGTAGGGGTTTCCAGCACTACATAAGTGACAACTAACCACTCCCCCCCTCCATGATTATTATAGACATTGCAAGAGATCTGTAACTCAAAATAATCTTCAGTACATTTTCAAAACCTTATCTATTGGAAAGGAAAATATAAGCTTTGATGAGCTTCAATCATAGCTCAATTACTATGAATATGAATGGGAAAAGCAGGTAGGGGCTTAAAGAAATCAGTTTGTCATTTTCAGCAAGTCAGATAAATCCTCTGACAAGCAATTATACATCCAGAGAGAGAGAGAGAGAGAGAGAGAGAGAGAGAGAGAGAGAGAGAGAGAGGCAGACAGACAGACAGACAGACATATTCAAAATCAAACAGTTTCACTAGTAGATTATAAAGGGTTAGCCTTCATTCCATGCAGCAGCTAATTTGAAAAGATGTGTTCTGAATTAAGCCGATCTTAAATTGAGACCAAAGCAGTTGAACCATTTGGATCGAAAAAACTGAGCAAAAAGTGAAATCTGCAAACAAAACACAATGGTAGGTAATATTGAGCGGTTATCATGGTACAACTAAGAAATCTAAAAACAAGCCAGAGAAAAAGAAGCAAATTTAATCTTGAGGTTAAACATGATGTCCTCCAAGACAAACATAAAATGCTTGAGGAAAAGTGGGAGATGGACCATCTGAAGCAACAAGTCAAGATGAAAGCATACCCCTCTGCCACCATCTGGTCCTCAGAAGCATACTATGTGCTCCTGAAACTGGAAGTAGCCTATGCCTATCCTGACTAGTAATCAGTGCTAAACTTGTGCTCCATGAATTTGTCTACCCCCTCCCCTTTCAAAATCCTCTAAGTTTATAGCCATCCTCACATATTGTGGCATGACAACTTATACCCCCTTTCTTAATGAAGAGATATAGGAATGGGTTGCTCATACCCATTTTGGAGAGTCAAGCAAAAAAATTTCCTCCAGCTACAGAGAGGCATATTTGTCTAGGTTTCTCACCCCACCCCCACCCCGTTTCTGTACTTTCTTGCTGGTCTGAGGCATGTATCAAAACTTGACATGATTTAAGAGGGGGAAAGAAAATTTATGAACAGAAGGAGAACATGTCACAATTTAAAAGTATGTTGGAATGGACTTGGAATGAAAAATAGATGAAGCATGAAGTATGGATGAAGAAATATGGATGAAGCATTCTCTCTTTTGGTATAATCCTCATGAGATATGTCTAGCTTTAGGTTGGCTGGGTTGTCGTGACTTTGAAATTGTCCTCGGGAGATATGGAATGGACAAAAGTAAGTTCTTCACACCACATATAACTAATTTATGGAATCCGGTACCACAAGATGTGCTATTGCCAATAGCTATGGGGATTAGATAAATTCATGAAGATCAAGTCCACCAATGACTCTTAGTCATGATGCCTGTATGCTACCTCCAGGTTGCAGGGAAGCAAATGTGGGAGAGGGCCGTTTCCTTGTTGTCCTACTTTGGGTTTCTGTTTTGCCAAATTCCCTTTCCAAGCATGTTCTAGAGAACTTATGCACACTTTAAGCAAATTAGTTCCCCTGAGTCAAACATGGCTAGCTCTAGCAGCATCCAAAACAACTACTGAACCTCAGCACCAATGGGAAGGTAACCAGTAGGTAGCTTGGCTGTGGGACTGCAGGGTCCCAGTTCTCAAGGCAGCAACTCTTCAAGGTACAGTGGTGCCCCCTCAGCTCTCCACCACTCAGCAATCTCTGTCCAGCTAGTTTGCCAGGCAATCAGTTAGTCCAGGGCTTTTTAAATTGGGGTGTCGTGATGCCCCAGCCTGGAGGCCCTGGCCACTTTCACCTTAAGGGACAGGGGCAGCCAAGAGGCAGGAAGGAGGCAACTGCATGATCCCCAGGATCACGCTGCTCAGGAGGCTGCAGGGGCTTGGGTGCGCTTACCAGAGCCTCCTGTAGCTTCCTGGGAGTCCGGGGAGCCCTGGGCGACAGATAGTCCTGCAGACAGTTCTACAGGGCTCCCTGCACCCCCAGGAGGCTGCAGGAGGCTCTGGTAAGTGCACCCAAGCCCCTGCAGCCCCCTGAGCGGCGCAATCTTGGGGATCACGCCATTGACTTTCCCCCACCCCCACTAACCCCCCTGCCCCCACAAGAACTTACTGCAGCTTTCAAACTCTCAGAGAGCTTGAAAACCGCAGTTAGTCCATTAGCTGGTTTGTTAGTCAGTTAGCTAGTTGATGAGGTTGATGAGTCAGTCCACCAGTACATTATCCACCAAACCATTCGTCAGTCTACCAGTTCATTAATCAGTCTGCCAGTCCGTTGTTCCACCAGCCAGCCAGTTCAGTTCTCTCTCTCCTTCCTTCCTGCAACATGACTACTTACAAAATATGACCTCCTCCACATGCTGCTTTTCTCCCTGGGTTCTTGTTGCCTCTAAGTGGCTAGAGCTGTGTAGCATTCTCCCTGCAATCTAAGATTTTAACTCTATACTGTCTGCACAAGGCTCCACTGCTGACATCATACCCTATCTCAGTGATTTTCAATCTTTTTTTTTTTTGTCTCGTGGCACACTGACAAAGTACTAAAATTGTCAAGGCACATCGTCAGTCTTTTGACAATTGGCAAGGCACAATGTGCTGCTAGTATGGGGCTCACATCTCCCAATGGCTCTAGTAATAAATGACCCTCCCCCAAAATCCTGTGGCACACCTGCAGACCATTCGCGGCATACAAGTGTGCCATGGCACAATGGTTGAAAATGGCTGCCCTATCTCCTCAAGGGAAATCTTTCACAATTCCAGTACAGTTTCCCAGAGACATCTGATTAGCCATGGTAGGAAACAATATGGTTGACTAGATGGGCCTTTGGCCTGGTCCAGCAGGGCTCTTCTTAAGTTCTGTAAGGTCCTTGTCACCAGGGCCAGGCCCTGGCAACACAGATGCCCTTGGGAGCGAGGGACTCCTTGGGAGTAAAGTACTCCTTGGAAGTAGGAGGCCAAGATAAGGACAGCCAGGACCCTGCCTCCCAGGTGTAGGGCTCCCCAGGCCTGAGGAGGATCACCTGGCTGGAAGGGGTGGGGCCCTTAAGATCTGCTGCTGGGTTCATAAGGGGTCCAGCAGCCAGAGGGAAAGGAGGCTCTTCATGGGGCTTGTGCTCCTGCAGTAGGGACTCAACTTTAACACTAGCCTCTGAGGCTTGTGGCATTGGCTGGGGAAGGGCCGGAGCTTCCATCCAGGCCTGGGAGAGGAGTCACAGTCTTGCAGCAGGGAGGCTGGGCCTGCCTGGAGAAACCCAGGGGCTGCCCCAGGACCTTGCTACCCAGTTGGCCAAGGCAGACCGACCAAGCAAGGGTGCCTCCTGATGACCATCCACCAGTCACCTGCAACCCCTGCAGACCCTGATAGACCACCAGTACCCTGTTCAGCAACGCCGGGGCTCGTATTAAGATAGAGACTCTTGAAACCCTTGGGTGTGGACTTTACCCAGAGAAACCTCTTGGGAGCCAGAACTTATGGACTCTTGGGGTAAGGGGTGATCTAGACTCTGGGGAAGAGGGATTAACAAACCCACCAGGCCCCATGGCATAATGAGGGCCTGATGAATGTCAAGCAACTAATAAGAATAAATCGTGTTAAGCAAAGCTGCCAACACTTGTTGTGGTCTTTACCAAAACAGGGTAAGTCTACCGCTGCTCAGGCCCCCTTGAGGTCACCAGTAGATACCCCGGGGGGGGGGGCAGATCCCATGATGGAGCAACAGTCCTGTAAATGTCAACTTGTTAAATCGTGCTGTGGAACCAAATGCGTTACTAGAACCTTTGAAACACTTAGAATTAGATGTCTCCTTCATTGCTAGGCACCACTGATTCTAGAGACCAGTAGTAGATTGCTAAAACTGCAACTAAAATGCATGCGCTTTCACAGCCCCTCACACCTACCATACAGAATGTGTCACTTCAGGACCTACTCAGTCTTTGCGTTCTCTCTGATCTTTTTTTTCCTAGCAATGAAATGTCTATCGATGTCTCATCTGACTTCCTTCCTTACTACTATGTATTGCTGAACACACATGCTCAAGAGATATAGTTATTCCTCAAAGTAGTCAGATATCTTTATACTAGATCTTTATGTGAACATGGCAAGTACAGAGAAAAGGCAATGGGAATAGGAATTAAGTAAATTCAATCAGCCTTGAGGCCGCTCAAACTGATTTCAAAAGACGCCCTGAGCTTGAAAATGACCTTAGATTACAGTAAGTGCAAAAATATTTTAAAATCAGTGAGACTGGGAATAAAGGTTTGGACCTGAAGAAAAAGTAGTCTCCCACTTCCTATCCTAGCATTTTAATTTCTAATCCACAGCATCAAATTTCCACTTTTGTCTTTTTAATTCTTCTGATGAAATAATCTTCAGAAGAGTAAGAGTGAGTCATTTCATTTGAGAAGACCCACCCAAGTAATCCCAGTGGTGATTGGCACCCTCAGAGCAATTCCAAAAAACATCTTGAAGAGCACTTGAACAGCATAAGGGCCACAGAAATTACCATCAACCAACTACAAAAAGCAGCTTTACTGGGAACAGCGTACATCTTGCGATGATATTTGTAACAGCAAAATACGACACAAACCAGGCATCCCAGGTCCTTGGGAAAGACTTGATGTCTGGATAAAACAAACCAGTCAATAACACCTGTCTGACTGTGCAAAAATCAACAACAATAATAATAGCATTGTGTGAATCATCATCATCATTTAGTGTGGTTTTTAATGCAACCTGACATCTTTCAAGTTTTTTTTATCTAGCGGCCTTATATTTTCTTTGCTTTTAAATTGTTATATTTTTATTTTGTGGTTTATTTGTACTTTTTGGTTTTGTACACAGAAAACGTGGGGTAAATATATTTTAAATAAGGGAGATGCTGTAGCTCAGCAGAGGAGAATCTTTGCATGCAGAAGATCTCTGGTTGAATCCCTGCTCTAGCCAGGGCAAGGAAAAAAATCCCGCCTGAAACATTTGAGAGATGCTACCAGCCAGTATGAACAATACTGAGCAAGATGGACCAATGGCTGGACTCAGTGGAAGGCAGCTTCCTATGTTCCTAGAGATGTGATACAGTCAGACTGCATAAAGTGGGGCAACACAGGCATATCCAAGGGCCTGGTTGGCAACCTTCAGTCTTGAAAGACTATGGTATAAGCCTACAGCACCTGATATTCCCAGGTGGTCTCCCATCCAAGTACTAACCACGCCTGACCCTGCTTAGCTTCCAAGATCAGACAAGATCAGGCATGTGCAGGGTAAAAGTTGCTGCCTACAAGGGCCTACACACATTTAAACTGTATTCATGTAGGCCACTGTACAGGGTGTCTGCACAGGGGAGATATCAGTGTCCCATTAAGAAGTTCTCTAGCTGTCTATGGCTATTCCAGGTAGAACAGCACTAACATTTTCTGTAAGGCAGATAAGGAGTGTAATTTGACGACCATCCATTATGCCTTCCCCCAAAGCTAATTTTTGTCACTTCTCCACGAAGCTTACACAAGTCAGATTATGGGAATCTTGCTAGAGATAGGGTCACCAAGTGTCATGTACCTTCCGCAACTGAAGACCATCTGTTTACCAGCCTGATGATCAGGAATCATTTTACTAGCAGACTTCACTTCTCTTTGCCCCAAATAATAAATGGGACACACTTGTTTTTCTGTCATAACCGAAAACAGTGTCTCATATTGATTTTTCCCCCTGTATATAATATAAAAGGAGAAACATTGGTTTCTTCTAAAAATTTGACAAGATAAATTTTGCATCCAAGGCAACAAAAACCATTTACACACAATCCAGCCACAATTCAGAAAAAAAAGTTACAACTAAATCCCAGTAAAATCAGTATAACTTAAGTCATGATGACAAAGCTCTCTCCCAATGTTTTCATTTGATGTCAGGGCCAAACTACACACTAATTGCATGTATTAATGTTAAGGACATGAATGAGGTTGTAGTCTGAAGCAGAAAAAGAGTGGACGCGTAGGAATACTTAATGAATGCCCTTGCCAGTTGTTTCCTACTAGCTGAGGAGCTCCAGAAGGATCTCTCCAGGCTGGCAGAATGGGCAGCAAAATGGAAGATGCACTTCAATGTCAGTAAGTGTAAAGTCATGCACATTGGGGCAAAAAATCAAAACTTTAGATATAGGCTGATGGGTTCTGAGCTGTCTGTGACAGATCAGGAGACAGATCTTGGGGTGGTGGTGGACAGGTCGATGAAAGTGTCGACCCAATGTGCGGCAGTGAAGAAGGCCAATTCTATGCTTGGGATCATTAGGAAGGGTATTGAGAACAAAACGGCTAGTATTATAATGCTGTTGTAAAAATCTATGGTAACGCCACACCTGGAGTATTGTGTCCAGTTCTGGTCGCCGCATCTCAAAAAAGACATAGTGGAAATGGAAAAGGTGCAAAAGAGAGCGAATAAGATGATTACGGGGCTGGGGCACCTTCCTTATGAGGAAAGGCTACGGAGTTTGGGCCTCTTCAGCCTAGAAAAGAGACGCCTGAGGGGGGACATGATTGAGACATACAAAATTATGCATGGGATGGACAGAGTGGATAGGGAGATGCTCTTTACACTCTCACATAATACCAGAACCAGGGGACATCCACTAAAATTGAGTGTTGGGCGGGTTAGGACAGACAAAAGAAAATATTTCTTTACTCAGCGTGTGGTCGGTCTGTGGAACTCCTTGCCACAGGATGTGGTGCTGGCATCTACCCTAGACGCCTTTAAAAGGGGATTGGACAAGTTTCTGGAGGAAACATCCATTACGGGGTACAAGCCATGATATGTATGTGCAACCTCCTGATTTTAGAAATGGGTTATGTCAGAATGCCAGATGCAAGGGAGGGCACCAGGATGAGGTCTCTTGTTATCTGGTGTGCTCCCTGGGGCATTTGGTGGGCCGCTGTGAGATACAGGAAGCTGGACTAGATGGGCCTATGGCCTGATCCAGTGGGGCTGTTCTTATGTTCATATGTTCTTATGTTATGCTGGAGAGAATTTTGAGCAAAAAAAATTAGCAAAGAAAAACAGATTAAGGGTTCAGTCCTAACCAATTTGCCAGCATCGAGGTAAGGGCTATGCAGCCCCAATGTAAGGGAACAAACATTCCCTTATCTTGAGGAGGCCTTCATGACTGCCACCTAACTGCAGGATGCAGCACATGCCCTATTGGCACAGCAATGTCAGTGTGGGAATGTTGGTTAGAATTTGGGCCTAAGTAGTTCTTCCTTCTTCCTGCTCTTCCATTCATGAATGCAAGATTGCCTTCTGTAGGTGCTCATCATGGTTTTTTTAATTAATTAATTAATTATTTAAAAGCCGCAAGATAAATTGCAATTTGTCCACTGCCACAAATAAATTTTGCAGAATTCTATCTGGGAGGCAAAGAAGGAAGGCCCATAGCCAGGGAGACAGACCAGGGACAGACTGCACTTGCTCCCGGTGTGGAAGGGATTGTCACTCCCGAATCGGCCTTTTCAGCCACACTAGACATTGTTCCAGAACCACCATTCAGAGCGTGATACCATAGTCTTTCGAGACTGAAGGTTGCCAACAGCAATAATATCTGGGAGGTAGAGGTGGCAGAGTGTAATACATAGCTCCCTTGCCACCTGTGGTGGAGGCAAAGCATGGACTATTAGGGGTGTGTGCCAGGTCTTCCTCCTTGGCCGCGTCCCCCTCTAACCCAGCTCCCTGCCTTTTGCAAAGGCAGGGGCTGAGTCAAGCATAGAAAAAGGAGGTGGGTGGAGCAACAGAAATATGGACCGCCAGCACAAGTAAGAGGACAACAAGCCAGACAAGGTGAGAGGAGGAAGACAGAAAGTTCTGGCAGGTGGAGAAAGCCAGCCAGGTCTTCCTGGCAGGTGGAGAAAGCCAGTCATGGTCTTCCTATATGGAACTTAGGGTGCCTCTTATACTTGGTGATCAGAAGGCATGGCTTGGCTATGGATGCATGGCTATCAGGGAGTTGTATGGGGTTGTGATGAAGAGCTCTGAACGTTACCACTATACCTCTGGGTGTTCCAGTATTCTTAAGGCCCATTCCTATCTGAGTCTTCTGCTGATGGAATTTGTGTTCTATTGATGGAAGGCCTGGGCCAGTGGGATGGAAGCCTCAGTAGTAATGTGTGGAATGGGTCTGCCAGTGAGAACTGCATATGCTTGCTACTGGAGCACCCAGTCACCACTCATGCTGGTAAGCTGATGGGCCACCGACAGGGAGAGGGAGGACTGGGGAGGTTGGAGCTGGCTGGGGATATGTTAGAGCAGGGGACAGATATTGGTGGCAACAACATCACCGCTGTTATCCTATGATGCCTTACTGACCTCAACACACCCTCTTGGGCCTGGTCAGGTTTGGGCCAGACAGAGGGCAGCCACAGATCTGAGTAGGCCCACTGGGAGCCATGGCATAGTGGAGTAGGTCCCTGGCCACCCCATAGCATGCAGCAGAGCCCACAGTAGTGCCCTGCATACTATGAGCTGGCTAGATGTAGGATTGGGCCACGTCTGAGAGAATTCTGTTGTGATTTGTGCATTAGTGTGTGTGTGTGTCCTAGTATGTGTAGGACACAATCCTAACCAGGTCTACTCCTATTTTGTTCAATAGGGCTTACTATCAGGAAAGTGTAGTTAGGATTGCAGTCTAAGGCCCAAATCCTAACTCACTTTCCAGCACTGGCATAGCGGTGCCAATGGGACATGTGTTGCATCCTGCAGTTGGGGGGCACTCACAGAGGCCTCCTCAAAGTAAGGGAATGTTTGTTTCCTTACCTAGGAGCTGCATTGCTCTTATGTCGGTGTTGGAAAGTGGGTTAGGATTGCGCCCTAAGTGTTTTAATGCCTTATGCAGTGTGACACACACAGTTTGGACCACAATGCAAGGCCCAACAAATATAGTACTTACTGTAAATCAAACTCTTGAAATGCTCTCCAATTTCTTGTTTGGCATACAGCGATTAGCAGAAATGTTTGTCAGGCGGAGTAATAAACTCCTTTACGTCTGCCAGTTTTAATGACCTTGTTAGCACAGGGCATTAACTTTATTGCAGCAAAATGAGCAACTGTTAACAGGTAAGAATGCCTAGAACATATTTAACAAGTTAACAAAAGAACAAAAAATATATGTAGGCTCAACCGCTTCCATATGAATTTGCCCACTCCTTGAGGTCATTAGCAGAGGCCCTGTTCTACAGGCCTTGTCTGTTGCCGTGCATTGGTCTCGGATTGTTCTTCCCTAATATATTTCACTCCAGGCTGAAGATGCCTCTGTCTTCAGATGTCTCTGAAGATGGCTTTGACAAGCCTTTGATCTGGCAGAAAATTGACTTTGGGTGCTGGTTCTGTGACAGTTTTCCTATTATCTGCTGTGGTTGCTGGCCATTGTTTATTTTGGATTTTTACTTGCAGATCATTTTGTTCTTTGTGTACTTGATTTTGCTTTGAGACACCTTGAAAGTCCCATCTTCAGGCAGAAAGTTGGGATCAAAATTATATCTATCTCTCCACATGAACATAAATAACAGGATGAGCTAGTTCAGAAAATACGCCAAGCAAGAACGCCAGATGTCCACAGTTATTTTCAGTGTTCTAAGAGGTAGTTCTCTCTCCTGCAGAGGAATCTAAGAACACTCTTTCTCCATATCAGATTGTTCCAGTTGCCCTACCTATTGCATTTAGTCAATTGTTCCAAACTGTAATTTTAGTAAGATGCTTGAAACATGACAAATCACCCTTAATACAGCTCACCAGTTATAGATTTACAATTTATCTCAACTTGCTGCTACACTGTGAGTCTTTGACACTGATGGGTGTGAAACCTTCTTTGTTTTTTGGGTGTGCAATGTGCGTGTGCCAGAGAAAGAGAGAGAAATCCTGCTTTTTTATATACTTACAAACCCAACAAATGCTACTTCTGAACATATCTAGGGTGTTCTATTTTTAAAGTCATTATGACATACAGCTTCAGGGTCACAGTCCTCCATACAGGATTTACTTTTCTGAAAACATGTGTCTGAAAGCTTGACAAATCTGTTACCAACACATTTAGAAAAGTATTCGTCTCCTTTGAAATACTGAAGTGCAAACAATGAAGTCAGTGTTGTATGTGAAAGAACAGCAAAGGACTGGCTCGTGCTTTTTGAAGCTACCATCTAGACCAGTGTTTCTCAATGTTGATCCCCCGCCGTACCACTTTGCATGATCTACCTATTGAAAGTACCGCTGGACGTAACTGGTGATGATGCCATCACCAGTTACTTCTGGGTTGAGAGGCCAGATGCGACATGACAAACACCAGTAAGAGGCTCAGGCTCAGTGTAGATAGGAGGGCTTTTTAGAGTGGGTGAAAAGCATGCTTTGGAGCTGTGCCCACCAAGCCAAGCTGCTTACCGATGCTTGTCATGTCACTCGTCTTGCTACCAGGCAGTTGGTGTCTAGGGGTCTCAAAAGTACCACCAGACACCACTTCAGGTACAAAATTAGCTTGTGGTTAACCTCACAGCAATCCTACATGGTAAGTATTATTATCCCCAACTTGTCGCTGGGGAGCTGACACCAAGGGGGAGTGGCTTGCCAAAGGTTATCTAGGGAGTTCATGAGAGAGGTGAGAAATGAACCAGGGAATCCCAACTTTGCAGGTTCGCCCTGATATGACACCAGTTCTCATTATCAGCGTCCCCTGGAACCTTTGGCACCATTTGTGTTCATAGCTGAGTCAGGATCTGAACCTGGGTTTCCCACATCCAAGATCTATGGCAGTTTTGCCACACTGGTTTTCAGGGAAAAAAATATATATAGATAGAAACTTTCAATAGCCTGCCTTCAATCTTCTGTGAAATGTTAAGTGCCTGAAAATTGCCTTTGGTCCCTCCCTTCCTATTTGATCAACAGCAATCCCAGGGCTTTTCTCAACTAGTATGTATATCTCTTTTTTTCTGCTCCCCATTAGGCTGCAAGAAATGAATCTCCTTCTGTTTTAACTACTGTTCATTCATCATGTCTATAACTCGTGCCTGGTGAGCCTACAGAAATGCAGGTATCAATATCAATAGGATTTGTATCTGTGTTCATATCAAAGATGGCCATCAATAACTAATTACTGTCACCTTGCCATTAGTAAGGGTAACTGCAGGAAGGTGATTAAAGCACTGCGAAGTGTATTAGAGTCAATTGATTAATTTGCTTCTGCAACATATATCGGGTGAGCAAAGCCAATGCCATAAACTCCTAATGCCAATAAGAGACAAATTCTCAACAGGGGCCTCTCGCCCTCTCTGGACAAAACCCAGAGCATGCTTTGAGCAGCAAAGAATGAACAGGCAGTGTAGGCAAATGGGTGCAGTTCTCATTTGTGAAATATTTTTGGGAATAAGTTTCACACTGGCAAAATTGAGTGGAATGTCTTCTCTTTTCATTATCCCTATCCCTGGAGGAGACTTCCTGGTCCCCTCCATATTTGATGCCCACAACACTGGAACTGGTTGCTGACCTCAGGCTCAGTCACTGGCTCTTTCATTCTCCCAACCACCTGCCTGTTGTTGACCATGCCATCTGCCTCTGTTTTCCATAATGGATCCTGACCATTACCTAATCTTAGACTAAGCCATCTGCCTCTTGATTTTGGGAAAACTTTCTGCCTGCTCCAGTTTCACTTACCTTCTCCAGTTTTACCATGCTGGTTTGTTTGAGATGATACACTCAGAGCCCAATCCTATTCAATCCTTCCCCTCATCCTCCCCTCCCCCCAAAAGTGTGTGCTGTATGCATCAAGGGGGGGGGGAATTTGGGAGGTTTTGGAGGGGAAAGGAGAATTATTTCTTTTCCACAATAGGCGAACCTGTACCAGCTCTGTAGCTGGCACAAGCCCAAGGAGAAAAAGGGAGTGAGCAAGCTTGCAAAAAGGGGGTTAGAACCTGGTGTGTGATGTTACCACCAGATCCACCACTACCTGCAGGCTCCCCCTGTTCCTCCCCTCCCCACCGTCTCCCCACCCCTGCCCCCACCACTGCCTTATCTTCTCTGGTGGTGTGGTGGGGTCTCTCAGCAGCATTGGAGTGCTGTCACCTCCTGTTGCAGTGCTCAGAAAATGGCTGCTGATGGAGTGCTGTCCACTCCTGTGGCAACCATTTTATGACAGTGGAACTTTGTTTCACTGTCGTAAATGCTTCTGTGTGACAGCCCAATCTGCAATAGGATTGGGCTGACAGTAAAGTAATAGGTTAATATAGAGTAGCCTATCAAGCATGCCCTAGAGGTTAACCAAGGACTAGGAGCTAGACCCAGCAAGGTCTTGACTTAATTGAAAAGAGGCCTTCTGAAAAGGAGATGTACTGTCCTTAAATGTGCTCACCAACATTTGTTGCTCAGTAAAGTTAACCTCAGTTGAGTACTTTGGTTTACAGGGTAAATAGATAAGCCAAAGTGACACTTTGCTAGAATAGGCTCAATGGTCCCAGAAGAAAAATGCTTACTTTTTGGAAAATCAATTCCTGCATGTTGGTCTCCTCTGATCTAACCAGCACACTGCACTATTTACTAAACTTCACAACAGCCATAACAGATAGAGTTATATAGCAGATGTCCTGAGGATAAATGGCTTCAATTACTTTATTCTGCAGAACAATGAGAGTCATGCTGATGATGTTGCTGCAATGAGAACAATAGCATTATTTCCACTCTTTAGACAGGATCAGCTGAACTGAGAAAGCCTTTGCACCACTCTGCGCTGGCTATAAATTGTGGAAATGTGGGACATGGGTTGGGGGCTTGCCTAATACAACACAAAGCCATATATATATATATATATATATATATTGCAATTGTAAAATATGATGCTAAAATTGGAGCACATCTCTATAACTATTCTGAATCATGTTCAAATTATAGCAAAATGCAGCGTGCGCTGTCTGTGTTTTGCTCTTTCTTAAGAAGACTGTATTAATGTGGCAGTTCAGTTGGGGACTGATGCACATTTAGAACAGGAGTGGCCAACTTTTCAACTTTAGGGCTCCTGGACCTTTAACAATTATGTAGAGGAGGGAATTTCAGCAAGCGCTGCTTCTCATCTGTGAGATAACAAGCTGCACGTACTGAAATTCCCTCTTCTACACGATTGTTAAAGGTCCAGGGGTGCTAATGCTGAAAGTTTGGCCACTCGTGGTTTAGAACTCATATGGCACCTGTCATATGGAATTCCCTGTCCTGGGAGATTAAAGCTGCAATCCTGTACACATTTACAGCCCAATTCTATCTAAGTCTCTCTCCCCCACCTTCCACCCCTGCCAATGCAGCCATGCCAACCGGGCATGCACTGCATCCCACAGGGGAGTCTTGGGTTCTGGAGGTCTCCTTGAGGTAAGGAAACATTTTTTCCCTTGCCCTGGGACAAGCCTATACTGCCATCTTAGGTCTGTTTGGATCTGCACCAACTACTTTGCTGGTGCAAGTCCTTGTAAATCTGGGCAGCGACATAGCTAGAGGGGTGCAAAATACTACATCTTTTGCAGTGTCAGACTGTGCTGTGTAAGTGGCCCCTCACCTTCACCCCTGAAGCCAGGTGGGGTGGTGAAAACAACATGGAAGCATGGTTGGGTGTCATGAAATACTTAGCGGTTTGCACCCCTCTCGCTCTACCACTGGATCTCGGTAGGTGGACTGAGACTGGGAAAGGGGGATAGGATATCACCAGAGCCTCTGTCGCTAATACCACCCCTTTTGCAGCCTTGACACTCATGCCTCCCTCTCCTGGTCTCTGCCCCATTCCTCCCCCACCTCACCCCAAACTCTAGTTGGCAGACTCAGTGCAAAGAGATTTTTTTCTCTTTTCTCAGTGCTACTCCTATTACAATGAGAATTCTTTCTTCCAAATTTCCCAAAACTTAGAACTTAATCATCATCATTTTGGTGCATGGGAGTGGGTTGTGTCACTATTCTCACAGTGCCTCTTAACTAATCACGATGTGGAACTTACCTGTATTTTATTCATACTTCTTCACAAAGGTTCTCCCAACATGTTCCACATCATTAACCTTAATGGGTGAGACATTAACCTCTTCTGACACAAACACTGGCAAGAATCTGAGACGGAAAACAAAGATGTTTTTAATTAATAAAGGCATGTAATAACCTTTTCAGTATTTAGCTGAAAAACACGGACGTGAAATTATGGGATTTTGCGGCAATCCTGAATGGAAAATTATATACACAAAATTGGCATACCCCAGATTTATATGCTGTAAAATGCCAGCTTTGTCAGGGCTGCTTGAGATGGAAGATTGCAATGGAGGCATTGTTAGAATAACTTAAAAAGTGTGAGTGATGGTGGTTACATTAGGGAATGTGCATAGGGTGCAGTCTAAAACTATGTAGTGGCATTTTATCAGCATAATTTCAAGGGAGGGGAGAAATCTGTCAAGGCATGTGAACACCTGCCTCAGGACAGAACATATGTCTTTCCTTTGCTTTGCTAGCATACTTACTAGAGAGAAGAAACAACAGTGGCATCATATTGCACATGTCTTTGTAAAAAATATAGTGATAAAAGCATCTCCTGCTGAAGGCATTAAAAAAAAATAGAACCTCCTATAAATTAAGACAAATGAAGGGCAAGGGGAGATCTCATTGTTCAATATTTTAAGCCCAGCTGTAGTATTGACAATTTTATGAGTTTGTTGATTGATGGCTATATATCAGATCAGAAATATTGGAAGAGCACAGACCAGGGAATAAATACTTTGACACATCCAACAGTGAGAGCTTTAATCAAAGTATCTACTCAGGTGGCAGGTTATTTGAGTTGCAGAAAGCAGACTCTCTGACACTTAACATTCATTCTTGATTTAATTTTGGGGCAGAACGTTCAGCAAGAGTTGGAAAATTGTCATTGGGCCATGTCTTTGTTTTAAAAATGGAGTTCAGGTATGTCAGCCAAGCATTACATTGCTTTGACTTGTTCACCTAAAACGGCATTAATAATAAAAAAAGTGCTATTGAGAAAATGTGAACCATCGTTCCAATGAACACTTACGTCATCCTTGATTAAATTATCAGTTCCTTACTTCACAGTAACCCATCTGGACCTGAATTGTAAAACCATATTTTCTTGATCAAAGCCTGTGGTTTTATTAGTACTACTCCAGAACCAGCAATTTCAGCTTGCAGAAATTTGTACTGTTACCATGTAGATGGACTATATAACCAGTCATTCATTCATTCATTTATATCCCACCTTTCTCATACTGAAGCAAATGTCCAAATGGCTTAAAAAGCTTTATAATAAAGTACAAAGTATCAGAACAGGTAAAAAGAAACAAATATCAAACAAGGCATTAAAACATTACTTTTAACATTACATAGTGAAATGTAAACCAGAACAGCAAAATTTGTTCACCATTGGGCCAATGGAGAACACATTAGTCCAGGGAAACTGTCAAGTCACAGTTATAATTCAGGGGCACAGATGGCAAATATCCACTCAACAACCAAATGCCAGATGAAACAGATGTGTTTTGAGCCCTCACTGAAAAGCCATGAGGGAGGGAGTAGTTCTCAATTCCCCTGGAAGGGAATTCCATAGTAGTGGTGCCACCCAAGAGAAGGCTTGCCCCCGAGCTGCCATCCCTCTCACTTCAGAGACAACACTTGTAGAAGAACACCCTTCATACACAGGAGTCAAACATAAGGCCTGCAGACCAGATGCAGCCTGTGGAAGCTCTTTATCTGGCATTTGGGTTCTCCCACCACCACCACCAACTGCCAAGTTGGGCTAAGGTGTCACTGCTAAAGGGCAGCCAGCATGATAATTGGATTCTCCTATATCTTGAAAATATGATCAAGATTTGAGTATTTTCTGTAATTTGCAGCTAAGTTCCTAAGTGAGAAAAAAGTGCTTATTTCTCGTCATGACCTGCTTAATGACATCACTTTCAGCCCTCAGCAGGCATCATGAATGCTGTTTGGCTCACTGTATGAAATGAGTTTGATACCCCTGATATAGCCATAACCATATAGACCAGCACTTGTACTGTACATATTTATATATGAAAATAGGACAAAAATGAACCTTAGTCTAGATTAAAATGCAATAGACAGGGATGGTTGAAGCAGGTCCTCTGCATGGATTGGTGCAGATCTACTACCCCTGCAAGCATGGTTTCTCCTACCTTGTGGGGGAGTTGTTAAATCATGTGCAAGGGCAGTTCATCCTGCAAAACTGAACTAGAAGATGAACCATCCTTACACATGATTAAAAGAGGCCTCCAGAAAACAGAGTGGCCTAAATTACCATCTGAACAACATGACTAATCTAATATGGACACATTTCTTGAACAAAATAGACTAGCAGTTTGTTCTGCTGAAACTGTACTGAAGTGAGTTGTCTTTTCTTGTGAGGCAGTCTGAAGTAGGTGATGCCAAGATCGTGCCTTACCCTGCCTCCACATTTCCTGCAATTAAAACTAACTCTGCCTTCACACTGTGCAGTGATTAACCATAATTAACACCAATTTCATTCAGCTTAAAATACTTATGAAAGTTGCTGAAAGGTTCAGCCTCCATCTTGAAATGCTGGATGATGCAGAGAGAGAAAAAGTTTTAAAGGTGTTTTTTCATTTCTTTCCCCCTTTTCAATTCCATGCATCTTCAGACCACTGACTCAGAACAGCAAACAAACTGAAAAGGAGCTAGACTGACAGGACTGCCATTTCACTGTCATAAATTTGATCCCCTTAGGCACTTTATGCTGAGAAGACAATAAGTTAAATTTTGATCTCAGCTGCTCCGGAATAAAGTTGGTGTAGCATAGCAGAAGGGATGGGTTTTAAATCGAAGCAAAAATGTATTCATTAATATTTCTAGGCTTTCCTGATGGAGTATACATATGCCTCCGATGTATTATGTCGGACCTTGTTTTTACCCTTTTCTCCATTCTGGCAGCTGCAGCAGACAAAGGTCAAGCCCACTTTTCTTTCTAGCACAAATGTCTGGAGAAAGATAATTTGATTCTTTAAAGAGATTGGTTTCAGCAGCGTAGCTGCGGGGAGGGCAAAACAGTAAGTACTGCAGGCTCCACAATGCGCTGTGTAAGCAGCCCGTCCCACTCCTAGTCGGACCCATTCTGGGCAGCAATGGCAACGCACAGGCACTCACCAAACCCAGTGGTGTCTCCTGTGCTTTGTGGTCACTGCTCGGAATGGGTCCAACGGCAAGTGGGAGGGATGGCATACACAGCATGTTGCAGTGCCTGCAGTACTGACCATTTTGCTCCCCCTCTAGCTACTCTACTGATTGGTTCAGGTACCCCTGTAAAGTTATGTAAAGAAAGAATTTGAGATGTTCCACTTTCCCATTGGACATTATGGCAGGAGCAACCTGAGAGGCAATTCTGGCCCTGCCACCCCCAAAAAAACTGTATCACAGAAAACTGTATCACTAACAGGCACTTGACCACCGGTTTTGGTCTTTGCCCCGTCTCCTCCTCTTTGCCCATCTGGCTGCTTAGAGGAGAGGAAGGCAAGTCAGAGTGTGATCTGAAGCTGACCCACTTCCTCCAGCTGCCCTCTCTCAAATTGAGAGAGAGACAGAATGAATGCAAGTGGCTATAATTTTAGTTTTTAGAAGAGTAACTGGAATCTAAACAGGACTTTCAAAACATGAAAAGATTGTGTGTGTGTGTGTGTGTGTGTGTGTGTGTGTACACACGTGTGTTTGCGTTTTACAGTTTTGATTGTTCTTGCTTTCATTCCCATTTTGCATCTGCAGTTTCAGGCGTGCACTCAGAGCTTTGGCCTGGGAACAGTGGCTTCAGCAAGTCCGTGACTGAAGAGGAATATTGATTTAAGTCTCTCAGATCCAAATCCAGCACTTAAGTCATGGTGTTGCAACACTTTGATTGACAAATGTGATTGAGATGCAATTATTATTTTTGATGCTTCAGTTTTTGCAAATGCTTGAACAAAATATATAGCAACATGTAAAGTCATCATTCTTTTTTTTCTGATGACACACAGATAACTACCTGATTTAAACATGTACTATTATGTTTGGGCTCACAGATAGCTGCTTCGAACTCTGTAAATTGGTTTCTTCCTAATCCTGAACATAATCTCTGCCCACCTCTCTTTGTCTGTCTCTGTTCCACACAGCTGCTTGTTAAGGCCAGATTTCATGTCCTTCCTTTGAAGTGCCCAGTTAAATGTCATGTCAGTTTCCTGCATGCATCAAGTGCAAGGACTACATTTTTTCAATATTTTATGTATATATGCTTTGGTGCAGCACATTGCTCTCTGGAACTGTTAATCATAATAGTATTTATATTGTAGCCTACGTGAATGCTTGTCTTTCAATTGGCTAGAAGTCCATGGGGTGAACCAAAGGTGACTGTTGTTGAACGTAACAGAGCCCTAAACTCTGGCCACTTATTCATATGTATGTTGAGAACTGCTTTTGCGCTGGGAGAAAGCTATTTGGATATTGAAGAACAATGATTTCACTCCCTATTTGGTGAATCCTCTATGTTATGCAGGATTTTTCCTTTGAACCCTCCTCACTTAAGGATTAAACATCTTTGAAATTAGCACATCTGCAAACAATATTCAATTTGATATTCTAAATTTGGGAGGCTTTCCACCCACATTGTCACGACCCTTTTCTTCCCTTCTAATAAGGAACAAATGCATGCAGATTATCCAGCTACAATTGGTTTTTCCTGCTCTGAACCCCAGCTCTGAGTTGTTCTTCCTTTCTTTTTGTCTCTTACATGTAGCTTGTGAAACTATTTCTGATCTTAAAGGGCCACTAGCAATGGGGTGGTGATAGTCTGTGGGGGGGCGTCTGGGGGAACAGTGCTTGTGTGCATGTATAAGAGTGTTCTCTGGACTGAAGGCACAATTCCTCCAGACAAGGTTGGACCAAGACCTCACAGTGCCTGAGAAGACTTCTCAAATGTGCCACTCTTATTCAGAGGCATGTCAGCTACCACCAGTATGGCCCCTGTTCCTTTAATAGCTCCCTGGTGTGTAAAACCAGAACTGATCAGAAGAGGAAGTGTGAGGGAGAGGAAAGAATTTTCCTCCTTTTCATATTGAGAGAGCAGGAGAAGGAAAAGCAGGTGGGTGGACATAATTGCACATCCAGTTCACTGCCTGAAGCAGCTGCCAGCCTCATAAAATGACTGCCTATCCTCCCTTAGATAAATATAAGATACATTGCCTAGACACCCTAACCTGTATTTAACAATATTACTTCTGATGATCTATGTCAGTGTATCTCTCTCAATGTACAATCATCACATATATTTCTGATTAACGGATGCTACAACAAACAATGGGGATTGCCATAGTTATTGTTCATGAGTGTTTATCTCAGGAGCATTTGGTGATCGGCTGATAGAGACAGAGCAGTGGCCCAAATGGACCTTTGCTCTCATTCAAGTCACTTATTATTTTCATCCTCTGATCATAAGTTTGGATAGCACTTCATATAACTTTCTTTCACGTGGATTGTTCCTAATGCTAGTGAAACTGGTTTTTGGAGATTCAATTTTTGCTGAAGAAAAAAACAACAATGGACCGGATTGAGTAACACTACTTACTGCCAATCTGGTTCACTCTGTAGATGGGTGTGAGAGCCTGCCTCTCTCTCCACTAACCCCATTACTGACGTCCTTAGGTCTTCATCAGGGCAGTAAAAATCAAATATTGCCTTAGCATGTTAAATCCAAAATTATACAATTAATTTCCTCCATAAAATTTGATAATTGACTAAAGGCCCATTCCTATCCAACTTTCCAGTGCCAGTGCAGCTGTGCCAATTGGGCATGCGCCACATCCTTTAGGGCAGTCACAGTGGCCTCCTCAACATATGAGAACATTTGTTTCCTTACCTTGGGACAGCTGCACTGGAGCTGGAAAGTTGAATAAGATTGGACCCTAAGTGATTTTAACCAACGTGCATTCAATTCAGTATGCATATAATCTATTTGAATGTGTCAACCTTATGTGGACATCCAGGGATGTTGGACATAGGTCCAGCTAATAGCTAAATGCAGCAGAGAGACAGGGAAAGAGACAGTCTTTCCCTTTCACGCAATCAGCTAGTTTGGAAAATGGAGCATGATCCAATCTGGTCTAGTCAAATTTTGCAGTCACCCATTTTCCTTCACTGCCTCATGTATCTACCGATGTGCCTATATTTCAGACTGTGCAAGGGATATGTATCTACTTGCTTTCTACTGTGCATAGAAATCCAGGACCCACTAATGCCAATTTTGATTTTACTTCAGCTGTCAGATGAAGATAACTTTCGATCTTTGCCTGTACAGGATTGACCTTGAAATATTGACTCAGGGTTGAAACACTCTCCTCATTCTTTATGCAACTAATACATGTCCAGCGTTGGAATTACTGAAGGCAACACTGCCTGAGCTGGCATTGGGTGGCCTCCCCTCCCTGGATCCATGACTTTTTGTGGGAGGGGGGGTGTTATTGCAAGCAGGCCACAGAGAAAATTCACTTGGTGGAACAGGGCTGGCTTCCCCTTATTTAATTATTTGTCTTTCTTTAATTATTTATAATTATTTTGTTGTGCTTGATGATGTCAATTTCAGCCATGACATCACTTCCAGTGGGTCCCGGACAGATTGTCATTCTGAAAAGTGGGTCCCAGTTTTAAAAATGTTTGAGAACCACTGCCTTAACTCAAAACAAACCAATGAGACATCCTCAGGGGGTGGTGGTGGTGGTGGTGGTGACACACTAGTGACCAAAATTCTGGAAATCATGGCTTTTATGAATAATACCATCATGTTATATATACCATTTGATGCAGAATTTTATCCATGGCTTGTGGGGAAATATTCACTGCATTTATTTTCTGGTCATTATTGTTATTGATTTCATGTCATGACTATTACTATCTCTCAGTCTCACCTACCTCACAGGGCTGTTGTGAGGACAAAATAAGGGGAGGAACCGTGTACACCATCCTGAGCTGCTTAGAGGAAGCGTGGTATAAAAATGTGAATGAATGAATTACGTAATAACAATTAAATAATAACAATTAAATAATTAATTAATTTTGTCATATGGGGTGACAGAAATTTATGGGCCCCGGCTGTCAAATGACCTAGCTATGCCACTGCTGTGGACAGACATGTGTGGCTTCTGCAAAGTTCAAAGGATCCTCCAGATGCTGGGTGTCATTACCTGGAATCTGTGGTTTTAGTTAACCGCAGGGGGCATGCCTGCATTGCGATTGTCAGCTTGCCCAGCACTGCTTATCGAATTTTTGAGTGTTGCTGTATGTGTTGCCTGCCTCATTCACTGAAGGCAGAAGATGTGCATTTGAGACATACAAAATTATGCAGGGGATGGACAGAGTGGATAGGGAGATGCTCTTTACACTCTCACATAACACCAGAACCAGGGGACATCCACTAAAATTGAGTGTAGGGAGGGTTAGGACAGACAAAAGGAAATATGTCTTTACTCAGCATGTGGTTGGTCTGTGGAACTCCTTGCCACAGGGTGTGGTGATGGCGTCTAGCCTGGACGCCTTTAAAAGGGGATTGGACAAGTTTCTGGAGGAAAAATCCATTACTGGGTACAAGCCATGATATGTATGCGCAACCTCCTGATTTTAGAAATGGGCTATGTCAGAATGCCAGATGCAAGGGAGGGCACCAGGATGAGGTCTCTTGTTATCTGGTGTGCTCCCTGGGGCATTTGGTGGGCCGCTGTGAGATACAGGAAGCTGGACTAGATGGGCCTATGGCCTGATCCAGTGGGGCTGTTCTTATGTTCTTATGTATGTATGAAAAGGAATATACAACCTTATGTGATATCTTCATTGAGATGAATGAAGTAGTCCTTGTAGGGAGAGAAGCCCCACTGAGGTATTAGAGGTCCTGTAACTATAGGCATTTTCTAGACTGGGCAACCAACTTTAATGGGAAGTTATCTGTTCAGGGTTACTGTATTAAATTCAGCAGAGTGTTTGCAGAACAAGATTATTCAAGGTTACAGCTGAAAGTACATGTGCTGTGTTCCCAAACAGACAAAGTTTTACTCTCTTGGTAAAAAACAAGAATTATTATTATTTTTTGCTTTGTTTGTTTTTATGTATCATTATCTTGCTTCCTTACTGGCTTTAGATCTTCAACATATTGGTCTCCCATTAATTAAGCAATGATAAGGAAAAATGAACATCAATTAAAAATGAAACTTGCAAAACCTCCTACAGTTTGCATTTGAATTCAGTTCATGCTCAGCTGGCCGAGAATTTGTGGACCACACACTATTTTTCCTCAGCGTGGTTCCATATTATTCACTGTTTTACATTGTTGGCAGGGTTCAGCTATTTGACATTAGTCATTTTTGGGTCGTTTACAGACTAATGATTGCAATCCAACCTAGAGGACAAAATGCCACTCTGCTAGGAATATAAAGTGGTGAACATATCTTGCCCATAGAGAAATAAGGTTAATAGGAAGACCAGCCTTGCAATAGCAAGGCAAGGTGTGATAATATAGTTAATATTTGTGTGAAGCACAGTGATGCATCATGCCAACAGGCTATAGACAGAGCAGACCTCATCTGTGGAACATAGTGTCTCCTAGTACAGGGGTCGGCAACCTTAAACACTCAAAGAGCCATTTGGACCTGTTTTCCGGAGGAAAAAAAAACCTTGGGACATCTAAAATGAAGATAACACTGCATATATAGTTTTTTTCCCCCACCTTTATGCTCTTATAGGTCCCATTTTTATAATGCAGCTCCCTCTTGTAGCTTTTAGTTAGTTTTGTCATACATTCTTGTCCTATGTTTTCAGACGCCTGGTCCTCTATGGTGTTTTGCCTGATTCCAAGGCCATTCTCTGCCTGGAGAATTATGCCCACTTTAAGCAAATTAGCTCCCCTTCTTTCCCCCAACAAATGCCCTGCAGTCCTGCTGAACCCCACCTCCAAGGTACCCTGTAGCCCAGGGACTACAGCAGGGCTTGCTCGCTAACAGACCTGCCGGGCCTGGGCTCCCACTCATCCGTCCTTGTGCTTGGCCTTGAGCAGGCTCCAAGGCTGCAATCCCAGGCACCCTTTCCTGGGTGTAAGCTTTATCTGCTGTAATGGGGCTTACTACTGAGTAGACACACAGGATGTCTCCTCTGCTGTGGAGGAAAAGCCTCTCCTTGTGCTGAGTGGGGACCTGCTCAGGGAAAGGCGGGCTGCAAGGGCTTGCATTGGCTGAGGAGGACAGTGTCCTGCTGGAGAGTTGGGGAAGGGAAAAAACAGGGAGCTTAAGCCTGCAGAGTGGGCAAAATTGAAAAGGGAAACCAATGTGGGGCAGGTGGGGGTGAAGGGAGGGGAGGGCAGTGAGCTCAGGGGGCGGAGGGAAGCAGCCTGCTCTCCCAACACAGGTGCCTCCTGTCACCCCCTGAGGAGCCACAGCAGACAGCTGAAAGAGCCACAGGTTGCCGACCCCTGTCCTAGTACAATGGGAGTACAGTAATCGAAGGATCTTGAGAGCCATGTCTGTCTTCTTAGTAATAGTTCTTGTGGGGGAATTTATTTCTTAAAATCTTTAATTATGTTTACCTTGCCAGTGATAGAGACCAACTGGGTGGCAAGTTCAGTCATTATCTTCTGTCCATACGTGCAGATGATGATGACGACGACGACAACTATAGGGGGAGGCAACACAGCCAGAATGATAACCAGACTGAAAAGATCCATCAAGAATGTAGTTTCTTTATTGAACTTCTTTGTTTATTGTAAAAACTCTTTGGGGGGTTTAGACAAAGCCTGTCTATATGAACCACCTTGGATTAAAGTCAAAGGGTCAATTTCAATGACCAAGAAAGGCGGTATATAAATACCTGTTGTTATTATTGATGATGGTGATGAAATGTACTAAACAAAGCAGTTTACAAACAAATAAACAAATCAACAAATGGCATATTGATGATGATACAAGTGCACCAAATTGTACAAGAAGAGAAAAGGGCATTGCAAGAATATGTAGTGAAGAAGATGCCTTGAGCTGGTTTATCAAGAAAACATACTAAGTACTGGGGACAGTGACACAATAACAACAAAGCTGGCTTAAAGAAAGATTAAATGGATATCAGGAAAGGAAAATGGCAAGGCAAAGCTCTCAATGACCAGTGCATAAAAGACATGGCAGGAAATGCTGACAACAAAACCTGCCACTGGCTCAGAATAGGTAGATTGAATAAGGAGTCAGAGGGATTAGTTTTGGCTACCAAAGACGAGGCACTAAGAATGAATTTATATAGAATGAAAATTGAGAAAACATCTATGGACAGCAAATGTCACCTGTGTAAAGATGCTGATGAAACTATGGACCACCTGGTCAGCTGGTGTAAGAAGATCATGCAAACTGACTACAAGGAAAGGCACAACAAAATTGCAACAATAATTCATTGGAACTGGTGTAAAAAATATAAACTGCTGTTTTGCCAGATTCCCAGTCCAAGCTCTGCCTGGAGAACCGATGCCCACTTTTAGCTAGTTAGCTCCCCTTTTTTACCCAATGATGACTCTAGTTCTGCCTTGCAGTCCTGCTGGACCCCACCACAGGGGTAGTTCACCTGTTCAATCTGCAGAGGTCCTCTCTCTCCTGCCAGCAGCCTCCTGCCACTACAGCAGCCCCTTGGTCTCTGCTCCAGCAGTCTCCAAAGTCCATTTACCCATCAGTAGTTCCAGTCTGTCCTTCCTCAAGCTTCCCTCCTTCTGCTACCCACACCAAACTCTCCCTTCTTCAGGTGCTTTTGTGCCTGAGGGCCCTATTGCCTTCTAGTGACTGCAGCTGTGCAGCACACCCTCTGCTGAATGACCAGGCCTCAACTCTTAAAGGGGCCACTGCTGACACCACATCCTACCTCCTCGCCAGATCTTCCGCCAGATTCCAATACAAGTGCCTGCAAGTAACAACTGGTAGAACCACAAAATGGAAAAAGTAATAGAGAATGAAGAATTCAAAGTGCTCTGGGATTTTAGAATACAAACCGACAAGCATCTGCCACACAACACACCAGACATTGACAAGAAGGATAAGAAAGTCTGGATAGTAAACACCACAATACTTGGTGACAGTAGAATAGAAGAACTGGAGAAAATCACCAAGTATAAAGACCTGCAAATAGAAATTAAAAGACTGTGGCACACAAAAACAAGAATACCAGTTGTCATCAGGGCCTTGGGTGCTATCCCAAAAAACCTGGAGAAGCACTTGAACAACATTGGAATGAGCACAAGCACCAACAGTCAATTACAAAAGGCCACCTTCCTAGAAACAGCTTGTATACTATACAATATCTGTAACACAACAACATAAAAACCAAAAATAGCTGCCTATCCTAGGTCCTTGGGAAGGAATTGATAGTCAAAAACAACATGACTGCAAAAACAGACGATGATTTATATAACAGTTTTCAGCAAAATGTAGTCCACGTACGAGTAGTTGACATAGCAAAACAAATCAATACATGGCTCCCTGTCCCCAAAAAGCTCACAGTATAAAAAAGAGATGGAGAAGAGACCCTAGCAACAGCCACTGGAAAATACGTCATGCTGGGATGAATATGCACCATATATGTGTCATATATATGGGTGAGAGAGAGAGAGAGAAGAACCCAAAGTGAGACAAGCCAAATCAACCACCATCCAGAAGGAAAAGCTTTGACAGCTGAGCAATGAGGGTGAGTAGGAAAAGCAGCAAGTAAACTGGCAAAATGGCTGCTAGGTGGCCTAGGTTGTCATGCAGTGGGGCTTCCTCCTGCTAAGGGATTGGAGCACATTTCACCAAAGGCAAAGTGGGGAGGGAACAGATGGGAGCAGGATAGTTATTGATGGGTAGCCATGACACAGCAAGGAGAAGGTTAGAGAGGTATTGATAACTACTTTTACTGTTCCTTCTTATTACACGGAAACAGAAGGCAAGCAAGCTAGGCAGTGAGAGGGAAGAGAAAAAGTAGCTCCCACTGCTGTCCTGTCAGAGCATTGGATCTATGATGCATCAGTCACATTTTAAAGGGACCCACTAAAGAGGTCTTATCTGATAACCTCAGAAAATTGGAGCCAGCAAAGGGTGCTTGCTCACTTCATTTGTACTATGCCCTGTCCTTTGAGTGCTACTCTGACAGGACATTTTATGAAATCATTATTACAGGAAGACTAGTGGCTTCCTATAGTGGCTACGGTGGCTCAGATTGAACTCCTGGTGCAAGGTCACTGGTTATGGTCTCTGACCAGCATTGAGATGCCACAGAACTGCAGGGAGGAAGTATCTGACCTGGGGTGGCTACATTAAAATGTCTCATGTGAAAACTACAACTGTATGCAAAGTTGCCTCTTTCCCCTTTTCTTTAGAAACTAAAGAGAAATTTCATTATTTTAGGGAGTCATTGGTATCTTTGTGGCTTCCGCACACATATCAATCTACATCTTCACCTTAGCTCCATGAGCATGCCCTGTTTTCGTTTCTAACAATCAAGGTACAAAGGATGCCATTTCTGGAAGCCAAGGTTCAGTAATAAATCTGGTCACATGGTCAACTGCAATCCATAGTCACCCATTCACTCAGCTATTGCTTTTCTATATAGCCCCACATATAGCTGTATATCCACAAATATTCCCATCATGTTGGACATTTTGCTAGTTTTCAGAAAACACACAAACAGCACAATTCTAGGCCTGTCTACTCAGAAGTAAGTCCCACTGGGTTCAATTGGATTTGATCCCAAGTAAGTGTGTATAGAATTTTAGCTTTAATGGAAAATGTGTTGCTTAAGCTGAGAGGTATTTGGCTGTCAACAGATATTGGCTTTCTTTTCTTTTCCTGCCTACAATGAAACACTCACTGTAGTTGAACCCCAATAGTTCTGAAATAACTGGGATAACAAAACACGGTGCAAGAAAGCCCCTGGTTTTGTATTCACGTTGCATGATTTGCAGGTCTTGGCTTTACTGTATTAGCAATTCACCTTAAAGAAAAAAGTAATTTGAGACTTTTAAAGGTTAGTTTTATGAATATTCTGTTTCACCATTATCCTTGGGAGCTGAGCATGTTAGAAGGTAATGAAGATAATACATAGTTGGAACATGAAGCCTGGAATTCTAATAGAGGGTGTTACAAAAGAGAGTGTGTCATTAAAGAAGCAAGAGACAAAAAAGGGGGTTTGGGAGTATAACTGAATGAATACAGAAAGGTAATTAAACCATACCATAGCTTATTATAAAGAGAGCATTGTTTGTTACAGCAATCATGGATAAATATGGCAGAGGGGAAAGGTCTCGGCAATTTTGTCTAGAGAACTCGGTGTAGAGAAAGTGACTCAGTCGTCTTGTAATCAGTCCTTACGCTTACAGTTCGTTTCCCAAGTATGATTATCTGGAAGTCGTGCATTGTGGTATTTATTATGCAAATTAGAACCAATTCTTTGGTTCAGAATATTGCTTTTCTATGGGGTCACAAGGTTTTAGATGTGTGTGTGTGTGTGTGTGTGTGTGTGTGTGTGTGTGTGTTTCCCTCTCTTTCCTCTGTCAACTTAGTGGAGACACTATGAGCCCAGAGAAATATTCTATCTTCCCAAAAGAATTTGCATGGAGGCAAAAAGAGCAAAAGTATCTCAGAGCACAATCCAAAAGGAGTGCTCGGCCAGCGCAAGTCCCTTGCATCGGCCTGAGAGGGTCGCAAATGTGCCATAAAGCATGTTTGCTCCTCCTCTGAAGTTGGCTGGGCCAGCCCAGGGTCATGTGCAGGCCCACAGAAGCCAGATCCAGCATCCACGCTGACCGGAGAAGGTAGGTCCGCACTGGTCAAGCTTGGTCAGCGTGGGGGCTGGGGGAGGCTGGAGGAGGGCGGGGAGGAGGCATTTCAGGGCAGGGGGAGGGCAGATGGCAGGCAGGCCTATCGGTGGATGGGGAGCAAGAGGCGGGGCCAGGATCCAGCACTTATACCAGATCCTAGTCCCGTTCCCAGGCAGCCTGGGGCATCTCCAGGCTGTTTGGATTTGTGCCAGATCTGAGCAGGCGTACACCTCCATTTTGCTCTCACTGCCTGGAATGGCTCCAAAGGGGAGGGGGTTCCTTGAATGCTGCAGTGAGGCTCCCTACAAGACTTAGTACTTTGCACCCCCTCTAGCTATGCCACTGGGCAGAACACCCTCCTCAAGTATCTGTGAACAAAATAGAAATAGTTTCTCTTTCTTAGATTAGGCTTTTGCAGCAAAACACATACTCCTTCAAAAACCTAGTCCTCTTTTATGCAACACTGAGAATTTTTTTTTTTTAATTCCACAGCACCTTCCTGCCCCTAGCCACAAGCAAGGAGGCAACTACGAGCTATGGCCCCAATCCTATTAGGGTCTTGCACTGCCGGAACTAGCAAAATCTGGGTTGCTTTGTGCATTTCCGGATCTCTGCCTCAAATGGAAAGCGATGTAGCACACACAGAACAGGCTCCAAAGGCCTTCATCAGCACCAGTAAATTGACTGTGGGAGCATGGCATGGGTGGGGAGGGAGAGTTCTGGAAAGGATCAAGGAGGGCAGAGGGTGAGGAGGGGGAAGGGGTGTGTGCATCAGATCTTATCCCTTCTCTTTGAAACCTTCCTCCTCCTTTCTCTCCTCGGATATACGCTAGCAAAATGACAGACATATATCTGTGTAGACTTATAGGTGAATCAGGAATTCTGGCAAAAGTGCTTTACTTTTAATCTCAGTGACTCAACACTGTGGAAAATACCTTCAGCATTCCCTGTTTCTTTTAACTTTCGCCAGCTCTGTTTGGTGATTTAATGGCCTGCCATCTCTTTGAATGCCACTGGCTAATCCATATATGCTGCAGACAATCATGTAAAAATATACAGAGATAATTCTGATCATTCATCTTTTGACAAATAGCAACCCAAAGTGTCAGTAAGATACTAAATATTACTTCTGATGTAATTTATTGCAATGTGTTTGATTTACTGCACCAGGTTTACAAGGAAGAACCCTTGCAGATTCGCTATCTCGTCTGCTGCGTTCTCTCTGAAAGCCGGCACACTGCATGCAATTGAATTAATCAAAGTGGATGAAAGCAAAATCGTTGGGTTCTGCTCATTGTAGGGTTTGTCATAAAACACAGGAAGTTAGATAGCGCTTTATGAAAAGTAATAATCATATGGCATTAAGAAAAATGGAAAGGGGTATACAAAAGTACTGCAGTATTTGTACACTCACGGAGAGGTCTTGGAGTTATTTCTGACCTCTAAGTAAGAGAGAAAAGGACTCATCATTCACCCTGGAATGCGATCCCCAACATAATTGATGGGACTGCATTGAATGGCTTTGATCATTAGGATTCCAATGACTAAATTAAAATAAAATGAAGGATGCTTGTCGTGATGGCAAAGCAGTGAAAATGCATTCCTTCTTGGTGACAGATAAAACAGATCATTTTACAAGGAAGTGTTTTACTGAAAGTACTGCAGAACTGTAGTTCCCCGGGAAAATGAAGAGTAATGTAAAAATTGGACAAGATGAAACTAGCTGTTTCATTCCAGATATTGACTGCACAAGTCACTTTCAATAAATCCACCATTTATTGTACCTAAGGCAGTAGTTTGTTAACATTATGAAGGCTGTACAAAATGTTCTGTTTGGTTAGATCATTTCAGAGTATCACAAAATAAAAGTTTTGTTTTTTTACTCGTTTTCCCCAACTGCATTTTTGGGGTATGTTTTCCACTGCCTAAAAGAAGAAAGATGAATGACTAATATCTGCAGGCCAGGTTTTTGTGATTTGACTGCTCTGTCCCATTCATTCACAGTAATTATGGGCTTACTCAGTGTAAGAAGGAATTAACAGATTGTATACATTTCCCCCAAGTTCACAGGATGGGGCAAAATTCTATGAAGTCATGAAAAAGTACATCATACACCAGAAGTACATTTTGTCCTACTTTGAGGTTCATCGCCAGCCCAAGACAAACCCTGAGAAACATGCCAATGCTACCCCTTTATTTACTTGGGGCCCAATCCTATCCAATTTTCTAGTGCTGATGCAGCCATCCTAACAGGGTGTGCACTGCACACAGGGCAGTCATGGAGGCCTCCTCAAGGCAAAGGAACATTTGTTCCCTTAACGTGGGGCTGCATTGCAGCTGCATCAGCACTGGAAATTTGGATAGGATTGGGTCCTAGATATGGTTCCTCCCTGAACTGAAAAAAGGAGGTGGGAACTGGATGGAAGATGACACCAAAAGATGACATGATGTTTGGATGTTAAACGATTAATACCTTAAAATTGCAAGAGGCAGAGCCCATTTATGCTTAGCAAACTGTAAGGCAGCCCCTTTCTGTCTACAAATTAACTAGCCTTTGAGTTGAAATTTTGGGAAGAACTAGATACCTTTCTGGGACAGTGCAACTATAGTTCCTGACAGCTGCTCTTATGTAACAAACAGGCACATTAGGACTATTTGCTGGCTGTTCCCTAAAATGAAGTTTGGGGTTTTAAAAATAAAAGCCTAGCATGTCAAGCTGGCCAACACTATCAAAGTAGACTGTCACTCACACATGCTATCCATCCCCTGGGAGTAAGGGTCAGATCATATCCAGTTCATGCCCGCTCTGTTCCACCTGCCTAGAGACATACGTATAAAGAGAAGATGAGATTAGAGGGGAAAATTGTAAGTAGATATAATGTGCAACAATGGCTTCAACACCTTTGCTGCAGTAGCTGCACAGAATGAACAACAAAAATTGCTTGAGTGGATACCATTTTCCTAGTCTGGGAGGGTTTTTCCATATGTAATCATAGGTCCACTAACAGCCCAGTTCTACCTGGCATGCTTTGGCAGCTTTGAAACCAAAAACCCTGTAGGGTCAAGGGTTCTGTCATCTTCTTTCATGTCCCCTTCAGAACACTCGCGTAACTTTATTACAGAGGTGTGAGGTTTTAAAAAAAATTAATTCAACAAATAATCTTTTTGGAGGGGGCAATGCAAAGCTCTAAATAAAATTTCATTCCTTTTGTCATATTTGCACGTATTTTCTGTACCACTTGGAAACGTCAGATCTGGACTCAACTGAGAGTAATCCTTAGAATAATCTGGGGAAAAATATCACAAGGCCATGAATAACAATGAATACCTGTGGAACAATTTATGAACAAAGAAACTGTTCAGTGAAAGCTTCTATGGAACCCCATGAGTAGAATCACCTATTTATGGAGAGAAATTCCATGTCCACCCTGATGTTTACTCACCTAATACCCATGAACTTCCATTAAAATTAAGTGCCACTGCAAAATACTATTTTTGTTTCTCTGTTTCCCCTCTTATATCTCTTGTTCTACATGCTAATAAAATACTCCATAATCTAAGAACTTCTCTAATGAAACACCTTCCAGCTCTTCTAGAAATAAAGCCCTTTTGCTAGTGATCATGTTGTATGGCGGCCTCTAAGGACTTGCCATTAGCTGAACTGTAAAGAAGTTGTAACTAGGTTTAATTGCATTGGTATGATCTAACTTTCATTTTGTCAGACTTAAATAATGACTGTTCGTATCTACTGTACTTCAGCTTTGAAGAGAGGGCATACATACAAATGCAATGCTCTGCTTACGAGGTCACTCAAAAAGTGATATGATATTATGCAGGTTTGATTCAAAGAATTGGATATATCTACTTTGTGCCTAAACCAATGCAAAGTATTGACAAGTAGTCATATCAGTGTGGAACCTTATGGGAGACAAATGGAGCTAAGTCATTCCCACCATAACTTCAGTAACCACCATACTCATCTAATCTGCACTAATGCACTAGAGAATATTTTGGAGAAAGAACATAAGAACTCAGAAATCAGGAGACTTCCTACCCGACGTGTTCCTGAGTACATATTAGCAGTGTACTATGGGTAGGAGCAGTCTAAAATGATAAAAATGAAATAAGACCATTATAATGCAAAAATTGGCTTATAAAACAATAAAACATGAGTGTCCTGCTCAGTTAACAAAACAACACTGACATGTACTTATTAAAGAGTCTGTGGAGCATCTGTGGACCATCCCAAGGGTTTCTGATTGTGTTTCTAAGCCCTTAATTTCTTTGGAGCTCTGTTGTTTTAACTGCCTGTAGGGTCTTCTGAGGATGCTCAGAAGCTGGCAAGGAAAATGCATGGAGCCCTATGAAAGCAAAACTGAGCCACAGAGCATGTTTACTTGTTAGTAGGTGCCTTGGTCCATTGGAAAGGGCAGGCTGAGAGGAATGCAATACCACAAGAAGTGGCTGGGCCCAAAAACACTCAAGAAGGAAGTCCCTCCTTCCTAGCTGATAAATATATAAAGCGAAACAGAGCTACACATTCATGTTTACTTGTGAGTAACCAAATGTTTAATGGTTTTTTCCCCCCTACACTTTAAAACCAGTTGTTTCCATCATAATTCAATATGTCCAATTCTGTGGTTCAAGTTGCTATCTTCTCAATGTTTTAATTTGGCGCTGTTTTAATTTGTTTGTGCTTGGTAGCATTAGGTTCATTTTAGTTGTTCATACAAGTAGCATGCAAATCTTAAATGGCTCATGTAAGTTTAATTCAAGTGGTTGACTATGTAGTTGTGTTCTTTGTGTCTGTGTGTGTGTGAAATGTGTTTTATGCCTGTTTTATTCCCGTGGCTATGTCTGCTAACAGCCAGAGGCATAAAACACATATATATCCACCTATATGACATTATCACACTTGATAAAAATGCTTTAAAATTGATTAAAATATTGATTTGGAATAAAAACACAAAACACTGTCATCCAGGACAAAATAAAACCATCTTAGGCTGGCTCTAGCTATGGAACCTGTCTTAATTAACTGGTTAAAGTACAGCAAGAAAAGGGTAGAAGTAAGTAGGCTGTTCTCACAATGAAAGGAAGAAGTGGGGTCTCCAGAGGATCTGTATTAAGATTGGTGCTATTTGTTCTTCAATGATACACTAGCAACTGTTACCCTGCACATACCTGATCTTGTCTGATCTCAGAAACTAAGCAGGGTCAGGCCTGGTTAGTACTTGGATGGGAGACCGCCTGGGAATACCGGGTGCTGTAGGCTTATACCATAGTCTTTCGAGACTGAAGGTTGCCAACCAACCAACCAATGATACAGAGTTTGGACTGAGCAGTGGTGGACTCCAGCCTGTGGTTAACACCAAATTCAGCTTAAGGGAAACAAAAGTGAATGTTGGAGCAGATCAGCCTTGATCTGCTCATCCCATGCTTAATGCAGCAACACATCTAATTATTGTGACTGGGCTTGGTATGCTTGATCTGGTGGCACCATCCCATTTTGCACCATGTTTGGAGGGGCTGTCTTGTAATGCTGCCACAGAAGGCCTTGCATTTGCAGCTGCATAGCTGTGGGTAGGCACACCTCTTCAAGCTTCCTTGTAGATTGCATGTGAAATGAATGCCATCCCTTCTACGATTGAAGTCATAGCAAATTTCACAGCCAAAGTCAAACACTATGGAGTTATTAGTATGAATTCCAGAGCCAATTTCTATTGCCATTTTATTCTTCCTCCACTTGCGCTGTACGAGTATTAGGTATCAATTTAGTTTCAAGGTTAGTGCCGGAAGCAAGTGGAGCAGGATAAGCCTATCAGCCTTCCTCATCCTGCTCTACTGAATGAAGGGATCAACTTGCTGAGAAGTCAAATGACTTTATCCTATCAGAATGGCAAGAGAGAGAGTCAGGAAGATAGTGCCACATGATACAGCGGAGCTTATGGAAAACCTTGAAGTTGCTGTTCTAATGGCTAAATTCAAAATGACAGATATTGACGTTTCTCTTTTGCTAAGAAGCGGAATTTCAGAGGAGATAGAGCAAGTCACACACACACACACCACATAATGTCCATATTGGTGTGAACAACAAAGCAATACCACTTCATTTCATTTGAAGCACATATATGAAAGCTTGGGGTCAAAGCCATGAATGATTTGTTTGGACCTGATGCATTAATGTACGAAATCGATGCTTCCTTATTTTACTAACTCATGTCGAATTGGGAAAAAAAATAAATTGAATTAAGTTTTTCATGACTGATGATTGCATTTGACTTGGTGGTTTACTTCCTGTTCAGGACTGAAAACTGGGGGAAACAGTTGTGCGCATTTGGATATAATCCAATTAATACCTTACATACCTTGGCGAAGGTTCCTTTTCTTTTCTCTCCTGGTGGTGGCCAAGCAGTGTTCATTGCTCCAGTGTCATTGTGTCCATTCCTTCCAACTGGAGAGCGCACATGCTCAGTTTGAAAAGTACAGGGAAAGAAAGAGGACTCTAGAGAAGGCAAGGCCGAGAGCAGGGAAAGTGTTGCAGTAGAGGAGGTAGAGCCATGGAAGACTGAATGTCGGGTGGCTTGGCCAAAGCAATCCTCCCAGTTCCAAACTGTCTGTGGCAATTTGCCCCATCTGGGATCCTTCTCCATGGATACTTTTCAAAGTGTGCACGTCTGAGCCTCACAGTACAATGGCAGCGGCACCCCACCTGAGGTCTGGGTTGTGATCCACATCCACGTACCGACTCCCCTGCTAAAAACCTTTGCCCTATATGCTTTTGACTGTCTTTACTGTTCAAGAATGTGAGAGGTGAGATTGCTTGGATTCCCTAATTTCCTCCCTTAACTATTCTGCTATTTTGCACCATTGCCAAATATTGTGCTACGGTTCCACATTTCTAGGGTTAAACTGTACATTCCAAAGTACAATTTATGACAGCTGACTACATTTGCATGACTAACATGAAACGATTTATTGATGTCCATAAATGACTCTTTAAGAGTGATGAAGGTTTATGAATAGTGGGCTAAATGTTTCTGATTATTTACTTTCCATGGTTTATGAAATAACATCCATGATCATGGGGGCGGGTAAGACTGTGCTCTAGGCTATAGCAGTAAAAATCATATTAACGTTTATTCTTTTCCTGCTATATGGAAATTATTTAAATAAGGACCTTACCAATTAATTACGCATCAAAATGAATGAAAGCAGAGGTTAAAATTGTATGTTCCCTTCTAACCGGATTAGTAGTCCTGATATACCACGGTGGGATGCATACATGTCCTCCATACATGAGGATGTGTTGATGGCCACTAGCATAGAGATGAATAATGGAGATCACTCATTATTAGTCATGCTGTGATATGCTACTGTTAGAGAAAGAATACCAGTTGCAGATGAGCAACAGTGGGCTATACCTTCATCTCCTGCTTATAGGCTTCCCAGAGGCAGGTGGAGGGCCACTATGGGAAACAGGATGCTGAACTAGATGGGGCTTTGGCCTGATCCAGCATGGCTCTTACAATCTTATGTTCAAGGAGAGTGATCAAAATGAAGTTGGTGGGCATACCAACTTCTACACCCATTTTTACACCTCTGGCAAATATTTACAATTCAATAGAACGTGATATTTTCTTTCAAAAATGAGACCTTGTATTGAAAATTGCAGTACAGGTGGGACCTTGGTATCCACAGCGGTTCCGTTCCCAGACCTCCCACAGACACCAAACCAGGGGGGAGATCTGCCGGGGTCCTTTGAGGACCTTCAGACATGACCGGAAGTACTTTCTGATTGCATCCAGAAGTGTTCTGAGGTGCGAAGAAGCCGTACTCGACTTCTGCATGCCTCAGAATGCATCCCAGTGACTTCTGAGATGCACCTCCATTTTTCTAGAAGGCACATATGTTTGTGTTCAGGAGGTTTGGTGAGGCACTCCAGCTACAGGTTCAGAAACCACTGTAAGTCAAATCTGTCAGTTCCGAATCTGCAGTGGAGGAGGCCCCACTGTATACATTTAGGGCAACATTTTGCATTTCAAGGATGAATCCCAGTTTAAGTCTCTCACCTAATTTCAAGAAGGCTAGAGAAGAAGAAGGTCTCAAGTCATAGGGTTGATCATTTGCTTGCTCCTTTCTCCTCCTACCCCATCCAGACATACAAGGAAGACATGTTCCTATGGGAACATACTCCCATTGGCCATGCTCCTTGACAGCCTCACACTGGATGCTAGTGTGAACTAACATGGGGGAAATCTCATTAATGTAAATAGGGTTTAAGCAGCCTGCATATAGCTTTATACCCTTTAGTTTTTTGCTTCTCTTGGGGCCTAGCGCTCTGTCCCCAGTCGTCACTCTTCTACATTTCAGTTCTCAGTCTTGTGCCTCTTTAAATTACCAAACCTTCCAGGATGAAAAATTTCTAAATTTCTAACCAACCCATCATTCATTATGCAACATATGATGCATAATGCAGGTTTATTTCACATCGTTCTTAACAAAAAAGCGGGTATCATTTTGCACAAGGTATGCCAATATTCTGAGATTATGTGCATGTCTTGATACAAGCATTATATGGACCCAGTTTTTTAAGCTAATTTGAAAGATTTAGTCATCTTTATCAAATGAAGAAAGTAAGGATGAAATCCAATTTTTTTTCTAATGCAGGAAATAGATAATGTCATTTGATATTGTTGACTGCCTTCTTGGCATCCAATAGAAGGATCACAGCTGGAGCTCTTAGCTGCATGAATTGCCATATTAAACTAAAAATTATCTTGTATTACCAGTTGTAAATCTTCCGTTTTCAAAACTATCTAATCTCTGAACATGGAAGAGAGATATCTAGAAGAAATTCCTTGACTCCAATCTATTATTTATACAAATCATCATTAATCACACAAACTGCTGTCCTGATTCTCAAAACAATCTTTAAATGATTGTCATTAGCACTCTGTTTTAGAAGACGGCAGTCCAGTATACACAGAGAAACACTGTGTGTGAGAGTGTGTACGTGCACATATGGGAAGAATAGACATATTTGGGGGGTGACACTTTGTTTGAAATCAAGCACTATTACAAAATCTTACGGAACAAAAAGGAGTGCTGTATTGCATCCAGCAGTTGATTTTCAAGGTAAACACCTTAAACAGGGAAGTGCAATGGACTTTTTCCCCTTTCATTCTCCATACTCTGAGTTCAGATTCACAAAAGCTATTTTGTGTACACACAACTGTCCTTCGGTTTGTGTTGCTAGGGAGTGTGCTCTATTGCAATGTTTCTAAAATTGTGGGTCGCGACCCACTAGGTGGGTTCCCGTTCATTTCAACATTTTATTTTTAATATATTAGGTTTGATGCTCCCATGGAATGTGACTACATTTGGGGAACTGTTACAGACCTGTACTTTCAACAAGCGACTACGTATATTCTTTTTAACCATGATAGTAAATGGGACTTACTCCTGGGTAAGTGTAGGTAGGATTGCAGCCCAGCATTGCTAAAAATTTTCCTTGATGATGTCACCTCTGGTCATGGCATCACTTCTGGTGGGTCCTGACAGATTCTCCTTCTAAAAAGTGAGTCTTGGTGCTGAATGTGTGAGAACCATTGCTTTACTGGGTGGAGTGAATTCGCTGCACAGTCTCTTTCAGTAGAGAGCAGCTTCCAGACTCCTCACTCCCTCACTGCCCTTGCGTCAGGGCGAAGCACTATTGTAGGATGTACTGAAGAACAAGGACTATTTGAATGAGGGGCTCACTGCAGGCCAATTCTGTACTTTGATGAATTGGCCATCCAAATAAATTGCATTTGACGATGCCCACAGTTTGTTTACCAGTTCCACTTCCATCTCAGGGAATATATCACTCTGAAGGGGGGGGATGGTTATTAGAAGAAGAGCACCCAGCACATTACCAGGTTGACCGGCTAGCTTCAGAATATAAGTACATAAGATGAGCCCCACTGGATCAGGTCAAAGGCCCATCTAGTCCAGCTTCCTGTATCTTAAGAGTGGCCCATCAGATGCCTCAGGAAGTACACAACAAGATACCTGCATCCTGTTGCCACTCCTTTGCATCTGGCATTCTGAGGTAGCCTACTTCTAAAAGTTGAAGTGACATTTGTTAGAGCTCCTCCCAGCCTTTGCAAAAGTAAGGTTTTTCATTTACTTGTGAAACTCTAGGAGTGCTTGTGAGTATTCCAAAGGAACAATAACAAAATCCACCTTTTTTGAAATGTATGAAAGAGGCCAAAAACTTGGGGGGGGGGGGGCTAAGATGGCTTTAGGACTTTCCTCCCACTATTGTTCAAATCTTGTTTGTGTGTCCCATTCCCCCACATTTTAGTTTGGAGCCCCCAGTCTGCTATGTAACAAAAAGAGGGGGTAAGTTATACATTCTCAATGGGGTCTCATCTAGTCTGACCCCAAGTTGCAGGAATGGGAAAGATACTTTGCAAATGTATGGCCTACCTACATCATGATCCAAGGACATATCTATGAAACGGCATATGAAATAGACATATCTATTCCCACTTCTATCTCAGGGAATAATGCTCATCACTCTGAAGGGGGGGGGTAATTAGAAGAAGAGCGCCCAGCACACTACCAGGCTGATTGGCTAGCTCCAGAACATAAGAACAGCCTGCTGGATCAGACCAAAGGCCCATCAAGTCCAGCTCCCTGTATCCCACAGTGGCTCACCAGATTCCTCAAGGAGCATACAAGACAACAAGACACCTGCATCCTGTTTCCAATCCCTTGTATCTGGCATTCTGAGGTAGCCTACTTCTAAGATCGGGAGGTTTCCCATACCCATCATGGCTTGTAATCTATGATGGATTCTTCTTCTAGAAATCTCCCATTTTAAAAGCATCTAGGCCAGATGCCATCACCACATCCTGTGGCAAGGCATTCCACAGATTAATAACTCACTGGGTAAAGAAATTTTTCCTTTTGTCTCCTGACACTCAATGTTAGTGGGTGTTCCCTGCTTCTGGTGTTATGTAGAAAAGAACCTCTCTCTATCCACTCTTTCAACCCCTTGCATAATTTTATATGTTTCAATCATGTCCCCTTTTTTCTAGACTGAAGACCACAAATGCGGTAACCTTTCCTCATGAGGGATGTGCTCCAGTTCAGTAACCATTTTGGTCCCTCTCTTCTGTACCGTTTCCAATACTCTGGGGTGAGAGTAACCCCACTCCCAGTCAAATGAAGTGAATTGAACTGTCAGTGTGCTTTGCTGTGTTCACCATTGAAAGTTCCCTGGCCTCTTTTTGCAGAATTTAAAGAGATCACGCTATAGGATTTGTTTCAATTAAATGTGGATACTTTAGCAATATGTTGAGGCTTGGGATTTAAAAAGGCTCATAAGCATTTTGAGCAATGGGACTGGCATGGCAGAGAGTCCCCAAAATGCAAAAATGTGTTTGGCCACATGTTCTACAACCTGAGCACATTTTGTGGGTGGTTTGATTTAAAACTCTTAACTTCTGGAAGTACCATGAACAGAAGCCAAATGGGCACGGATTCTATTCAAAATGTCCATCTGCTGCGGGAAGACTTGCACGAATTGTAACATAGCAACTTGCCTTTCCTCTTGTAGCTGGAATCCCTGGGTTACTGTTGTTTGCTCTCTGAGTGCGTTGCCCTTGATAGAAACACAGTAAATCCTGCAGTGATGATGCCAAAGCTTTGCTACAGTTCATTGTATCCTGTGCTCAGATGGAAGCAATTTTGCAGCTGGTTATAATGGCATAGAATATGTGCCTAAATATAGTATGGCTTGTTCCTCTCTATCACATTTTTGTATCATTTTTTCTTTCTTTCTTTCTGTACACATATTTGCTACAAAGAAGATTGCAGGTGGTAAATTTGACTAAAGTGTATTTAGTGTTTTAAAGATAACATTAAAAATAGAACATATAACAGGATGATTTCTGAAAGGAAAAAAAAGCATGGAATCAGAATTGGGCAGCCCAATCCTAACTTGTGCAGGAACAGGCATGTTGGTGGGCCTGTGCTGTATCCAGCGCAAATTTGGGGTTGTCTGAAGCTTGGCCCAAAGCAAGGAGAAATGTTTCCCCTTACCCTGGGGAGAGCCACAGCAGGCCGAATGGGTCTACTCGAATCTATGCCATTGAAATAGGTGGCACAAATATGAGCAGCCCAGAGCTGCCCCGGGCCACCCAGGAATGGGGCTAGGAGCCTGCATAAGTGCTAGATCCTGGCCCCGCCTCCCGGTCTGTGCCTGCCCACCTGGGAATTCCTGCCACCCGCCCTTCCCTGCCCCCAAACGCCTCCCTCCCACCTCCCTCCCAGGCCCCCTCCCCCAGTTCATTGTGCTGGCTGAACTCAGCTGGCGCAAACTCACCCTGCCAGGGACCCACGTCGGCAGGGGGAGGCCGGCACACATCTGTGCACCAGCTTATCTCCCCTTATATCGGCATAAAAGTGCTTCACAGCACTTTCACGATGACATTGGGCTGGTGCAAAGGGCTTGCATCGGCCCAAGGGTTCCTTTGGATTGTGCTCTGAGTCAACTATTATGGTGAATATGTAAGGAAGAAATTCAAGCAAAATGAACAAACTAATTGTTGCATTGAGATTACCTTGATTAATAATTGCACAACTTGTGGCAAGTTCTCTATTTCTTGTTTGTATTGATGCTTATTAATATAGAGAGGAGTATTTCCATTTATAACTTTAGATTAGTAGCTAGTGCTTTGGCAAGCATGATGAAAAAATGGATACACTGAGGGTCAAACTTGACTTTACTCTGAATGCCCAACTGCCAGGGATGGGAACTTGAGTCAGGGACCAGAATGAGTCACAAAAACATGTGTTTTTTGCGGACTCACGTACAGTCAAGTCACCTGTGTCGATGACTGGCATTGATTTGAGTCTGAGGCCACTGACTCAGCACTGATTCCCCACACATGCAGACTGGAGTCTGGATGTGCATACTTTTTTTGTGGTGTGAAAGACCTTGTGGGGCTATCATTCAAACAAAGTGAGCAGCAGGGAAGTTTCAGCCAGGCAGGGAAGGGTTAAAGGTTTGGTTTTTGCATCGAGCAGGGATAGGGCTCTCTTTTTCATCTCTGAAAAGAACTGATGATAATTTGATGAAGGATAGGCAGTCTGATTTTTTTCTGTGGATGAGGTAGGGCAGAAAGGGAGAGTTTAAGACACACACACACCCCAGCAGCAGTTCTGTTTTTTTCTGTGGCTGACTTTCTAATGGAAAGGACTTGAGTCTAGTTAAAGGGGGCAAAGATTTGTGACTTGACTCAAGTCCCACCTCTGCTAACTGCCCCCTCTGTTAGCTGCCATCAAGAACAGCTGTAAGTTCTCGTACAGCATACTTCAAGTTGTGATGTCATATTACTCAGGGTCATCCCTTCCATGAGACCAACTGTAGTGTTTGCCTCAGGCAGAAGACTGAGGGGGGATGTCCACTTCTGTCCCACAGCTTGCCTCCACTGAGGCATCTTCTCCCACTCCCTGGACTGGAAAAGGGACACAATGGAAGTGTGGCAGAGAGAGTGGTGGGCTAGAGCAGGGTTCTCCAAACCCTGGCCCTGGGGGCCAGATGCAGCCAGCAGCAAGTCTCTTTTTGGCCCACAGCCAACCTCTTGTCCCCTGAAAGCCTCTGGTCCACTCAACTGTACATGACCAAGCAGTGCTCTGATTGTGTCTGGAGGGTGTTCTGAGGGCCAGAGAGGTTGAATTCATTTATTCACTAATCTAAGTTCCATCTCTAATTTATTTTTTAAAATTTTATATTTAAATTTTTTTTCGGCCCTCCACACCACACCAGATATTTGATGCGGCCCTCTGGCCAAAAAGTTTGGAGACCCCTGGGCTAGAGTGTTGGTGGAGCAGAGGTTGACATATCACCAGACAAGGAAGACGGTATTTGGCACACCACCTCAGGCAGCTGAAGGACTTGTGTAAGCCCTGATATTCCTCATAGCCCTTTCCCCTCCTCATGACAGGGGGCACATGTCAGGCAGCACTGTGTGAATTATGGTATATGGCTCACAGATGGGGAAACATGGAGTACACTGATGTCATAACACAAGATACATTATACTAGATATTAAAGGCAGGGAAGGGAACTACATGTATGTTACCTTCAGATGCAAACATGCATTTAGCATAATATGCTGTTAGGGCCAATGGCAAATTGACTAACAGCCAAATTCTATCCTTGTTTTCCTTATTTGTCAAAACACATAGAATTTAGATGGTTGTGGAAGCTGTTAAAGGGTGGAAATTTTGTCCATGCTAATACTCATGTGTAGACTACTTAGATTAAGCAAACAGAGTCTGTGGACTCTGAATGTTGATCCCGCATGAAGAACTCAATACAGACTAGCTTTTACATGCCTCTGTGAACATGTGCTGTTGGCTTACATATATGATCACCTCAGGGTATGTATCTGTGCCTGGAAGTCACCACAGATGCTAAAAACTGCGGTTATCATGCACTGAGAGGGTCATGAGAACGGGGTTCAGTCATTTCCAGTTATAACAATGGACACAATATAGTAATCATTTAAAGAAGACAATCCACTAGCGAAGTGGTCCCTGTGCTGGCAGGAGGTGTCACAAATGTACTGTAAGACACATTTGTGACACTGCACAAGTAGGCAGCCCTGGAAGGGAGGCCTGCACCACCCCACCAGTGCTATATCCAGAGGCCCAGCCACTAGTGGAGATAAGTGCGCAGCTGAGAAGTGCAGGGCCTGAAAGAGGCTGGTGGGAGGGAGTTCTGGAGGCAGGGAAGGGGCATTTTTGAGGGGCAGAATGGGGGTGGAACAGCGTATCCTAACCCACTTCCTGATCTTGATATTACACTGGGTTTCTTGGATATGCACCAGCTAAATAGCTGACATAGATCCAAGGAGACCCATAGGGCAGGCTGCGGTTTTACATGGTGTAAGGGAATAAATATCCCCTTACCCAAAGTAGACCTCCAACCTCCTCCATACCTGTGCTTGATAAAGGCTTGGCTGCAATGGTGCAGGTTAAGATTAGACCGTCCGCCTAGCAAATGACATTCATCCTCTGCAGATGGTATGCTCATGTTCAGACTAAATGTAGGAACAAAGGAAATGGGAGGGTGCTGGGTAACTGCACTATTGTGCTGAAACACTATATGGACATAAACCAGCTCTCTCTCATTCAGTGTTTCTCCACAGAAGCAAGCATGCGGGCAGAGTTTTTCTCCAAATTCTGGAACATCTGGCTGACCAAAATTCTAGAACTCAGGGATCCATTTGCAGTACCTGCATTCAAGGCTTGAACAGAGTCAACCTCCCAACCAGAATTCACACTTGAATATCTGAGGAAGATTCCGGCGACAAGCATATAAGAGCCCTCCCTTCTGTATGGAGTAAAAAAATATATACAAAGAAAATTCAGGGGGAGGAAAATAACAAAAAAAACAAAAACAAAAAAAGGATCACTGTACTCAGAAGTTAAGTTACAAAATTGGACAGAACAGACTTCTTAAATGCCATAGCAGGCTATGAAAACATCCTGCAAAATGTAGAACTTCTATTGAATGCAACATGGCAATTAATTGTTACACGTCATTAGTGTTACATGTCATTAGTCTGAAACAGCTTAAGGATGACAGCTCAGAGCGTGACTAATTTAAGAGTAATCTGTCAATTTACAACATATGCAGGCAAAATTGTCAGTGTACAGCTCTCTTCTTCAACACGTTTGACCCAACTGAGAGCTTCATTTGCTGGATATGGTTTGACTTCCCAAATTGGAAATGTACTTGAAATAAATTCATGTAGTGCAAATCATTCATCTTTCAGGCTCAAGGAGCAGGCAGAAATTCACTGACTATGAATATGCCCCATAATTTTCAGTTCAATACCAGCATCTTAAGTCTGGCTCAGAACTTATCTGAGAAGTGATCAAGGTCAAATATGGTGCTGTAAGAACTCTACTGTCATATCCTAAAAAGCAACTACAAGTTGAGCCTCATTATTCATGTGGGTTCCTTTCCAAGCACTCACGTGGATAGCACTATAGCAAATCAATTTAAAAAACAAAGTTTCTTTCTTAAAAACAGCCTTGCTGACCTTTGTGATGTAAGATAAAAGTCCTTAAGAAGACAATCCATCAATCAGTCGTCCTCCAAGGGTTTAGAAAGGTGCTTCACTCACCAAGGGCCCCTCCCTTCACCAATGCAAAGTGATCACCTTTCTTTCACATGCTCAGGGGGAAGGGAATGGTCTGCTGGAGAGAGAAGGATTGATGGATTGTCAGCCAGCTGCCCCCCCTCTCATTAAGGAGGCTATTGTTAAAGGACTGTTCAGTTTTTTAAACTGATTTTAAAAGGGTGCATTTTCCCCTTCTCCAGGGAACAGCACATTCCTTCTCATTTGCAGTAGCTATTCGTGTTCAGTCAAATCCATGTTTGACTTGTTGGGTCAAATCCAGTCCCTCACCAAAGGCCACTGAAAAAACTCCACAGTCAGGGAATTAGAGGGCAGGTCCTCTCCTGGATTGAGACCTGGTTGAAGACCAGGAAAGAGAATGGGTGTCAATGGGCAATTTTCGCAATGGAGACAAGTGAAAAGCGGTGTGCCCCAAGAATCTGTCCTGGGACCGGTGGATGCAGGAGAACCTATAGACATTATATATCTGGACTTTCAGAAGGCATTTGACACGATCCCTCACCAAAGGCTACTGAAAAAACTCCATAGTAAGGGAATTAGAGGACAGGTCCTCTCCTGGATTGAGAACTGGTTGAAGGTCAGGAAACAGAGAGTGGGTGTCAATGGGCAATTTTCACAATGGAGACAGGTGAAAAGCGATGTGCCCCAAGAATCTGTCCTGGGACCAGTGCTTTTCAACCTCTTCATAAATGACCTGGAGACAGGGGTGAGCAGTGAGGTGGCAAAGTTTGCAGACGACACCAAACTTTTCCGAGTGGTGAAGACCAGACGTAATTGTGAGGATCTCCAGAAGGATCTCTCCAGACTGGCAGAATGGGCAGCAAAATGGCAGATGTGTTTCAGTGTAAGTAAGTGTAAAGTCATGCACATTGGGGCAAAAAATCAAAACTTCACATGTAGGCTAATGGGTTCTGAGCTGTCTGTGACAGATCAGGAGAGAGATCTTGGGGTAGTGGTGGACAAGTCGATGAAAGTGTCGACCCAATGTGCGGCGGCAGTGAAGAAGGCCAATTCTATGCTTAGGATCGTTAGAAAAGGTATTGAGAACAAAATGGCTAATATTATAATGCCGTTGTACAAATCGATGGTAAGGCCACACCTGGAGTATTGTGTCCAGTTCTGGTCGCCACATCGCAAAAAAGACATAGTGGAAATGGAAAAGGTGCAAAAGAGAGCAACTAAGATGATTACTGGGCTGGGGCACCTTCCTTATGAGGAAAGGCTATGGCGTTTGGGCCTCTTCAGCCTAGAAAAGAGGCGCCTGATTGAGACATACAAAATTATGCAGGGGATGGACAGAGTGGATAGAGAGATGCTCTTTACATTCTCACATAATGCCAGAACCAGGGGACATCCACTAAGTTGAGTGTTGGGAGGGTTAGGCCAGACAAAAGAAAAGACACACTCAGTGTGTGGTCGGTCTGTGGAACTCCTTGCCACAGGATGTGGTGACGGCATCTGGCCTTGATGCCTTTAAAAGGGGATTGGACAAGTTTCTGGAGGAAAAATCCATTATGGGTTACAAGCCATGATGTGTATGCGCAAGCTCCTGATTTTAGAAATGGGCTATGTCAGAATGCCAGATGCAAGGGAGGGCACCAGGATGAGGTCTCTTGTTATCTGGTATGCTCCCTGGGGCATTTGGTGGGCCACTGTGAGATACAGGAAGCTGGACTAGATGGGCCTATGGCCTAATCCAGTGGGGCTGTTCTTATGTGTATAAAAAAATCCGTGTATAAATAGGCTGGACCTGTACAATGTTCTGAGTTCATGGGAGATACGACTGCTTCTTGATCCACCTGAGAGACCTATTGGGTTGTCATTGCTGATGGACTCATCAGGGGGGGCAGCAACCCTGGAGGAAGGTGAATTCAATGCTGGACATTTGAGTTGGAGACAGGGTAGCAATGCCTGAGAAAGAAGCAATGGTCATTGCTCTTTCCTCCAGTGTTGGTGCCCCCTCTAAAGGGGGAAGAGTTTGGTGTAGATAGGAGCCAGAGCAGAATGATTTATCAGATTGTTTTTTTGTGGATCAATAAACATGGCCCATTTCACTCCAAAGCTGATCTTGTCTCTTGTCATTTGTAGAAGGTACCAGGGCAATGTACATTTTATTTTATATATGCATATATATAAAATAATGACCTTGTTTTCCTTTACTGTCCCTGGCAGGAAAAAAACAAATAGTTAATGATGCAGAAAGTTGCCTGTCCTCTTGAATGACATTTATTACTTACTTTCAGGATATGTCCAGAACAAGCAGTAAAGGGGAGCCCAAGTTTCTATTGCTTGCCCGTGACTCTCATTTGGAAATGAAGCATTTACTTCCTAGGGGCAAGAGAAGGGGCTAATCAATCCTTGTTCACTCTTCCAACACTGCCAACAAGTGCGCTAATTAGTGCCATTTGAAACGAAGGTTTACTTTCCTGATGCAAACACTTTTCCATCAAGGATAAAATGGCCTATTTTAAAAGGAGAATTTAAAATACACATTTTAGCAGCAGTGTCCTATTCAATCAGGCAGAAAATTCCAGCTAGATTTCTTTTATCTTCCCAAATTCAATAAGCTAGCCATTCATTTTAATTTACCTACAGTGCCTTTCACTGCATCAGAACGAAAGGAAAATTAAGTGACAGCAAAACATAAGCAGCTTAGAATGATGAAAGTTTCATTGTGTTGAACCACAGTGACTCCTATCTTGTTGGCTATTCTTACTAATGATGTTTTTATAAAGGTAAGTAATAATATGGAGAGGACTACAGGATTGACTAGGAAGTGCTCAAAATATAGGGCGATTAGGATAAGTAGAGGAAAGTAAGCAAAATGGTGACATTACTTCTTAAATCCAAAGTAATAAATAAATTGGGACTAAACATTTGCTTACTACTCCTGCAACGTTCTAGTGCAGGAAACATTTAAATAATAAGAGGGCAACTAATTACATGTTTGCAGTGTAAAGGAATCAATAAAAGAAATGTAATTCCTAGCACTAGCACCGAGATAAAGAACATGAATCAGAAAGGTAATGAGATGGAGATTTTGGCTAAGAACAGCAGGGGAAGGGATTAAACTTTGAATGGTGACCCATAAAAGGAATATCGAGTAGATCCCAACTTCCTTTTTAATCCTTACTTATTGTGAAAACTGTCTAAACTTTGCAACTTTCTCTGAAGCCAAAGGATCTGATAGATGGTTACAGCCTGAGTCAAGAAGGATGGGTTCTCCTGGGAAGGCTAAGGAATGGGACATGTCAGGTTAGGGTGCAATCCAGAGGCGCCCATGGGCTGGTGCAAGTCTCTTGCACCAGCTCAGGAGGGTCACAAACATGCCGTAAGTCATGTTTGTGCCTCCTCAGGAGGAAGCCGGGCTTCTTCTGCTTATCTTGCATCAATCCCAACCCCCGTTCCCGGGGAGATCGGAGTGGCTTCAAGCCACTCCACTCTCCTCGAACTTGTGCCATCTCAGGTGGTGGTGCAAGTCTGAGGAGACCCATAGGGGCCAGCGTGCTTTACCCAGAGGTAAGGGGAAACATATCCCCTTGCCTCTGCCTGAGCTGCCTTGGGCCCCTATCCTTGCAGCATACGGCGCAAGCCTCTTGGCTTGCCTGTTCTAGCGCAGGGTAGGATTGCGCTCTTAGACACTCAAACAGGCATAAATAACAGCTTGTTTTGTAGTAGCTTCAGCACTAATCTGTATCAACATAAGCTTTCATGGACTATGGTTCACTTCGTTAGATTCATGAAGTGAAATACGGAAGAAAGGGGGGGAAATATAGTTGTAAAACATGGGGGCAAATGGGTGATGGGATGAAAGATGTATAGTCAGTGGCAGTTGACCACAGTAAAAGTAGATCAAGCAACCTCCTGGCTAGGGGAGGAGGGGGAGGAGGGGAGGAGGGGGAGTGCAATCCTATCTCATGACCCATCAGTGTATGCCCAGGGATGATGGCATGAAAGTTGCTCCATTATTAACATTAAACAGCCAGAGTGACAGTGAGAGTGTCTATTGAGTGACAGTGGTCTATTGAACTTCCTCTGTCCTGTGCTGCCTCTAGTATGTCAGCAGGGGTGCACAATGGGGGAGGATCATAGGTTGTTCAGGGTGGGCAGTGGGCCAAACAGGCAGCAGCAGTAGGGTGTGGGAGGGGTTCTTAGTGGCAGTGGTATATGCCAAGATCCTATTCCCAGCTCCTGGCCCAGAACTGCCCACAGGAGTCCCCTTGAAATAATACCAGCAAAGGAGCTGGTGTAGGTCCCAGGAGACCACTGGAGGATAGGCAGTCTACAGGAAGGTAAGTTAAAAAAAAGATTTTTACTTGCCTCTCCCAGGCCGTCTGGTCACACCACCATTACCATAGCATGTTGGTACTGCTGCATCACATGGTGTGAGGGGAGATAGGGTTGGGACCTTAATTTAACCAAAGCTGGAGCATTTAATAGAAGCTGGAACAAAGATGTCATATTAGAGCCTACTCAGTGGAAACTAGCAGGCATGTCAAATCAACAAAGTAGATACTGTTTCTGTATATTAATCATTTTAAAAAAAGCTCCCCTAATACTTTTGGCAAGAAAGTATTACCAAATACCAAATATAATGTTTGGTAAGAAAGAAGCAAACAGGCCATTATTCTCTGGGCATTGCTTGGACTTTGAGAGTTGTTGTTTTCTGTGGCTTCTTCCACAGCAAGGAAGCCATGTTAGTTTTCCTTGGCAACAAGGATGCACACTGCCAGCTGGAGCAGGTCCATGTCTTTTCCCTAGTCAAGTCTTGTTTTATTCTACTAATCTGTGTCACCGCTTCAAATTGTTAGGACTGAAGGCAGATTCCTGGGGTGACAACTATCATTCCTTGCAGCTTCCACAGAATCTGAGAAACGGAGACCGCAAAGTATATTTACCGCTCATCAATTTAATTGATTCAAGATCCTTGGCAGCTTCCGTGCGCTGGCACTAAAGAGATGCATGGCTCTCAAACGTACAATGGCTAATGGCTGTATCTTTGGTGGATTAAAAAAAAGCAAGAGAGTACGTTAGGAAGATTGTTTTAAAATATTAAAAAGAGTGACCTCTTTAGCTACATTTAAGAGGGAAAAGGAGATAGTCGGGCAAATTTGATTTTAATAAAGTGGAATGCATTTTAAAACCTGATTCATATTTCTTCTTTTCTCAGAAGCATTTGCGGTTGATAAAAAGCCACTAGCAGCCCAATCCTAACGAACCCCCATCCTGCTGTTGCAGCCACACAATGGAGCACACGCTATATTCACTGAGGAGTCCAGAGGTGTCCTTGAAATGAGGGAACCTTTTTTCCCTTTCCCCAAGTCAAGCTCCCACAGCCCAAATGCGTCTCCTCGTATTTGCACTGGTTATTCTGCTGGTGCAAGTTCAGGAGAGTAAGGGAGTGGGATGGGGACAGCAAATGGGGTTCAGATCTGGCACACAGTGGTGCCACCAAGATCCACCCCTTTTCTACTGTTCTGCTCCCTGCCCACCCCCTACCTGCCCCACCACTCCCCTGTTCCTTCCTCTCCCCGCCACTCCCTGCCCCGGACACTGGCCTACCTTTGCTGCTGGAGGTAGTAGCAGCAGTACTGGTTCTCTAGCACCACCGTCATTTGTGGCAACAGACCAAAATGGCCACCAGTGATGTGCACAGCGCACAAACTTATGGCCATTTTCAGCAGCGGAACTGTGTTCTGTGGTCGTAAAGCACACCCTGCAGGCATTCCGGGGCATAATAAGGCCATGGAAGTTGATTTCAGGCCTGGCACGACCCGCAAGCAGTTTCCGGTAGCCTTACAGTGTGCAACCGTGGAGGACACAAAGGTCAGAAGAATGAGAACCGCTAAGCAATTTTGAAATGAAAGAATGTTAAATGAAACAACGCTGCCTTTCGTTCATCCTAAGCCTGGTTCAGCTCATTGGCATTCCTTGGGGGGGGGGGGGCTCTAAGCTTTGCTTTTGCAGCCACAACTGGCTCTGAAGGCAAGGGAAGGGAACCGCTTTATGTGAAGTTTGGGCACCTGCAAAACCTTGCAGGTTGTCGCCCCTCCAGGAACACCAGTGACTCAGCAATCGCAAGTCATCACACAGATCCTCAGACCACTGCGCCACCTGGACTGTCTGCATATGGGCAGATAGAAAATATGCAAGCAGGTTCACCAGGGAGCAGGCAGACTTTCAGAAACTCCACTTCCCCCTGGCCTTTTAGGGCTTAATGTGTTAAAACCAAGACTTTGAATTGTGCCTGGAAACAACCTGGAAGTCTGTGCAGATCTTTAAGCGCTCTTGAAATTTGATCATATCGTAATGTAGTCCCAGTTAAACATCTCAAAGCACAATTCAAGTTGGCATTTCCAAATAGTCCTTGCAGGCCACTCCACACATAATGCATGGCAGTAATGATGTTTCATTGCATTCATAGTAAATGAAAAAGAAAAACCTGTGAACAACAGTGCTGCATTTATGGGGGGGGGGGGGAGAAGATGATTTTCCTACTTACAAACTTGGAGGGAATTGCTACAAGAACACAACAAAAATAGTGATATTTTGTAACCTGGTATATAGTATTTTGACCATATTCTACATTACGAATAGAGGAACGTGGTAGTCGTACTCAGGAAGGGGCCCCCAGGGCTTGATCTGGGGCAGCTCCCTCCAAACCCTGGCCCACAAGATGGATCCAAGGTTTGGGTGAATCCTCCTCCCCCAGTGACCCGCTCTTAATTTTCCAGCACACCTTGGTTCTCCAAATCCAAAATCGGGATGACGTGTTGCTCCGGGCAGCTGCATCTGACCAGAAATCTGGGCACAATTGCATTGCACCATAGATGTGACTGGGGCACTGCACCATAGACATAGTCATGAGCTTAAGAGCTTAATGTCAATAACAATGAGCTTAATGTCAATCCGATCTTGAGAAATGGAGAGTCGCAGTGCACCAGAACAGTAAGCTCCAGTCATACCGGGGAAGGCATTCCTGGGGCACAGTGGTCTCCAGATTGGAGACCTCTGATCTAGGGTAATGATGAAAGAGCTCAACTGGGAGTGTTATGCAGACTTTCAGCTGGGAGTATTACAGTATCTTTTCCAGAGATACTTCTGGCGATGTTCCATTCTGCCAAACCAGTCATATGGACAGTTGCCATACAGATATACTCTCTAAATGACAAATATTTGTCTTTTTACACAATCACTGGAAAAATACTTGAAACCCCAATAATAACAGTTTTACTCACTGTTATGTTATTTGGATAGATGTCATTGGTGAAACGTCTATCAACAGCTGTATATGTCACGATAACGTGCATTTTAAAGGAGAGAAAAAAAAGACAGGGCATCTAGGTGAACCATCCAGGTGCATCCCATCATCAGCCTTTTAACCATCTGACAGACACATTAAGCCTGGACTGCCAGTTGCTGATGGCTGTTGCCAGATAGCCAGATGCTACTACAGCTTAACATGGTGATCTAATTGCTACTCTAAGTTAAAAAAAAAAGACATTAGAATAATGTTATGTTAGGTAACTGTTCGTTGCAAAACATCATTTCTAAACCTTCATGCTTTCCCAAAAGTTTTAATGCTTATATTTTAAAAAACATTGTAAGACCTTGTGATGATGAAACGGAGATAATTAATTTCATTATTTCAGAAACTCAGTACATGATTCTTTTATAATGGGGGGTTTCATGTACAGAAATAGTTGGAAATGAATTCTTTTTAGGCCATTAGGATTCAAGGCAACTCAAGGTCAGTGGAAAGCTAATTTTCCTTAAATTTACAATAAGGTCTTCATCTCTGATAAATGAAAAGTACTATGCAAACCTTCTGTATAACTGCTCCATTGTGTTTCTGCCCAACACTGGCCCAACTGGCTCTCATCCTTTTCTAAAAAGCACAAAACTGGCTCTGGCAAGATGCTCTGTGCAGGTGTTCGCACTCAGGAGTAGTGAGTGTTAAATAGAACTCATCAGGACAACAAGAAGGGTCCTGGAAAACAATGTGGCAGTAAGCATGCACATCTTGCTATAGGTCCTACTGGACTAAATGGGTCTTACTTCAGAGGAAGCATGCCCTGGATGTTGGTGGTAAGCTGCAGGAGCTCAGGTGCGGTAGCCGGTACTGAACAGACACTCCGTCTGCTTCAAAACTTCTTCCAAAGTTTTCCCTTCTTTGTATCTCTCAGTTTCCAATCTCTCCCTCCCCCCCCCCCCACAGTTGGTCAGGAAGTGCAGTTCCAGATCTTGTAGAACGTAAAACATTTTTGTACATGCAGTCAGAACTCCAAGTTCCAAGTACTAGTGATGTAAAAATCCAGACTCTCTCTCTCTCTCTCTCTCTCTCTCTCTCTCTCTCTCTCTCTCTCTCTCTCTCTCCTTTAGGTATGTTTTAGGGCTCCCCCCAATTTGGTTCTCACTGTCACTTCCTCTAGCACAGTGTTTCCCGCACTGTGGGTTGGGAGCCACCAGTGTGTTGCAACCTGATTTTTGGTGGGTTGCAAAACTGACCAGCTGATAACTGATAAGGAAAATGTATGGAAACCAAAACGGAGTAGCAGGAGCACACTTAATTAAGAGTAGGTGATCTTGCCTTGGGCCACTGCAAAGGGGAACAAATGGCCACCAGAATAGTCCAGATGTGATTAACGTGGAGCTCAACACCACTCCAGGAGGCAGTTCCCTCCACTACAATAGTAATAAGAATAAAAACAGAGATTGAGAGGCTGGTAAAGTGAAACTTTTTTTAAGGCTCATAAAATTAGATGGGTCCTGACAGAACTTGGAAACCACTGCTCTAGCAGCTATAAGTCTTGGTGTCTGCTTCCTTTTCAAATGCATTCATAAGCAAAAGGAAAAAAAAATGCTGGTTTTGCAAAGCATTTGCAAATGCAGGGGAGGGGACAAATTTGAGTAGGGTTTGCTACTATCTGCAGTTTCAGGTATCCACGGTAGAGGCAGGAATGTGTCCTTTGTGGACATGGGTTGGGGATGCCTGTACTCAGAATCCACTATATTATTTGCAGATTGTTTTGTATGGGCTGCATCCCTCTTGGAACAGGACTGGGGACTTTAGAAATAGAAGAGAAAGTAGGTAGATTACTAGACGAAATAGTTACGGTTCTGTTGTCGATGGGTTTCTAGTCACAGAGATGGCTTTAAAAGGGATTAGACAAATTCACAGAAGATCAGTCTATCAATGGTATTAGCTATGGTAGCTGCATGAAACCTCCAGGGTTGAGGCACAAGGTTGCTGGAATTAGATGGGCTTTTAGTCTGATAAAAAAAAGGCTCTTTGAAATATATTGCTGCTTAAATACAACCAGAAGGAAGCAGCAATCTTCAGGACAGGTCCTTCTCAGGGAGACCTCTAATGAAAGGGAATAGTCACACCACAGGACTGCTGACTTTTTTTTCTGACAGAACTCCCACATCTTGCAAGACAAATCTGTCCCCCAGGCAGGATGTGCACCCGACTCCAAGCTGCACCCCGTTCTTGGGCGACGCAGCTCATCCAGGTCTGTCCCATAAGGGGAAGGCAGCCAAACAGAGGGCTGTGCCACCTCAAGCCGCTGAGCCTCTGAGGAGGACCCCCGCGGTCCTGGCCAGGGCCCCAGTTAATGTCCTCGTGCCGCTGAGCCCCTGAGGACTGCTATTGGGTTCTGCCCTGCCTATGCTGTCTGAAGGTGCACTCCAAAGTCCCAAGCATGCCTCTACCGCACCACCTGCCACAAGGAGGGGTCAGCCTAGCGCTTGACCCCCCTGCTCCCAAGCAGGGGGAGAAGCACCTTAAGGTCATCCTGCAGGTCTCTAAGAAAGATGTCTGCCCCCTGCTCAGAAAAGTGCCCCCATCTCCTCTGTAGAGAGCAGGCATCGTGAAGGCAATGGCTGGATGCACAATGACCCATCCACCGGTCCGTGCCACAAACTGGCAAATCTCTTTGGTCACCTTCCTCCTCATCTTCTCCACCTTAGCACAGCGGCTGTCAACACGCCACACCTGCCACTGTAGGAAGTCCAACCAGACCACTGTGATGCCAGGAAGCCAACCCTGAAGGGCGACGAGCTCCCTGCCTGCTCTGGGCCTGAGCAGCAGCCCAGACATCCCACACAGATGGATCACCAATATGTCAGGCGACAAGTTCTCCTTCAATTACTCCGCCATTGTGGGCAGCAGCTGGCCCCACCGCATCCCCCGCTTGGCCAGCCAGCCAACTTGCATGGCAGGGCCAAGCCCAAGCTGCGTTCCAAATTGCCTCGTGGCTGCCCACTTGAAAGCCCAAACTACCATGGAATGGCTGCAGACAGTTCACGAACCGGCTTCTCACCGCATCCTGCAGAAGAAGAAAGAGAAGTTATTGCCACAACCCCTGCCCTGTGCAGCACCTCCCCATAAAGGGGGGTGCCAATGAAGGAGCCTGCCTCTAAAAGATCTGAACATAGTGCCTATAAGCTGTAGAACGCCAACGTCCTATCTGCTGCATGTCGCCTCTGGACAGGCACAACACCGTGGCTGCAGAAGCCGCTTCGATACACAGGGAATGAAGGCTATACTCCTTTGGCTGCAACTCCAGGGCTATGAGGGCATGCGAAAAGACCACCCTAGACTGGAATAAAGTCAGCAGGGAGCTATCCGCATGCTGGAACAGGGCTCCTGCTTGTGCCGCTGAATATTCTACATACTCCTGCAGCACCTCAACCGGGCACAGCGGCAACCCGCCTGTCAAGCAAGTTGGAAAACATTGCCCCTCTCTTAAAGGAGTAGGGGTAGCTAAGCAGGTTGTCATCTGAACATCGCCCCTCTCTCACCAGAGCAGGGACCGCTCACCTGTTAAGTGAGTTGGCAGCATCGCCCCTCTCTACAATGGAATAGGGGCTGCGTACCTGTTAGCAGGTTGTTGACAGCACATCCCACCTCTCCCACTGGAGCAGGGACGGCAATCCCATTAAAGTGGTTGGTATCACTGCCTGTTAAGCAGGTTGGTAGCAACATTGCTGACATAACCTCACCCCTAACCCGCTGAAGGAGGGGTCGCTCATCCATTAAGCGGGTTGGTAACCTCACCCCTCTCCCAAGGAACAGGGGCAGCATACTTGCCAGCGGGTTGTTAACAGAACGTCACCCCTCGCCCACTGGAGGAGGGGCCGCTCACCCAATAAGCGGGTTGGCAACCTCACCTCTCTCTCAAGGAACTGGGGCAGCATACCTGCTGGCGGGGTGTTGACAGAATGTCACCCCTCTCCCACTGGGCAGGGGTAGCACACCCATTAAATGGGTTGGTAATAACATCGCCCTTAAAGCAGTGGGAGCTGAGCACCCGTTAAGCGGGCTGTTAACAGAAAAATCCTCCCTCTCAAGGAGAAGGGCCACAATCCTATCAAGCTGGCTGGTAACTGGACATCACCCCTTTCCTAGGAGGAGGGGCAGAGCACCCATTAAACGGTTGCTAATAGAACGCCCCCCTCTCAAAGAAGAAGGGGCCACAAAACCACAAGTGGGTTTGTAACCAAACATCGCCCCTCCCCCAGGAGCCGGGACAGTGCACCCATTAAGTGGGCTGGTAATGAAACATCACCCCTCTCTAAGGAGAAGCGGCTACGCAGGTTGTTAACAGAAACCTCCTCCCCTCTTCCAAAGGCCTAGGGGCATTATGCCCACTAAGTGGGTTTGTACCGGAACACCCCCCTTCTCTGAAAGGAGTAGGGGCAGTACTCCTGGTAAGCGCTTTGTTGACAGAACACCCCCACCCTCACAGGAGTCAGGTAAGCACACCCATTAGGAAGGCTGGTAACAGATCACCATCCTCCCCTAAGGAGAAGGGGTAGCATGCCTGTTAAGCAGGTTGGTAACGGAATGCCACTCTTCCCTTAAAGGCATAGGGACGGCACACATATCTCCTCTTTCAAGGAGCAGGAGCAGCATGCCCACCAAGTGAGTTGCTAAATGCCTTGCTGAGGCCCAGGGAAAACATAGTATTAAATGCACCAGTGCATCCCCATCCACTCTGCTCAATTCCTTGGGTGCTGAAGGCTGGCCAGGCAGCTTTCAAAGCAGCTCCCACATAGATGGAGTGCATGCTGTAAGCAATCCGAGATGGCCAGGGGCTCCCCATGTGCCTCTAAATATCCTCTGAAACTGATGAAGTACTAACAAGGAGCAGGTCAGTTGCCTGGGAGGAGATCGTTGTGGGTGGTTGGACTGGTGTAAGCTGGGCAGATGCGACAGTTAGGGGAGAAACCCCTTCTGGTCAGTCTCATTCATATGCAGGTGCCAATATGTTGTGTTAAGACTCAACCTGCAATCATCATGCCACAATGCTTGTTAGGGGGACGCGAACCTGGATTTGGCAAGCAGCTCGTTGGGGGGGGGAAATGTGCCCCCTTAAAGATACCCAGATACTAGGCTGCCCAGTGAAGCCTCACAAGCCAAAGGGCAACGTAAGCAAATTTCATGTTAATCCTCGCAGATGATGTTGGGGGTAGCTGGCTTGTGCCATCAGCCACTATAAAGGCGGCTCTACTAAAACCCGCCAGTATCTTGCATATTTTCCAAGTCCCTAGCGTAATCCCACCATCCGCTCCTGGGCCTAACTGAAAGGCCTTTTTCTCTAGCACCAGTAGTGAAGGCATGAGAGACAAAGGGGGGGGGGGAGGACCTTCCTTTGGGAAGGGAGCAGACCTGCCAAATCCACTGAACCTGCATGTCTTCCTCCGGCAGCTGGATCTGAAAGGTTATGTCACCCATGCTCAGGTGGCATACTGGTCCATGTTGAGCCAAGGTCTCAGAGTACTGTGCTCAGAGTCTAGGCATGCCCCTGAGCCGTCTGCCAGGATGCTCTTCCTAAAGGGGGGGGAAGAACCTCAGCTCTGTCCTTATTTATTCAAGAGACATGCTGGGCAAAAGTGTCTGCATGTTCATTTCAAAATGCCTAGAGAAGTGAAGCTCTCTCCAGACGCTTCCAGAGTCCCAAAGCTGGCTGCAACTTGGAACTTACAAAACTAACAAAATACCTTTGCCCAGGCCAAGAAACGAGCAACTACACTGCTACATTGATTTAATAGTGATCGATGGTCGGGTCAAAGGCTTCAACCAATGAAGTCAACCGGGGAGATCTAACTGGTGCAGCTCCCATTTCTGGCTGCTGGCGGAGGCAGTGCATCCTCTGCAGCTATCCTGTGATCACCCTCAGGGTCCAGACCGGGACCAACTCCACCCTGCTTGCTTTATGCTGCAGAGCCAGCAGGCATGTGCTCGTAAGCAATTGCTCCTAGTGAAGTTGCTGGCCGAGCTGCCTTCAAAAGTGTGCAGAATCTGCACTCACGGCATATCCCTCAGCACCCAGGACTACTAAGCCTTGCTGCTAGCTATCAGGTGACTGCTACCTTTCCAGCTCCCCCAAGCCCCTTTGGGCAGCATAACCAGCCATGCCTCAAGCCCCACTGTGGGATCCTCAACCCCCAGTGGGGTTTTACTAGGCAGCGAAAGCCCTAAATCTAGAAATGCTGCTCTAGAAATAGCCCTGCTGAGCACAATACACCATAGCCCTGACCTTATGGCTTATGTCCCCATATTCCAACTGGCTGGCCCAGAGGGCACATTCAAATTATGGCTGAGGCGTAAATCAAAATCCCTTTAGCCAAATTGCAACTCCCTCCTCTCCCCAACCAAGGGGGGGCAATATCCCTGTAAGATACTGTGAGTTTTTCTACCATCCAGACCCCAGACCCTGGGCTGTTCCTTGTCAGGTGCACAGTCTAAGTTGCCCGGTGTTTGTTTGTTTGTTTGTTTGTTTGTTTGTTTGTTTTTGGGGCAGGGGGAGGCAGCAGCCACAGCCACCTGCACAAGCCAGTAAAGTGCTCCCTTTTAGGACATGGGGGGGCTGAATTGGGCTGGGGGTAGTGCCCTCCTACAAGATGAGAAGCCCCAGTTCCTTGCATCCCCATGTGCCCATTTAGGAGCTACTGGATCTGTGCTGGCTTGCACTCACTGGAGCTCATCTTATGCCTGTATACTCATCAGTAAGTCCCATTAAAATCGATGGAACACACTCCCAGGAAAGTGTGGACAGGATTGTAGCCTTAAGTCCAGCTATGTCTACTGGGAAACAAGACCCCTTATACTTGGTGGGACTTGTTCCTTGGAAGTTGGAGCAAGGATCTGAGCCCTATGTTCCAAGCCTCAGCATGCGGATTCAGAAGCAAGCCCCATTATAGCCCCCACTGGGCTTACCCCTGGCAAGTGGGGCAAGGACAGGTGCCCTATGTTCCAAGCCTCTGCATGCCCCATCAGAAGCAAGCCCCCGTTATCGCCCAAGGGGCTTACTCCCTGGAAAGTGGGCAAGGACTGCAGTCCTATAACCAAGCCGCTGTGTGCCTGTTCAGAAACAAGCCCCATTATAACCCAAGGGGCTTACTCCTTGGAAAATGGGGTGAGAACTGCAGCCCTATGATCCAAGCCTCTGCATGCCCATTCAGAAGCAAGGCCCCTTATAGTCCATGGGGCTTACTCCCAGGAAAGCATGGCTAGGATTGCGGCCAAAGTCCAAGGTTCTGCATGCCTGCTCCCAAGCAAGGCCCATTATAGACTGTGGTGCTTACTCTCCGGAAAGTGTGTCTAGGACTGCGGCCAGAGTCCAAGGCTCTGTCTGCTTCCTCAGAAGCAAGGCCCATTATAGACTATGGGGCTTACTCTCAGGAAATGTGTCTAGCATTGCGGCCAGAGTCCAAGGCTCTGCCTGCCTCCTCAGAAGCAAGGCCCATTATAGTTCAAAGGGCTTACTACCTGGAAAGTGGGGTGAGGACTGCAGCCCTATGGTCCAAGCCTCTGCATGCCTACTCATAAGCAAGGCAACATCTGATTCTGTGTATGGCAGCTGCTGCTCCTCCTTATATAGCAGTTATTCCTCAAAGTAACTTTGTGAGAAGGACTCTGCAGTCCTTAAGCATGTTTGAGACATAAAAAATTATGCAGGGGATGGATAGAGGGATGTTCTTTTCCCTCTCACACAACACCAGAACCTGGGGACATCCATTAAAATTGAGCATTGGGAGAGTTAGAACAGACAAAAGAAAATATTTCTTTACCCAGTGTGTAATTGGTCTGTGGAACTCCTTGCCACAGGTTGTGGTGATGGCATCTGACTTGGATGCCTTTAAGTAATTTCTGCCCAACTTTGCATATACGGAACAGGGACCAAATGTGTTCACTTGTAGGCTGGGCAGAAATGGGTTAAAAGGGGACTGGACAAATTTCTAGAGGAAAAGTCCATCACAGGTTACATGCCATGATGGGTATGTGCAACCTCCTCTAGGCTACCTCAGAATGCCAGATGCAAGGGAGTGGCACTAGGATCCAGGTCTCTTGTTGTCTTGTGTGCTCCGTGAGGCATCTGGTAGGCCACTGTGAGATGTGGGAAGCTGGACTAGATGGGCTTTTGGCCTGATCTAGCAGGGATCTTCTTATGTTCTTATACAGTGGTTATTAGTTGTGGTGACGAACCCTGCACACTCACATAGAATTGCAAAATGCTTATGGTATAAAGTGTTCTATTGCCAGCCTTTACAATGCCAGCCAGCTTCCCTGGTGCGAAACCATCCCAGATTAACAGATGGCTTTTCCTAATTCTATTTTTAACATGCAATCCTGACATTTCTCCTTATGGAGACATCGGAAGACAACAGACTATATCCTAACCTAGCCAAAACTCCCACTGTCTACAGGAACATATGGAATTTTACACTTAGCAGTTCCAGTGCTGATGATGCATAGTTATATCATGATTTCAAGATCCAAGCACTTTGTATTCTCTGTTGCTGTAGCTATATGATACAACATGGTTACCCATCAGGAGTCAGCTGGCTATTAATACACATTGCTGTATCCAGCAACCTGAGAGCCCACCAGGGCTAAAAAGGTGAGAAAGAAATAATTCCAAACTAAATACTTTAATTCTGTTGAGGTGTAACTTTAAGACTCTGACAATTTCTACTTACAAACTCCCCTTTAGTCTGTAGGCCAGTGACAGACCTCCCATTCATTTGATGGGGCAAATACCCCAGGCACAGAGTCTCGTGCAGCTTTAGGACCCCGTAGAAGTCTTTCTGAGACTCCCGACGGGGTCGGAAACTGCTTCTGGTTTTCTGGAAGCACAGTTTAAAGTGTCAGGGAACCTCAGGAAGGCTTCTCCAATGCCTCCTGGAATTGTGCAAGGCACCATGCGCTCCAGGTAAGTGGTGGTGGGGATTTGCGCGGGGGCAGCGGCATCCCATAGGGGGCACCATGTGGACCTTTTCCCTGGGGCTCAGGTCTGATGAGGTTTGCCACTGCTCTAGGTACATGAAGTGAAAATATGTTATAGGAAAAAAATTAGAAATAGGACTAGGCAATATTAAATTTGGCCAAAATCAGCACTCAGGTATCATTGGGGGGGGGGGGGGGCATCAAGAAGAAATTAATTTTCCATTCTCTGAATTATAACTATAATTTCTGAAACAATCAGGCCACAGAATGGATGACCAAAACCACCAAGCAGTGTAATGATTAGGGAGAAAAGGACAAATGTCCCACGGAGTAATACTGGAATTAGGTGCTTGAGGAAAACAGGAAAAAGAGGTTGTGGCTAATGGAAAGCCCCTGAGTTTGTACAAAGAAAAAGACAGACAATTTAAACACATGATGAACTATTACTAGGGTCCATCTCACCTCACACCAGCTGGCATGCGTCTGAGGAAAGAAATGGGGCAAGATGGCCTAGGAAAGAGGAGATCGGATCCTGGCAAAGGTTGCTGCCACTGGAATTCCCCCTCCCTCTACCAAACAGCTCTGCTGGTCCTGGTATACCAGGGCACTCTAGGAATGGAGACATTTCATAGGAAGCAGTGAACTGGAAAGCAGGTATCCCTTCCCTTAAGCCGTTTCCAACCATTACTTGCCTGAGAGAGCCCCCTTGGCACTGCTGCTCTGCTTTCCTGCAGGGCCCTGTAGGATGGATTCCTAGAGTACCCTGGTGGAGAGTGGAGTGGCAGCCTTGAGGGAATTCTGTAAGATAGGGGTCTAGCAGACCCCTGTAACAGACCTCTGCGTACATCAGAAAATGAACAGTCCTCCATTATTTCCCATGTCTGGATCTGTTAAAATGGAGGCCTGTTAAATCAAGGGTTCATGTATGTGGTCTTTGGAGTCTAGGTAGCAACCTTATCAATGGTCCATCTAACTCAGTATTGTTAATGCTGAACAGCGGTGCCTCTCGAAGGTTGCAGGGAGGAAAACTATCTGTCCTACCTACAGCAGATATGCTGGATTGAAGCTGGGACCCAATGCAACAAAGCAGATGCTCCTCCACTGAGCTGTGGTCCCTGCTCCTATGTTCTCTGATGATTACAAAGAGACAATGGTGCCCATCCCTGTTGTTGTTTTTTTTTTTAATTCTTTGTGCTTTTATTCAGATGCTCCTTGGATGTCGTATTTTCACACTGAATCAAATCAGTGTCGCTCAACACCGTTGGTTCCGTAATTATGTTCATCAGCAATCTTGGAACCCACATTGTGAAAGCTGCTTGTTGTTGGCATCCTCCTTCGTGTGTGCAGGCTCTTAGGTGTCAAGTGTTGCAGGAAACACTTCACAGACATCCACATTCTTGGATGCCTGCAAGCCGCAAATGACAGTTCAAGAATAAACACAGTCCCTGCAGCAAAGTGTAAGGAGATTTGAAGCACGAGGTACGTAGGCATAATACGTGCCAAAGAACATGTGTGACATTAAATGCGTTGCTAGCCTGTTTGCTCCTCCTCCTCCTTTTACAAAGAGCACTGGGTATGTGTGCCTGAAATGAGGCAAAACTATGGTAGGCAAGTAAAAGGCTTAATTATACATTGAAACTCTCTTCCTCGTTAAAATAGGTTGTGAGAGTGAGTGCAAAATCGTGATGTGTGGTTGCTTTCAGTCTATGTCTCCTCCTGCATCTTCCTTATAAATTCTGATGAAAGAAGATGTATGATATCGTGTTTTAACATTTCTTCTTACCCATTCTAGTGTATTGGCTGCTGTTCCTGAGAGCAAGGAAACATATTACGTGTCTTCCTCTAACACAGTGTTCCCTAACCTGTGGGTCGGGACCACCCGTGGGTCATGACCCAATTTTTAGTGGTTCATGAAACTGACAAGGCAGATTAGGCTACGCGCATCGAGGGTTAAGCAATCTGCTACTTGGGGGAGGGGAGCGCTGTTGCCCAGTCACCATTATAGCTACATCCCTTGGCATTCATAAATCTGGCAGCAGCCCTTAGGGCTGCAGCAGCCTTTAGGGCCCATCTCAAAGGGCAGGCCAAGAGGAATGCAACTCCACCATAATGTTCCTGATTTGATGAACACAGGCCCCAACAAACTCTCGAGAAGGAAGTCACCCTCCCAGCCAACAAGGAAAATGTATTGAGCTCTATGGAAAGTGAAACAGAGCCACATGTGTATGTTTACTCTCAAGTAGGCGAGTGTGCCTTGGCTGTTATCAAAGGCTAGGCAAGGGGGAATGGAACACCACCAGAATGGTCTTGATCGAAGGAACGTGGAGCTCAACAAACGTCCAGAAGGCAGTTCTCTCTTCCTCCCAATAGTAAAAATGATAAAGAGTTGGTAAACTAAAATACTTATTTTTTAGGTTCATAAAGCTAGGTGGGTCCTGATAGAGTCCCATTTTAAAATGTCCCATTTTAAAAAGTGGGTCCTGTTGCTAAAAGGTTTGGGAACCACTGCTTTTTCAGATGTTATTCGGAGGGTGCAGGAGATGGAGAGAGATGGCATTCACCATGCCATTATGTCTAGGTTGGGCCTGTTGGAGTGTGACTTAAGGATTCAGTGCAATGATAAACTTGTCAAGCACTGCTATTATGTAAATACATGTAGGTTCTCATGGGAACATTTTATGCATTCTTTACTGGGTAACGATCTAAGTTAAATTGTAGGTTGCTCTTATCATGAATGTCAATGAGACTGTAGAGTGCATTTTTCAGTTTTCATTAGGTAAAAAACACACTTTATCCACAGACAAAGCCTTGTTGTGGGGGAGATGGGACTGTATATCCCTCCAGATTACATGTGCATTGGTGAAGACCATTTCAGGTGTTGCCTTATACTTTTCCAGCACAGCCACCAAAGTGAAATACAGAACTTCTGTGAAAGACAAAATGTGATAGTGACATTCTCCTCCCTTTGGCAACAGATGCACACAATCCGTGGCCAATCATTAAGTGAAGGACATGCTACACCTCTTGAAAGGGGTGGGCCGGCAGCTGTGCTTAGCAGTTCAAATTAATGACTTTGCGCCAAATCCAGCAATAAACAGTGTTTGACGGGCACAATCTGGTGTATCTATTTTGTTCAGTGTTCAAAACCTTATTTCTTCAGAGGGAAGGCAGCAATTTTCTCCAGGGCTGTTTGTTTAAAATTCTAGCTGTATTTGCCACACTCCAGTTTATACCCTTGGAACATGATATTACTAAAGGGAAACTCTAGTGCTTTCCCTCTAACACTGATAAAACACTTTTGGCATGCTTGGTTTCTATCATCACTGCTTTCATTTTCAAACAGAGAACTAATGTGTTCTGTTGCTCTAGCAAATGTTTGCACCGTCCGTGTGTTTCATCTTGCCTTTTACTGCTGGCAAAGTTTTCTCGGCATATGTAGCTGGGTGATGATACGATATTCTGGTGAGCACGTGTGCTGTCCAAATGCATCACATCTGTGATTTTGTCTTTAATGATCACTTATGTGAGGTCTGGGTTTGCTGATTCCATTGTTATGGGTTTGAGCCGTTTGAATGGCTCGGAGGATTTGAGTTTCCGAACAGGCTTTGCTGGAGTGGTTTCTAAACAGAACTTGCAGTTCTTTTTGATGCCAGCGTTCCACTCCTGCTGCCTCCTGTAGGGGGTGTTTATTGTGGTGTGCCAATTTGGCTCATTTCCCCCCTCCCCTCCCAGCATAATGATTTGTTTTTCAAGTGTTTTTACTGCAGAATGTCATACATGGCAGAACTACATCACAATCCCAATATTGAAACTCATGACCCATCTGTAATGTGAGGAGCGCTTCATCTGTCTCCGTTTTTTATCACTAGTTCGGAAACCTAAAACAATTTAGCATGAGGTCTCTTGCTGGTCTCTGGCTGCATGCACCCCTTAAAGGTTTGCTTTGTTCCACTGGCACTTGCAAAATAAAAGCTTGAGATTTCTCCAGGGTAGGAGTGGGAAGGAATGGATTTCTCTTCTGCTGAATTGCTTTCATATTGTATCATTCTTGTTTCTGGGTTTCTCCTACTGTCCTCCACTATTTATCCAAATCATCATCATCTTTACGTTTCATTTGATTGCTCACTTCTCTTTCATGTTATACTAAGTAATCTGTGATGAATCTTCTGTTATCTGGGGTTAAGTTGGTAAGCAGCAATATTCCCTCTTTCTGGGAGGGATGTAGTAGCCAACTGGCTGGTTTTATTCTGCATATTTAATTGGTTTGCTGGAAGCCTGCACAGCATTCTATCCTCAGTGCTATAATTAGAATCTAATGCCTTGCAGCTAATAATGATATCAGGTCTCCCTTTGGAGCCTGATGCTGATGATAATTGTGTTAATGCATCACTCACGGTTGTGATTTGTGCCCAGTCTTTTTATTTAATGTTTTTGCATTGATTTCTTTATTGTTCATGAGTATCAACAGTCATAATGGGGAAAATGGTAATGGTAGTATTAGACCATTATACTATGTCTCGGAATATACAAACATATTCCTTTGGCAATAGAGTCATATCTTGCATGCAACCTAACTGGCTATTTATCTCTTAGCCCAGTGGTTCCCAAACTTACCGTGGTCATGGCGCTCTGGGGACATAGAGCCGTGTCATGGCAGCACCATCGCCCAGCTTTCCTCTAAGCTGCTGTCTTGAACTGTGTGAGATTTAGTGCGTGCAATTCAACATTGAAAGTCCAGCAGAGCTGGTAAGAAGAGGACAATGGGGTCATCCCAAGGTGCTCCTGTGAGTTTGCTGGGGCACCCTTAGGTGCCATGGCACACAGTTTGGGGACCACTGCCTTAGCCCCAATAAGTGTGAGAAAAAACCAAACATGTTTCCCATTACTCATACATGTAGACATGTGAAGCATTGTTAGTAGGAGGGACCACTATTTCATATATGCCCTTGTATACATGTATTAGGAACCAGCACCCTGCTATATCAAGTACAAAACAAGCAAAACACCTTTTATGGTAAGTTCATGTGCAAAACACCTTAAAAGTATCAACAGTCATAAGTATCATGACTGACTTTACCCAGGTGACTTTACTCAGGGATTTCTTGGTACTTTACTCAAATCACTGCGTGAAGAAAGAAGAGCCCTCTCTCTCTGAGAAAGTATCATATTGATTATATTTTGCATATCCCACATTTGATATGCTTCCCAGAATTCCCCAGGTCTGCTGAGAAGACTACAACAAAGCTAGGTCACCTATGCCCAGGTGCCATGTCCGGATTTCTTTGCTTACTCAGCCAGTCAGGTCCGATGAAAAACAATGAAGTCACCCATGAACACACGCCCATATAATAATTATAAAAATTTGAACTTTAGATCATGACCAGGTTCAGGAGACTTCCTTTCTCATACGTTAAAACATTTCAGCCTATATAATTATTGGCCATCATTCTGCGAACAATGGCCAGGTCTTTCCATTCAGCACAATTTATGGAAACAAATTTGTTTTAAAGATCTGTTGGATGACATATTCTTCCATTACCCATAACAGCCATGTCAATTTACTTATGACCCTTGTGTCTTGGCTCTAAATTGAATGGGAAAATAAATAGCATTCAAGGAGAGGTCACCAAAGTCAACGATATTGTATTGACCTGCTCACAAGCAACTCGAATATTTAGCTTTCAGCTGTTGACTTTACTCCATGTTATCAGAAGTCTTTTCATTAGCATTGATCTCAATGCCACCAACATGGCCTTTACGTTGTACTTCTATGCTATGCTTTATTCATCAATATACAGTACATTTAAAGTCTAACTTTTCCTGAAGTTGCCACACTATGTTTTATTCTAAGCGACCTTCCGTGTTTATGGCATATGCCAGGTGCTTGCTATTGTGTTGCTTCATCTCCTATGCAGTGGTGTCACTAGAGGCCCTGGAATCTGAGGCGGTGACATTGTGATGTCACTTCTGAGTACTGTCGGAAAAGAAGGCAATGACGGTAAGCCATGCTGGTGGTGCACATGCTTCATCCAACAGTGGGGAGGGATCCTGTCTAATGTAATGTAGCTATAGAACTTGGGTATGCAGGTGACGGCTTAAGAACCTGTGATGTAGGAATCTGCAACCTGCATTCATTGCTGTGCAGTGAACAGAAAACAAAGTACACAATTATTTGCACTGGGTTTTTTTCACATGGCGAGAGTTCCCATAAAACAGCAACAACAGAAGCTGCAGGAGAATGTTGACGAGAGAGTTGGCAACCTTCAGTCTCGAAAGACTATGGTATCACGCTCTGAAAGGTGGTTCTGGCACAGCGTCTAGTGTGGCTGAAAAGGCTAATTCAGGAGTGACGATCCCTTCCACACTGGGAGCAAGTGCAGTCTGTCCCTGGCCTGTCTCCCTGGCTATGGGCCTTCCTTCTTTGCCTCTTAGCCTCAGACTGTTGGCCAAGTGTCTCTTCAAACTGGGAAAGGCCATGCTGCACAGCCTGCCTCCAAGTGGGCCGCTCAGAGGCCAGGGTTTCCCACTTGTTGAGGTCCACTCCTAAGGCCTTCAGATCCCTCTTGCAGCTGTCCTTGTAGAGAGAGTGCTGCAAGATATGATGGTGTCCTATATGTGGTCATATGAAGCATCAGAAAAGCATATGTTTAGATACATACAACCAGTAGCGTAGCTACAGGGGGTGCAAAGCTTTGCACAGCACCTCATCTTGGCTTGCAAAGCACTATGTGTTGCACAGAGCCTCACTGCAGGTGAGCAAGCAGCCCCCTCCCCTTCAGAGCCATCCTGGGCTGCAAGCAGGAGGGGGAAGCTTGCTCACCTGCAGTGAGGCTCTGTGCAACACATAGTGCTTTACAAGCCGAGGCGAGGTGCCATGCAAAATCTCTAGCATCGCTACTGCATGGAATGACCAGGAAAAAAATAAAGCAGTGGACCAGGAAGATGCACTGAATTCTAGTTTCCTTTTTTGACATGAAAAGCGAGCATTCAACAGATGAGATAAAACAGTTGGTGCTGAGTTTGGCTTTTGTTCCTGATGTCAATTGTATATGTAAGAATTAAATTGAAAGTCCATTTCTGTTAAAAGAATATCCGTAATGGATTGCAAGGTTTAGCTCTCCGTTTGTAATTTATCGGCCACTGTTATTCATTCCAGTCAAATGCCAATGACAGGAAGGGCAACAAATCAAAGTTAATTTGTAATTGAAAATGACTATTACTAAAAGTGGTTTCACTTTAAAGAATCTTGACATGTTTGAAGATAAATTACTTCGAGCAGCTTTGTTATTTAAAAATTGTTTTAAAGCATTAGAAAGAGGCTTACTTTATTTTTGAAGGCTGATCTTGAACACGAGCTCTTTGGCAACCTTTTAGTGCTTGGGGAGTGAGATCAGTTCAAAATGCAAATTAAAGTACCATTTTAAAAAAGGTTTGACTTGCTCATAATAAGTTCCAGCGTGTTTTTAAAGAAACTCCTAAATGTTGCTGTTAAAATATCTCGGTGGTGAAATTTGACGCTTTAGTGTACCCTGTATCTTATCTGCTGAACACCAAGTGTTAATGTTATTACTTTATCAATTCCCCAGGTAATTGTGCTCATGTATTTTATGGTAAGAGAGCCCAGAAACTAGAGCAAAGGCACACTTTCAGCATCAGGCTGCCTCTTTTGCTTCTTCTGTCATTACACTGCAGCAAATACACAAACACACAGATATATACTACGGAGGATTTTGCAGCAGCAGCAGAAACTTTAGCCTTGGCAAAATGGAAGCCGACAGAGTGCAGCACTCTCAATCTGTTCTCACACCGATTCACAGATACTGGAGAAAGTAAGGCTGTGGAGGGGGTGGGAAGGGGCAAGAGTGGGTGAGGAGGTGGTGGGAGGGAATGGATCTGGCAGCGATGATGTGTTCTGGATCCTAGCCCCTCTTTTTGCAGTTTCCCTCTGCCCTTTCTTTGGACTTGCACCAGCTGAAGAGCTGACACCCACTGCAGGATGGGAGGCTTACGAAGGGGTCCGGGGATAAATCCCTTTTCCCTTGTGAAACCTCTCAATCCCCCTCACTGGGAAATGAGCGCTCTCCTTTTTGGTGCAGCTGCACCAGCTGAGGGGAAGGATAGGGTTGGGCTCCTACACGCATACATTTTTAAAAAATAACTTGGCTCACCCAAACAAATGTCTACCAGGAAGTACATCTTTATAATATAAAATGTGTCATTTTTTTTTTCTTTCTAAACTTGAGATTTATTCCATTTCTCCTATGAATGTTATCAATCCAAATGCCATTTTCAGTTAATTTCAGGACTTTTGGTCCAAACCTATTGGACCTCTGTACCCAGTGTTTTTTTGGAAAAAAAAAGAAACAAAGAAAAGAAAAGAAAAGAAAGGAAAAAAGGTGCAGGAACTCACAACTTGTTAATCTTTTATTTATTTATTTATTTATTTATTTATTTATAAACTGAACTTTGAGGAGTTTTGCAGCCTCAACTGGCCCCCTTTTGGCAACTGGCAACCAACCGTTATATTTTACAGCCATGGAGCACCTAACATAAGAACATAAGAACATAAGAACATAAGAACAGCCCCACTGGATCAGGCCATAGGCCCATCTAGTCCAGCTTCCTGTATCTCACAGCGGCCCACCAAATGCCCCAGGGAGCACACCAGATAACAAGAGACCTCATCCTGGTGCCCTCCCCTACATCTGGCATTCTGACTTAACCCATTCCTAAAATCAGGAGGTTGCGCATACTCATCATGGCTTGTACCCCATAATGAATTTTTCCTCCAGAAACTCTTCCAATCCCCTTTTAAAGGCGTCTAGGCTAGACGCCAGCACCACATCCTGTGGCAAGGAGTTCCACAGACTGACCACGCGCTGAGTAAAGAAATATTTTCTTTTGTCTGTCCTAACCCGCCCAACACTCAATTTTAGTGGATGTCCCCTGGTTCTGGTATTATGTGAGAGTGTAAAGAGCATCTCCCTATCCACTCTGTCCATCCCCTGCATAATTTTGTATGTCTCAATCATGTCCCCCCTCAAGCGTCTCTTTTCTAGGCTGAAGAGGCCCAAACGCCGTAGCCTTTCCTCATAAGGAAGGTGCCCCAGCCCAGGAATCATCTTAGTTGCTCTCTTTTGCACCTTTTCCATTTCCACTATGTCTTTTTTGAGATGCGGTGACCAGAACTGGACACAATACTCCAGGTGTGGCCTTACCATAGATTTGTACAACGGCATTATAATACTAGCCATTTTGTTCTCAATACCTTCCTAATGTTCCCAAGCATAGAATTGGCCTTCTTCACTGCCGCCGCACATTGGGTCGACACTTTCATCGACCTGTCCACCACCACCCCAAGATCTCTCTCCTGATCTGTCACAGACAGCTCAGAACCCATCAGCCTATATCTAAAGTTTTGATTTTTTGCCCCAATGTGCATGACTTTACACTTACTGACATTGAAGCGCATCTGCCATTTTGCTGCCCATTCTGCCAGTCTGGAGAGATCCTTCTGGAGCTCCTCACAATCACTTCTGGTCTTTACCACTCGGAAAAGTTTGGTGTCGTCTGCAAACTTAGCCACTTCACTGCTCAACCCTGTCTCCAGATCATTTATGAAGAGGTTGAAAAGCACCGGTCCCAGGACAGATCCTTGGGGCACACCGCTTTTCACCTCTCTCCATTGTGAAAATTGCCCATTGACACCCACTCTCTGCTTCCTGGCCTCCAACCAGTTCTCAATCCACGAGAGGACCTGTCCTCTAATTCCCTGACTGTGGAGTTTTTTCAGTAGCCTTTGGTGAGGGACCGTGTCAAACGCCTTCTGAAAGTCCAGATATATAATGTCCACGGGTTCTCCCGCATCCACATGCCTGTTGACCTTTTCAAAGAATTCTATAAGGTTCGTGAGGCAAGACTTACCCTTACAGAAGCCATGCTGACTCTCCCTCAGCAAGGCCTGTTCGTCTATGTGTTTTGAGATCCTATCTTTGATGAGGCATTCCACCATCTTACCCGGTATGGATGTTAGGCTGACCGGCCTATAGTTTCCCGGGTCCCCCCCTCTTTCCCTTTTTAAAAATAGGCGTGACATTTGCTATCCTCCAATCTTCTGGCACCATGGCCGTTTTGAGGGACAAGTTGCATACCTTAGTCAAGAGATCTGCAACTTCATTCTTCAATTCCTTAATAACTCTTGGGTGGATGCCATCAGGGCCCGGTGACTTATTGATCTTTAATTTATCAATGAGGTCTGAAACATCATCTCTTTTAACCTCTATCTGACTTAACTCCTCGGTCAGGAGAGGCCGTTCGGGCAGTGGTATCTGCCCGAGGTCTTCTGCCGTGAAGACAGATGCAAAGAACTCATTTAATTTCTCTGCCATCTCTAAGTCTCCTTTGATCTCCCCTTTCCCTCCCTCACCATCCAGAGGGCCAACCGCTTCTCTGGCGGGTTTCCTGCTTCTAACGTATTTGAAGAAGCTTTTATTGTTCCCCTTAATGTTGCTGGCCATGCGTTCCTCATAGTCTCGCTTGGCCTCCCATATCACCTTCTTACATTTCTTTTGCCACAGTTTATGTTCCTTTTTATTCTCCTCATTAGGGCAAGACTTCCATTTATGGAAGGAAGCTTCCTTGCCCTTCACAGCCTCTCTAACTTGGCTGGTTAGCCATGCGGGCACCCTCCTGGATTTAGTGGATGCACCTACCCTCCTAAAAAAAAAAATTCTTCCTTATAGGGATTTGAACTCCTAGTCTCTGGCTCCACAGACCAGCACTTTAACAATTGAGCCATAGGAACTCTTAGACTCAAAGTGTTTGGAACTAATACTTGAGGTGCTGATGGTCACCAGCTGGGCTCAAAACCTTATATATTAGTTCTGAGCACTTTGATTACAGGCTTTCCTATAGCCTAATGGAGAGAGTGCTGGGCTGTGGAGCACAATGTCAGAGGTTTGAATCCCTCCCTCAGTGAAAGGGGAAAAAAAGGTGCTGGAACACCGTTCTGGTGCATTCTATTACAAAAAAAAAGCCCTGTCTTTACCACTGGAACTTGTGTTCCAGCCAAGCAGCATACTTTATGGTTGTTTCAAATGGTGACATGCCATGGAACTCAGCCTGGCCTTTGCTACAAGAGGTGAGGATTCAGAAGCGCATGACACCACAGGAGCACCAGCACCAGTGGGTAAGTACAGGGGATGGGCTGTATGTGAGGGGTGGGCAGAATAGGGAGGATAAGAGAAGGAACAGGGTAGAGACTGGGTGCCCAATCCTATCCAATTTTCCAGTGCCGGTGCAGTTGTGCCAGTGGGGTGTGAGCTACATTCTATGGTGGAGGGGAATTCACTGGGACCTTCTCAAGGTATGGGAATATGTGTTCCCTTACTATAAGGCTGCATTGTGGCTACACTGGAGCTGGAATGTTGGATAGGATTGGGCCTTGGGTTGGTTAGGAAGGGGAGGTGGTATCAATAGAAGCAATGCCACTGATACTCTATCCCCCTTCCTCGCCTCAATCCACCTTCCCTGGTCCACTCAGACTTGCACCAGCAAAACTGCAGGTGCGTAGTAGACCCAGCAGGGCAGCAAAAGCTCTTCCTGGGGCAAGGAAACATTCCCACACCTTGAGGAGGCCTTTATGGCTTGAAACGCCAGCACAGGATGCACATGTGCATCAGCGCCAGAGGAGTGAGGTAAGATCAGGCTGCCTGAGAAATCGCTGCATCCTATTTGAAATAGTGATAGTAGTAGGCCAGAACGATTTTGGCTGCAACCCTGAAGTAAGCAGGTCAGCGGGGCGACCAGGACTGGTTCCCAGATGCTGTCTGGCTCAGGGAGACTGGCTGATAATCCCTCATACCTGAACTGCAAAGTCTACCTCAAATGTGTTCCAGCTTGTTGGAGGCAGGGCAGTCCAATTTCCTCAACACCTGAGCACGGTGCTGATAAACTCACAGCACAGTCCTATTGTGCCTCTGTGCTGGCGGAGTGAGCACTCGGCCAGCCCAGGCTGTCACAATTGTGTTGTAAAGCATCTTGCAAAAGTGCAGAAGTTGGTGGCACTGGCAAGAAGGTGGCCAGTGTCAGATTCAGATGGAGCGCACGCCAGAGCAGGTGAAGGCTGGTCTGAGCAGCACAGGGGCAGGGCAGGGAGGGGATAATGGGGAAGTGGAGGGCGGTGACAAGGGTAGGGAGTGGGCGGATCAGGCCTGGTACTGGGCGGGATCAGTGGAAGCATTAAATGTATCTTCCCAGGCTAGATACACTGACATGAATCAAAGTGGACTGGAGCCACCTATTTCACAGGCACAGATCCAAGCTGCCCCACTGCAGCATCTGGGGCTTATCCTGTGGCAAGGGGACATCCCCTACCCCTAGGAGACCTCCAGCATTGCAACTTCCCCCATAGGATGTAGCATGGGTCATGCTGGCGCTGCTTCATCGGCGTGGAAGAGGTTGGATAGGATGGGGCTGTCAGACTCTCAATTAAACACATGCAGCCTGGAGGGTCAGAGTGAGACTATCCATTTAGGAAAAAGAGACTGTCTGCTGTCTCCTCTAAGTGGGATGCCCACACAGAAGGGTAGAATTTAGAGACGGAAGCCACCACTGAGTTGTTGTCAGATAAGGATTGGCTTCCTTCAATAAATGTGATCCAATTTATATTCTAAACAACTGGTCTTGTGTGTTTATTGGGACAATTTTACATACGCCTTTTCCAAACACAAATCCCAGAACAATGGTTAATAACAGAAAACAAAATTATCCAAACATGTAGAAGCAACACAGAACATTCTACACAAACAAAAGCAGCAGATTAAAATTGCATCAGAAAACCTGCAGCGTACTCACTGTAACACTAGAGATTAGGGCCACAAACCAATAAACACTTACCTGAGAGTACATTCCATTAAACTCAATAAGGCTGACTCCTGAGTAGACATGCATAGGCTTGCACTGTAAAAGGCTTGGGTTGAGACTTTCCCTGGTGCTAAAAAGACACATGCATGAGTAGATGTTAAGTGTGAGTGTTTTATAAACAAAGTGCCACGACCCACAAAACCCTCTCCCCAGTTGCCACCTACCTTATCTCAGATAATGGTGACACATGGAGGGGGGGGCAATCTGAAGATGACCCAAATGTACATAAATAGAAACCAAAGAAGATTTCAATGATTGCTGCACACATTTATCTCCTTTGGTGGAGGGGGGGGGGAGAGGATAAAACAGGTAATTATTTTTGTCGTCATATATACATTCTCTGCTTTATTTCCATGCCTCTGCGGCCACTTAGATGCCTTTGGAGCTCATTTAAAAATTCACTGTGGCTTTGCTATCAGTAGGCAGATAAAGATATAAAGAGGAGGCATTTTGAAGAATTCCTCTTGAAATACCCAATACTGAAACATTCCCAAGTACTAGACTTCTGGCTATAATCAGATCAATTGCTTATGGGCAACAACCTTCGCTAGAACATATTCCAGACATAGCACCTTACTGAGTTTAGATCTGCAGTTTCATATACAAGGGAATGCATACATGTTACCGAAGAACATGGCACAAGACAATGAGTCAGAAAATCAGTTCTGCAGCCACAGAATTGAAAGTAATTTCCAGATCTCGTAAATAATTATTCTGTGTGCTTTTTTCTGAACAGAGACTCTGTGCTTGGTCTGTTTCCTGATAACATTATCAGACAAATCCAATTTTGACAGCTTTCTTAAAACAAAACCACTTTGTTTAACCACTGTAGTGGTAAATTACTCACTTCTGCATTCTGACTGCTAGTAACCACATGCTCCTCTTAAATGGAAAGAAATCTATTTCTGGCTTCCAACAGGTGGTTTTTTTTTTTTTTCTTTGCTTGGACTTTGTCTCTCCTTGACTGGGGTACAGTTTGATGAACTCAAATCACCCACTTGACTGCCACAGGAAAAGCTTTGGACTTAATATCTAACTTATATTTGCCTGTCAGTGGAGCCGTTTTATTTATTTTTCATATTTTTATACCTCTCTGCCTCCAAGGAGCTCAAGCAATGCACATGGTGCTTTCCCTCCTTTAGTCCTCACAACAATCCTGTGAGGTAAGTGAGACTGACAGATAGTGACTGACCCCAGATCACCCAGGAAGCTTCATGGCTTCATGGTCGATGAAAGTGTCAACCCAATGTGTGGCGGCAGTAAAGAAGACCAATGATGCAGGTCTCTTGTTATCTGGTGTGCTCCCTCAGGCATCTGGTGGGCCGCTGTGAGACACAGGAAGCTGTACTAGATGAGCCTATGGCCTGATCCAGTGGGGCTGTTCTTATTTTCTTATGGCTGAACCTGGATCTTCCAGGTCTTAGAACCACTACACCAGTGCTTCCCAAAGGGAGCTCCCAACTCCTACAAGGGAGTTGGGAGCACGGTAAGTGTGTGCAGTGGAGAGGGGAAGGATAAGATCAGGCCATAGGCCCATTTAGTCCAGCTTCCTGTATCTCACAGTGGCCCACCAAATGCCTCAGGGAACACACAAGACAACAAGAGGCCTGCATCCTGGTGCCATCCCTTGCATCTGGCATTCTGAGGTAACCTACTTCTAAAATCAAGAGGTTGCACATATACATCATGGTTTGTAACCTGTGATGGTCTTTTCCTCCAGAAATGTATCCAATCCCCTTTTAAAGGCATCTAGGCCAGATACCATCACCGCATCTTAATTGCGGTGCTGACAGGGGGAGGCAGGTTTTTCTTCCAATTTACCAGATGAAGCCAGCCTCTGGCGGGTGCAGGGATACCTGCAGATGCGTGCTAGGGTTCCCCAAGCCTCTGTAATTGTAAAAAAAAACTCATTGCAAGCCACTTCCTAGTCTTGATTGAAAACAGGAAGTAGTGTAATCCTGTGGTTCACATTGCTGCCTTCCCCCCTCACCACTTCTTAAGGTGCCAGAGCTATGTGCTTCCCAGGGTACTGGGTCACAACCTACCAGTTTGGGAACCACTGCACTACACCATCCTGGCTCTCAAGCTTTTTGTTTGTTTGTAGGAGGACTTCAAAGTCCCTTTCCTCAATCCAACTACGGAAATAATTTGCAGAATCAGTTTTCTATATGCATATCATTAACAGATGAGGAACTGATATAATGTGCACATAGTTCTGGTTGTATATTTAGTGACAGTGCCTGATAGACACCGTTCCTCTTGTCCAGTCAGAGCTATTTGTCACCTCACTTCACAGTCCTTATGAAAATTACTCCTGAGGTGATCCTGCTTTTGCTAGGCTGAACAGAAGTCAGCTGTCCATAGATAAATGAAATAATTGCATTCAAATGAAACTGATTACTTATTTGCATGTTACAGGGTTTGGTTCAGTCAATACCCAACCCCTCTAGCCACCTTTCCTTTTTTTCTGATTGTCATTTCCAGGATCATTGCATCAAACATTTTAAAACCAGAGGACACAGTGGAACTGTGGCATCTGAGGCAAAGAGTGTCCACAATATTACACTGGACTTAGAGAAGTGGATCTTTCAGTGCTTTGATATTCTGGATCTGAACCTATATTTGAGCACAATCCTAAGATTGCACTGAACCTGTGCAGGCATCCTGTGCTGGCTCCCAAGATTCACAAATGTGGTGTAAAGAACTTTTGTTCTGACTTGGGAGCCAGCATAAGAACATGTGCTGGCCTGCCTACACAAGATCCTGTCCCTGCACTGACTGAGGGCCCAATCCTATAAAGGTCTACTCAGAAGTAAGTCCTACTGTGTTCAGTGGGACTTATTCCCAGGAAAGTATGTATAGGACTGCAGCCTGAGACAGGTAGGTTTGTGCCTGGTGGTGTAGGGTGGCGGGAGAGGGTAGGAGAGGGTGGCGGGAGAGAATTTGGGAGTGGGGAGAGGTGGTTCTGTTTGGGAGGATGGCAGAATGGGAGGCTGATCAGGCCCAGGAGGAGGTGGAATTGGCAGCAGCAGCCCCAATCCCCCAGCCCAGCCAGCCCTAAACGGACTGCTTGGATTTGTGCCAACTAAGGGCCCAATCCTAACCAACCTTCCTGCACTGGTGCAGCCGCAGTGCAGCCTATAGGTAAGGGAACAATGTTCCCTTACCTTGAGGAGGCTTCTGTGACTACCTCCCCACCAAAGGATGCAGCGCGTGCCCACTTGGCACCCCTGTACTGGTCCTGGAAAATTGGATAGGATTGGGCGCTAAATAGCTATTCCTGACAGGACGAGAATAGCTCCTTTACTTCTTATGAACGTTTTAGAAAGGGAACGTTTTCACCTACTCTGCTTTTCCTACCTGGTGTGTGTTAATTGGGAACCACTTACAAAGGTCTCAACTGACAAGCACTGTGCAGAAGGTGCAAAGGAGAAGAAGACAGTTCAACAGGGCCCTCTAAAACAACAGGGGAGTGAAGGGAGGGTTCTTAGATCCAACCCTTTGGCTGGCTGTCTTGAGTAAGGGAATGGATGCCAACCCTGAGGGTTAGATAGCAGAGCTTATGGACCCTGGTAGGACAATGCTATTCGCTTCCTTAGCACACTGTTATATGAGCTGGATGTGAAGGGCAAGGAACAGAGTAGCACCTAATGAAGTGCTCAGAGCCAAGCTGGTGTCGCTCATAAAGCCTAACATGGGAATTAAATTTCTGTGGCTCTTATCTTGGCTAACAGCAACATATACTGCTGGGGTGGAGTTAGAATTTAACTATCCTTTGCAGATCAATTTGTGTTCTGTGAAGGTATGTTCCTTAGCCATGTGTGCCCATGAGTGTCTTCTGGGAGCACGGGAGCAATCAACACCCGCTGGAGAAACAAGGGTTGCAAAACTTGCCTTTCCCTTCAGGTGATCAGTCCCTTCTGTTTCATAGTGTGCATGACAGAGCCAGGCAATGCATGTTTGAATTTGCACATATGGTGCCATAACCAGGAAGGGACATGTGCATAAGTTTGTGAATGACACGTGTGTGTGTGTGTGTGTGTGTGTGTGTGAGAGAGAGAGAGAGAGAGAGAGATGACCTCTCTGTATGTATGTACTATGTGCTTGAATCTCTCCCCACGTCGGTATCCATTTGTCTGTGACAATGAAACAAAACAAGAGGATAGTTGTCCTGAGGACTGCTTTCTCCTCATTTGCTTCCTGGATGTTGAACTGGTTGCCGAGGTGTGCCACAGGAAAGTATTTCTGGGAAAGTGACAAATCGAAGAGTGCATATTCTATTGGTGAGAGCATTTGAAGTCTTTAAAGAGCCCAGCACCTCTCAGCCTCCCATCGTGCTTTCTATCTGATAATAACTTGTTCCAAGTTGAATTACCATGGTTGGCTGCACCCTATCACACCTTTGGATTAGGAAAGTGGAGCTTAGAAGTATTTGTGAAGTACTTCTTGATTATTCACAAGTTAGCTCCTGATTGAAGTAGTCTGCAGCAAAACGCCAAGTTCACCCCTGTGTGTAGCGAAAGCTCTGAACCATGCATCAGGAAATTGACCTTCAGAGATTATTATGACCTTCAAACTGTTGCCACATCACTGAAATGAGTTTTGTGTGGAATTTGATGATAAGCCTCTGGATTACTGGGTGATACTGTGTCAACACCTTTGATAGGCACTCACAGAAAGGCAGGTATCTGAAGAAATGATTTCAAACACTGACACTTGAGGATTGTTTTGGGGGGAAGGTGCGCACTCGCAAGTGTGCACCCACAAAACACACACCCGCACAGAAGAATTTATTCAGTATGAAGCCGTTTCCATTTCAGCATTTGTCTCCCTATTTGCTAAACAGCCAATCCAATATCACATTATTATGATCAGGAATTATACCGTAGAGCACATGAATGATAAAGCATGACTTGCTTTAAAATGTTCCTGTTACAATGTAGATGGCAATGTGATCTTTGAAGATTATCAGGCCATCTTCTAACATTTATCTCCCTGAAGCACAGGTTCTAAAGAACACATTTCAGCTTGGGTTAAGCAGAGGATATATTCACTTTGCTACTTGCCTGATTTGACAAGGTTGCACAACTCATTTCCAGTCCATTCCCAGTCCATGGGCTAGATTCGGGGTTCAGAGAAAGCCCTCCTCACCCTATGAGTGCAGCGTGTTTTTCAAACAGAGCAGATCACAGAGATGCTCTGGACAGTTGAGTCTGTGCAGATATCCTGTGACACAGCCTTCTGGGACACTGGACAACTGATGTGACCGCCCAGAGCATCCCTGTGACCTGCTTGAAAAACACACAGAGCCATGGCAGAACAGTAAGCTCTGCTTGGGACAGCGAGGGCTGTTTTGAGACACTATGGTCTCCAGTTTGGAAACTGCTGCTTTAGGCCCATACTGGAAAACATGCTGCTTTTCCAAATCGCTTTGGGTACTGGGTAACCTCCCTGAGGGTGTTTCTGTTGGCTTTTATTTCTGAATATGGTGCTGACTTAGGGCACAATCCTATGCTTGTCTACTCAGAAGTAAGTCCTATTGTGTTCGATGGTGCTTACTCTCAGGAAAGTGTGGATAGGATTGCGGCCTTACAGTCGCAAGTGGTAAATTGTAAATTGCCATTTTTCCTTTTAAGATGTTTTGTCCTTTTCTCTGAAGTGCTTGGGGTCCTGCAGGAGAAAGGTGGCAGACAAGCATTTAAACACAGATACATTTTAAAAATATAGTTGAGGCTCAGTTACTTGTTAAGATGGTTGGAAAGGAAAGACACTGATAAAATATGTTTGTATACTTTTGATGAGTATTATTCACCAGTGACTGCCTTCTTCAATTCTACCTGCTCAACACTTCTGGTACTGCTATCCCAAGCATGCTTACTATAAATTAATTACCTGTGCACCCCCTGGTAAACATGCAAGACAGAGGCTTGGATTAACTGGACCAATTTATTGAATAAATACAAAGCTCCTGCAGCAGGGAACCTAATTCCAATCCCCCAAGTGTGCTGGTCACTTTGCTGGGGAAACTGTAGTAACTGTCTACTTTACCCAATACTCAACAGGCAAAATCACAAGAGTGTACGAAGGGAGGGCAGGAGAGGGTTGCCCAGTAGAGCTAGCTGCTAGGCAGGCAGCACACATTAAGGTAAAAAGGCAGTTTGCCCCACCCCCAGACTGGATGACCAGTCAAAGCAGTCAATTTTTGCACCTCTACTCACTGTGAAGGTAGGGCTCGGGCACTGGTATCCTACAGAAATCTTCCAAGATCTGCTTTCAAGGAAATGTCATTAGTTTTAAGACATAGCATCTCAATAGCTCAAAATCTCAGAATTATCTCATCCCCACACACACGTTGGCCACATGTATATAATGACAGTCTTCTTTATCACAAAAGTTCAACAGATCTCCTAGTTCCAACTTCATAGTATTTGAAGCTTTTCTTCTTTTTTTTTGAACCCTTGCATTCATTGCTGAGCTCCATTTCTGGCACGTCTCTTTATAATGGAGAAATTACTTTGAAGGGATTAGCTCGTGGAAATGAAAATAGACAAAAAGTTGGCCTAGGGCTCATCGCAAAATAACCACAAGAGTATGAAATTATTTTGCTTGTCATTCAGCGTGTTTTAGGTATCTGCTGTGGTGTTTAGTTTCCTGATGGATGTTTGGATGCATTCAGAGTATTGCTGCCTATGCTCACTTTAAGACCGCAGCCAGATGGTGGCTTCCCCACCAGTGACTCTAGCACTAAATCAGAAGTGGCACAAAAGATATCTCAGAAGAGGTAGTCGTGATGCAGTACCTTTTCTCCAAGGTACTCTTCCTGCCACTTCTGGTTTAGCAATAAACTTGCTGGTTTGGACAGCGCAGTGTGCTTTGAAACTACAAGTTCCTGGTCATCTATTTTGTAGTTAGCTTAACATAGGCTGCTGCCCTTATGCAGGTGGGAACCCTGGTGATGAGCAGAGGGCCAACCCCTCCTCCTTGAGGGGCCCTCATGCTCCCCTCACTGTAGTGGCCCATCACCACTGGAAAGTTGGATAGAATTGGGCCCTAAGTGAGGCATGAGATGCATGGAGTTTGGGACATCAGTAGATGAATAAGGACAAGGGGGGTTGATGGGGGGGTTGAAGGGAAAGCTCAACCTGAACTCAGATTGACTCAAAATTGAGCCAAATTTTTCTAGGTTTTTTGCTGGGGTGTGGGAAGTAACTCTGTTTATTTCTGAGTCAATCCAATATGAGCCAGGTGAAACTTGCTCTTGATTTGTATCTGATTTTTTTTCTTCTTACAAAAACAATTTTCTTAGGCACCCTAGCCTCGGGGGATCTCTGCCAGAGTAAAGCTTGTTTCCTACCAAACACCAGCTCTTTTTTTAATATAAGACTGTCTGGATCAGGAACACATTTAAGGACATAACAAGACCATAAAACTTGAGATATTATGGGTTTACCAAGTGGACTCCCTGTTGGATACTGACCAAGCCCAGACCGCCTTCGCTTTAGCAAGGAGGCTAAATCATGTGTCTTCAGGTCGTGCCCATAAGACTATTTGCTATTACTCAACAGGCACCATTCCCTTTTATTTAAAGTCAAAGACCTTGGAAAACAAAATACATCTATTTCTGTGGAAACACGAAACACTAGTTTTATGCAGAGAAGATTTTGTGCTTTTGCTCTTGACAGGAAGCTCCCAGCATGACACTTGCATAGATTTAATAGGAAAGACATCAAAAAAAGGATACGGTAGACTAGTTCCATGAAGCTTGGCTCTCCTAGTGAAGTACTTCATCCCCATGTCACTTTGGTACAATCTGGGGATGGCTTTTAAACTCTGTCAGAAAGAGAAATGATTATCCCCCTTTAATGATGACTAATTAGTCAATACCTGGGAGCAGCTGAACTGAAGTAACATGGGACTGACATGAATTCAAAGGAGGATGTAAAAACTTTTCAGCTATTTCAGTGGATATTTTCATCACCCTGAAATGAATATGCCCCAGCATATTTGGGACACTAATTTTCAAAAGTGAACGTGCAAGTTTTGCAGGACAAGGAACTTTGTTGGTTCTTTCCAGGGTGGACCCAAGAACCCCTGGCACCTGACACAGCCTGCCAAATGCTGCTCTCCCCTTACCTGGTGATGTGCCAGACTTGCCTTCTCCTGCTCCCTGAACTGGAAAAGATAAAGAGAGGTGAAGCATCAGCGGAGGTGAATGGTCAGATCAAGGTGGATGTCCTCCATAATCCGCTGCCTAAGGCAGCTTCCTCAGTCAGCTTCATGGATGGTCTGGCTCTGGTTTTTTTACATGGACATTTGCATTGTAGCATTATTGTTGATCAAAAAGCCCCCGAGACTAGATTTAATTGTATCTTATTTCAAGTAGTCACAAGAGAAATTATCTCTGAGCCTATTGATCATCCTAGGGGGAAAATGCACTAAAATAACTCAGTGTAAACTGTTACAATGCATCAATTAAAAAAGCCCACATTTTCTTAAAAATAAACAGAAAAACTTGCTGATTGTGACACAAATTACTCAATTTCCTAATCAAAAAGACATTAAATGCCTGCTTAAAGGAAGCCAAGACCTCCTTATTAAATAACTCATTTACTGCATAAGATACTAATCAATGGAAAAACTCAATTAGTTCTTGGAGTGCTTTCAAATCAGAAAAGTTTTCTTAAATTTTTAGCATTCTGCAGAAAGAGCAATGAAAACCTCCATTGTACAGAAGACTGCACATTAACAAAATGATATGTACCAATTTCATTGCACAAAATATCCCCCTTCACCTGGCATTTCCTTAGTATTTGGTAGCTCTGAAGTATTTCAGAGTCTGCTTTTCCATGGATTTTATAACAATGTTATGATAGTAATCCATTCAATTGCCCAGCCTGTTTGAATGTTGGACTCTAAGGCCCAAATATAATATACTAATATAATAATATACAGTATTTATATACCGCCTTTCTTGGTCTTTATTCAAGACTTTATTCAAGGCGGTTTACATAGGCAGGCTTATTAAATCCATGCAGGGATTTTTACAAATTGAAAGAAAGTTCTTTCTTTCAAGAACCACTACATTCAAGGTGTTACACTCCGATCTGGTTTAACATTCTGGCCTCCATCCTCCCACGCTCCGAGCAGATGGAACAGCTCAGCTGCAGCTTGCCAGCTGCTTCAAGGTCGCACGGTGCCGGTGGCCTCGAACTGGCGACCTTGTGGATGTTAATCTTCAGGCAAATGGAGGCTCTACCCTCTAGACCAGACTAGACCAGACCTCCTGCCCAAATCCTCACCAACTTTTCAATGCTGGCATAACGATGTCAATGGGACATGTGCTGCATCATCTTCATCACAACCTTTATTGGCATATAACAAATAAACAAAGTAAGACAACACAAAAATTATTACAATTACTAAAAGGGTAAACATAATAAGGCAGGGAGGAGGAGGACGGAAATAATCCAAAAATAAAGGAGGAAAAAGACAGTTTTTAGGAAGGGGGAAATTTTAATAGTTTGGGATAAAAAACTAGCAACTGCTATAGTAATATTTACTTGATTATCACTAAGCAGAGCAAAGAGGGGATCAATAAATGGACCTAGAGAATGGCATAAAAAGGGCTCCAAATACAGCTTTCGGAGTGTACAGTGCTCTGGGCAATAGATCAGAATATGCTCAAGTGTGTCCGGTTCGAGATGACAAAAGGCGCATAATCTGAGGTTCTGAGAAATATGGGAAAATCTGCCAAGGTGATACAAAGAAGGGAAAATGTTCAAATGCGCAAACATAAAAGCCCTTCGAAGGGAGGGATTTATTAAGGTAACAAAATATTTAGATAACTGACCTGGTGAGGGACAGTGACCAAAAAAAAGAGGAGAACATACTGGATTAAGATCAGCAGAAAGACAGGCAAATTCAGCTTCCCAGAGCCTAGTTCATGTGCTGCATCCTGCAGTTGGGTGGCACTCACAGTTGGGTGGGCTCCTCAGCGTAAGGGAATGTTTGTTCCCTTACCTCAGAGCTGCATTGCCCTTATGTCAGTGCTGGAAAGTGGGTTAGGATTGCGCCCTAAATTTTCCAACAGCACTATGAGATATACCCAGTGGCTCCTAGTCCCACAGTACTTCTGTAGTACCTAACAGGTACCTTACCCTTTGGTGGTCTAGGAATTATATATTTATTCTTTCTAGTAATGTTTTTAAAAGCAAAGAACTCTAGAAAAGAATTACTTCAAATTGCAAAACATCCTGACTAGATGCACAATTATTCCAGAAATCAACCTGAGTTTTTGCACTCATTTCCGACAAATAACCACAAACGGTGAGCTACACACAAGCTGTATCAGAACCATTGCAAGGCCTGAAGATGCCCACCAAATTCAAAACATGCAGACCTTGCCCAACAAAAATAAACATTTGTTAATAGTATATTTGCTCTCAACGATTCAAGCTTTTGTGGACTCTCAACATATTCAACCAAGTACTTTCAACTTCTCAATGCAATTTGAAAGAACGTATGTTTCCTAGTGGGGGGGATGGGACCCAGAGAAAGGTTTAGGATAAAATGCAACAAATCCCAAGATAAAACTCAACCCAAGACAAACACTATGTTCTCCTAAAACTATAATTCGTGGCATAAAACTACATTTGCAATTAAGGTGATACGTCCTCCATATCAGCAAAATAGGAGCTTCATTAATGTGCATAGTATTTTCTATTTAAAGGGTATGTATTACTGGAACAATGTTGAAGGCCATATTATAAATGTACATATAATAGACCAGAAGGTCACAAACAATTTGTGTCACTTGTCAGCTTGTAACGTGTACAGCAGATGTCAAACCACAGATTTCACATTGTTTTTATGAACTTGCTGCACTCAAAGAAGGGAGGGGGGAAAACCACATACACAAAATCAGACCCAAGAAAATTCTGGGGGTCATAAATTATATCCTCAAGAAACATAATTAATTTCAGTTCCTCCTTAATTGCCCCCTTTGCGGGTCAAAGATTCTGGGTCAGATAGCTATGTACAATGAACCTTTGATAGCATGGTACGGTATTAGATCCCAAGCTGCATCTGGGCTTACAAGACTCTTAATGTATGCAGCATTATTATTTTATGCATAATGACATGAACTGCATACAAATATGGGATTAGAAAAAAATTGTACTAAAGTTGAGGCTCAGCTAGAATAGCCTGGCAGAGTATAGCCCAAAGGTCTAATAAAATGGGTTATAGAACCTTGGGATTTGTGATGGCATGTTATAATGCACCATCATTCTTACCCATCCCCCCTCCCCCATGAGGAGGAACAAAGGTATAGAATGCAGCCTCTCTACTGGCTGGGGCTGCTCCAGAGATGTGGGGCAAGCTGTGTATGGTCAACTGCACTTACCTCACAGTTCATCCTTACTTGGCAACCCCCACTTGCCCGCCTTTCATATAGTTTGAAAGTAGCTGATTGCCCTTTATGGAAGCTGCATAGGAATTTCTTGCTGTCAACCAGATTGGCCTATGTGCTGGTATTTTTTTGCCTACCCCAGACTGGCGTTGGATGGCCATGTATTAGATGTTGCAGAAGTTGACAGCTTGGCATCCATTCTGAGTTTAGCAATGTCAGGGGGTAAGCCAGAACCACTCAGACAGTGCATGTCTGGCTTGATGGGCCTGTCTGGCAAACCCCCTGGCTGGAATATACATAGATCACTGCTTGCCTTGGTCTGTGGGAATCTGCACTGTCCAGCTACCTTGACCCTTCAGGTTCAGCCTTGATAAGCTCATTTGGTCTCTGACAAAGCATAGCTTGGAAACCCATTGATTATCCTGATCATCTGGAGGAGGTAGACGGTTACCACTGTTCATCCAATGTAGTTCCCCACACGCTTGGGGATTGGAGTTAGGGTACTCTGTTACAGATGTTTTTTTAATGTGGATTAAATACAGTGGCTCAGTTAACCCAATCCTCTATCTCGCATGCTTATTTCAGGATGTGTGTCTGCACAGCTAAAGTTGTAAAAGCATCGCAAGATAAAAGAGATTTTTCTGGATCAGATAGGCCTTTGCCATCCATGGGCAGCAAAAATGGGGAACTGTTTCAGGGGAAGGGGAGCAAAATTCTTTGAGCATTTTTGGGGTGCTCAAAGGTGGAGGTGGTAGGTATCCTTGCTTTTTCTGTACATTTTCTTTTACATCACACTTCTGTGGGCAGTGGTTGCAGCAGTGCAGGAAACATTGCAGGTCTTCTAGTGGCCATTTCTGACCAGCCACCATTTTTTCCCCCAGAATGCCTGACAGCAACTGTTACCCTGCACATGCCCAATCTCGTCTGATCTCAGAAGCTAAGCAGGATCAGGCCTGGTTAGTACCTGGATGGGAGACCGCCTGGGAATACTGGGTGCTGTAGGCTTATACCATAGTCTTTCGAGACTGAAGGTTGCCAACCAACCACCATCAGAAAGACATTTCGTCAAAGATGCAAAGGAGATATAAACAAAGTTAAAGGGGAAAACAGGTCCTGCTGCCACAAACCAACAGTAAGCACCCCCCAATGAAATGGTAGACATGTTGTCTCACCCCTCAAATATCCTAACTTTCATTCCTCTACCTTCCAAGAACCCAGATGGCACTTCAAAAATTCACCAAAAGTAATCACGAGAGAATGTTCAGCTCAGCTTTAGGACCATCTCATCAGATGTCCTGTTTCAAGCACTGTCCAGATGAGATCCATGTGCAGAGCACTGCAGCAATATAGTCCAATCCCCTAAGCACTGTTTGCCTTTGAATAAGGAAATTCCATTTAAATATTATGGCTAATGTCTGTTGCTAGATCTGTCCTCCAACAGAGATGTGCCAGTATCCCTTACATAAAATGTGTAGACATGATGTATCAGAGCTATCGATGGGCATTAATCAGTTCCCATTGCATTTTACAAAAGACATAAGATCACCAATGGCAGATGAAGCTTCTCTTGAGCAGTGCTCAGTGCTTCTCAGATAACTGTAGAGGGAGAATGTAAAAGGCGAAATTCCATGTTCCTAACCTTCATGTATATGTACTTGCTGATGCAAGCGTGCCCCTGTATCCATGGGGCTTCTGTTCTGGAAACCCTCCTGGTTAAGTAAAACTGCAGATAGGGGAGAATGCCTTCTGAGGCTTTCTTGGGCCTCTTAATGCCTTATAAGCATTAACAGCGTTTAATTATAAGCTTTAAAAAAAGAAAGAAACCAGAAGTTGGGTTTTTTGCCTTCTCAGGCTCAGTCTGAGCCCTGCAGAGGCCATAGATCGATGTCCGCAGTCCATGCTGGGCTCAGATGGACCCTCCAAAGGCGAGGGGAGCAGAGGTCCCTTCATCTATGGCAGTGGTGCACACGGTGTGTGTGTGTTGAGCCGATCCACAGATAAATGAATCCACATATAGGGGATCCCCCTGTATCCACTTTTTGTTAAAAGTGCCTTTAACATGGTATGCAGGAGACTCTTGATTCTCTGTGTTTTGCCTGCAAGCATACAATGAATAAAGCACTGATGATTTCTTTCTATCTTGGTGTTAGCTGCAGAGACATTTGCTTCTGTGCTTCCGTCTCGGCTTCATTTCCAGGGATATTGTTGCTCCTGCTGTTGCCATGATATACTAGCAAGGATAGGTAACAGCAATTTGCTCATTGACATTGGTGCTAAATCTGTGTTCTCATAATTTACTACCTGAAAGCTAGATTTATCCACAAAGGGAGGAAATTATTTCGGTGGATGCGGCACTGTCACTTACTGTTTATGATCACTACATGCAAGTAAGAAGAAGCGATGCCTTTTCATATAGGAATCCGACAAAATTGGATAGCTGCCTTCTCACCGTTTAGCCTGTCTTGGTTTTGTAGCACATCACATTTTTGCCCCAATGGGTCAAAGACTAAATATGAAAAATAAAACAGCCTGTAATTCATCAGCCAAAAACTGCAATTGTGAACCCAACCTGTCCTTTGAGTAGCTGGGTTTCCCTTGTCTTCTAAATGGAGGAAAATAATATGATTGAGGTATAATCCTTCCACATGTAAGGGTAGTTCCAAGACTACCCTAGTGTACTGCTTGCACAGAAAACAATGTCCAGTGGTATCACTATGGTGGTGCGGGTGGTGCAGGCTGCACCTGGTGTCATCCTCAGGAGGGGTGACACCACACTGCCCAAGCCTCTATTTGGCAATCTTTGAGTCATGGACTCTTTGCTCACAACAGGAGAGGAAACTGAACACTTTCCACATGCGCTGCCTCCGATGCATCCTCGGCATCACCTGGCAGGACAAAGTTCCAAACAACACAGTCCTGGAACAAGCTGGAATACCTAGCATGTATGAATACCTAGCATGTATGAATACCTAGCATGTATGAATACCTACCTATGTATGCATAGGTAATAGTGGTAATAGTGATACTATTAGTGGTATCAGATACCGAGCTAAACAAACGCATTGGTAAAGCAGCTACCACGTTTTCCAGACTCACAAAGAGAGTCTGGTCCAACAAGAAGCTGACTGAACATACCAAGATCCAGGTCTACAGAGCTTGCATCCTGAGTACACTTCTGTACTGCAGTGAGTCATGGACTCTTCGCTCACAACAGGAGAGGAAACTGAACGCTTTCCACATGCGCTGCCTCCGATGCATCCACGGCATCACCTGGCAGGACAAAGTTCCAAACAACACAGTCCTGGAACGTGCTGGAATCCCTAGCATGTATGCACTGCTGAAACAGAGACGCCTGCGTTGGCTCGGTCATGTTGTGAGAATGGATGATGGCCGGAACCCAAAGGATCTCCTCTATGGAGAACTCGTGCAAGGAAAGCGCCCTACAGGTAGACCACAGCTGCAATACAAGGACATCTGCAAGAGGGATCTGAAGGCCTTAGGAGTGGACCTCAACAAGTGGGAAACCCTGGCCTCTGAGCGGCCCGCTTGGAGGCAGGCTGTGCAGCATGGCCTTTCCCAGTTTGAAGAGACACTTGGCCAACAGACTGAGGCAAAGAGGCAAAGAAGGAAGGCCCATAGCCAGGGAGACAGACCAGGGACAGACTGCACTTGCTCCCGGTGTGGAAGGGATTGTCACTCCCGAACTGGCCTTTTCAGCCACACTAGACGCTGTTCCAGAACCACCATTCAGAGCGCGATACCATAGTCTTTCGAGACTGAAGGTTGCCAACAATGATGAATGACCAGCTCAAACCCAACTACAGTACTTTGCACTTTTGCTGTCAATGGTGTTTATGCCACTTGCTGGCAAGAACACGAAGTGAATGGGACCAGAGTGGGCTGAAGATCCCTGAATGGAGGCAATCTGCATGCAGGTTTTTGCATTTAAAGTCAAAGCCTGGAAGGTCAGAGAATGCCTAGGTAAGCAGTATACCAGGTGGCACCCATCCCAGTGATGCCTGACTATGCATGCACTCCATGAAATAAGGGAGTGAACACGAGGAAGGATGTTTATTAGTTTATTGGTGTTTATTGGTGACTGAGGGCCCAATCCTATCCACCTTTCCAGCACTGTTGCAGCCTCAATGCAGCCCCGAGGTAAGGAAACCAATATTCCCTTATCTGGAGGAGGTCTCCATGACTACCACTCCACTGCAAGATGCAGCTCATGCCCCATTGGCACATCTGCATCAGCTCCATGTTCTTCTTTCATTTCAATGCAAAGGCAAAGTGAAGCCGGTATAGAACACTTGAAATAACCCCGTCAGGTATGGCATCATTAACACAACAATGGATGAAGACTTGTATGAGTACGCTGAAGTAGTGAAATAATTACATCTCTAATATATTCCATCAATATTGTCTGGTTTACATATTATAGAATCATTTTCAGGACAAGCTGTTTCATTTGTGTTACTGGAAACACTCACAGTTTATTATTTTTTCCTCCATGTTGGCCAAGAAATAGATAATAAAGGCTGTGAACTGCATAGTCATCAGATTAAGCTTTCCAGTACAAAAATATAACCATACAAAATGTATTCTAAATGCTTTTCAATTTGATTCAGAAGATAAGAAATGAATTATCAGCCACTGGGTTGATATGCCTGCAAACTGGGCAAAGAGATTTCTTTTAAGCCACTTCTGCCCAACGTTGCATATATGCAACAGGAATTACATGTGTATACCTGTGAACTGGGCAGAAATGGGTTGAAGTGGTGTCCTCTTACATTCAGCAGGGGAAGAGCAATTGTCCCTCTTCATCCCAGCATGGTATCTTTTCCAGTAGCTGTTGCTGGTGTCTCTTTTGCATCTCTCCCCCCCGCCCCCCCGATTGTGAGTACTTTCTGGTCAGGAAAGTATTTATTTATTTGTTTAGCTAAGTAAGGCTGCCATCCTATCCACACTTTCCTGAGAGTAAGTTTCATAATAGGACTTACAAAATAAGACTTACTTCTGAGTAGACATGCATAAGATTGTGCCCTAAATGACTTGGTGAACTACTTTTTGTAGTAGTATCACTACTTTTTGAAGTATCACTACTTTTTGAAGTAGTATCACTATTAATAACAATGATAACAACCACAATATTCTCCATGTAGCACATAAAGTGGAAGGTCTGTGTTGTGGATGTACACATCTCATCAAGATCCTTATGCTAAGGTACTCTCTGAAACATCTAGGTCTAACTGTGGGTGAGATCCAATGTGACCAAAAGTGATGTTCACATTTGAATTATCTGATGCATGGCCACCAGACTACTGCTTATTCTGTGGAGGGCAAGGGCTGAATTACATTGGGGAACTTTCAAATTGTATGCTTCTTGTTTTGAGGAGTCCTTTTTCTCCAGAGTAACTGCACAAGTTACATCAAAGACTGGCCAGGTTGGGAATTGTCTTGGATTGGAGAGTCCATCTGGTCAGGCTTACTCGTCTATCGTTAGCATGAGTGGTCATATTCAATATGCCATCAGAGTAGTGGAATATTCTGGAGGGTGGAAGGGGTAAAATGAAGGGCTTTGCCCAGTCCCTGAGCAAACTGGCACTGCCACTGGCACAACTATTATGTTACTTTCCTCAAAAATCTTCATTTGAAAAGGAAAACTCTCCAAATTCACTATGAATTTCACAATAGTTAAAATCCTATGGTTGTGTTAGTGGCATCCCTAGGCGTGCAGAATGCACCGGGCGACACCATCAGGAGGGGTGACACCAAAATGACTATCTATAAGGGGCTTATTTATTTTTACCATTCCCCTTAAGGATTAAATGTTTTGCATTTGATCAGAGGCACTCAGCCTAAGGTGCAAGACAGGGGGAAATGAGCAACCGAACTTCCACTCCCAGTAGCCCCGTATATGAAAGGAAGGAAATGAATTCCAAAGCCCAATAACCCTGGGGCATATGAAGTCTGATTGGCTGAAAGATCTGGCCAGGTCCAAGTGATTGGCTGATTTGTAGCAAGGTTTCCAAAGCAGCTACACTGCATGCAGTTGAAGACATGCGAATGAACAGGAGAATGGCACGGAAAAAAGCTGATTGGAGAAGGAGTTGGATCCTGCTGGTGGTGCTTACTGCTGTGGGGGGTGCATGGAGCAGTGTGTGTGTGTGGGGGGGGGGTATTGCCTCTTGAATTGAGATGAGCCATGCTGGATCAGATTAACCAGAAACCCACAAGCAGGGGCCAAGCAGAGGAAGTCCAAGGAGTGTCATCATGAGTTACCGCACTGGGTGACACCAACCCTAGTGACATCAGGGTGTGTGTAACCACTACAATGCCCTCAGGAAATTCCACCAGTCTTTTTGAAATCCACTTGAAATACCATGGAATATGGTATTCCTTGCCTGAGAAGGAACTCAAATGTTTACTTTGAATTTCCCATTTTTGTGGGGACTCTTCTCTCGCCCTGACCTTGGCTTGGTTCGTGATGCAACCTCACATGTGATGCAATGTTAAATTTATTGGAAGCAGAGTGGCATCTCTTCTGAACTTTCATCACGCTCAGCTGAGGACAATGGGTGCTGTGGTTTTATGAAAGCCCCCAATTCAAACAATATTATATTTAAATTAACTGTAATTGAGATTCCAATCCCATTTTAATTTGCTTAAACTATATACACATTTTAATTTATGTTGAACATCTGTTAGCATTGCAGGAAACATGACCTTCATAACATACCTCACAGGATGTCTGCTTTATGGGAGGCTAAATTAGACTCTTCCTTTTAACTTTATTATGCTGTTCCATAGATGCTATATTGCCTGGCACAAACAGATGATCCCTATGCTTTGAGTAGCTACAGGGAGGTAGAGTTTAATAATGAAAGTGGAACTTACAGTCAAGTTACAGTCACTTAGCATGCATCATAAAATTTTGAACCAATCATTTTTTATTTTTGTTACTATATGAAAGAGACAAAACAAATAACCCAATCTGATTTTTTTCTCCCCTTTGCCAATGCAGAGGCACCAAAATGGCTACCACTGCATCCTGTGAGGGAGGTCACGAAGGTCTCCTATGGGTAAGGAAACAAACATAAATAGCTCAGGCAGGTCCACATGGACCCCTGCTGTGGGATTGGGTCGGGGGGGTGGAGGGTTACGGTTTGGTGGCCACTGCTATCAACAAACCACCCACTTCCTGGACCTGATCTGCCTTCCCCCTCACCATCATGCCTCGTTTCACCCTCCACACCCTTGTTCTGCCCTCCCACCAACCCTCCCACCTACCCTGCCACCTTACCTCTGGCAGCAGGCTACACCAGATCTGCTGGTGTGGGTGGGAAGGTTCTAGCTTTCCCACCAATGTCCTAGGAGTGCTCCACTGAGTGAAATTCTGGAGCGACTAGCACTGACTGCTCTACCAACCTTTAGAAATGGGTTTTAAAAATAGTGTACATAACTTCCTAATTGCAACTGGAGCATTCATTCTGAGTGAAGCAGAGACTAATTAGGCTGCATTCCTAAGAACATAAGAACATAAGAACAGCCCCACTGGATCAGGCCATAGGCCCATCTAGTCCAGCTTCCTGTATCTCACAGTGGCCCACCAAATGCCCCAGGGAGCACACCAGATAACAAGAGACCTCATCCTGGTGCCCTCCCTTGCATCTGGCATTCTGACATAACCCATTTCTAAAATCAGGAGGTTGCGCATCCTATACACTTTTCTGGGAGTAGGCCTCATTGGACACAATGGGACTTACTTTGGAGTAGACCTTCATAGAATTGGGCTATTCATATAAATGTTAAATTCCACATAAGTATTGTACATCCCTGGAGACCTTTCTTTAGTTTTAGGTGGGAAGGTGTGTCGCAATCACTACCCATTTATAAACATTGCAGAACTTCTCTCTGGTGTACCATGTGTTCCCAGGAAGGCACAATTTATGTTTACATAGATTTGTGTGATTTCTTTTCACCCACTTGATTTCTTTTGGGGCAGGTGGTAGCAGAATAGGAGTTGATTCATATGTACTTTTCAGAAGAGACCCAAGCCTCATTTGGAGCTTTACTATCTATCCATCATATATCAACCCCTTTTAATTGGGCCCAGATGCACTTTCCATGTGGTTGTTCTCTTATATTTAACAGGGAGAGAGCAACTGTGCCTACTCATCTCAGCATATCACTTTTTCCAGTGGCTGTTCCTTGGTATCTCCTCTGTATCTTGTTTTCGACTGTAGGACCCTTTGGGACAGGGAACCAGAGTCTTATCTCTTTGCAGTGTAAATGGCATTAACTTTTTGTTGTTGTTGCTTTTGAAACATTGTATATAAATCTTTATATTTTCTCTGGGAAAACAGGTTTTCTCTCAGGAACAGACATTTCTATGATTTCCCCAGTGGAAATAATTTCTACCAATTGCCTCCCCAAATGCAATTAAGATGGTGCAATCCTTGGTAAGGGCTGTCTAGGTCAAGGAAGCAGGCTTGAATCTATTCCTTTTTGTTACCCAGTTATTCTTACCTCAACTCACAGTCTTGTGATCTTTGTTACCATATAGCAATGTAGTGCTTGGTGGAGTAGCAAGATTAGGATTGGGACAAAAATGATGAGACATTTTTTTTTTTTTTTTCAGCAGCATTGACTGGCATGCCTCCCTTTTGGCAATTTGTTTTAAATGTATCATTTTGAATGTAGACTCTTATTCAGAGTGAGGGTAATGATTTCTGAGCAGGCTTTGCTTGCACTCAGTGACATCACTATATACCTAAATGTGGTAAGCTCCTAAGAGTTGAGGTATCCTTTTATTAACTACTTCCCTGATTGACTAGGTTCATCTGCATGTCCGATCCAGGGAAGATTGCCCGAACTCTCAGTTGGCTTTGTTATTCTCAGTGACATCATCACGTAGTCAAATCTGATTGATTATGGAGCACTGTGATGTAGTACCATGTATCATGTCACCCTGATTGGCTAAGTGGGTAATCAAGGAAGGAGAAACTATAATGAATTGAAAAAAGTGATGCAGAAGTAAAGAAAAAGAAAATAATGGCACCATATAGGATTGGGGGAGAAAAGGACCTGTGAACTTATAGTGTATAGACTTTTTTAAAGAAAATGTTTTCCCCTTTCCTCAAAGCAATCAGTTTAAAAGTCAAAACAGAAAAACTTCAGCTTGGAACTACGCAAAACATCTTCCCCACTTGACTCCTAACCATTTTGGTTAGGATAAAACCAAGTGATAAAACTCAGTTTATTTGTGTACTGCAGTGATTTTCAACCTTTTTCATCTCACAGCACACAAACAAGGCACTAAAATGGTCAAGGTTTTTTTGCCAATTGACAAGGCACACTGTCAGTGGGGGGGGGGGGGCTCACATTGCTCAATGGCCCTACTAATAAATGACCCTCTCCCAAATTCTCACGGCACACCTGGGGACCATTCATGGCACACTAGTGTGCAACAGCACAGTGGTTGAAAATGGCTGGTGTATTGGGTCTCTCTCCCTCTCCCTCTCTCTCTCTCTCTCTCTCTCTCTCGGTCAGGCCTGCTCAGCCTGTGATTCACAAAGCTGAATGGATCCCACATGCCATATATTGTGGTCTGTCGGATGTTTGGTAATTTCCATGCTTTTGTATACCCAAGCAAGCAGGAGGTTGAAAAATGGGAGCGTATCAACTTGATAAACCAATTCTATTGCAGAGCTGCATTCAGCTTTCTGGGTCTCCAGTTACTAAGATCTCACCCAATGGGAAAAGAAAGGTAATATTTTGAAAGGAAACTTGTGCTATATGAAGAAAAATATATGAAAGGTAACAAGTAGTCAGATGTGGTGTTCACAGTATGCAAAAGGAAGTTTTGGTATTGCTAGACAAACCTGACAGCAAGTTCCAATTTGGATCTGGAGAAAACTCAACAGATGTTTTTTCTTAAGATTTTGGTAGAGTATTTGATACTGTGCCTTTCAAAATGTAGCTTTGGAGAATTAAGGCAGGGTGTCCTGGGTATGAATGCTTAACTATTTGTCAAAGAAAACTGGAACAGTCTTCAGATACCACGACGCCGGACAAATAGCCACGTCATCGCAATTAGGAGTTGTGCTTCTCCCTTGTGGGGCAGGGATCTTGCTTCTTTCCTTTTGTTATTGTATATTTGCATTTAATGGTCTGAAAAGGGAATAAGCAGGAAGAAAGGAAACTCTTAAGACAAGCATATTGCAAGAGATTCACTCCTTCACAATGTTCATCACATAAGGATGATTCACATTAGGCCAGTGGTTCCCAAACTTTTTTTGTCTGGCAGTTCCTTTGACCTACAGGACCATTGACTCCTCATTAGGGCTACAATTCTATACGTTGTATAGGGTGGCAAGTTTTTTGCGAGGATTCCATCGCTCCTGTGGCTGGTCTCCATGGCTCCCAAGGAGCCTCCCAAAGGCCACAAACACAGGGAGGACTTTACAACAGCAGATCACAGTTCACTAATCACAAATAATTATCAATGTGGACCATTATAATTAATACACTTACTTAGCAACTTCTTGTTTTAGATAATGCTGCAGAAAGAACCCTAGAAAGAACCCTAGTTGTAAGGTAGAAAAAAAAACTTATGAGGAAAGAAAATGTTTTAGATTCTGGCCCGTTAGGTAGCACAAAGAAAGAGCAAAATAACTGAAAAGAAAAGAAAAAAAAAAGAGGGAATGACAGGTGAGAGAATGAGGTGATAGGAAAATAGAGTGAATGTGAGCAATAAAAAAATTGGAATCCATGGACGGGGTGGATATGGTATTGAGCACACAGTGAAGCTGTTAATTATTGCTCCTGCAAACCTTTCAAGAGGCTGCTTCAAGGACCCTTGGGTGTTGAGAGTTTCTTCGGTTGGGTGAAGGAAAATGAGCAGCTTAACACCTGGGGAATATTCTCCTGCAAGACTGTGCAGCAGGTAAGCCATTCAAATCGCAGCATGTCGCTCAGAGATGCACTGAGTTTTCTTTTCAGCTGAGGAATGAAATGTGCAGGTTTTTGTTAAGCAAGAAAAATGAGGACAGATCCTTCACATTTGGACAATTTCCTTGCAAACACAATTGCGTGTGTGGAGAGTTCATCATAAAGGGCACTCCTCACCAAGAATGCCTCTTCTGCGTGCCCTATTGAAACACATGGTCAGTTACCTTTTTATTTATTCAGATGATCGGTTGTAACAAAAGCAGACAAAGCTATGCATAACGAGACAAATTTCATATGTTATAAAAATGCCAATGCATAAGATGCAACCTTTTTTGTTTCCATTGGCAAGAAACGAATCCATTTTCAGATGAGTGGACCAAGAGTCTTGAGAAGTGAATAATTCAAATATTTAGACCTAATCTCCTGGTTTATATAAGAGTTTCGCAGGTAGTGAGGTGGAACATCCACCCACATCAAGAAAAGATAGAATAGTTTTCGTTTCCCTGGGAATTGGCAATCCATTACTCCAGGGGGCATCAACTGGAAACGAAAGAAGGTCAATGCTCTCCTAAGAGGGTCCTTGGTGAAATCTGATAGATAATTTTCATGTTCATGGGAGAACTTAAGTATATCATGCATGTTATGAAGCAGACCAGGTTGGACAAATACATCATTCTCTTGGTGATTACAATGTGCTCTAGTCACTGTTGGATTGTCTGCTAATATGCTCAGTGTGAAAACCATAAGATTGAATATTCAGTCCTCTGTTACTATGAATCTTCTTTCAAAGCTCTTTGGGGGATTTGTGCCATAACTTATGCAGCCTCTTATCCTCCAGGGCACAAATGTTTAAACTTTAAAATGTGTACATGTATACCCAACTCAACAGGTCGCATTCCAACCTCTGTACTGAATAAAATGCCTGATGTGCTGTAAGGGGCATCTAATATAGTTCCAAGTATTGTTTTTTCATGTGCTTCCAATCCAAGGTCTCTTAATGTTCGCAAGCTTTGGTTCCATATAATTCCAAAAGTTGGACCTTTGTATCTCAGATTTAAAGTATAGGGAAGAATGGTTGATTCCAATCATGTCGCCATAATTGAATAATTTAGCTGATTCGCTACTGCACTTTTAATCTGAGTGCTTGAAAGGATATTTTTCTAACCGTGCAAAACAGAGAACCAGTTTGGATGACACTTGAAGTGTCCCTTTCAAATATGTGTGAGAGTGGACATGCTTGCCCTCCTTTTCAGTACACCATAGTGCTACTTACTAATTGCATGAGAAGTTCATTTAAGCTGCTCTCCAATTCCTAGCCTGCCCTATGGGGCTACTTGGATCTGTACCTACTAAATAGCAGGCACAATTCCTAGTGGCCCCTGGTAACGTCGGCAGGACTGGGAGGGGGATTAGGATGCTGCAGAAGCCTGCTGCATCGATCCCGCCACCCCCAGGCCATATCTGCCCCGTTCCACCCTCCCCTGCCTAGAAACTCCCCTCCCTGCCTCCATTCCATCCTCCCGCCACTTGGTGCTCCACTCACCTCTGCTGGCAACTGATCCTTTGGATGCAGTGTCAGTGGGGTGGCACTGCCCTCCCTGCTGGTGTTACTTACTCGCCAGGTGTTATGACATGCCTTTTGGCACATTTGAGTCACCCTCCACTGGCTGTTTTGCCAGCAGAGTGCTGGCATTGGATTGTGCTCTGCGTTGTTGATGGAATCTGCTGGTTGGTGATATTCCAGGGCAGAAGAGGAGAGGAGGCATGTCCAGTTTAAAAAGGGGGGGGGGGAGATGATACTGCCACCAACAGCATGGTAAGCTTCACCCCCTGAAAATCATTATAACTTTTGTGGGTCAACCCACAAAAAAGTGATGGGGGGGGGGTTGGGGGCACACTTCCACTAAGAATCCCCAAAAAGGAAAGAGAAAAGGAAGACAAAAGTGCTGAACCCAAAAGTTCTGCTTAGTGCGTAAGAAGAGCCCCACTGGATCAGGTGAAAGGCCCATCTAGTCCAGCTTCCTGTATCTCACAGTGGCCCACCAAATGCTTCAGGGAACACACTAGACAACAGACACAGCCTGCGTCCTGGTGCCCTCCCCTGCATCTGGCAATCAGAGGCAGCCTACCTCTACCAACTGCCAATACCAACAGTACTAATTGCAAGGTACTAATTGCAAAATTGCAAAAGTACTAATTGCAAGGTAGGAGACAAAGGAAATGGTCACATTCAGAGTCAGACCATTGTTCTGTTGAGCTCAGAATGTCTGCTTGGACTAGCAGTAGCTGTCCAGCGTAGCAGACATGGATCATTCCCAGCCTTCCCTAGAAGTACCAGGAATTGGACCTGGGATCTTTTGCATGCAAAGCAGGGCTTTCTTCCCATGAGTTACACAACTGTTGTTCAATGCACTAGTGAACTGTTGATGAATCACCTTTGGTATTTGCTGGTAGGTTATGCAAAGGTATGCATGCAAACCTTAGGGAGCAATACATAATCATTGACTAGGGCTTTGTTTTGCTTATTTTTCTTAGGTACTATTCCTATAGAAAATTGCTTTTTGCTTTGCTCCATTGATACAGAAGGGGGTATAAGATTTAAGTGTCATCTAGATTTACTTGTTTATCCAGAAATCATATTTTGTATGTTAATTTCTTTCCTTCATTATTTGTTCTCTGGCTTGTTTTTAATCATTGTTTTTTGCAGGAGGTGCCCGGGAAGCAATATTGTGCTGTGATTCTATAATGCAATGAATGATATTTGCAACACAATATTTTCTGTAAATCTATGGCTATTATTATCATATGTATTTTCACAGTCTGCTAGAGTGCCTTCATGTAACTGAATTAAATATAGTTTAATTAAATTAAAGTAAATTAAATTACTCATTAGCAGTAATAACTTTAAGCTTCAGGATGCATTTGAATTGGGCAGAGGATTTGAATACCTAGCTTAACAGCTCTAGTGTGGTACGAAATTAATTAGCATTATACATATCTTAGCTCTTTTCAAGACATGCACAGATGGGATAACAAAGCTAAAAAGATAAGGCGCTCTGAAAACCTCCTTTAATTTACTAATTAAAGAAGGTATTTGCTATTGTGAGCCGTTGAACTAAAACAAGATTAGTCATTGAAGGAAAAAATAAAAGCTCCATCTTGCAGGAGTATTTAGGACTGAATCCATAATTATTAGACAATGTTATTTTACTAGAGGTCAAATTATTTTCTTTGCAATGAAAATAGAAGCAAAGAAGGTATTATTCCTAATCTCAATGAGAGCCATCATTCTGAAAGAATTAATTGATGATAGCTACTGTAATAAAGATAGAGTGAGGGAAGATGATGAATTAGTTACAGTTTCTTATCTGACGACGTGACCTATTTCATCAGATTTGAAAGTATGTTGTGATGTCTCAGGCTTGTTTCTCACTTTCTCTTTCCCTTCAAATATGTTTCAAAGATATTGAGGACAGTAACCACAAAAAAAGCTCAAGATCTGCCTTTTCATAATTTGGGAAAGGTCAGGTGGAAGTAAAAGCGTCTATGGATAAGTGAGAAAATGCCTGGAGCAATAGAAGAAGACGACGGAGGCTTAAGTGATTCATTGTGTCGAAATATGGACAGATAAAAGTTTTTCTTCCCTCTGACAATACGATGACCAGAATTCTTCTAATAAAACTGATTGGCATGAGATTTTGGAAAGATGAAAGAAAATACTTATCCACAGGGCACATGAACTAACCTAAGGAATTCATTATCGCAAGATGTGGTGTGCCTGGCAGTCCAATCCTTAGCTATCTGACTGTTGCACTAATGGAATGCATGTTCAGCTGGCGCAGGCTGTCACAAAGCAACCAAAGCTAGGCAAATGCACTCCAAGTCAACCACTTGGGTCTCCAGGAAGAGCTGTGAGTTCAGGAGCACACCCAAACAAAACAAAAAAGAAAATATTTCTTTACCCAGTGTGTAATTAGTCTGTGGAACTCCTTTCCACAGGATGTGGTAATGGCATCTGGCCTAGCTGCCTTTAAAAGGGGATCAGATAAATTTCTGGAGGAAAAGTCCATCACAGATTACAAGCTGTGATGGGTATGTGCAGCCTCCTGATTTTAGAAGTAGGCTACCCAAGAATGCCAGATGCAAGGCAGGGCACCAGGATGCAGGTCTCTTGTTGTCTTGTGTGCTCCCTTGGGCATCTGGTGAGCCACTGTGAGATAAAGGAATCCGGACTAGATGGGCCTTTGGCCTGATCCAGCAGGGCTCTTCTTATGTTAAACTGTGTATCCGTTTCTTCAGGGGGAGTACAATTCCATTCAGACTGGGCAGATGGTTCAGTACCTGAGTAATGTTTTTGAGGATGCAATCCAAAGGCCCAGTGGTGATGGTGCAAGTCCCTTGTGCTGGACCAGAGGTGTCACCATGGCGGGAGGAGGCAGGCCGGTACATGGATATATGCCAGCACCCTGTAAGTTTGCACCAGCTTCCCTTGGCGGTGCGAGTGTCTGGGGAAGGTGGGGGAAGGATGGTCTGGGGGTGTTCCGGATCTGGCGAGAGTGGGCGGTAGGCAGGTCTGTGGGCGGACTGGGCCCAGTAGGGGGGTGAAGCCAGGATCCATCACTTAGTACAGATCCTAACTCTCCTCCCAGGCAGCTCAGCCTAGTACCAGGCTGCTGAGATCTGCGCCACCTCTTTAGGTGGCGCAGATCTCAGTAGCCCCATTTGGGCCTCTGCCGTGTTACCCAGGGTATGGGGACTCAGTTTCCTTTGCCCTTGGTTGCACTGTAGCCAGCCCCAACCCTGCAGTGGATACAACGCAGACCAGCTGGCCTGCCTGTTCCAGTGCAGGATAGGATTGGGCTGTTAATTGTTTCAGGGCACAATCCTAACCAACTTTCCAGCACTGACATAGCTGTGCCAATATGGCATGTACTGCATCCTGCGGTGGGGAGGCAGTCAAGGGTACTGCCTCCCCACCACAGTACCCTCAAGGTAAGGGTATGTTTTTTTTTACCTTAACTTGGGGCTGCATTGCAGCTAGGTCAGTGCTGGAAAGTTGGTTAGGATTGCGCCCTTAATGGTTTTTTACTCAAATGTTTTCATTCCGATATTTTAACTTTTGTATGTTTGTTTTCTGTTGTACACTGCTTTGAGTTCTAGAAGAGCAGTATTAAAATCTTTTAAATACTAAATAAATCAAATAAATACATGCATCAAAAATTTCCTGACCTGGAGGACCTCTGTCTTTTCTTGATTCAGTTTCAACCTACTGAGTCTCATCCAGATCCCAACCCCCTCCAGGCAGCACTCTAGGATTTCCACAGCTTCCCTGGAATGAGATGACAAGGAGAAAGAGATTTGGGTGTCATCAACAGATTGGTGACACCCCACTCCAAATCTTTGGATGATCTCCACCAGCAGTTTCATAGAAATATTAAATACACCTTTACAGCTATACACCCTGCCAGGTGTCCCCCATCATCACCATCTTGGACCTGTTGACCAACCAAGTAGAACCACCTCAGAACAGTGCCCCCAAGCCCCAATTCAGCTAACCAACCCAGAAGGAAGGTGATAAGCCCCCCTTTCCATTGCTCAGTTACCCACCACCACTACAGAAATGATACAAGATGAGTATCTTTGGAAGAATGGGCCACTTTATGGATTGACATTAATTATTAAGCAGTACGTCCTAAGTAAAAGGCTCCAAGCCACCTCTCAAACTGTGAGCACCTACCTCGAAGGAGACAGGAATACCAAGACAGACTTTGCTTAAGGCTGTGCCTCCCAGATTCTGCTGAGCATGAAACTGAGCATTAATGCTTTTGCACCTCTCAAGATCACCTTCTCAGTTGGATTTCTTAAAGGATAAACTGGAGAGGAGGAAGAAGTTAAATAATGAATCCCACCTGACCAGCCTTAACAAATTGATTAAAATGAGCCAGGGAGAGAAGGATTCCCCAAATGTCTTCAAAGCAAGAGGAAACTCCATCTCCTCTTACTCTCAAATCAAGCACCCCCAACCATCGTAATACCTAGTAAAGCAAATAAACATCCCCAAAATCAAAAGCGGGGGGGGGGGGGAAAGCTAACATATAGCCTGGAAGATCCCATAAGCAGGAATCACTCTGTATGTACTTGCTCTATCGCTGTAAGCAGCTTCCTCAGTGATGCTTTCTGCTCTGGAATGGTCATTGTGAACCGATGCCTTTGTTGCTCAAGACCCACCTCCCCACCCCATGAATCACAGGAGACAAGTTAATATTTGGTATAAAGCAGGACCCCTTTTTAAATTCCATGTGTCAATGAGCTGAAATTCTGCGGTGGATCCTGTCCACCAAATTATTCATTTTTATTGTGAGCACCTAGCCTGAGGGAGATAGGCGCCAACCGTTCACGTCCCCTTTGAGCATTAGCATCCCTTACTCCAACCAATTTTGCCTCATGGTTTTCCTCACCAATGCCTGGAAAGGTGGTCAAGGCAGCCAAGTTGGGTAAACTCATCAGAAGCTGGAAAGCCTTTAGGATAGTTTGCCATTCAGGCCCTAAGGGTCACCAGCCAACATCCCTGAGCCAGGTAGCCTCCTGCTCTGCAATGGGTGTCCTCCAACTTGCGCCATCAGTTTCACTTGTGCAGGTCTAAGGAGAGAAAGGAGGTGGGGAGGCTGCTGCTTGAGGGGATAGGATCCAGCGCACATCATCACCACCAGATCCACTACCTCCCACAGTCGCCCCACCCCCATTCCTTCCCACTCTCCACCTAGGTTTTTCCCCTTCTTGACCCTATTCCACACTGCCCACAATTCCTGCCTCCGCCTTATCTGCTCCAGTGGGTTGCTAGCTAACCCCCTATGCATGCAGAAAGGCTATAGCCTTCCCACTGGCTTACAGGCAGCATGCTACTTGGTGCCGCTGAAAGTGCTTTTATGGCAGCAGTAAAGCTACGAGCTCATAGGACTGGGCTGTTATTCTGATATGCTGTTTTCAACCCAATCCAAATCAGTGCCAATGTAACAGGGTCAGCGCAGCCACTCTGCATCTTATGCTGGAGCATCTTATCTTGAGCAGGCTGGAGGTATCCTCAAGGTAAGGGGATATTTAACCCCTTTTCCCCTTTCTACTTGGACCTGCACCTGTGAATACACTAACACAAGTTGAATTAGAACCATGTTGGGAGTCCAAGGGAGGAACTTAGGTCACGGCATGCATGCTGCTACCAATCCTGTACCCCTCGCAGGACTTGATCTGTCCATGTCCTGCCTTTTCCTCCCCCCTGCGCTGCTGGCACTTGCAGGATAGTGCAGACCATCCTGTCACTGCCCCTATCTTTTGCGCTGTCACGACATGCTTTACAGCATTTTGTGACAGTGCATGCTGTCACAATGGTCACTGCACCACTTAGGAGCGCTTAGGATTGCGCTGCTTGTGATATAATAGATATCTTCTATTCAGTGTGTCTGAATTTTGCTTTGATTTTCTTTTTTTAATGATTATGACAGCCTCTTTGATCTTTTTTGGAGAAGGAAAAGCAGAATACAAGTTATAAATGGAAACGGTTCAAGGAAAACCTGGTTTCTCAGGCCCAGGTGGAGTTTTCTGTGCAAAGAATTGCTGACTTGCAGCATTGTGTGTCCACACCATGTATATGTAGCCAGAAAGGTATATAAAATCGTGTTGTATGTTATCAGAAGTTGCAATTGATGGGTGACAAACATATGCAATTGTACAATTGCAAACTCTATCAAAATCATCATTATCACTACTCCAAGATACTCAGCAGCGTATGCAATGATTGCAGAGACAGAACCATAAAGAAAGACTTCAAGTTTTGACACAGTGCTGATAGCAACTGGCTATCAAGGGGCTGATATTGGCCTCCAGAATTAGTTTCCAACATGTCACCGTTTTCAGACAGACCAGTGGGATCAATTGCTCATTGCCTTCGAGAAGAAAGCTGAGATTAGGCTTTCCACAACTTAGCCTACTGTCAGTGTTACTTTACTTCTTTGACATGATGCTGCTACTTTTGCTCTGTGGAAAACAACAGTCTCTGAATCTTCAGGATAGGAAGTGAAAATGTACTTTCATTCTGTGTATTTCTCATTCTGCCTCGTATCTTTCTGAATAAGGCAGGAAAGCTATAGCCGAGAACAGTAGCTTTCATTTATGTACACAGCCATATTCCGTATGGAATGCATCCCAGAAGTGGGCCACTTTGTTTATTTAGCGCGACACTCAGCACAACACTCTGGTGTGCCGCAATTTTGTGTGTGCGTGTGTGTGTGCAATATGAGCTAATCCACAGGAGTGAAGGTGAAAATTTTCAATATAGTGCTAGTATGAAGACAAATCTATAGGAAATACAATTTAAAAAATGCACTTAGGTATGAAAAGAAAGAACAGTCCCTTTCTGCAATAAAAATGATTGGAAATGAATGGCATTCATTGAAATGCTGAAGGAAATATAGCTGTAATAAGATTAATCAGCTGTGAATAAGATCAGTCTTCTGTCTGCATCGCGTTGAAGAGCCTTTTGCAGCTATCGAAACTACATATTGTTTATTTCTTTAAACGGTTTCCAAGAGAATTTGCAAAACAAAATTGTCAGAGAATTCTATATCACAATTACTCAAAGCAACAGTGGTTCAGCGACAATCTCCCCAACAGGAGTGTAACATTAAAAAGCCATGTCGTCCTCCCTGCAACATCTTCAAGTTGAGAGCAACACCCTTCACGTGTATCAGTTCAAGATCAGGCCACATCTTTTTACTGCCTGCCAGACAGACAGAATATCAAACTGAAAATTTGGTGAAATGAAGAATGGTATGCTGTGTGAGCTCAGGATATAAAATTTAAGGAGCTCTTAAGGGATTTGTGATGGCTGTAAAATATGATTACTAACTGTGTAACCGTGCCAGAGCACTTATACTACATCCTGATAGAAAGGAGACGGGGTGGAACCGAATATGGTGCAAAGTTAACTTTGAAAGATACTGCAGGGCCTGTAATGAAGAGCACATGTGGGAACTCAGCGCATAAATAAATAGTAAGAAAAAGCACAAAAAAAGGCATCTGAGAAGATTAGAAGATGTAGTGCAGTTTGACGTAGAGATTGCTGGAGAAAGGAAAGAGGATTAAACCTTCTTGCAGGACCACACTATGAAGTTAAAGATGTTGCCTTAATATTGTTAGAAATAGGGGAATCTTACACCTCCCACTACACCATGACTGTCAAACTCATTTCATACAGTGGGCCAAGTAGCATTCATGGTGCCTGCTGAGGGCCTGAAGTGACCTCATTAAGCTGGCAGTGACCTCATTAAGCAAATGATAGTCAGAAGTAAGCACTTTGTTCTTGCATAGAAACTCATTCACTGCAAATGACCAAAAGAGAAAATGTGCAAATCTTGATCATATTTTCAAGATATGGGAGAGCCCAATTACCATGCGGGCCACCCTTTCTGCAGCACCACTTCTGCTGCAGCTTGACTTCACAGCTCAGCAGCCGAACAGTGGTCTATGAAGCGATGCCGTGGCAGAAGTGGCACTGCTGAAAGGGCAGCCCCCAAGATAATTGTGCTTTCCCAGCACCTCAGCAGTGTCTTGCTCTCTCTCCCGTCTTGGTCTGCACTTTCCCCCATAACATTCTTTGCCTTTTGATGCCTCCTTCCAGCTGTCCCTCCCCGAGCCTTGGCAGAAGCGGCTGTGCTGAAAGGGTAGCTCTGAGAGAGCTCAGTTATCGCAGTGGCTGGATAAGGTGCTTCTGGGGGCCACGTCTGGGCTTTAGGCCTTACGTTAAGCAGATTTCAAACACGCGACGCCTCAAAATACATTGTATGTGTTTAGAAAGGTAGAACAGGGGCTACTGAAATGAAAGGTTAAATTTCTAGTACCTGTGGTAGGCATTCCACACATATTGGCTTTACCCTATGCTTTTCTCCTGGATCTGCACTTTGTGGAATCTTCAATTACATCAGCATTCCAGCGGCACATATACAGAGACAATGCTTCTTTGAACCTATACTGCGATTCTATATGCAAAAGTCACAATAACCCTTTCATCACCAGGATATCAGCCTGCTTGGTTCAGTGTTAATGCAGAGTTTAGGCCCCAATGTTCTACAGTCATCGTTATTTGCAAAGCCTCTGTAGGAACACTCGAGGGACAAAACTATTACTGGAAAAACAGCAACACACCCCAACAGCTGCTTGCAGACTGACCCTGAAAATGAAAATAGCCAGGTTGGCAGCTGGATCTAGATTCAGCAGTAGTATATTTCTATTGACTTGTTGCAGAGGTGTAATACACTGCCCCGGCGCCATGTCATGTGACATCACTACAGCACTTCCAGGTTCTCCATGGAGGACGCGACACTCACTATGGAGGCTTCACACCCCCATTCCTTCTCCTGTGGAGGATCCCCTTGGAAGGAGAAGCAACCAGGGATGTGAAGCCACCAGCGCCTCCTCCATAACTGGAGCAGACTGAGGGGCAGTCATGCGCACTCCCCTTGGTGTAGCACCTGAGGCAGGTGCCCCTCAGTCTCTGCCTTAATTAATGCCTCTGCAAGGGAGCAATGGTTGGAGAGATGTATGCTCTCATATCCTGCTTGTGAGATTCTCATAGGCATCTGGTTGACCAGTGTGGGACCAGCTTGGTTGCTGGATTAGACAGGGATTTGGCCTGATCTCTCATGGATTTTAGAAGTTGTACCCTCCACCTTCATGAATGAGACTAAGATATTATTATACTGTTAACCCTAATGTAAAAAAAAAAATCTAATAAATTACCCTGATATTGGTACATAAGAACATAAGAACAGCCCCACTGGATCAGGTCATAGGCCCATCTAGTCCAGCTTCCTGTATCTCACAGCAGCCCACCAAATGCCCCAGGGAGCACACCAGATAACAAGAGACCTCATCCTGGTGCCCTCCCTTGCATCTGGCATTCTGACATAACCCATTTCTAAAATCAGGAGGTTGCACATACACTTCATGGCTTGTACCCCATAATGGATTTTTCCTCCAGAAACTTGTCCAATCCCCTTTTAAAGGTGTCCAGGCCAGATGCCATCACCACATCCTGTGGCAAGGAGTTCCACAGACCGACCACACGCTGAGTAAAGAAATATTTTCTTTTGTCTGTTCTAACTCTCCCAACACTCAATTTTAGTGGTAGATAATGAACATTCTTTGAGTATGTTTTGCCAGCTTTCATCATCCATGTCCATTTGCTGTTTGGTGGTCTGGTTCATTACCCCACCTTTCTGGATTCTTCTGTCAACAGCTGGAGAGTAGCTTACATTGGGATCCAGATTTATGTCCTTACTGTTCCCTCATGTAATTATACTTCGTTCTGGAGACCAAAATGCTTGAAATAGCTTTAGGTAAGGAAGGAAGTGGAAAATATACTCCTGATTACAATGGTAAAAAGCAGGGTTAGAGATCTTCACAAGATTTAATTCCTTTCTAGCAAGATTTTGTATTGATAGTAAAAGTGCAAAACGTTGCATGATCATCTGGTGGGCCACTGTGAAATACAGGAAGCTGAACTAGATGGGCCTTTGGGCTGATCCGGCAGGGCGCTTCTTTTGTTCTTATCCTAATGCTGTTTTTACAGTTTACGCTTTTGGTACTTTGTGTCTTTTTGCCCGTCATGTCATGGCCTTCATTAGTGCAAGGAGGAAAAGATCTAGGTTGCCATACTACCAAGTTGTGCTACTAGAAATAGCACAAATGTATAGCTAGAAAAATGTTACTGTGAAGGAAAAAGTTTCATCTGGGGTTAAAATCAATGAACACGGGATTTTTGAATGGTGATTTATGGTTTTAATAATAGACTGAGAGTATCACATCTCTTTGAGGGCAAAAGTCACCACTCAAATCTACAAAGCATATCGTAATTCTGGCATTTCTCCCTCCCGGTCTGTGGGGCTAAGTCACTGAGTGCTAAGCAAGTACCGAGAGCAGGATATTAGAAATATCTGCCAGCCATATCATTTTGTCCACATTTCACGGCAGCGTCAGGCCTTTATAAAAGCACATATGTTGAACCGAAGCCCCTTTTTTACCAACACTGACAACTGTTGAGTGTGGCAGGGTTGTTGGAAGTGGAGACAGGTGCAACAACAATGCACAAGCTTCCTGCACCTAAAGGGGACAATAATGACCTAGCCAGATGAGTTGTGAGAACTTCCCTTCTTATTTTTCCAGTAAAGCTGTCTTTGGTATGCAGATTACTCATCTCAGACTGTTCTTCCTTCCTCCTTCTTCTTCCCAGAATCCCTTTTCAGCTAGATAGCAAGCATGTAGGGTCTCTTTCCTCCTTTCCCTATCCAAGTATGGAGTTCTGAGGAATAACACATTGCCTTTCATTATGATCCCATGCTTTCAACTGATCTTCTTTACAGAATTCTGTCAAACCCTGCAGAATAAACCAGCTTTGCCAACAGTGGGGAGGGCCATAGTTTAGTGGCAGAGTGCTACATGCCCTATATTCAGACAGGGTCCGTTTTAGGACGACTGGACTCAGTCGGGCCCTGTGCTTCAGCAGGCCCCATGCTAGGGTGGAGAACAAATCACCCACAGCCAGCACTTTGCTCTTTAGCTCATGGAATCCTCCATGCTGAGGCACTGCAAGGCTTTCCCACCCACCTCCACCTCTGATTGGCCAGAAATCAGGCCCCCTGGAAGCATTTGGTGGTGACACAATGTTGTCGTCGCAACATGGCCCATCTATTCCCAGGTGCCACCACTTTGTGCCCTGAAGCTCCTAAGACCAGCCCGGCCTTCAGAAGGTCCCAGGCTCATTCCCCAGCAGGGCCAAAGAAGGTCCCATTCAAAAACCCTAGAGAGCCACCCTCAGCCAGCATTTTCAACTCTCAGCTCAATGGACCAATGGCCTTATTCTGTAGAAGGCAGCTTCCTCCTGTGTGTGTGGCAGATTCCCAGCATCCCATCTAATAAAGGAGTCACAGCCGCATCTCCTAAACAAAACCAAAGGTCTGTACTCATAACTCTCTCAGCATGCAACGGCCGTGGCTTGCTGCCAGATTATGCTGACTGACTTCCAGCCAGCTTGTGGAGAGGTTGTTCACATGTTCATCTGGAAATAATTAGAGAGTGTCCTTAAATGCAGTCTATTAGCTTTGGCTTGGGGCTTGTCGAATTGTGAGGCTCCTGCTTCAGAGTAGCACCGTCTGTGTTACCTCCTGCATCTTTCTTTGTTAACCTGTAAGAAAATTGAGCATTTTTCACTGAAATGTTATATACATTTATACTAAAGCAAAACTCCAAGAGAAATTGAATGTTGATCTTCTCATCACCCAAGAAGGGGCAGCACAGCAGTAATCTGACGGCAATATTCTTGATCAAGGAGAGTTGGTGTCACTGGCATGGAAATGAAATATATATCTAGAAAGAAATGGTAACAGAATAACCTCTCCCCCTCTCTCTCTTCCTCTCTCTCTCTCCCCCCCTCCATATAGTCTAGGCAGTGTTTCCCAACTTGGGGTTTTGGCCCCCTCCCAGGGAAATGAGAACAAATGTATTCCCCCTTAAGAAGAGTAGCGACCAGTGGTGATGGCAGGATGGCAGTGATGGTGCTTCTGGGTTCACACTGCCACCACTGCCTAAGTAATAAAAAGAGTTTTAGACTTATCTGGAGTCTAAAGCTGGAGTCTACAGTGGAGTCCAGTTGGAGGAGGCAGCTGGAGGCACCACAAAACCCAGATTCTTGCCACTGCCTCCACTGGGTAAGTTTGAAAACCCCCTTTTTCAAACTTGGTGGTAGTGACACAAACCCGGAAGTGCCGTTGCTTCCTTCGCTGCCAAGTCACCATCCCTCATAATGGCTTCCCACGCACTTAGTGGTTCCCTTACCTTTGAGTATAGGTTGGGAACCACTGGTCTAGAGGAGAAATAATATGTAACATGGAATCTTTATACTTCCTGTTTTGTTTTTGTCACATGATTTAATCATGGGACTATACCTTTCACCTCCTCATGTGTAGTTTGAAACCTTGCAGGAGGATTGTTGCCTTCTATGCTTATGAATGCTCCAGGACTAGAGTGTAGCTCAGAGGGAGAGCACCTGCTTTCCATATGGAAAGGTCCTCATGTCACTCCCTGCTGTCCCCAGGTAGGACCAAGCAAAGCTCTAGTCTGAGCTACTGCTGATTGGTGTGCACAGTGGTGACCTAGGTGAACCAATGGTCTGATTCAGTGTAAGGCAACCTTTTATGTTTTCAGTTTGAATCCTTCTGTAAAGTCAGATTACAGTGATAAAAAAGAAAATGTGATAATACTTGATGCGGCAGTGAAATTATGCCTACTTTGCTTTTGCATTACATAATCAAGGTAATTCTGATAGTCATATCTTACTGCTGGTTGACAAAGGAGTGCAAAACTTAGGCTAATTATAGTGGATGTCGGTGGTTAACTCACAGCTAGTTGCTCCAATATCTTTCAGAGCCACTTGTGGGTCATGCTCTTGTAACCATCTCAATGACATTGAAACAGTTATGTCTCTAGTATGTAACTGGTGTTACATACTGACTATTGTCTTAAATAGAGGAATTGTGTTCTAGAAGAGGATGCCAAATGCATACACCTTATTGTTCGCATATTGAATCCTATGGGCCTCTGCACTGCAGGAACACACATTCCAGTGATGCCATGTGTTTTACAGCCATTGCAAATGGCAGTGCACCATAAAGCGTAGCCTAGCCACTGTTGCGAGAGATGAGTGGCCATGCCCGTGCAACAGTGGCCACCGTGGGAGCCCCGACACCAGTAAGTTTGGCATGGGGGTGGGAGGAATGGGGAGGGGAGGGGGAAGAATGAAACAGAGAGGGGGCAGAATGAGACAGAGACTGGGGCAGGGAGGAAAGTGGATCAAGAATGGGAAGGAGTGGTACTGGCAGCAGCAGTGCCAACAAAATCCTATCCCCTTTCCTAGCCTTAATCTGCCTTCCCAGGTCCACTCAGACAGGTGCCAACAAACTAGCTGGCACAGATCTGAGTAGACCCAGCAGGGCAGCAAGGGCTTACCCTGGGGCAAGGGAACAAAAGTTTCCTTAATTTGTGGTGACCATTACAGGTCAAAACTACCTTGCAGGATGCAGCACATACCCCTTTGGTGTGGCTATATCAGTGGCTGGAGAGTTACATTGGATTAAGCTGTATTATTGTTTCAACTGTGTTGATAAGGCTTTGGTCCAAAGGCTTTGGGTTGCATCAAAAGGTTTATTTCCTCTAAGGTTGGAGACTTCCTCCAGAAGAGGACTCTTAGCAGAGGGAGGAGTCATTTTGAAGGAATACTTCTTCTGATGGAGGAAGAGAACATCAGTTGCAGCCCATGGCACTGGCATACCTGGGGGGGGTTTGAGGGGGCAAATACCTTGGGGTGCCACCTAGCAGGGTGTGGCACAATGACACCCTTCCCTTCCCTTCCCTTCCCTTCCCTTCGCTGCTGCTGCAGCAGCTGCTGCAGCAGCTGCAGCAGCTGCTGCTGCTTCTTCTTCTTCTTCTTCTTCTTCTTCTTCTTCTTCTTCTTCTTCTTCTTCTTCTTCTTCTAATTCAGGCCTTTTTACAGGGTCTTGGAGGGCCTTCTAAGGGCGCAGCCTCTCCAGCCCTCAGAAGGCCTAAAAACACCACTTCCGGTTTTTTTCCAAGAACCAGAAGTGATGTGTTTAGGTCTGCGAAGTGGAGGGGGTGGAACATTTTGTAGTTCTGGCCCCAGTGACACAGAGGTCACTGGTGAGATATTGGTCCATGGAGAGATATAAAAAAGGAAAATATTCTCAGCAACCGCTCTTAAAGAATCCTGTTTATTTGTAATATAGCCTTGAACGACTCCAAGAGTAAATGTTTGGATCTTTCAAAATCATGCCCTGTCACACAACAGAAACCCAAAACAGCTTTCCTTCCCTCCCATGTAATCAATGTTGGTAAATATTTCAAAGACCTCTATAATATTACAGTAACTCCCCTGAATTACAGGTGAGAAATGGATTACTGTCTGCCCGATGAGATCGTGCCACTGTTTTCTATAATGTTATTATAACATCTTTGGCATTATTTTATACCTCATTATTTATTCATTCTAACATTTAGGAACAATAAATGTTTGTAATAGACCTGGAAACCAAAGGCTAAATATGAAAGCAGGTTATGGAAGATTAAATCACCCATTGTCTCCTCAAAAGCAGGCAAGCGGCGAGTTGATTTTATAACGGGCTGGAGCTTTACAGCATAATCAATCAAATTAGAGCACAGACATATTGACAATTTCCCATCCCTCCCCCCAAGTAATTAAAGTTAAACATAACCTCTTCCCTACCTCCAACAGAATACATTACAAAGTCTCATAAAGACAATTATTCAGATAGGAAGATGCAGAGGCCTTTCGCCTGCCAATGTAATGCCAAGCGATCTTGCCGACTTACCGGAATCATCTGGGGCTGTTTTCTCAGCTGGCACCCTTCTATGGTGCACCTGCTCTTGGACTGTGGCATACTGTGGTCTGGATTTGAATGCTTGATCTGGGGGCAAGAGGGCAGGAGGGCTGGGGTATGGGTGGTTTTACCTTGCAGCAGGGATTAGCAATTGGCCAGGTTTGGGTCCCTTCCATCTATATCAGTGTTTCTCAACCAGTGGTACTTGTACCACTGGTGGTACTTGGGGTGGTGCGCAGAGGACCACCAGACCCCTGATGCCTGGCAGTGAGACCAGCAATGAAACGTGACAAGCAGCGGCAGGAGGCTTGGCTCAGTGGGCAGAGTTCTAGCTTGTGCTTTTTGCAAGCTCAGAAAAGTCCCCCCCGCCCATCTGACCTGAGCCTCTTAGTGTCTGTAACATTGGATCTGGCCTCCCCATCCGGAAGTAACTGATAATGACATCATTATGATAACATCATCTGCTGGTACTTCCAATAGGTGGACCATGGGAAGTGGTATAGTGGGGGGGGGGACAAGTATTAAGAAACGCTTATCTATATGATTATAAAATGGGCAGTTCAAGCAAATATGCATGAACTGGATAAATCCAAACTTGGGATGCAAATTTGCATGAACTGGATAAATCCAAACTATTCCAAACTTTGGAGAAACTACTGTATTGTTAAATGGTTCTGCCCCAAAACTAAAATACATGAAATGCTACATGCTTGTGAGTGTGTGTGTGTTTCAAAATAGCCCAGAAGCCACTATCCCCTTCCCAGTACTCTCTAGAAAGCGATGTCCTTGCTGATGACAAGGGCAGCTTTTATTACAGGGAATTTCACTAATATCGCCTTGATCCCCTAATTAAACCCAGTTTCTTCTCCGAATAGTGGCTGCCTGCTAGCACTCCTGCATTTTAACTGCTTACAGGCATGTTGGCTTCAGTTATCCACTCCATAGTCCGGATAAATACCATCAAGGTAGCCTTGAGGTATTTTCAAGCTTCATTTTGTAAACCTATTAGATGAGTGGTGTGTGAAGAAATCTAAATCTGAAGCATCACCGGGCTTGTGATTGAAAAAGTGGCTGACAAATTTATCCATTTCTTGTTAGCATGATTAAATGAATGGGACTAGTCAAGAGAGGCTTTGATGAGGAAATGAGGTGAAAAAAAGGGCCGAATCTTGAATCGGCATTTGAGACTAGCTTTTTTTCTCCCTCTTCTTATTGTTAAGAAATTCTACTATACTGCAGCCAGATTCCCATGGATGGGCACACTTCACTGCCAAGCTGTTGTCACTGAATGGCAACCAAGGGAGTGGGTCAGTACTAGGTTCTGTGGTGCAGCTACTACAATGACTCACCTGCAAGTAGGCTTCTTACAACCACACAATAGTGTATTGAGTACACTACTCAATAGCAGCAACTTGAGAACTGCACACAGAGAACGAGAAAAATCTTAACCAGCAAAATACAATCACAGGTATTCGATCAGGGATCTCATGATGTCTAACACCCTTGATCCAACATGCAGAGGTGTAACTAGGGCAGAACCTGAGGGGCACCTGCCCCGGGCACTATTCCAAGAGGGTCACATGACTGCCCCTTAGGCTCTGTCCTATTTATACCTCTGAGAGGCAGTACTGAATAGGAGCCTCAACAGGAAAAAGAACAGGGAGAGTGAAGCCCCTGTAGCTCTCTCTTCTTTGGGGAGAACCCAGAAGTGACTGCCTTACACCATAAGCCATGAAAGATAGCTACTTCTGGATTCTCCCCACAGGAGGAGGTGCAGGTGGTTTCATGCCCCTCATTCCTTCATACTCCCATTCCTTCAAGGGTAGCTTCCACAGCAGAAAGATCAGGGGGCACAAAGGAAGAACCTGGAAGTGATGTCACAATGTCATGTGACTTCACTGTCCTGGGTGCTGGGGCAGTGCCTCTGCGAACATGCTCAGGTAGGGTTGACTCAAACACAACCCTGCTCTTACTCTGCCTGGGAACATTACAAAGAGTGTGATGCTGGGACTTGTAATCCCAATCCAATCTTCATCAAAAAAAATTTTTTTAAACCCCCTGCTGGAGGTGGTGTTGAATTGACGATCTTCTCCACAACAGGAACTGCAAACTGTCATGGATTGGGGTGCCAGCCACTGCCATTTCTTCCTTCCCTCTGCTCAAAAGTAAGTTTCTTTTTTAGGACCTTGGGGTGAGGGAGAAAGGCAATAGCATTCCCAGAGGGAGACACAGTGCTAGGTTTCTCAGGTGCAGTAATGCCTCCATGTTGCTGTCACTACCTAGAGGTGAGGGGCAGCTTACATGGCGTGTTGAAGCACCTGAAAAAAATTACTTAGCACAGTGCCACCATTCTAGAAACACTACTGGAAAAGATTTTCTGTATATACATCATAATTCAATCACTACTTATGAAGAAGACTAGCAGAGACAACCTAAAAGCATAGCCAATCAAAAGTCTGCCAACAGACCAAAGTCTTCAGTGATCATTAGGTAGACAGACTGAATGCTAAGTGAATCTCCTGGAGTACAGAGTTGCACATCCCATGGCCATCACAGGCAAAGCTATCTGTCGTGTCATCATGAACTACGATTGATTTAAAAACATTTTTATCCTGTCTTTTCCCTTACACACAAGGTGTCTAAGGGCCCAATCCTATGAAATTTTCCAGTGCTGCTGCAGCTGTGCCAATGGGGCGTGTGCTGCATCCTGTGGTGAGAAGGCAGTCACAGAAGACTCCTCAGGTATGGGAACATTTGTTCCCTTACCTTGGGGCTGCATTGCCGCTACATTGGTGCTGGAAAATTGGATAGGATTGGGCCCTAAGGCGGCTAACAGCACAATCAATTAAAAAAATCTGCAGAGTTGCATAATATACAATAAAAACCAATAGCAGCACAAAAAAAAAGTGAGGAGAAACCTATCCTGCACTAATTATTATTATAAACAGTATTTTATTTAATATAACTGTATATTAACAATATAGTTAAATTACACAAGCCTACAAAACTGAGGGTCAGAAAAGTTTTTCCCAAACTTTTTGGTGGTTTAATATGAATTTGGGGTGCCGATTCCAAAAATGGCATCCGTTTTGCCCTATCCCGTTTTGGAGATATAGTATTAGTGAATGGTTCAAGCAGCTTCCTCATGAGGAAGCCATGGTGTAGGCTTCCTCATGAGGAAGCTGATTGAATCATTCACTAAAGAGGCTATGCCATGCCTCCAAAACTAGATGTGATTGGGCAAAACGGATGCCATTTTTGGAATCGGCACCCCAAATATACCCAGGAATTGGTGTAACGTTTAAGGAAGTGAAATGTGTGTTGGCCTCTGCTATTATTTAACAGTAAATTAAAGGGAGAAAGTCAAATAAAAAAAAGTTTTGGAAAGTGGAAGGACATACAATAGGCTCATCCCACCTGGTTTTATGGACTAATTCTATCCCTGTTGACATGCAGGATGCAGAGCCACTGGTACAGAAGCCACTGTATTCTATACACCAGCAGGAGAACAGGCCAGTTGGAAGAGGTAAGTAAAGACAAACTATACTTACCTCTCTGGCCACTTCCTGGTCCCCTATGGGTCTACGCTGATCTACCCCTGCTCCTTTGCTGGGGTAGATCTGCCATCCTGCAGGGAGTATCAGTCCCAGAATGGGGATTATGAATACAGTGGCCGCCAGGGCTGCCATGAACTGCCCCCGCCCTCAATCCACCCCATCTCACTCCGATCCCCACCCTGATCTGCCCAGAGAGCCAGCAAAACCATACTAGTGGCCAGTCTGCACTGTGCTGCTGGTAGCATGAGGCCTTCTGACCTTTGCACCAGCGGCAATACTCCAGAGGCTGACAGAGCTGCTCTCATGATGGCAGACCTCAAGACAGAATTCAGACATTAATAACCGTGACGTATCCTGGCCTTGAACTGTTCGAATAATGCATAGTAGCGGTTGATGGTACAGGTCTTCCCTCCCTTGCTCTTGTTATCACTATCCCCTGAATTGTGTCCTTCTATAAGTGACACTTCAGGATCAGGATATATGGATTGCTGTGATGGACTCTGTGGGTAGTATGTAGTACAAACAGGCAGGGACTGAGACAGGAAACAGGTGGTAGTTTTAGGCTGATTGTGGGTCAGTGTTCTGAGGCAGCACGGGATGTCTTGCTAGTGCAAGCTCCCAAGGATATTCTGCAGAGGAAAAAAGTCAAAAAAGTGCCAGTCTGCTTTCCTTTTCCCTTCCTAATTAAAAAAAAAGGAAAGGAAACCAGATTTGAAAGAGAAATGAATTGGAGGCATTATTGTTATCATTATCATTATTATTAATGTTAACAGTATTTATAACACTTTTCAACACAAAGCAGTTTACAGAGAAAATCAATAACTTATGGTTCCCTGACCTAAAAGGGCTCACAATCTAAAAAGATGCAAAAGAACAGCAGATTAGAAAAGACACTACTGGGGTGAGGAGGGCCAGTTACTCTCTCCCTGCTAAATAAGAGGAGCAGCCATTTGAGAAAATGAGTCTTTCCCAGTTAGCTGGGGTATTACATCTATATATCTGTTACTGGTCCCACTACTACAAAACCCCAAATTACATATACACTTCTATAACAATCATAATTAGCACTTCATGTTCAACAGAGTTCAATAAATCAGACCAATGCAAACCATTCTGAGGAAGAACCAGCCTTTCCTAGATCAAGCCAGAGGACGTTAGCAAAGCCAGAACATGCTTCAAGCTGGTTGGCCACACTGTACTTGTCCTTCCTGTATTTAAAAATATTAATTTGTTCCACTGTCTGCCAATTACTGACCTGTACAAAAGAAGCATTCACTCCAGATCAGTTGGCAAAGTTAAAAGAAATTCAATTGCCAGGTGAATTTGAAATCAATGGGCTATGCAGGTTAGAATTTGAGCATATTAACCTTAAATACCTCCACCTTGACAGTAATTGATAACCACCTCAACATACAGAAGCAGGAGGAAGTTTCAAAAGCCCAAAATGTTGTACCCTTTCCTCTTAAAGCAGAATCTCCTGCAAAAGCATTGTATCATCAGTGAAGATTCTGCAGTGAAGTGTATTCATAAAGAACTGTGGGTCAGCAAAACCTACTATTATTATATATATATACACACTGCATGGATTATACTGCCACATCTATTCAGCGGGAGTCATTGATTCTTCGTGGCAGATAATATGTATCTGTCATTTAAATATTGATGAATTTGAAGTGTGTGGTAAGAACTGCAGTGATGCTTCAATATCTCAGATGCGACCACTTGGGAAATAGTATTAAGCCTTGAAGCAAAGCTCAAGAACAGAACTGTGGATGCAAATTTCAGTTGTATCTCTTGCTATGTGCCTAAATGCAATATTCTGGTTTTCTAAGAAAGATCCGAATTCAGCTTCCTTTAAGTTTGCTAAGCTGTTAGTTCATTAAAAAAACAACAACAACAACTTGAGGCATTTTATGCTTAGCAGACACAAGATCAATATGTCCATTTCTGAATCAGTTCAATATGCAATCCACCGCCTTTGAAATAATTTCAACAAAAGACTAACTGGACTCACAAGGGGAAAAAATCCTATCCATATGCCAACAATGATGTGTCATGTAAAATACACGAGAATTGCATTTCATGAAAAGCTTGAAGAGAAACTAAGGCAAAGATCCAGAGAAATCTGTATGGAAAACAAAGCACTTCGACATGTACACCAATTGGGTATGGTGACCAATTGCTCTCTTCCAGAACAGCCTTTTGTACTGATTAGGGTGTTACTTTGGAATGACCCAACATTGGGGGGAGAGGGTCACAGGGGGCTACAACCAGTAAGAAGAGATTGAGAAATCCCTGACTCTGTACACAATACTGCATACAATATTTTGGATCTTGGGCAATGTGTATAAAGAACTCTTAATAAGGGTTTTTTTTTCAAATGTGTACTAAAAAACATCCAAAAAGAAGTATAGTTCATGATATTTGAAGTTTATTCTAGATTGTAGAGTACAGGGTATCATTGGAAGCTTCTTCTGTTTCAGGAAGGAGAGTTCCATTCCTTCAAGGACACAACCACCCACCCACCCACGCACCCACACACACAAAATATCCTGAACCATGGACTGCACAAATAAGTTATAATACAACCCTCTGCAGGTCTCCTATAACTTTTCTAATTAATTTGGATCTCCCAAATTTCAGACAGATACATCAAATTGACCCTGTTTTAGATACCATTTAAAAGGTCATACAGACCACCTCTTATTACTGGTAAATTGAATGATATATTCCTAAGAGGGAATAACTTGGGTGTGGGAGGCATTGTTTGGAAATCATTCCAATCATTTGTTTGGAAAGACGTGTATATGGCACGACACTTTGCAAATGTGCAGAGGTTGCTGGAACTCAAGTCCCAAATTGTACCACAGCATCATCTCTGCCACTTCAAGTGATTCTGGAATACAGGTCCACCCACGTTACACGCAGGTTCAAAACCTGTGATTTCCTTATCCACGGGGCCCCCCCCAAACTCAAAGGTAAGGGGAACTGAGCTTTTCTTGCCTCGGGAAGGATGTTCTGAGCCCAGGAGAGGCAGCACACAACTGCCCACCTCCTTTGCAGGACTTAGAATGGTTGTTTAGGCTGAAAAAAGCTACTTCTGGTTTTCTGTAAAACCAGAAGTTATGTTTTTATGCCTTATAAGGCATTCTGAAGCCTGGGGAAGCACTCCCTGAACCTCATTATGCCTTATAAGGCATAAAAATGTCACTTACGGTTTTACATAAAACCAGAAGTAGCATTTTTTTCAGCATAAATGGCCATTCTGAGACCCACAGAGGCTGCAGACGGATGCATGCAGCCCCTGTGAGGCTCAGAAGTGCCTCCAGAGGTGAGCAGAGCTCCCCTTGCCTCAGGAAGCCTCAAGGGGCCCCTGAAATCCATGAATTTGAACATTCACAGATTTCCTTATCTGTGAAGGTTCAGAGAACAGAATCCCTATGGATAACATGGGCCACCTGTATACTTTTTGGATGCTATGTCAATCAAATGCTGGGTAATTTGCATAGTTGGACTGACTCTACTTTGGGTGCTAGTATGAAGGTTGAAGAAGGAAGAATACTTCTAATGGTCCATTTCTATCCTCTCCCCTCGCCCACTGGTATAGCCCATCTAAAAGGCTGTACATCCTCTTTCCCCTCTGCAAGCCTCTTGTGCTGCAATGGAGCTTCTCGGACCTGCAACAGCTCTATAGCTGATACAAGTCCAAGGAAAGAAAGGTGGCAGGGAGGCTGCTGCTGGAGGGAATAGGAACTAGTGTTCACCATCACCGCCAGAACCACCCATACCATAGCATAGCCTTCCTGCCCTTGTTCTTCCCCCTCCCCACCCTGTTCCCCCCTGCACCACACTCTCCCACTTCTCAGGTTGGCCTATCTGCTCCAGCAGGCAGCCAACCCTCCCATGACATGTGTGGGAAGGCTCTGGCTTTCCTGCCAGCACTCTGGCAATGTATGCTACCAGAATGCGCTTTACAGCTGCTTTACAAGAGCCAGTGCTGGTGGAACACTAGTTCTGCCAGCAGGGCAGTCCAGCCAGATCTTGTTTTTAGTTCCCCAAGATAATTGCTTATTTTACCTGATGGGCTTTGATTTGAAACTTTCACCCTAGAAAATACTCTTCGTGACTCTTCAGAAGCTCAGTTGCAAATGGAATTTGTCTTGTTTTCTGGAATTTGTCTGGAATTTGTCTTGTTTTCACATAAACTCTGTTGTTGTTGTTGTTAACTCCTGAAAAATTTGCTTTGGGTTTGATCTTTGGCTCTTGATCTCATTTGCCCTCATATTGAACTGATTGGTACATGGCCATTCAATTATGCATGTGAATATCACACACACAAACGCATGCACACCCTCTCTGTTCAATCTCTGTAAAAGCTCTTCATATAAAGTGGTTACAGAAACTCACTGGCACTTGTCTGGATTTTTCAAAAATCAAAATATAAATCACTCTGACACACGTCTGATTTACTTTCAATATGAGGTCAAATATGTCTTCTTTTTGAGTTTTTTGTTTGGCATGAGCAGACAGGAACCAAAAATTATTCAAGTGAAGGATAGATATATTTGATATTGACTTCAGACTTTCCTGGAAAATTGGAAGGATGATGAAAAAAATAAATAACCCTTTTCAAAGAATATGATGTTTTGAATCTTGAAATCCATTTTAAAAGAGACTCTTCACCTTAAAACCACTTAGAGCAATACACAGAGCAGTAATAGTGCATCTTGCTTGTACCTGAAAGATAACTCTGCTTTTCACAAAAGATTTATCAATTATATCTTTTTTTTTTAAAGTCACTGAGATGAGAGCTCAGACTTGTAAAATACTCCTAAGGTCTCACAGGTCTATGTGGAAATGAACTCTCTACTGCAAGAGACATTTCATCTCATGAAATGCTGGACACCTGCATCTGATAAGAAGCTCTGTGAAAAGTCATTTTGAAACCTTGCAGTTGATTTGCATAGGCGATAGGAAAATTCTGAGTTTAAACTTGATTCTCCTTTGATGTTTCTTTTTCCCCAGCAGTTTAACTCCTTCTTAAAGTCCCATTTTTCGTTTCAGAATTTAAGTAAACAGTAAGTAACACATTCAGTTCGACTAACCCCCATTCACCTACCCCCAAAGTAGCCCCCCCTTTTAAGTAACCACAAGCTGGCAATTTACTGCATTTTTCAATAGTGCATGATTTTTCACAAATTTCATTAGCGCACCATTGATTGCTCATTTCTCAGCACTCAAAACAATTTAACATAGTCTCTTTCATGCAGAGAATAACATATTCATATTATTTGATTTCTGATGAAACCAAATGACCCTTTAAATTTGCAATAGGGTTCTTTAATTTTGCATGAGTTTCTTCACTGCTGTTCATTTAATTTTCTGTTTCCATTAACCATCTGCAAGCATTTGACTCGACGACAATTATTCAGCTGTGCTACATCATGACTGACATATTTTATAAACGTTTAAAAGAAAAAGAGAGCCAGAAAAGGGAGATAAAAAATTAACAAAACAAAAAAGTCACGGTTCAGAATCATGTATTTTCCATACAGCTGAGATGTCTGAGCAGTAATTTTTGGTTCCATTGAAAATCTAGCTTAATTGCATTTTGTCTTCTTTTCTGATAAGCACTTTGTGATGCTGATGATTCCTGCAGCTAAAAGCTGTGCACTTTGCAAAATGAATATTTTCCCACACTAGTGACCAGGAAGCTGCTCTTGCTATAAAAGCCAAACTGACCACTTCTATTTCAGCCATGTTATTTTTAAGCTAAGAGAGGATCCCACATTACCTGTTTTGGGGGTTGTTTGTTTTAGTTTTCCCTCTACATAAGCAAAAGAAAAAAAGGAGAACTAAAATCCATTTGTTGTCCTTTCTTAGAAAATGTTTTAAATCAGTAACATAACTGGATGGACTATCTTGGAATCATACCTCATTAGGGTTCATAGGTACTGTAAATTCCACTGTAGACTGGCTATGGAGGAAAACCAAGTTGACCAGCTGACCTTTAATAGGCCCTTCCCCACTTAACCATTTACCCACTCCCCAATTGTGATCCTGGTCCCGGTGTCACCCAGGGCAAAGCCCACCAAATGATGCCCCATGCCACCCCAACCCCCACCAGGCACAACTGGAGGCTTCTGGAAGGCCTAAAAGCATCTCAGTTTTCAGCCTGCGGAGGCCGTGGATGGCCTTATGGGGGACACTCAAAAGACCTTAGAAAGGCCTAGCAAGGCCTATTTAAATAAAAAAAAAAAGTGGCAGAGGAGGAGTCCCGGATGGCGCCCTGGGGCATTTGCCCCCCCCCCCAACAACTCCAGGTACACCAGTGTCACTCCCCCCTCACTATGGCACTTCCTCTTCTCCTTCTGTGTTCAATCTGTAGCACAGGTTCATGTTCTCTTACCTAGAGGAAACCTCTGCAATTGCCCCCCTTAAAGGATGCAGCAGTAGCCATTTTGGCATCACTGCATTGGCTGGGGGGAAGAATAGGATGGGGCTGTTTGAGAATGAGTTGTTAACATTAAAGGCCAATATACTATGCATGTCCCTGTCAATCAGGATATTGTTCTGGCAGGCAACGCACATGAAAAATGCTTCTTCTAACATAGACTGAAGTCACAGTGAAGTTATAGCTGTTACATAGAAAAGAAATCATTTGAGCATATATTTTTGGCCTTCCAAATCCTTAATGGGAGGTTTGACTGTAGAAAGAAAGCACATTTAAACTGGACAAAACAGCAGTAAAATTCAGATTCCTAGTAACTTCAAAAGTGGAAGAAAACAAAAGAAACATGGAATGCCATAACTGGCATTAAGGGCACAATCCTGACTCGCCCTTGGGCCAGCGCAAGTCCCTTGCACTGTTCTAGGAGGGTTGTAAATAAGCCATGAGTCACATTTCTGCCTCCTCAAGAGTTGGCTGGGGTGGCGCAGGCCACCTCAGGAGAGGGCACAAGTCTGAAGAGACCCATAGGGGCTGCAGTGGCTTACCTGGGGGTAAGGGGAAGAGTTTCCCCTCACCTTCAGCTGAGTCACTTTGCAGCCCTATCTTGCGCTGGATGCAGCGCAAGCCCCATGGTTTGCCTGTTCCAGTGCAAGATAGGATTACGCTGTAAGGTAAAATATTTAAAAAGAAAACAGAAGATCAGGAGTGTGGTATGATTGTTGTCCTGGCGATGGGGAACAAGAACATTCTCATGTTACAAACAACCTATCAAGCACATTTTATGAATCGCACATGTGTGCATGATAATGTGTGCTACTATGGTATCACTATCTACAATGATGGATACAGTGAGCCTGGTCATAATAGAGATTCTGCACAGCGGCTAAGACATAAGGGCTTGAACTCATTGTAATATTTTCCCACAAATGTAGTTAAAATGTGTTGCAGAAGCTTACTCTGCCTTTTTTTTAACCGTAGTCCTTTTATATTCACAGTCCTCATTTGCAGGCAATTCATGCGTGTTTATTAAGAATATCCAAATACATTTGCACATCATAAGTAATAAAGAGAGTTTATAGTGTAACATTTTTTTCAGCGAAGAAAAGTGCATTTCTCCGAAAAATGACTTCAAATTAAGCAATAATAGCTGTAAACATAAGTCATATTACAACATTTGTTGCACTCCACTTCATTGAAATGTAGGACAGGAGTTAGAAAAGTGTTTCTGTTTAACCAAAAATACTGCCAAATCCTATGTGCCCACTGGAGCCGTAGAGCCTGGCATAGGCCTCCTTGGTTCTACACCAGCTCAGGAGCTGGAGCAGATACAAAGAAACAGTGGGGACAGCAAACGTCTACATGGGGCAAGGGAACTGGAGTTCCCTTACCCCTAAGAGACTTTGGCAGCTGCTCTGGCCCCATTTCGACACAACAGTACCATGTGGCACTGGCAGCCCATGGGATTGGGTTGACCATCATTTTTATTCTGTAGCATTCTCTTCAAGTTCTGTTATTTAAAAGAGAATTTCACCAGCCAGTTTTGCTTTCTGATAGAGCAGGGGCGTCCAAAGTTTTTGGCAGGAGGACCACATCATCTCTCTGACACTGTGTCGGGGGCCGGGGGAAAAATAATTAATTTACATTTAAAATTTGAATAAATTTACATAAGTTAACATAAATGAATATATTAAAGACAAACGTTTATGAATGAATGACGGTCTTGCAATCTCCCAAGGCCTATGAAAGGCCTTGCACAAAGCAAGGCTGGCCTTTCCTTTGCTGCCGCTACTGCATCACAGACATGAAACAGCAAGAAGTGGAGGGAGCCCTCATCCCACAGCTCATGTGAGAGGTCAAACAGTCGCCCTCACATTGAGAGCAGTTGTGTCAGGCCAGTGCAGACTCCAACAAATTTCTGGAGGGCCAGAGGCTCATTGGAGACTGGGGGCTTCGTGAGGGTCACACTGAGAGGCCTCGAGGGCCGCATGTGACCCCAGGGCCGGGGTTTGGGCACCCCTGTGATAGAGAACTGACATGTAGGGAGTGATAGCCTGGTCCTGTTCCCCACCATCAACTTCCATGTAACCATTCTGAAAGAATATGCACTACATGCAATTGTGGTGGGGGCAACCAGACCACATGGGAGAGGTAAGTAGTTTTTACTTACCTCTCTGTAGGCTACCTGGCCATTAAGGGGGTTCTTCAGACTTTATGGCTGTGATTCTATACACACTTACATGGGAGTAAATCCCATTTACTGCTATGGGACTTACTTCTGAGTAGCCAACTAGCATAAGTCAAAGGAGAGGCAGAGGCAGGGCTTGTTTGGCCAGAAAAATTTGGACAGCATCCCAGCCTGCACTACTGCTGCCAGAATCCATACCCTCCTGCTCCTGAACCACTTCCTATGAGGGTGTGCACAGGGAAGCTTGAATGCTCCCCTCCCCCCGCTTCTAACTGTTGTTAATTGCACTGCCTCTTGCCTTAGTTTTACAATAAAGGGAATGTGTTTTACCTATTTGTATTTTGACATTATTTGGAAATGTATGTGTGGTCAGGGCTCCTCACAGACTATAAAGAGGAGCAGTGCCTTGGGATGTTACATTTCCACATCGCTCTCGTGTTATTGCCTTTTCCTCCCAAATCAGAGGAGAATTCCCACAGAGTTCATATTTTCTGCATAATCAGAATCTGGAAGATGTTCTCTGAGCTAAGGTTGAAGGTCAGCAGAGCTCCGTATGTTATGCTTTCTGAATAAATGATAAGCTTTATGGAGATAACAGTGAATGCCTTCAGCTGTGTGCTTGTCTGTGCCTCCTTTGAGTTGATGGTCATTTACTTTTTCAAAAAGAAAAAGGCTTCCCCAAAGATCAGTTATATATGTGAGGATTTTGTGTCAGAAACAGCTCTGTTTTCCATAGTAGTCTGATGGGCAGTCCAATCCTATGCTTCCCAGCGCCTGGAGGAACAGCAGCACCAAAACGATCACTGCTGTATCCTGCAGGTACTAGGAAGCCACTGGTGGTCCCCTCAGGAGAAGGGGACTTTCATCCCATTCCCCCAAGGAAAGCCCCAGCCTTTGCAATGGTCTTCCTTGAGTATGTACCAGCTAATTCGCTGGTGCAGACCCAAGGATCTACATGTTGGGCTTGTAAGCCCAACACAGAGCCTTGGATCTGGCAGAGGAAGCATCTACTGGTCCCACTTCCCTCCCAGGCTGGTCCCTCCCTTGTTCTACCCCTCCCTTGCCCAGTTTGGCCTTCCCCCGCCCCGATAAAGTTCTTCGTTGGCCGGCAGCAAGATCTACCACTGGCTGCGCTGTGGAATTATCTTCCCAGCGCTGAGGTCCAGCACTGACTGGTGCTGGTCCAGTAGCAGTGCACCCTCCTTGCCAAGTACCATAAACATGCTTTACAGCATGTTTAAAACACCTATTGCTGGCATTGGGCTTCAGCACCGGCTCTACAAGGCCGTAGGATTGGGCTGTAAGTCATATTCTTTACCTGAAATATTAATCAACATGAAATATTTCAACTTAGATTGCTTTCGTGTTCAGTTTGCTCCTTCTTGAAGGCATGATAGGATACAAAAGAGCAGCAAAACCGAAGGTAAATTATATGTTGGCACTTTGGGTTGGAAATATACTCTTTGAAAGGTGAGTTGGACTATGTGCTACTCCCACGACATGAGAGCAACCCAGAATTTCCTGTTGAAAACATTATGAGCATAGAAAACTGGTGGGGATGACAATCACATGCGGAGAGATGGGGGAACACTGACCATTTATTTATTTAAAATATTCATTATATATATATATTATTACCCTTGCATTCAGAATGTCCAAGGCAGCTTACAACATAATATTAAAAAAAAAAATACAGACAATAAAAAATTAAAAGCATAAAGAAAATACCATATAATAAAATAGCAGGACAAAATAAATACGAACAACAAGAGGAGCTGAGCAACAACTAAAGAGAAATGGCAAGGCCATAAAGAAAGACCATTAGTGCATCCTAGTATGCTGATGGAGATTGTCCTCACCCTGCCTGGAGGCTCAGCTTTTGATTAGTTACAGCACTCAGGGGAGGTGAGATGAAAGCGCTGGTCAGGCAGGCAGGCTCCTGACCGAGCCCAGTTCATCCTGACCAGGGACCCCTCCCACTTGCCCTTCAGGCAGTTGGAGACTAGTTGGTCACACATTGGAGGACTGGGTAGGAATGTTTTGCTACCAACCTTATTGGCCATGACTGGTAGATTTTTTGCCTACCCCAGACTGGCAAGAGTGGTGTGGTATTTCGGTAAGTCACTTAGGGCCCAATTCTATCCAACTTTCCAGCACCGGTGCAGCCGCAATGCAGCCCCATGGTAAGGGAACAAATGTTGCCTTACCTTGAGGAAGCTTCTGTGACTGCCTCCCCACCACTGGATGCAGTGCATGCTTCATTGGCATGGTTGCATCAGCACTGGAAATTTGGCTAGGATTGGGCCCTAAGTCCCTTGTTTTATTTTGGTCACTTAAACAGGTTTCATGCACGGTAGAGTTGGTAGGATTGAAATCTAGGTGTCCAGTCTGAGGCAGCAAGGTCAGGGGATGAGCCAGGACTGCTCTGATGATGCTTGACTGGCTTAGGGATGCTGGCTGGCAAGCCCCCTGACTGGATTGGCAATGGCACTGCAAGGCTTGTCCTGAAGGTCTGAGCAGCCTGGCCGCCTCAACCCTTAGGGTTTGGCTATGACAGACTGGCTCAGTCCGACGACTGAGTCAGGCCTGGAATCAGATGGCATACCAAATGAGTTTCATGGGGGAGGCAGACAGCCAGGTTAAGGGTTTTCAGTTAGCCCTGCTGGGTTTGTAATGTTTTAATAAAATGATTTTAAATCCAAGACTCTGTCTGGTGTCATTATTGGTGGGTGCATGGGTAAAACTCTTTAATCCCTGCTCTGGAAGCGTGCAGTGCTTAGCTCAAGTGGGATTTTCAAAGCAGTGGTGCCCCCACAAAGAAGTCCATGTTGCTGCCAGTTTATCTTCAGTCAGTGACATCACCCCCAGAGGCATCACTCTCACTGACAGTAACATCACTCCCAGTTGTCTTCTATGTCTTTCTCCATGCTTTTTTTCACCACATCTCTCTCTCTCTCTCTCTCTCTCTCTCTCTCTCTCTCTCTCTCTCTCTCTCTCTCTCTCTCTCTCGAGTTTGCCAGTGTCAAGTATTTTTAATGTTGTTTTTTTTCCATTTTATTGTGTGTTTTCTCTTCACTTTTTTCTTTTACTATAATAAAGTGGATTTGGACATCAAGAGTTTGCCAGAGTCAACACGGCAATTGTCATTATGAATCAAGAATCTTAAAGGAAGCAATGTCCTTAACATTATTAAGTACATTTTCAATGACTCCACAACCTGAAAATAATCTCACATAAACAGCTTTTGAAAAAAATGGTGTTCTTTCTTGGAACTTTCTTTCTTTCTTGTTCTCTTGATGAAACATAAAGAAAAGTGTGCTGCTTGTCACACTTTCATCTTCACTCGTAAAGGAATCAACCCCTTAGAGAAGAGAACAAAATTAAAAACTATAAAGCAAGGCGGTTTTGTTTGTTTGTTTGCTGGAATTGACTACAAGGGTTAAAAGCTCTGAAGGAAATAAAAAGCCCTTTGGTAACCCAGATGCAAAGCTCTGATCAACCCGCACTGGCTATTAGGAGTAACAAATATTTTGGCCTGCTTTGGAGGAAAGAGGAGGGATCCTGTTGCAAAGTTTTGAAGAGTAAGAACATAAGAACATAAGAAGAACCCCACTGGATCAGGCCAAAGGCCCATCAGCTTCCTGTATCTCACAGTGGCCCACCAAATGCCCCAGGGAGCACACAAGACAACAGGCACAACCTGTGTCATTGTGCCCTCCCTTGCACCTGGCAATCAGAGGCAGCCTGCCTCTAAAACCAAGAGCTTGCACATACCTACTATGACTTGTTATCCGTAATGAACTTTTCCTCCAGAAATTTGTCCAATCCCCTCTTAAAGGCATCCAGGCAAGATGTCATCACTACTTCTTGTGGCAAAGAGTTCCACTAACGAATTACATGCTGGGTAAAGAAATATTTTCTTCTGTCTGTCCTAACTCTCCCAACACTCAACTTTTGTGGATGTTGCCTGGTTCTGGTGTTATGTGAGAGGGAAAAGAGTGTCTCTCTATTAAACAATAATTAAACAATGAAACTGAGCAGAAAATGCAGATTTGTATATTAGTGGGACATACTGTGTGGTTTCATAGTATACGAATGAGGAAAAGGAAGGAAGGAATGAGGAAAAGGAAGGAATTTCATTCTTCCATACGAAAAAGGAAGGAAGACCTCACATTGATACCAGCAAGATCCGGGATCAGAGAAAAGTGGAGGAATTTGCACAAGCGCTTGAGGAATCTCTTCCAGGCCCGGCCGACGCAAACGCATCCAACAGATGGGAACATTTCAAGAATACTGTTTACAACACCACCTTGTCCATATTTGGCAAGAGGACCAACAATACGGCAGACTGGTTTGAAGCCCACTCTGAGGAGTTGACACCAGTCATTGAGGAAAAGAGGAGAGCTCAAGCAGCATACAAGGCCTGTCCCAGTGAGCGCAACCTGCAGGTCCTCCGAGCTGCTCGCAGCAAAGTCCAGCAGGCTGCCAGGAGATGTGCTAACAACTACTGGCTCCAGCTCTGTTCCGAGATACAGATAGCAGCTGACATGGGCAACATCAAGGGGATGTATGATGGTATCAAGCAGGCCCTAGGTCCAACACAGAAGAAAATTGCCCCTCTGAAGTCTGCAACAGGCGAGGTCATCCAGGATCGGGCGCAGCAGATGGAACGCTGGGTGCAGCACTACTCTGAGCTATATTCCAGAGATAATGTAGTCACCGAAGAAGCGCTGAACAACATTGAGTGTCTGCCTGTGTTGGAGGAGCTTGACAGTGAACCAACCCTAGAAGAACTTCATGTGGCCCTGGACTCCCTTGCCTTTGGCAAGGCACCAGGAAAAGACAGCATCCCTGCTGAAGTCCTAAAGTGCTGCAAAGAGATCATCGTCACTGAGCTGCATGAAATCCTCTGTCTCTGCTGGAGAGAAGGTGGAGTACCTCAAGACATGAGGGATGCAAACATCATCACGCTGTACAAGAACAAAGGTGACAGGGGTGACTGCAACAACTACCGTGGCATCTCTCTCCTTAGCGTTGTAGGAAAGTTGTTTGCCCGAGTTGCACTAAAGAGGCTCCAGGTACTTGCACAGAGTGTCTATCCAGAATCGCAGTGCGGATTCTGAGCCAACAGGTCCACCACTGATATGGTATTCTCCCTTAGACAACTGCAGGAAAAATGCAGGGAACAACGACAGCCACTCTTTATAGCCTTCATAGATCTCATGAAGGCTTTCGACCTGGTCAGCAGGGACGGCCTCTTCAAGATTCTCCCCAAGATCGGATGTCCACCCAGGCTCCTCAGCATCATCAGATCCTTCCACAAGGACATGAAGGGCACTGTTGTCTTCGATGGCTCCACATCAGACCCCTTTGACATCCGAAGTGGCGTGAAGCAGGGCTGTGTTCTTGCACCAATCTTGTTTGGGATTTTCTTCGCTGTCCTGCTGAAGCAGGCCTTTGGAACTGCAACAGAAGGCATCTATCTCCGGACCAGATCTGTCGGAAAGCTCTTCAACCTCTCCAGACTGAAAGCAAAGTCCAAAGTCCAGCTGAAATGTCTGCGTGACTTCCTCTTTGCTGACGATGCAGCTGTCACTGCCCACTCTGCCAAAGATCTCCAGCAGCTCATGGATCGTTTTAGCAAGGCCTGCCAAGATTTTGGACTGATGATCAGCTTAAAGAAAACACAGGTCATGGTTCAGGATGTGGGCTCACCTCCCAGCATTACAATCTCTGCGCATGAACCGGAGGTTGTCCATGACTTTGTGTACCTTGGCTCAACGATCTCCGACACTCTTTCTCTCAATACCAAGCTAAACAAACGCATCGGTAAAGCAGCTACCACGTTTTCCAGACTCACAAAGAGAGTCTGGTCCAACAAGAAGCTGACGGAACATACCAAGATCCAGGTCTACAGAGCTTGCGTCCTGAATACACTTCTGTACTGCAGCCAGTCATGGACTCTCCGCTCACAACAGGAGAGGAAACTGAACGCTTTCCACATGTGCTGCCTCCGACGCATTCTCGGCATCACCTGGCAGGACAAAGTTCCTAACAACACAGTCCTGGAATGTGCTGGAATCCCTAGCATGTATGCACTGCTGAAACAGAGACGCCTGCGTTGGCTCGGTCATGTCGTGAGAATGGATGATGGCCGGATCCCAAAGGATCTCCTCTATGGAGAACTCGTGCAAGGAAAGCGCCCTACAGGTAGACCACAGCTGCGATACAAGGACATCTGCAAGAGGGATCTGAAGGCCTTAGGAATGGACCTCAACAAGTGGGAAACCCTGGCCTCTGAGCGGCCTGCTTGGAGGCAGGCTGTGCAGCATGGCTTTTCCCAGTTTGAAGAGACACTTTGCCAACAGTCTGAGGCTAAGAGGCAAAGAAGGAAGGCCCATAGCCAGGGAGACAGACCAGGGACAGACTGCACTTGCTCCTGGTGTGGAAGGGATTGTCACTCCCGGATTGGCCTTTTCAGCCACACTAGACGCTGTGCCAGAACCACCTTTCAGAGCGCGATACCATAGTCTTTCGAGACTGAAGGTTGCCAATATATATATACTGTGTGGTTTAGAAAGTCAGGGATTTTGGGGGAGCTACTCACTTATTCAAGACAGTGAGTCTGAAAGTTTTCTCCATTTCTACTTGGCTTGTAATAAGGGTCCAGCTAACAAAATGGTGGGAGATCCATGGTGGTGTCTGCCACCATTTGTGAAACTGAGATCAGATTGGGGCTATGGCATTGAGGCATATCCTTTTCCATCTTCTCATTACATTATGCATGTTAAAACACACACACTCTTTCTCTCTCACACACACACTGCGGTGGACCCAGTGTGTTGGGGCAGGCATTGCTTCACCTTTAAAAAAAAAAAGACGTAATCCAGCCACTGGATCTTCTGCCATCTCATCTAGTTTGGTCCTCTTTACAAGCTTACAGTTGTACTAGAGACAGGACAAGCTGAGTACAAAGACCTAGGATCACTGAATATGGTCATTTCACATTAGGCTGTTTGATTTATTTCCCCCAGCAAATCCCCCCCCCCAAGTACATTGAAACCTCTACCTTATTTTGAAGTGGATCCTTTTCTTCTACCCTGATAGGCGCTCAACAATCTGAGTGTGCTGTTCGTAGATAGATGTAATCATGGCTCTACCTGGGATGCTATTAATACACAGAAACAAAATTCCTTATAATCAGTGCCTGGACTAAATTGTATTTGCTTGTTTTTATGATCTGAACTTTGACCAACAGTTTGGAGCAGAAACAGACATCCACTATATCATCAGAATGTGTCTTTCTCAGTGAGATTCAGCATAAACAATGATACCAATCCAATTTATTTTCAATTGCAGTTTGTTTTCTAGGGAAATATATTTTCTGTCAAAAAAAAATTCTAATTTCTGCAATCTTTCTCAGTGTAAAATGAGCTGATGTCCCTAGGAGTCTGAAGGAACACTAACTCTTTCACTCCAAATGTCATTGAGAGGTTCAGTTTTTAAATGTCACTTTACTACTTCTTTCTTTTTTCTTTTTGCTTTTGTTTTGGTTGCATTCCCAAATTACAATTGTTTTGATCTCAGAAATAAGATGGCCAAGACATCCGAGGAAAGAAAAACTCAATTTTTCATTGCCATTGATTGCTCTCCTGCTCCTTTTGCTGTTTGTGCCTTGGTTGGGTGTGCATGTGAGCTCTAAATTTCATGCGATAAACAACTACAGCAAAATCCAAAACAGGAATTCATCATGGATTCCTTTTTCACTTGTTTATTTTTATGGACAAGTCACCTTGAGACAAAATTTCAGTTTTCCAGAGTATGAGATACAAGTAAATCTAACTTCACAATTTTTTGAGATGGATTGCGTGCCAAGACACATATTCAGTGGAAGCAGCCTACTTTTCTCTGCAAGTTTTGTCAGGGTTAGAAAAGCAACCCAAGGAATTTGGCCTGGATAAGGTAGAGCCTACGCAATGTAAAATGCTGAATCACCAAGCATCAGGTGAACAAGCTCACTAATTGTAACAGGTGCTGAGTCAGCATCAGGAGGAGGAGACACCACCCTTCCTAATTCACACTCAGTGCTTTAAAAAGCCTGCAAGAGCACTCACGTGCAGGACGAGGGGAAGGGGGAACAACTGGGAAGGCCAGAAAAGCAGGGAAGCCTGATTTAGCCTGTGTATGGCAAGCTATGCTGTTTTATGTTTCTTTGCTACGCTGTTATTATTTTCAGTTATCTTGTAAATACTGACTGAACTAATGAAAGACTTGTGTCTGAAAGTACTCTTCGTGTGGGCTGAGTCTTTGAAGCCTCATTCCACGAAGAGCAGCAGATAAGAAAGCTGCTCCTTCCTCAACAAGTTTGTCTTTCCACTGAAATAATAATAGTAATATACTTTATTTTCATTGTACAAAAGTACAACAAAATTTCAATGCACTCCAAAACATGAACATAAAACATTTATACAGCAATCATACAATCAAACAAAATCATATAGCACATTCAGATCCATCCCACGTTCAATACTACATATAAAAGTTATGTGGAACAAGTGTTATGTGATCATTTACAGCTTTCTTGGCCTTCAGCATTAGATTTTCAAGGAAAATTCATCAGCTAATTCATCATGAAGCTTGTAGCTGAAAAGATGCCTAGCATAGACATTGAACATAGAGTCATTCTTGCATGTCCATGTTGTTGTTTTCTCTACAAATGTGAAATATTGTTCTGCTAGATTCTCAGTCCAAGCTCCGCCTAGAGAATTCTGCCCACTTTTAGCTAATTAGCTCCCCTTCTTTCCTCAAAAATGACCCTGGTTCTGCCTTGCAGTACTGCTGGACCCCACCACCAGGGTAGCTCATCTGTTTAACCTACAGAGGTCCTCCTTTCTGCCAACAGACTCCTGCCACTACAGCAGCCCCTTTGTCCTCAACAGGTCTTGGGCACAGCAGCTGAACACCAGTCTTAGTGTCTCCAGTAGTTTCTGCTCCAGCAGCTTCCAAAGTCCATTCACACATCAGTCCATTAGCCATCAATTCCTCAGTCCATGTCTCCAGTCTCTCCTTCCTCAAGCTTTCCTCCTTCTGCTACCCACACCAAACTCTCCCTTCATCAGGTGCTTTTATGCCTGAGGGCCCTATTGCCTTCAAGTGGCTGCAGCTGTGCAGCACATGCTGCTGGATGCCCAGGCCTTACCCTTAAAGGGGCCACTGCTGATACCACATCTACCTCCTCGACAGATCTTCCGTGGTTCCAATACAAATATTAGTAAAGCATTCAATACATTTCCTATCACCATCCCAGAGGTGCTGTGAAGGCTGGCACAAAGCTGCAGGGCAAAACCAAGTGACAAGGGCCACCTCACAATACCAGCAGCATAACGTGTATAAATATATATGATATGAAACAACTTGGTATTGCATATATTTCTCTGTCTCATTCATAAGTAACCGCAGCTGTAGGCCAATCTTCATAAACAACAATTAATGAACTAAACTTTATTTTCAGGAGTTCATGAGTCAACAAGGAACCTCATATACATTTGTTCCGCTATGCTCATTTATCAGAAATCAGCCACCTGATGCTTTTAAGATACAAATTACAGACTTACAAACCTGCTCATTGGTTTGTGGACCATTGACCACCATCTGTCTACTGTACGGTTCTTCAATCTTATTGAAATCAATGGGACTTTAATGCACTAAACTCCATGCTGAATTATGTGCACCTGAGTTAGTGAATTAGACTGAACAATAAGTTTTAGCTGGTGAAATTTATGCTTGTGTAGCCCCTCTACTTCAATGGACAGAGAACAAAAGTCATTACAACTATGGGCTTGTCCCTTTGGCTCAGAGCACCTTCAGACCACACCATGATTAACAGAACTATCAGTAGAACTTTATCTTCAGACAGGATTCTTCAATATAGGGAATATTGCCCAACCTCAATGTATGGAAGTGTCTTTGCCCCTCTCCTCTTGCATGAGACAGGGGGACAGTTGGCAGGAGGCCATTGGTGAAAGCACCAGGAGGGTAGAGTATACATAGTTGTTAAGTTTGGGTTTCCTTGAAGGTGCTCTAGTTCTTATGTTGGATAAAAGAACCCCCTTCCACCTACCAGGACAAGAACTTGGAATTATGGGGCTGAATAGACATGTTTTGTCCTCCACCTGATTAGAAATGTTAGTTGGGAGGTTCACTTATTGCAGGCTATGAGAAAGGGTGTGGTATTTATTTAATTTAGGGCCGAGTCCTAACAGGACACTGTTTTCATTGGTTCAATGATTCAGGATGACCTCCCCAAGTCCACTTGGAGTTGTGCCAGCCAAAGAGCTTATGCAGGGCTGAGTAGGTCTATCAGGGAAGAGGTGGCATACCCCAAAAGGATCAAATGTTCATTTAAATGAAGGATGCTTCCCAAACTGCCCCCCCCCCCACATAGGACAGAGTGCATGTTCTGTTGGTGCAAATGTGTTGGCATGGGAAATTTAGGATTGGGCTATTAGTTTGATCACAATTGGCAGGTATAGTTTGGGACACTGAATAAGTAACAAAATGTTTTGTGACTTTGGGCACATGGACACAAAATATTTCCTGAATAGGTCACACCCAGCCATAGTGATCCATGCCCTGATCAGATTTATATTAGACTTCTGAAATGCACTCTACATGGAGGGACTGTTCCTTGAAGACAGACTGGAAGCCTTAACTAATAGAAACATGACTGCTCAGCTCTTAATGGAACAGCTCACTGGGAGCAAATAACATACAGGTTGCACTGGCCTCTTGTATGCTGCCAGACACAATTCAAAGTACTGATTCTTTACTTGAAAGCCTTAAACCACTTAGTATGAGCTATATGAAGGCTTGCCTTCTCCTGTAAGTGTCCCCTTGTGTGCTCAGATTGTCATCTGAAGCCTGCTTCAGGTGCCCTCTTTATTAAAAGCTTAATGGACATCCACAAAAAAAAAGAGCTTCTTTGAAATGCCCTTTCTCTGTAGGCCAGAGTATCACATCTGTAGGTATCTGGTTGAGATATAACTGTTTGAGAACACTGTTGCCATTGGTTGATTTAGGTTATATCGGGAAGAGACAGGCAGGATACAAATATTGTAAAAAATGTAAGTCAATAAAGAAACATACTGGGGTCCTCCTATCTGATTTACAGCCCAGTCCTAACCAGTGCTGGAATGGGGAGGCTGGCAAGACTGTTCTGTATCCATTGCTGGATTGGGTACGAATGTGGCTCAGTCTGGGGCAAAGGGAATGCAGTCCCCTTACCCTGGGTAATGCTGCAGCAACCCCAATAGTACTACCCAGATCTGCACCACCTAAAGAGGTGCTCTGGGCTGCCCAGGACCAGGGTTAGGATCTGGCACTTGTGTCAGATCCTGGTCCCACCTCCCCCCCTCGCTCACCCGTGGCCCACCCATGGGCGCACCCACCGCCCATCTTCTACTGCCCCTGAACATCTCTTTCATACCCTCCTCACACACCCCCAGACTTGGCTGGTGCAGTATTACCGGTCCACCGGAGCTTTGGCCCTTGCATCAGCCTCCATCCTTGCACAGTGGCGCAAAAGTGCTTTATGGCACTTTTACAACACTGCTGGTCTGGCGCAAGGGACTTACACCAGCCCAGCATGAAGTTGGGATTGTGCACTTAGTCTTACCAATTTCATTGTTGCTTTCCACTTTTCTCATTGTTTTATAATGATTTCATATTTATTAGTTCCTGGTGATGTCTTTTGTTGTACACTCAGTGAGAGAAACGTGGTATATAAAGTTTTAAAAATAAAAGGAAGTAAAATAAAAATAAGTTTTTTGGGTCCTGCCTGATTCCACCGATACCTGTAAATGGCAGCATGGCACTTATGAAGTCATTGGTAGCCCCTTCACTTATTCCCACATCAGCTGATCTAATGAAGTTGTACTGTATGTATTTTTTTTTTATAAACTGGAAATGAAATATGCCTTCCCTAATCATAACAAAGATTTGAGGAAAGAAAAGGCAGAACAGGAACTAAGCCCAGAAGCAAATCGATCTTCATAGCACCGATAACTTTGGAGGATTTATGCGCCATTTCAATGTGCATAAGCTTTAATCATAATGATGTGAACCTTTTCATGCTTAAGTGATATGGTGTGTGACTTGACTGCACACTGGATGGCTTTCGGAGCTCTCTTTGTAATTTTCTCTGCCTGGCTACAGTTTCCCAGACTTGCTCTGCTCTTTCAGATGGTGACAGAGGGCGCAATCCTAACCAACTTTCCAGAACGGAGGAAGGTAAGAGAACAGCTCTGAGGTAAGAGAACAAACATTCCCTTGTCTCGAGCAGGCCTCTGTGATTGCTACCCAACCGCAGGATGCAGCACATGCCCCATTGGCACAGCTCTGCCAGTGCTAGAAAGTTGATTAAGATTTGGCCCAGAATTGGTCCAAACTAGGAAATACCAATGATATAGATGCTTGGCAATTTTTTGTTTGGCTCTTATGTTATCTTCCATTTGCATTGAAAACTCCTGGGGGGGGGGGGAATAACACAGCAAACTATTTATTTAAAGTTTTCCAGAAAAGCAAAGAATAATATTTGATGGCAAAGCCCACCGCATCTTCTTCAGATCCAATGAAGAAACATTTGATGAGAAACATTAATTACATGCATAAAGAGAGCTGAGATGCTAACAGCTAATTAGTCTCAAAGGGAAATTAAATTTAATTTCCTAAGTGGCAGTTGCTATCTGGCAATATTTTCCTTAAACAAAATAAATTCTGATTTATCATAGTTGATGCGTGGAATGTTAAAGAAACCATCAGGCCTACGAACATTTGGTAAAAGCTGACAACTGCTGAGGTCAGCTGCGTGTCAGTAACTTTTTCCAATCAATATACATATATTTTGGGATTAACAATTAGCATCTCAAATAAATGAACATGATGTATTTTAAGGCTTGTGGGAACCTGCATTCCATTGTCCAATGGTGCATCTTTCATTTTCGACAACTGCAGAACAAACAGTTTGCTGGAGTCAACGGACCTGACAAACAATTAAAACAGCTAACACAGATGATTTCATTTGTCTGGTGCACTTATTCTCATCACTGAGCCAGAGTCTTCTCATTAACAGCCCAATCCTATCCCCAGTGCCACCACCAGGTGCAGCAGCACTAAAATGGTTACCCATTGAGTCTGCTAGAGGTCTCCTAGGGAGAAGGGGACTTTCATCCCCTTCCCCCAGGGAAAACCCCAGGACCCGCAATAGGGCTTCTCAAGTCTGCACTGGCTATTTTGCTGGTGCAGACTTGAGAACCTCTGTGTCAGGCTTTTCAGCCCGATATGGAGGATAGGATATGGCAGAGCCACTCCCACCACCACTCCCACCACCCTCTTGCCCTTATTCCTTCCTCTGGCCTGAGATGCCTCCCACCACCCAGAAAGACCTTACCGCCACCAGAGCTCTTTCCTTGCTCCAGGCAGTGTCCATTTGGCGCTAGGCTCAGTGCCGACGGGCACTGGGACAGCACCAGCACTCCTTATGCTCCAGGTGCCACTTCACAGCATGTTTACAACACCTGACACCGGTGCTCAGAGCCCATAGGATTGGGTAAGTCCATCATGAAGAATATATACTCTCAGTAAAGGTTAAAAATAAATATGCAATTGTGCTACATTTGAGAGAAAAGAAGAGAGAGAATGCGGGAGGGGGTAGAGATGACATTGACTAAAGGAACTTCACGTTCAAAGAATGACAGTGTTGAAAAGAGCATCTTGATAGTTTTATTTCAAAGCTCTGAAAAGAGGGAAAATGGCCATGTGAGTGCACATGCGTGGATCAAATCCCCAAAGAACTCATTATGACTCTCCTAAGGCCTGATCGAGGAGAAGAACCTGACCAGAACAACATCTTCATTTTGACGGAGGTTCAAATGCCAGCTTGGATTTGTGAGGCTCGTAACTTCCTTTGAAGGTTTTGGTTTTCAAGGAGTCAACCTGTCAGGCAGATTTACGACTCATCTCCCAACTGCAGCCAAGTTTGCTTTTCCTCTCTCCTGTCCACTCCTCTTTCTCCCCCCTCATACAGTTTCATAATTAACACAAAGTATGTGACGAGTGTTTGAAGAAAAGTAATCCCAGCCTAGCTGTAAGTCAATAGGATTTTTCTTCCTGCTAAATCCTAATGAAAAAGTAATTAGACAAAAGTCCAATAGCCCATTTTGATCAGGCATTTTATTGTCACAGACTCTGATGAAGAGAATTATAAAACAGATATGAAAATGACATTGCAAAGTTTGGGAGAATTAGCAAGGATAATTTCTTTCTTACACATGGATTTATCTGCCTGTACCACTGGAAAAAGTGTATTGTATTATTATTGTAGCCATGTACTATGAGACACAAATGATGTGCCAAGCACAAGCACATACTATGAGGCACATACTATGTGCTAGTGCCAGGTTACTGGGGATAATAGGGCATAGCTCTGCACTGGCCCCCTTGTAGTAGTCCTCCCTCCCATCCCCGATGGCATATTGTGCACTACCACGGCCACTAGTACTAAGAGTTGAGGGTCACCCTGGCCACATTTTTACTGGGCATGCTTTTAGGACCTGGGTAACATGTGTACATGGAGGAAATCTGCTACAACAGTGCTCCTGAAACTTCTTGGGAATTTTACTCTCAAGGTAAATCTTTGTGAGGGCAGCTCAGCAATCCACAGGATCGTGTCGCTAATGAGGTTGAAAGTGGGGTGCTTATATTCATGAAGGGCTGCTGCAAGTTGCAGGTGGAGGAGGGAGCCCCAACAGCCCTCCACAGGGCTCCTCAAGGCTTAGAATGTTCAAACAGAGTGATCGCAAGGCACTTCCTAGTTGTGTTTGCAAATAGGAAGTGCTTTGCAATCACTCCGTTTGAACATTCTAAGCATCAAGGAACTCTGCGGAGGGCTGCCTGGGGCTCCCTGCACCTCCTGCAGCTTACAGCAACCCTCTGTGAGCATAAGCACCCTCTTACACCCCCAATTGCTTCCTTGCCCTTGCCCCCTCTCCCGCCCCTTAAAGGGACCGGTGAACCTTTACACAAGCTGGTGGATCACAACCCACCAGTTTGAGTACCACCGTGCTAATGCACCAAGTGGAGCGACTAGTGGTACAACTCAGTGGAATGGCATATAAGAGGACAGAAGCAAGCATACAAGTCCAACAATAATTGTGGCAATATCAATACAATAGTGGGGAAATGGAGTAAAAAAGAGAATGCATGTGGCTTTTGTTTACAGGTTCAAATTTGCTGTGCGAGCAAGGTACAACTAGTCATAGAATTTGTCCAAAGGAAACAAAAGGAAGGCAAGGCTATCCTCAAGCCAGCTGTGGTGGGGAGGTGATTGCTTTGATGAATCATACTTTTGGCTTTCCTTGAGCCTATGGCATCTCAGGCCCCTTGCCTTGAATGCAACTCAAATGCCACAAGACTGGCCTCGGTCATGCTCTCCTGGCATACAACCAGCTCCATGTGACCATGTCACACATTCATAGAAAACGTTATCAGGAAACAAAATGGTGTGGTGGGCATGAATCCTCAGTCAGTGCCTTTCCCCACAACTGACTCCTGATGCCCCCATGGTGGGACACTATCAGCAGCAGCAAAAAAACCTGGAGGATGAATGAAAATTTAACAAGATAAAGTCATCTTTTTCGAGTTCACTCCAGAGGTGGGGAAAATCTTCCTTTATCTTGCTAATATTGTCATGATATACTGTACTACACCTGTTGTTGTTGTTGTTGTTGTTAATATTATTATTAATATCTATATGTAGACGACCATCCGGAAGCTTCAACTGGTCCAAAGTCCTGGAATCAGGATTTCCTTCAAGGTGCAGGAAGTTCCCTGGACTTGCCCATAGTCCCATGGAGTTTTACATCCTTTGGGAGCAAACGATTAGACCAGTTTGAGCTGGTCTAGACCTAAACTAAAAATATATTCTGTGTATAGACAAAGTTTTGTATACCAAGCTGTAGAAGGAACTTCTGAAGGAGTCAACTTTTGATTCATGAGGCATCCTGCAGCACATTATGAGCTAGGCAAATTTGTATTCCGTTATGAACTTCAGTTACATAACCGATCGTGCTGGGTCACTCCTCCCCTCATCTTGATGGATCATTCTCCAGTTAGTAGCATAGCTGTCAGACACTTACACATAATCTATTGCCAAAACCAGCACAATGAAGGCTTTTTGTCTGATAATGTGGAGATTGGATTTGTCACTATGGGAGTGTTAACCGTAAATTGGCCCTGGTCTGTTCACAGATTCTGTGGATTCAGTATGCGTAGCCACAAAACATGTTTACTGTTGGGCGAAGGGTTTGTGAGAGGTCTATCAAACTTCTGCTGCTTGAAACCCAGGTGCTACTACGTCTTTCTGGGCAAACTGCATTTGGTTTAATGGGAATTGGTCTTGTTTTCAGAATAACCAGGCATCAAGCCACTGAATTCCAGTTCAGGTTGGCATTAGGCCTCATGCTGATCGCCCATTGGAATGAAAATGACAGTGCAGTGCCGTTACAATTATCTGTACTGAGCTTCACTGTAACTTGAAATGCAACTTTTTTTTTGGCCAGCCCCTTACTTCTCAGGCACACATAACGCACATAACTTTTGCATGTGGAAATGTATGGGCACAACAAGTCTTTAAAACATTTAGATTTAAAACTCTACTTGCACTCGTCAACGGTTTATACAAATAATGATTGCTGGTTTGTTTCATCACATGACAGAGGTCCCTGTGTCTTTCAACCTTTGCAGGACAGAGAGAAATTCAACAGGAGCAGCTTTTCTCACCATGATGCAACAGGAAAGGCTGCACCTGTTGACTTCCCCCTGCAATATAATGGTTCAACGCAAGAGTCTCTTTCAGTGACAGTGCTCGCAATCCTATTTTACACTGTTTTTCGGCATTTTTGAGATAATTTTTCAAGATAAAGTTGAAACATCAAACCCTACAAATTAATTGCATCACTCTGGGATATCGATATGCTGGGGAAAAGCAATAAATTATTTATTTATTTAATTTTGGGGGGAAGTGAGCCTTTTAATGCCATATTTTTCACCTGTAATTGTGCTATGTTGTTGTTTTTGTTGCTGTTTCATTACAACTTACAAGTACAGGCATGCCCCCCTCATCCATGGGAGTTCTGTTACAGAACCACCTGCAGATAGCCAAAACCACAGATACAGGCAAACGCCAATCCCTGCTGCCGGGGGGTTGCCCATCCTGGAGGGCTTCCCTGACCTCCTAATGCCTTATAAGGCATTAAAAATGTCACTTCTGGTTTCTCCGTGAAACTGGAAGTTGTGTTTTTTTCGTGTTCAGAGCTCAGTCTGAGCCTGGCAGAAGCCAGGGACGGACATCCTTGGCCTCTGCTGGGCTCAGAAGCCCCTCTGGAGCTGAGGGGAACAGAGTTCCCCTTGCCTCCAGAGGGAAGGTGCGTGCAAGGGGGCACACTGGGGGGCCTGGACCTGATCCGCGGATAATTGAATCTGTACATATGGGATCCGTGGATATGCCCCCCCTCTGTAGTCATAATCAGTCATATTACTGAAAAGATATAGGAAGTATCATGATGTGAACCTTGATTAAAGGCCCAATCCTATCCAGGTTTCCTGTGCAGATGCAGTTGTGCCAAAGGGGTGTGTGCTGCATCCTGTAGTGGAGGGTGCAGTCACAGAGGCCACCTCAAGGTGAGGGGATGTTGGTTCCCTTATCTTGGGACTGCATTGCCTTTCATCTGCACTGGGAAGTTGGATAGGACTGGGCCCTAAGAACCTGAACTAAGAGAGCCAGGATGGTGTAATGGTTTGGGAGTTGGACTTGTACCAGGATGATCCAGGTTCAAATCCCCACTCAGCCATGAAGCATCCTGGGTAATCTTGGCCCAGTCACTATCCCTCAGCCTCACCTACCTCACAGGGTTGTTGTGAGTGCTAAAGGAGGAGATGAATTATGTCTACCACCCTGAGATAAATGTATTTGACTATTTCTAGTATGAAGATCCATGATGCTTTCAACAGAGTGTGTTGTGCGGATTTGGAAGTTCTCAGCATTCTGCCAAAGGAATTTAATTTCACCTCAACAGATAAAATGGATAGCAAAAGAAGGAACTTACTTTTGTTTCTGTAGCTGAAATGGGCCCTGCATGAACTCAGAACTAACAAGATGATTGTAAGTGTCTTGACTGATTTCTTGGCCATGACACTCCTGTAAGTATGATGTAGACTTTGCTGTTCATAATAGAAAATCACATCCTTTCCTCCCGGTGGAAAGCAGAAAATAACTTGCCAGTTAGATGATCCATTCCTATTATACACTATTTGAACAGTAATAATCCTTTTCATGACTCGTGGATCCTCATTTTGCTTCAGAATGATACCTCTTCCTGTGTAAAATCACAGGTAAACATGCTTATTCAGTGCCGATCAGCTTGACAGCTTGTTCAGACAATGGAAGATTGCTTCTGAAAGTTATTGAAATCGATACCATTGGCAAACATATAGACCAAAACAGACTTTGAGGACCAGTATATTTCATCCCTGCTCTCTGACAAGAGAATTACTGAGTGGAATTTTTAGTTCCAGGTGACTTTCTCTCACAAATATAAAATATTAGAGGCAGGTCAGGTTACTTAGCACACATTGGATTAAGGAGACTTTCTGAGAGACTTTCAATTCTCGAAACCCAACAACTTGACCCTGAGTCCAACCTGTCTCTTGAATGCAATTCACTTTTAAATCCAGGAGTCCCATGTGCTTTGACATGGCTATATATTGTAAAAGATAATAAGAAAAAAAACGTATTTTCTCATGGCCATCTGGGATCTAGCTAAACTCTGTACACCACTGGAAAGTGTGTTTGTTTGGGAGTTTATAAAACCAACTTCAACTTATACTTATTTTATTGAAATTGATTAGACCAGTGTTTATTAAACTGTGGGTTGGACCCACTAGGTGGGTCACCAGTCAATTTAAGGTGGGTCCCCATTCATTTCAATATTTTATTTTTAATATATTAGACTTGGTGCTACCATTGTATGTGACAGCATTTGGGGGAAAGTTACAGATCTGAACTTCTAACAGGCTACTCTGTATATACTTTCAACAATGATAGTCAATGGGGCTTACTCATGGGTATGTGTGAATAGGATTGCAACCTAGGATTGTTAAAAAGTTTCCTGCTTGATGATGTCACTGCCGGCCATGACATCACTTCCAAGGTAATGACATCACTTCTGTTTGGTCCCGACAGATTGTCATTCTAAAATTGGGTCTCAGTGTTAAAAAATTTGAGAACCACTGGATTAGACATTTACAACCCAATCTAACCTAACCCCCCATGTGGCAATGCAGTGGTGCCAGCATGGCTTCTACTGCAACCGGTGGGGGATTTTTGGCTGCTGGAGGTTTCCTCGGGAGGCGGTTCATTCTCTGGCAGAAGTCCATGTTGCTGTGTGAAGGCAGATCAGACCCAGGAAGGGGCTCAGGATTCAGCACATGTAGCTATTGATTCTGTTCCCTCTCTGTCTTCCTCTCTGCCCCGTCTCTGTCCCACCTTCCTCTCCACCTGGTCACTGTCCCATTCCACTTACCCCTTCCCCTTCCTGCCCTCACCTCCCCTAGTCAACCCCTCCCCACCTCCCTCCAACCCACTTCATGGGCTTACCTGCTTCGGCAGGTGTCTGTGGGCCAGCCAGTACATGGGAGGCTGCTGCAGCTTCCTTGCCAGTGTGCCCACTGTACAAATCAGCAAAGGCTGTTTTACCACAGCAGTAAAGCAGACTCCACTGGTGCTATGCCGGTTATGCTGGCGGGGGTAGGAGAAAGTATTTGGGGCAGTAGAATACTGCTAGGCACCAAATATATATGAAAAAGCAAATGTTTTTGCTAGCCATATCTGATTTCCTGTGATTCAAAACTTGGACCTGTAGTGGTGCCAAGGCATCTTTGCAGGCCACTGTCACAAGGCTGCCACCACTTGCTGTTTCCAGTAGCGGCTTGGTTGCGCATAACAAGGCATCATGTTTTGTAAAACTGGAAAGGCTGCTGTGCTGCCAGAAGATGGGATCTGATGGCGCAACAGCCTCTTTTGCAGGATTGAGTCCTCCTTTGGTCTAGAAGTGGAGACCAAAGGGATGTTTGGAAGGAATTCTACTTGTGCACCACCACTTAGTTCTGGCCATAGGAAGGAATGGTAAAGGGACTCTTCACACAAGCCAAGAAGGCCTCTGCACCAATAGTCCCCCAGCGATCATGAAGGTTTACAGGCCAGAATTGCTTAGTTATCTGAGTAAATAGATTTGCTGTTCTTGTTGCATACAGACTTCTATTGCCCTGTCCCCAACTGCCTCAAAGTTGGATTCTCTCCATGCTGTACCCTCTGGTTCTATAGGGTTTGGAACAAACATTTTCATCTTAAATGGGGAATGACCAATAAGTCTATTGGCAAGGGCAACAGAGAACATGAGAAATTGCTGGGCAGCAACTATGCTCTATACTTTCATCAGTTTTGAGGTCAGTGTACACTGGGAAGCAGCTCTCAAAAGAAACAGATGAATGAGTTGTTATACCTTAAATGTAATATCATCCAGTATATGATTTCATAGAAAAGAAGGTTGAAAAATTCATGACCAATGGCTTGCTTTTGGCAAGGCATCAAAAGAGGTTGAAGAGTCGTGCTTATTCCAGAAACTGCCTAGAATCAAACTACATTAGATAAATTGTTCCAAAAGCCACTTGTTGCCAATGGCAGTATGTGAGGAATCTGGAGAGTTTGTTAATTCTTCTGACTTTAATCAATCATAGTCCTGGAGAAAAGAACCTGTTTGAACGTAGTATGAATGCAAACAAGAGGAAATGGAATGTCAGAACATGCAGGAATGTAATAGCCCTCCCCCTCCCAAAAAAAATAAATAAACCTTAGAAGTGTATTAAGAGAGATATTGTTTTATTTCACTGTTTGACTGTATTATTTCAAAGTGCTACTTTGAAATAATTTGATCTTCTTGTTATCTTTACGACAACCCCCTAAGACAGAGGTTTTCAGACTGGGGCATTGGGACACCCCAGCCTGAGGGCCCTGGCCTCTTTCCCCTTAAGGGGAAGGGGCAGCCAGGAGGCAGGGAGGATCCTGGGGATTGCGCTGCTCAGGGGGCTGCAGGGGCTTAGCTGCACTTACCAGATTGCAGCCTCCCAGGGATGCAGGGAGCCCTGTGTGACCGTCTGCAGGGCTCTCCGATGCTTCAGAAGTGGAAGTGGAGCGATCGTGCCCCGCCTCCACTAAACCGGAGGTGGAGCACAATCGTTCCACTTCCACGTCTAACGGGGCTGCAGGGACTGGGATGCACTCCCCAGTTCCTGCAGCAGCCTTCCCTGGGTGTGGGGAGACCTGCGCGAGCATCTGTAGGGCTCCCCAGGTCAGCAGAAGTGAAAGTGGAGCAATCGCTGCCTTCCCCCCGCCCCCACAAGGTCTTACTGCGGGTTTCAAACTCCCAGAGAGTTTGAAAACTGCAGCCTTAAGATATAGCAGCTTTTAGATATAGCAGCTTTAATTATCTCCTGACTGCTGAAAGGGGACTGATGGCCCAATCCTAATTAACACTGCCCCCCCCTCCACTGATGAAGTCACACCAATGGAGTGCACATTGTATCCTGTGGTGAGGCAGTCCTGGAGGCCTCCTTGAGGCATGGAAACATTGTTCCTTTTCTTTGGGGTAAGTCTCTGCTTCTACTTGGACCAATGACAGCTCTTTGGCTGGTGCAACTCCAGGTAAACCCAGGGAGGTGGATCGAGGCAGCGAAGGTGGATAGGATATAACTGCCCCCTTCCCACCTTTAGCACTTCCATGAACACATTTTGGACTCCATTTTGTTCTTCCTCCTTCCTGCACCGTTCTGCCTGCCTCCACTCCAACTTACTGGTGCCAAGGCATCTATCTTTGCAGGCCACTGTCACAAGGCTGCCACCACTTGCTGTTTCCAGTAGCGGCTTGTTTGTGCATAACAAGGCATCATGTTTTGAAAAACTGGAAAGGCTGCTGTGCTGCAAGATGATGGGATCTGATGGTGCAACAGCCTCTTTTGCAGGACTGAGTCCTTTGCTGCTGCCTAAAGCCAACTAGCATGTTTATAGCAGTGATGCAGTTAGAACCATGAACAATCCTGATCAATAACTCGGTTGCGATGCATAGTATAGCATCATACCCAGTCAGACCACTGGTCCCAGTTTGACCACTGGTCCGTCAAGCACAATGCTGTCTGTTCTGACCGGGAGTGGCTCTTAAGATCCCAGACATAAGTCTTTCCTATCATATGCTACCTGACCTTTTTAACTGGATGAGAGGGACTGGACCTTCTGCATGGAAAACCCTATTATACATCTGCATGCAAAGCTCTATTATACCATGAGCCATGGCCCCATCTCTGCACATCAACTCCCCACTACCAATCCTGTATCAGATCTTTCTAGAAGTAGGACTTCTGTTTTTAAGGCAGAAAAACTGTGATATTTGTTTTGGATTTTCCCAGCAGCCTAACAAATTAAGCCTTCATCGTTTTAAAATAGTACAATACAGATAATTTAAGACTGCTGCAATGCTTATACTGGGATGCCTGTGAGAAATGAATATATTAGAATGCATTATTTTCATTTTCTATAGTCACTTGCTGACAGAAATCATCTTCTAAATCCAGTCCTAGGAATGAACTTTTGCTAGGCTGTGAGCTATGATCTACTTTTATAAATCTTGTCATGACGCATCCCCATATTCACTGTAAGCCACACAAAGTTTCAAGACAAGGATTGAGTCGATATTGCGTTGCTTAGTCATTCACCCCCGCCCATCAGAATGGTCTAATTATATTTATGTACCTTACTCAGACCGCCATCGAAGCTTGACCTCAACTTGACAACGAAGTTCATGCTTAAGGGAATCCTTTGCAGTGTAACTGTAGCTGAGAGCAGTGTTACTTGGAATGAAACAGGCAGATCGCTCGACCTTGGTGACTTCTGAGACTATTTCACCTGTTGCTCAAGGGAATGATCATAGGCATTCTGTTCAAGTTTGAGAAGTCTTTGTGCCTGAGTCTCTGAGTTTGAGAAAAATGTGTGACATTCATTGTATATTTATAGAAAAATGTCTTGCCCACTTTTAAGGAAGGAACTTTCCCATGCATGCTGCTTTTTGTGCTTTATAATGTTAAACCTTTGCCTTAAGCCTTTAAAAAAACACATCATAAGGGTTTTTAATTATATGTTTTTTAATCAGGAGGCAGCACAATTCTATACTTGTGTACTCAGCAGTAAGTCCTGTTAAATTCAGTGGGGTTTACTTTCATGTAAATGGGTTAATGGCAGCCTGATTAGGTGTTTTTTTGTTTTTTTTACATTTCTGATTCTTCTTCAGATTTATTATGCTGTGATTTTTTTTGCAATGTTTAGTGTGCATTATGTTATACAGGCGTGCCCCCATATCCACAGGGGATCTGTTCCAGAAATCCCCTGCAGACATGGAAACTGTGGATAAAGGGTAAACCCTTTAATTGCCCCCATTAATGTTATTTAAATGCTTACGGAGCAAAAATGTTCTTGCTGTGCAGGGTTGCTATAAGCGTGCAAGTTTATAGCGACACACAGACTGCATCCTAGCAGCCTGAACACTTGAAAAAAAACTAGATTAAAGTTAACAGGAAGTAGTTAACTTCTGCTTCCCCTTAACTTCAATCTAGTCATTTCAAGCGGGGGGGGGGGGTGGTTCCTCAGATAATTAATACCACAGATACCAGATCCACAAATAAGGGGGCTCGCCTGTACTTACTGTTTTTATTGTTGATCACCTTGGTTTGTTTTGGAGAGGCAGGATAAAAATTCCTAAAGACACAGACATCAAAGTTACCAGTTGCATTGTCGTAAATGGGACTTTGTACTGGGGAATCAGAGGGAATCACATTCTTGATCTTAGGGCTATCCAATCCTATCCAAATTTCCAGTGCCGATGCAGTCATGCCAAAAGGACACGCACTACATTCTGTGGTGGGGAGGCAGTCATGGAGGCCTTCTCAAGGTAGGGAATGTTTGTTCCCGTATGTTGGGGCTGTATTGCAGCTGCATCAGTGCTGGGAAGTTGGATAGAACTGGGCCCTTATATACCTGGGTTTACACTGATTCACAGTCCAATCCTAACCAACTTTCCAGCACCGATACAGCTGCAATGCAGCCCCGAGGTAAGGGAACAAACAGGATATAGTGTATGTCCTTTTGGCGTGGCTGCATTGGCACTGGAGAGTTGGCTAGGATTGGGCTTCAATCCATCTAACTGCAGTGGGATTTGTTTTCACAAAATTATTTCATGTGATTGGTGGTGACATTGCCTGAAGTCATAGAATCACAGAACACCAGAAGAGCATCAAGCTTCTTGACCGTGTCCCGTCTCCAAGTCAGGATCTTTATCATATCAGCTTTGTGAAGAGGAAGGATCAGTTCCACAAGAAGAAAATACTGAAGCACCACTTCTGTAGGCAAATTCTTTATATACTCAAGAGTGGTATCCACAGGGGAGGATACGGAGGTCTAGTTTCTGGATTCAGCATGTAGAAAAGCATTGTAAATTTCTGATGTCACATACGAGCCAGAGCGACTCCAAAGTCAGTTAACGTTCTTCACCCATCATAGAATCCTAGGCTAAATAATCACTGATCAATCTATGACCAACAGATTCCAAAATAGTTGGTAAATAAGCAGAGAAAGAAATGCAATCACAGGCATTTGCAATGTATACTGTCCTACCTAGCTATAGCCAGGCATACCACTTTACAGTTGAGTATAGGGAGCAAGATTCTCAGCAAGGTTAAAAGACCTGCTCTTGGATATAATCAATATTACAGTGTGCTTTTGCAATTGATTTTAAGAATGTTTGTCATGGTCTCTTTTTTGAGGCAATGCTAACAACATGGGTCAACCTTGTTTTGAAGAAAGCAATTTGTGCCTTTAGTGTGTGAAGCTCTGCCTTCAGCAGATAGTGCAGAAACTGATTTATAGTAGACGTTGTGTGGCATCCACAGTGGTGTGGCAACAGAAGAAATTCCTTCTGTCAATGGAAGGAGACTAATGCTCAAGCAAGGGGACTGTATGTGTGCACAAGAGATCCATAGATGAGCAGAATTCTCCATTCATGAAAATAATTTCAACTGATTGGGTACTACTGTGGACTGGATACCACCCAGTCAGTGTGTTCACTTATATACCTTCAATTTTATGGTGGGCAGCTTTGCACCCAGCTGGTTGAAGAACAAAAGAGATTGTGAGCTGGTCATAAAAGCTTTGTGTAGAAGGGACAGAGGGAAATATCTGAGTTAAGGCCCTTTCCCTGCTCCAGCTCCCCATTTCGGGGGTGACAAAATTGCTGCTGAACACTGGGGAACAGCCAGGAGTAGGCAGTGGCAGTCTTGGCCACTGTGGCACCGAGAGGCACACCTGAAAGTGCCACCCCCCTCTAAGGTCATCTGTGCGCCTTTAAACATCACTTCCAGTTTTCAACCAAAAACTGGAACTGATGTTTATATAGGTCCTTGGAAAGCCTTCTGAGGGTAAGGGAAGTCACATCACCTTTCTGGCCCTAAGAACATCTCTGAGGGAGTCAGTGGACACAGGCAGCCCTCAGTGCAGCACAGCTGGGGAGGCAGTGCCACTCCTCCATCGGTGCTGCCCAGTGTCTCTTGCACCCATGGACCCCTCCTAGGTATGCCACTGGGAGTAGGTAGACCTTGCCTTTAAATGTCAGGCCTGAAGTGGCAAACAGAGCCATATCATCTGGTCAGGCTACAGAAGAAAATTCATAAGCAGAAATGACCAAGGAAGATGGATTGGGTCAGTTCTTCATTGAACGTGTACTTGAGATGGGCCATGAGCCTTTAGATAAGTTATTGAGTTAGTAATCTGGCTTCAGGGCAGTTACAGGATGAGATGGCTTTGGTCTGCTTGATTGATGACCTGCTCCAAGAACTAGACAGGGGAAGTGCATCCCTGTTAATCCTGCTGGATCTCTCAGCAGCATTCAGCCACATCAACCACGATGTCCTTCTGGACTGGCTGACTGAGCTGACACTTGGAGACATTCTTTTGCAGTAGTTCTGCTTCTTCCCAGTAGATCTCAATGGAAGAATAATATGTCTATATGTTGGGTCTCTACTAACTTGTGTACTATAGGTCAGATTAACTAGACCAGTGTTTCTCAAACTGTGGGTCGGGACCCACTAGGTGGGTCGCAAGCCAGTTTCAGGTGGGTCCCCATTCATTTCAATATTTTATTTTAATATATTAGACTTGATGCTACCATGATAGGTGACTGCATCTGGGGAAATGTTACAGCTCTGTACTTTTAACAGGCTACTGTGTATATGCTTTTAACAATGATAGTAAATGGGACTTACTCCTTGGTAAGTGTGGGCAGGATTGCAGCCTAGGATTGTAAAAATTTTCCTGCTTGATGATGTCACTTCCAGTCATAAGATCACTTCCAGTGGGTTCTAACAGATTCTCATTCTAAAAATGTGGGTCCCGGTACTAAACATCTGAGAACCACTGAACTACACATTAATATAGAAGCAGTTCACATGCAGTAAATATACTTATATTACATTTCCAGGCCTGAAGATCAGTGACATGTGCAATGTGTGTATTTATTGAAAGTTTGTCACACCAGTTGCAATGCATGAAGAAATGATATAACTAGCCTCTTATCTAACTAGCATCAACTTTCCTAAATAAATGTAGCAAGAACCCATTTACAGTCTACACAACTAAAAGAAGACAATTTCTACCCAAACCATTTGGCCGCTAACAGCCCAGTTTTACTGTTGCTTTCCACAGATGGAATGAATATCCCTTCAGTGGAAGGCCCACTCTGTCGGTGCTGTGGCTGCAGCAACAACATGTGCAGAAGGGATGCCAGTATCAAAGGCCGATGACCACACAAGCATGCCTCCCAAGAACCCAGCAATTGCTGGAGGAGGTGAGTTGGCATGGGTGGCGGGCTTTGGGTGGGGAAAGGAGGATTGAGATGGAGAGGGGTGCATTGGGGCAGAGATTGGGGCCACCAGGAGGTATGTCGGGGAGGGCAAGAGTGGTTATCGGTGGCAATGGTGCCACTGCTATCCTCTGCTTTCCACCCAGCCTTGCTACCCCCCTTGAGTCCACTTGGACTTGTGCCATCCAAAGAGCTGGCACAGATCTATGTAGATCCATTGGGCACCATGGTGTAGTGGAATGAGTATGAATTTATTTACCTTTGTATCACTGCCCCCCCCCCCCGCCAGCTGGCAGGATGCAGCAGATGCTGCGTCAGTGTTGCTGTGTCACACAGACTGGCCGGCCAAGGATAGGATTGGGCTGTAAGCCACTGATGCTCTCTCTCAAGGCCGTACTGGGATGGGTTGATTAATTTATTCCACTGTTAAGGCTTCTTTTGAGTTTTAAATATATTTGTTGGCGGCTGCTATTTGTTTTGCGCCTTCTGGTGAATGTTGGAGCAGCTGTGTCCTACTGAATCCTTCTGCTGTTAAATTACCACCTGTCTGAAGCACAGCATTTGTAGCAAGGTGCTCTAATTTTATCAGCTCGTGTTTCCCCAAAGTAAAAGTGATAAATGATAGTTGCTTTGGAATAGATGAGGATATCATTGACTATATTCACCCCCATCATCTCTTTATTTTAGAAGAATATAGTTTTGGCTTTCAAAGCGTTATTGCCAGTCGGAGTAATGAATGTTTAGATTTCTGGGGCCCTATCAGTCGACCGTGGGCAAAGCAATCACACATGGAGGGTATGCATAGCTGGTTCTTAGTTTTCTCCGCATAGCTGGTCTCTGTTTTCCTCCTCATTTCCTACATGTGTTCAGGCAGTGCTTAGAGGTTGTTATGGCAGTGGTTCTCAGAATGAGAATCTTTCAGACCCACCGGAAATGATGTCATGACCGGAAGTGATTCATCAAGCAGGAAAATTTTTAACAATCCTGGGCTCGAATTCTACCCACACTTACCCAGGAGTAAGTCCCATTGACGATCATTATTAAAAGCATATACATAGTAGCCTCTTAAAAGTACAGATCTGTAACATTTCCAGAATGCAGTCTCAGACAATGGTATCAAGTCTAATATATTAAAAATAAAATGTTGAATTGAATGGCAACCCACCTGAAATTGGTTTGCAACCCACCTAATGGGTCCTAACGCACAGTTGGAGAAACACAGAAACACTGTGTTATGGTAAATGGGAGGCAGTGTTGTCAGATTGCAGGTTTTCAGCCTCAGGTTGTGACTGGAAGACTGTCCCTAGTAATATGTGATCAGGATGCCTTCCTTCTTTCTTTCCTAATCGAACTGTGGGACTGCACACCACTTCACCTCCTCCAATTTTGCTTGAAAGGAGGAAGCAGATTTGTTTTGCCAATCACTACGTAAGCAACAGGAGATACTGCAAGCATTTCACCAAGGGAGCTCGCACTATTGAGTTCCCCTGCTTTGATCCTGCAAGCGGAATCAAGACAGACACAGATATAGCTGCAAAAATCTTAACCGTTGCAAGTGAATTGGATGTTCACAGACATTCTTTTCATAAAATGCCACTCCATCCCCCACACCGGTGGGAGGGAGCACTCTTTGCTCAGTCCTGCCTCCACACGTGACTGCTGGATGGAGGGGGTCTTATTGAATTGGCTATAAGAGTGCAAGGGAGCTGCTTGGAGGGCTACCATGCAGTGTAGCTACTTCCCTGTGCCGTCCCTGCATTCGAAACGTGGCCGTATTTTACACCAAATCTCAAGGTCACATATGAATGACAGTCAGGCAAAATCTTTGCAACCCTCTGACACTGTGGACACATTCAAGACTTTGCAAATGCTATGCAGAAATTCAACTTCAGGTTGAACACCGAGACATCCCTGCATGCCTGTTAGCAGCTTTGTGAATTTCAGGTTGGGGGGGATGATTTCAACCTGGCAACCTTAAAGAGAGGTCAGTGCGCAGACCTCTTCCACCTCTTCAATACAAGTTACTTCTTATTTACAATGTAGATACAATGGTTGAAGGATGAAGAAATGGAACTGTGACAGCATGTTCAGTTTGCTTGCCTAGAAAAGGAATAAAAAAATCACAAATGTTAAGAAAAAGCAAGGAACTGTTCTTGTTATTTCATTTTCCCTTGATGATGAAAAGCTGTACCCTTGTAGCTGCATAGTCTTTCGAGAACCCTTCCATGTCCTCAATGAAATGAGCAAAAATCTCCTTCCCTTTTGTTTTTCAAGTACGTATTCACAAGCCCACATGTGGACTTCATATATTCCTCACCATGCACATCTAGAAGTATAATAGCTTTTTGCAACCTTGGGCCATTTCGCTGGGCCCTAGCCACCTACACTCAACAATAAGGGGACAAAATTGAAGAAGCTTTTTAGCTTTTATAGCTTATTGATTTTTCTATTTTCTGATGTATTAGAGCAATTTTTCAAACGTATCCGCCTTACCTTGATATCTTGAGTGTAGGGAGAGGATTTCACATTTATTAGCTTTGCTTTGGTAGGAAAAATGTGTGTGTGTGTGTGTGTGTGTGTGTGTGTGTGTGTGTGTGTGTGTGTGGCAGTAGAAGTTCTTCAGTGTTATCTGAGGGATATAAATGGTTTTGGTAAAGAAAAAGAAATCAATCCAGAGAAAAATGCAGAGCTTGTGTGCAAGCGTTACATAAAAAGCAGAGCAACAAGGAACACACTTTCCCAATGAGGTAACAAAGATGATTTTTGAAAGTATACTCTTGAATTGCAGTCAGACTCACTGATGTTCAATACCTTCCAAATAGAAAAGTTCTATCTTAATGGAGAGCATATAATGCAGTAAATACTTTTTTATTATCTCTGATCAACTGTGACAGCAATTTTTTTTTAAAGGGAGTGCGGCAGAGGAGTGGCCACCAGTGGGAGTTCAATTTTTTCAGAGTATGGACCATAAGAGGAAAAAAAAAATGTACAAAACATTTCTTGGGCCAATCTGGGGGAGGGCTCTTGAATTTTGAATGTTTTCAATGCTCTAATCAGGACAGAGATGTATTCCATGGCTTAGGATATGCAGGGCTGCAGTCTGTGACTTTCTTTCCTTTTCACACAGTGCAATTTGTTTCTCAAATGCCTTGTGCAGTTAATGATGTTCTCTGTCTCACACACTCACTGTTAATTGCCTTTAACACCTCAGCTGGCTATTTGTCTCCCCCCCCCCCCACTTCTAACCCACGGACAAAACTCACAGAAATTGTTCATCCAGGCTCAAATCCTGGCATCTTTATTTGAATTTGCTGTTGTGTCAGGACTAATCTCTTCCCACACGTTGGGGTTGCATCCGCCGGGGGGGGGGAGGCTTCAGGAATTGTGAATATTCTGATCTGCCAGCTCTGTTGTAATCAGAGCTGGAATTAATAAAGTGCCCTTTGTTCATAGACAGTGTCAACATTTTCCAGCGCGCTTGCATCTTTCTGCCTCTATACACAGCAGTGGTAAGAACATGTTGACTTCCCACAGTCATGAATTTCATTTTGTCATGTGACAGTCATCCTCTACGGAATGTTTATTTAATATCGCCATTCAGCTGTGGTGCTTGGTTTGCTCAGTGATTTTCCAGGCTAAATGTTCATGAGGACTGTAGATCTGGAGCTGCCAGACCAAATGAATTAGTTGTATATAGTTGTATTTAGTTCAGTGCTAGCCTTGTCTCAACAGATAAACATTTTCATATCTATACATTTTGAACAGCAGATCCAGGAGTGGCATCAGAAGTTGGCCACACTGGGCAATGACTGAGGGCCCATGCCCATCAGAGGGATGATCTATGCCAACATTTCTCAAACTTTGAGCGAGCTTTGTATTGGCAACCTTCAGTCTCGAAAGACTATGGTATCGCGCTCTGAAAGGTGGTTCTGGCACAGCGTCTAGTGTGGCTGAAAAGGCCAATCCGGGAGTGACAATCCCTTCCACACCGGGAGCAAGTGCAGTCTGTCCCTGGTCTGAGCAAGCTTTACTCTCTCAGTAAGTGTTTGCAGGGGAGAGGCTAGGGCAGTGACACAATCCCCAGGATCGCGTCGCTAAGGGGGGCAGGGGGGTGCTTTCCACTTACTTGTAACTAGGTAGGGCTGCTGGAGGCTGCAGGAGGTACAATTAGCCCTGCACAGCCCTCTGCAGGGCTCCCCAAGACTTGGAATGTTCAGTAAAAGCAGGCGCAAAGCACCTCCTACAAAAAAAGAGGCTTTGAAGAGCCCATCAGCAGACAGGTTTCCATGACCAGTGGACACTGAGCGGATTTTGCTTGCAGTAAACAAGGCAGTTGTTGACTAACTATTTGTTTGAAGAATTTGCCATTTGGCTTTGACCCAGCGCTCCATGTGCAAAAATAGTACTGAGCTTTTCAAAGAACCAAATCTGTAAATGGAAAGGTTTGCATTAAGTGGTAGAGGTTCCTAGTCAGTCCCTACAAGAGTTTGCTTTCTTTGTGCAGTATATTTTTTTTTCTGACCTTGAACCATGCTTTTTGCAAAGGGAAATATCTCTTACCTTTGAATGAATATGGAAATGGGAACATGCACAGAGCATCTGTGCCCCATTAATAATTGGCATTTGGCTCTGAGCCAACATAGGTTGCAATCTTGTATACACTTTGCTGAGAGAGATAGGCTGATGTCTGGGTAAAGAGACATAGGATTGCACTTTTAGAGCTTTGGTATGAAGCTTTGGTTTTCTGATAACAACAAGGCAATGTAGACTATCAGGGAACTTACATGAATTTTATATGAAATGACAAATAAACCCAAGTTTCAGACTGGGCTTTACAGTTTTAAGTTCAACTGTCCAGTGACCTGGCCACCTGAACAATCTTTTCAGACTCCTTCTCCAGAAAGTCAGCCCTACCAATGACCTAGACATGGGTGTAGCCCACACCTTGCCATGTCTTTTGTTCCTTCAGGAACATCTTGAAGTCAAGTACAATTAAGCTTTTGTGCCCTCCTGGAAAGCCACACCTTAAGACATCAAGTCCTGGAAATTCCTGGCTGCGCACCCAAGAGATGTTCCAGGTACCACTGTTTGCCCATGAATGTCATTATCTTCTTTTTCCAATACCTATAACTAACCTTGCTTTGAGAACATATTTTGGTGTTTTCTCCCCCACTGAAGATGTCCACTCTGTCCATTTTTCCTGCCCTCATGTTACCAGGAGCTACGTTCACTGCACGCCACAGGGTACCTTTTTGGGTGCATTTTAACTTTTCCTCTGGGACCTGATTCTAGCACAGCCCATCCTCGCTGCTCAGGAGAACATCGTAGCCCAGTCTACCCAGCAGACTAAGGATAGGTAATTTTTCTTTTCCTCTCTTTTACTCAAAACCAAAACACTAAAAACCATCTGAATACTTGTCCGAAATCTTCCATTCCCCAGTAACTATTCTAAAGCTCCCTCCCTCTTTTCTGTTGGGTTGCCCCTAGTTGAAGTCCAGCTGATGCTTTGACCCTCACTCTCTCTTTTTCTTTCCTTTTTCTTTCCTTCACTTAACTTGTGCCTTTCCAATCAGAGCTATGTACAAGTTTTCAGTGTAGGTAAGTGAAAAGTAATGCGAATTGGTGCAGAAAATCACATATAGACTAATAGGTTCTGAGCTGTCTGTGACAGTTCTTGGGGTGCTGGTGGACAGCTTGATGAAAGTGGCAACTCAATGTACAGCAGTGGCAGTAAAAACTAATTCTATGCTTGGAAAAGGTATTGAGAATAAAACAGCTAATATTATAACGCCATTGTACAAATCAATGGTAAGGTCACACCTGGAGTATTGCGTCCAATTCTGGTCACCACATCTCAAGAAGGATTTAGTGGAAATGGAAAAGGTGCAGCCTTTGGGCTGTAAGACCAGAAGCCTATGCACAATTACCTGGGAGTAAACCCAGTTGAATTAAATGGTACAGTATTTATTTCTGAGTAGACATACTTAGAATTGCACTCAAAGCCTGTCAGAGCTAATAATGCTTCAAAGATCATGCTCTGTTTGGCTTCATGATTACATCTTTTCTTTTTCTGAACTCCAGGGCACTCTCACCAGACTTATTACTAGTACCTAAAGCAGAGGAGTATAGCACAAACATCACAAAATACTTAATTTCAATTCGGTCCTGTATTTTCAGATTGATGGTATTTGATTCATAGTTTTCAAGCAGATGAAGCATATGAGGTACAGACTGAAGTTTGGGCTAGAGTTAAAAACAGCACTGATGCATGTGCACTTTGCTGATGGGATCATTTAAAGAGGTGATATCAATTTTCTAATAAGCTAATGTAATGACCAATAACCTGATTAGGCCCTTTGATTAATATGGCTACTTAAAATGCAACACTGTTAAACCTTGTATTTATTTCCTAAACTACCAATAATTAACATCTCTGGTAATTAGCTTTTCATGGTTGCTTGCAACATGGAAAATGAAGGTGCGGTAGAATAAAACAAAGTGATGGCACAGGAACCTGTGACAAATTCAGCAGTTTAGGGGAAACCTGGCCTTTATTTCTAATACAAATAATAATTCCTTAAGAATTCCAATTATTCAGTATCTGCTGTGGGAGGTATCAGCCAGAGGAGGAATGAGACCTTAGGTTTCTGGGAATTATGTCCTGTCCCGTCCCCCGTCCCCCGGTCTTGAGTTCTATCAGTACGAAATGGCAGCATGAAATGGCAGCTTGGGGACACAGAACATGTCAGGCAGCCCAGTCCTAACCTGTGCTTGAACAGCTGGCCTATGTTGTATCCAGTGCAGGGTTGGAGGTGGCTATGCAACCTGGGACAAGGGGATATTTTCCCCTTACCCTAAGCACTGCTGCAGCCACCATAATGGGGTTACTTGGATCTGCACCAGATAAATCGCTAGTGCAGCACCTTGAAGTTAGGCCAGGGTTGGGTTAGGATCCAGCCTAAGTACTGGTGCACTTAGCTTAAGTACTGGCGCACCCCCCTCCTGGGCCCAGCCCACCTACCAGTCCGTCCACTCTCCCCCTGCCCCGGAACGCCCCCAAAATGCCCAAAACGTTTGCTACACTCCCAAGCTGTTGTAAGAGACTTAACGCTGGCCCAGCACAATCTTAGGATTGCACTCACAATACGTTAGGGAGGTAGAGCCTGTTTCCATATATGACTTGTATAATGACTTCCATAATGATTTGCGCTTGGTGGTTGTTTTTACGCTCACACAAAATTCTGTAGTGCACTCCGCTCAATACTCTGCTCAGGATCAGATTAAATTTGGGCAGGGACTTCAACCTGCGTTGCTGAAGGGTAAGAGAGAATATGTCTTCTGTTGGAAAAAGGACTATAGCCATCAACTAACCAGAGTCAGGAGGTGGAATACCCTTGGTAGTATAGGTCAGAGAGAGAGAGAGAGAGAGAGAGAGAGAGAGAGAGAGAGAGAGACTCTCACGGGTCATAGAAGACAAAATTAAAGGTCTGAGATAGGCTGTTCTGTGTCATCTGCATCCTGGACAATACACTGCTGTCCCCAGATGGTGGTGTACCCATTTCCCCACATCTTGACCCTAGGTTAATGCCAGCACAGCACGGAGCCTAAATGGATCTTTCCAAGACATATTTTTTGCCTGTGACCCACCCCCTCCCTTCTAAAGCCAGGCTTCAGGAAAGGATGGTAAATTTCAAAAGGGACAAGAGGTACTCAGGAGGTACCTTTAGTAGTAGTAGGAACTCTATTGTCATTGTGCTACAGCACAACAAAATTTATGCACCATTGAGATACAACCATAAATGCATACTACAATTCCAACAATCACACTCACCCACTCATTCTATACAACATGCATCATAATATAAAAACAGTATAACAGACCATAATGGCCAGGAGCGTGGTAACAACTATATCGCCTTATTCAGTGTAATTATGGCTGTGGGATAAAAACTGTTCAGGAATCGTGTGATGCTGCTCTAATAGTTCTGTATTGTCCACCCGAAGGCAACAGTTCGAAGAACTTATGAGCCGGATGGAAGGGGTCTCTCAGAATACTATGTGACTTTTGCAGACAGCGAGATGTATAGATGTCCTCCAAAGCTGGTAGATGAAGGTTGATGATGTGCTGCATGATCTTAATAATTCTCTGCAGAGCTTTTTTGTCCCCTGCATTAAAGCACTATTTGCTGTGGTGTTTTTTTGTTTGTTTGTTTGTGTTTTTTTTGGGGGGGGGGTGGGGGTTCTGTGCACTTGTGATGTCAGAGTTCTGGGGGCAAGACTCCCTGGGTAACTAGTCCACAATCCAGATTGGGACTGAGGCACAAGACAGAAGTCTGCTAAACATGGGGAGTCCAGAGATGGCCTGATGATGACCTTTGCCATTCATCCACCTGAGAAAGAAATGAAAAAGCTGAAGAAACAGGGTCATCTTTGGCAAATTGGCAAACCTACTCACAACAAACTGATGGATCCTGATACAATATTTACAGAAAACACTGGTACAAGTGTATTGAATATTTTCACATGTTGCTGCTATACTGAGCTCTTGGATGGCTTAAAATATAATAAGCCAAAGGAATACAGGAAAGCCGCAAATGCAAAACAAGCAAATGAAATGAAGTCACAAGATTTGATTCCCTGAAAATAGCTGCATTCAGTTTGTTTAAAGCAAATATTATATATCACGTATTCATTATCGGCTCCAATAAAGACAAAGATAATTCTGAGCTTTTTGGTTCAGCCTCTGTGGCATTGTTCACACAAAGACGTTGATTAACATGTTTATATATATTTTAGCTCAGTGGTTCCCAAACTTTTTAGGACTGGGACCCACTTTGTAAAATGACACTCTATTGGGTCCCACTTAGTTTTATTAAAAAATGTTTCACTTTACCAACCACTGATGCCTCTGTTTTTATCCTTTTCACCATGGTGGGATACACTTTCTGGAGCATTAGTTGAACTCCATGTTCATCAGATTGGGATCATTCTGGTGGTCTTGCTTTCCCCTTCACTGAGGCATGTTCACCTACTTGTGAGTAAACGCACACATGTGGCTCAGTTTTCATTTTCCATCGGGCTCAATACATTTTCCTTGTCAGCTTGGAGGAGGGGACCAGCAGCAGACCTCCCCAGCCCTGCACCCAGGGCAAAGGTCCTTGATGGCATCCCCTGTGGGCTGCTGCCATCTCCCTGCACAAAAAGCCACCCTTCCCACTCACCTGAGGCTCACAGAGCCTTGCATGACCTCCAGCTGGCAAGCCTCTCTGAGGTTACCCAACGCTTTAAATTGTGCTTCTGGAAAACCAGACCACAGTTTCTGATCCCATCAGGAGCCTCAGAGAGGCTTCCGCTGGGTCCTAGCAGCTAAGCCATCAGATCTAATGGCAGGTCTGCAACTGGAGGGGACTTCCTTTTTCAGAGTTTGTTGGGGCCTATGTTTATTGGATTGGGACCATTCTGGTGGTGTTGTGGCCCCCTTGGTTGGCCCTTCAAAGTGGACCAAGGCATGTTCACCTAGTCATGAATAAATGCACACATGCTGCTCTGTTAACTATTTATATGGCGCTCAATGCATTTTCCTTGTCAGCTTGTCAGTTTCATAACCCACCAAAAAACAGATCACGACCCACTGATGGGCCCCAAACCACAGTTTAGGAATCACTCTTTTAGAACTTTGAGGTTGCCGCCCCAACAAGAAGACTGGCTTGGAAGTAAGTACTTCTAGAATTGGGGCTTGAGATGTGCTCAGGCCACATATGATGTCAACACAGTTACAGGTCAATCCATAGCTCAGTGAAAGCCAGATTGTTGGGATTTAAGCAGATTTAGACTGCAATTCTAAACACTTTAACGGGGAAGTAAGTGTCATTGAAATCAATTGGACTTATTTCCACATAAATGAGTTTAGGATCATGGGCCAGTCCCTGATTGAAATCAGGCAGTGAGGTGGTTTCACTGAGAGCAGGCAGTCTTAGTATGTATTAGTCCATCTGAGCTAAGACGAATGAATAAGACGAAAACAATTTTACAGCATACTCAGTAATAGTTTTATGTTTCTGAGCACTCCAGTGCTCCAGGGATTGTACATTTATTGTGTTTTCTTCATCACTTCTTCCTTCTTTTGCTGTAATTCCATACCTAATTATAGTCCAAAGGCTATCAGTCTGTCTAAAGATCTACGTCCTGTATTTCAACAAATCTCCTGGTGTGACAAATGGAGGGAATTATTGTTTTTCCAAAGCAAGAGGAGTTTGGGATTTGGTTGCATGTTTGCTGTCAACTTAAAAGAGATTAAATGTTACAGTCCTGTTAGCTTGTCTTTGATTCTGAACATCAACTCAAAATATAACTATGTTGTTTTAAGTAGTGGTGGGTTTCGCAGCTTATTGAGACATGCATTTCATGGTTTGGGACCAGCGTGGCTGAATTACCATCTTTTCCTGTATTAACTTGCCCACACATCATCTGAGGATCTGCTCTATGTTCCATTCAAGGACGTTCCATGCTCCATGCAGGAAGGTGTGGTTGGTTGTGACAGTAGTCAGAGTCTTTCGTTGTGGATCTCACTCCCCTTTGAGCAGTGTTATTCAGACTGTGAGGCGCGGCTCTTTAGGGTGGCGCCAGGAACTCAAAGGGGAGGCGCGGGATTTCCTCTCGCAGCGATACAGTCACACCCCTGGGCAGAATACGAGCCCCTCTTCTGCTGCACTTTTTTTTAAAGTAGAAGAAACAGGAGTTGCTCAGCTGCAAGAGTGGCTGCTGCCACCCCGCCCTCTTCTGAGCATGCTCGACTTGCAGTCCTTAACCCTCGCCGATCCTTGTCTGGTTGGTTCCTAGTTATCAGCCTGGGATCGCTTCTCATCAAAGTGGAATCTCTCTTTTCAACCCCCTCCCTCTTCCACTCCCCCCTTTTGAACTCCAAATCTTCCTGCTTTCCTCCCCCTCCCCAAATAAAATGCTTCCTATTTTACCAGTCATCAGGACTCTTAAAGTTGTTTCCATGCAGTTGGCAAAGGGGGAGGGGAGAGACAAGCACACACTTTACTTGGCCAGGAGCAGAAAAAGGGTACTGTTTTTAAAGTGATTTATTAATCTTGTTGTTTGACTGAAGAGGAAAGGCTGTATTTTTAAAGTGATGATTTGCTGTTTGAAGGGAATACTTTTCAGCCATTGATGAAGTGATTGCCAGCCCAATCCTATCCACACTTTCCTGGGAGTAAGCCCCCTTGACTCCAATGGGACTTACTTCTGAGTAGACATGCATAGGCTTGAGCTGTGCATCTCCTAGTATAGGAGACAAATCAGCTTCCTGACCAAACCCTTATCAGCACTGATATATTTTCATGGTCTATTTTTGTTTTCCCCACCAGCTGCTGGAAAAATTTAATTTCATTAAATTAATAAAGGGTTCAATCCTATCCAAGGAGAATGGGAGAAATGACTAGTTGGATTGGGGTCCACAGGGGTGTGTGTGCGTAATGTTGGTCAGACTGGTTGTTCAGAAAGTTCATTGGATAAAACAATTCTATTGGTATGCTTACAAAGTTAAAAAAATGAGTCCTCCTGGACCAGACAAAATCTACCTACTCCAGCTTCCTGTCTAAGACAGTGACCAACAGCTGATCATTTATAAAGCATGTATATTACTGTGTATTAATAATATATTTTTAAGATCTACTTTTAATTAATGATATGATTAATATAATTAATATTAATATAGTTGATATATATTTAATATTATAATAAATATAATATTATAATATTTAATATATTTAATATAGTTAATATTTATGGTCACTTCCTGTTTAATGATGTCACTTCCAGCCCTCAGGAACATGATGGGGAGTCATGGCCAACTGCCACGGGGGTCAAGGGAGCCACTGGCCGGAAAAGTTTACCACTGCCTTTAAGGATCAGCTGGCCCCCAAACCAATTTTGTTCTGTTTTTGGTCTTTCTTTGAGTCATATTGCAATTATTTTGTCAGCAGTGTTTCTTTCTTGGATGTTTTTTGCTTTGCTGTTTCAACCGGATTTTATTGTTGTTTTGTGACAATGGACAGCTGTCCTGGTAAATCCTTAACTGGGATAGGAAGGCTGCCAGGCTTGGGGCAGGTGTTAGGATACAGTAGAGACCTCCTTTGATGATCCTGCCCCCTTCTGGGCATATCCCACCCCTGTTCCTCCCTCCCTCTCCCCTTTACACTCCCCCCACCCCTGGAATGCCCTCCCATCACTCTCTCCCAGCCCCTGCACCTCTCAGCACTTTCCTTACTTCCACCAGTGGCCGGGATCTTGGATGCAGCATTGGCGGGACAGCGCAGACCTTCCTACCAGCACTGCTTACTCTAGAGTCACTGCAAATGTGCTTTTCTCTTCTCTTCCACTGCTTCTTTTCATTTTACTTCTCTTTTACCAACTCCTTGCTGTTCACCCTCCCACACTTCCTGTGTCCCTTTCACAACCCCTTATTTGGCAATATTTCTGTTGCTGACAATCATGCTTTGCATTTATCTTACTTGTGATCGTCCTATAAAACCTTTGCAGGCTCCCACCAAAGTTGGCCTCAAATGCTGAACAGCACTTTGAATGACACCAAAGCAAGATAGCAGTGTTTGCCATCAACTGTGCCGAGCGCATTTTCAGCTTTCAAAAAACCCAGGACTCTCTCTCTCAATCTCGTGTTCTTTATTGGCTGTCATGCAGAAGGAGCAGGAAAACAATATTTAAGGTTAACATTTGTTTAGCAACATCTGGTCCCCATAATGTTAACATTAACATCTCATTGGGAAACTCAGTGTATGCCTTCCTAACCTTGTACTCTCGTGAATAATGTCTATGAGATAACAATGTTCATTACAGATGAATGGCAATAAAATCAGTGCACAATACTGAAGAAGGTGTGCATTGCATTTCCTAAACTCTTTTGTCAATTAATTCAGCAGCTCCATTGTCTTATTAATTTATGAGGTTGTTTGAAGGAGACAAAGATTAATTATTGACATTAATGTACAAGCTAAAAGAGAAGCTCCTTTAGAAGTGATTTGGTGGTGACAAACATTCTGTTCCTTCCCAGGATGTCTCTGCTGATGAGTAACCAATAACATCATTAGCTCTAAATCAAAAAGGAAACTTAATATCATGTTTTCCTTCTTGTTCAGACATAATCCTCACAACTAGAACACTGGCATGATCTCATGCGCTACAGGAGTTAGAAGAAAGTGTTTGCACAGCTCACAGAGAGTCAGAGGAACTCTCTTTCTGCACTCCTGAGACACACAACAAGGAATCTGCTTTGGATGTAGACAACTTCTTCTGACCCATGCCATGAATGATAAAACATGCCAGGAATGATAAAAGATTCTGGGGGGTCCCTGGCATGATCTGAGGGTACATGATACTGTCATCTTGTCTTGATAGGTGATAATCTGGGAACCCCATGTACATCACCTGGAGTTCCTTGATGGAAGTAGAATAAAAACAAAAAAATTCATAAACAAATAAATAAGAACTTATGAAGAGCCATGCTGGATCAAATCCAAAATCCACCTTGTCCAAGATCTCACTTCCAACAGTGGGTCAAACAGCCAAATAGATGTTTCTAGGAATTACAGATATTTAGATGTTTCTAGGATTGCAGCCCAACAGCCCAAGGCTCTCCCTGCCTACTTGGAAGTAAGCCCCAATATAGTCCATGTGGCTTACTCCCAGGAAAGGGGGTGACCCACTGCAGGTTGGACAGAGGCGCTGAGCTGGTGCCCGTCTCCCGGGCGGTACTCCCTCTTTATGGCGGCGGCTGCATGGCTTCCCATGTGCGCAACACCACAGAGATCTGGAGGTCATCCGCTTGGCGGGACACCTCCTGAAGCCCCGGGCTTGCCTGCCAGCCGAGTGCAGGGAGCTGTAGCAGCCCTGCAGCTCATGGTGGCCAGCCACAGCTCCCAGGGCAGCACGTGACTAGGCGCCAGGATGCCTGTGCCTTTTGGAGGGCTCCAGGCCATGTGGAGCCCGCTCCCACGTGGAGCACGCTGCGACCCACTGACTCGGGCAGGCGGGGAGAGCCCTGGAGTAGCCATGAGATTGCGGAGCCCCTTGCTAGCAACCCAGGCGGGCTCCGCAGCAGGTGGGCTGCGCCCTCCTGGGAAGTGCACTGGTGAGCCTGACAAGGCCAGCAGAGAGGCTGCTCAGCAGCTAGGCTGCTAGGAAGCAAGTCCCCCTGTACAGGGAGGCTGCTCTGAAGTGAGGCTGCTCAGAAGCAAGTCGCCCTGTGCTCCATGGGGCTTGCTCCCAGGAAAGTGTGCCTGGACTGCAGCCTGCGCCTTTCCTCAGGCAAAGCCTGTCCAAACCCCAGTCCCCCACCTTACAGACCAAACACTGGCTGGCACGCAGGATCCAGTACATGTGAGGCTTCCTTAGAAGTTGCACAGGTCCTGAGTTCAAGGTGGGCTGTATGGGGTCAGTACTGTGCCCACATGCAAAGGAGGAAGAGGGCTGGGCACCAGTGCCCTAAGAGCCTTCTGAGACCGCCCAGCTCCCAGCCCTCCCCCAATCCCCCCACAGGGGAGGAGACGCTCGTGTTCCAGGTTGGGCCAAACAAACCCCGATCTTGCTGCTTACATTGCACGATCGGCATTCTGGGAAGGCCACAAATAGGGATTGGAGGTTTAGCCCTCTTCTGTCAATGGAAAGGGCAACCCTTTCCCATGCAGAATGATTTGCACAAACAGGGGCTGCTGTGATCATGCTCAATTGGAGTGAATACATATACTTCTTGGCTCCATGAGCACATCATTGCATGTGTTACCAAAGCCCAATGCAAATTCAGCGTGTTTGAAAAAGCCTAATGAAAAGGTTAAGTCATTGTGTTAATAAACCCTTCATGAATCACCTCTCCGTTTCCTTGATAAATGAATTCAGTAAATAATTGAAATGATGAATGGAGTGATGAAGTTCATCAGAAGTAGATGAAGCTATTTTAGGCTCTCAGCTCTTTCAAGTACATGCCCCCAGCTCATGAACTTTTCATGCGTAATGCCCACAAAAATTCACTGATAAATTCTTGACCGTACCATGGAACAGCTAAAGGAGGATTTTCTTGGGGGAAAGTCTGATAATTCCTTGAGTAAACAAGTCATTCTGTGGTTCATGTCCATGCATGCAATGAGAGCAATCTGAACTTTTGCCTAGCTTCTTAAAAAAAAAAAAAAATGCAGTGACCCTCAAGGCCACTGGGGTCATTTGAGCTGTTCAAAAATGAAATTAAACTTCCCCCCCCCCTCTTTTTGTTCTTCTAACCTTTAAGGTGCATCTGTACAAGCTGCAGCTAGATATCACATTCAGATACCATATGTGCAAGGCTGAAATGTTTGAGATGGATGTAAAATCACCGTAGCAGGGGCGAACAACTTGACAAACAACAAAATGTGTCTCATCCTGGGTCTGGTATAACAAGTCTGAGAAACAACCTAAAAGGAAACCTAAAAGGAAAGGTCGGTGAGGGTGAAAAAATGGGTTCCTGGGGAAGTTTTAGAATACACATGTAATTTGTGTACATTTTCTAAGTAGAAATCAAACAATTTACAAAGACTGATAATTGTTTGACTGAACCTTATTTTGGGCTTAGCAGAAATAAGAATGGCAAGGGGGAGGTGCAAGTTTCTGCTCCTGAAGAAAAGTATTCATAATTTGGCAGGTTTTGGTGTAAGTGAACAATTGGCCATTCAGGCCCATAATTGATTCAGAGCCCAATCCTGAGCTCCTGTGATGCGCACAATGTGGCCACTCAATTAGGTAAGAGCCTTCGTGTCAGGCGCCGAGCCTGACTAAAAGGCTCTGGATCCAGTGGAGCATCACTCCACTGGTGCCACCTCCCTCCTTCTCCGCTCCCTCCCCTGGCACGCCTTCCCCTGCCCTCTCCCCACCTCCCCGACATGCCCCCTTCCCACCCTCCACCCGCCCTCTGCTCGACTCCCCCCTCCCCTCACTTCCCTCGACTCCCCACCTCTCCCCCGCCCCCACTTTCCTCTCCACTGTTCAGCAATCTGTGCGAAGCCGGGCACTTGCCCAGCACTACCCCAGCGCTGGCCAGTGCTGTGCTAGCACGGGCGATCGCCTGGTGTTAAGACTCACAAATGCACCATGCACCTGCGGTAAGCCAGCGCAACAAGCTCAGGTTTGGGCTCTTAGGGCCCAATCCTATCCAACTTTCCAGTGCCACTGCAGTTGCAATCCAGCCCCAAGCAAACATTGGAACAAAATAATAATAATAATAATAATAATAATAATAATAATAATAATAATAATAATAATAATAATAATAATAATAATAATAATAATAACTTTATTTTTATCCCGCCTTTCTCCCCAAAGGGACTCAAGGCGGCTTACAACATATAAAAACAGAATATAAAAACAAATAAAAACATATTAACACATCATAAAAGACAGCAGTCAGAGTAAAAAATAGGTAAAAAGAGCATAGAGCAGCAGCAAGTCATAAAAGAATCAGGCCTGTAAAAAATATTAAAAGATGTTAAAAAGATGTTAAAAGGCCAAGAACTCAGAAGGCCTGTTTAAACAGAAGGGTCTTCAGGCCTCGCCGAAAGGTCTCAAGAGAGGGAGCCATTCTTAAGTCAGGGGGAAGGGAGTTCCATAGCGTTGGTGCCACTACTGAGAAGGCTCTATTTCTTGCAGCCGCCCCACGTACCTCCCTAGGCGGCGGCACTTGTAAAAAGGCCTTCTTTGATGACCTAAGACAGGGGTGCCCAAACCCCGGCCTGGGGGCCACTTGCGGCCCTCAAGGCTTCTCAATGCGGCCCTCAGGGAGCCCCCAGTCTCCAATGAGCCTCTGGCCCTCCAGAGATTTGTTGAAGCCCACACTGGCCCAACGCAACTTCTCTCAGTGTGAGGGCGACTGTTTGACCTCTCGTGTGAGCTGTGGGATGAGAGCTCCCTCCACTGCTTGCTCTTTCACAACTGTGATGCAGCAGCGGCAGCTAAGGAAAGGTCAGCCTTGCTTTTTGCAAGGCCTCTTATAGGCATTGAGCTATTGCAAGACCTTGATTCATTTATATAAGTTCATCTTCAATATATTCATTTATGTAAACTTATGTAAATTTATTCAAATTTTAAATGTAGATTAATTATTTATTTCCCCGGCCCCCGACACAGTGTCAGAGAGATGATGTGGCCCTCCTGCCAAAAACTTTGGACACCCCTGACCTAAGAGGACGAGCCAGATTGTACAAACATTTCTTTACCTTGAGAAGACCTCTGTGACTATTTAATGCACAGTGCACACCCTGTTGGCATTGTTGCATCAGCACTGGAAAGTTGGATAAGACTGGGTCCTTACCTGTCACATTGATTCATTTATATCTAAGGTATTAAGGTTGGTGTACATGAACACAGTTGAATTTGATCCTTACCACCATCCTGTGAGGTAGATAAGGTTTAACGATGGTGACTGATCCTAGGTCATCATGAGCTTCATCACTGAGTGAAGATTTGACCCTAAATCTTCTTTAACCAAGTCTGACACACTATATATTACATTATATTCTGCCAATACATCCAGCCCTATGAATTGTTACTGCAATGTCATCACATAGCAAATATGATTGACTGCATGGCACTGTCACACCATCATACTGACAATATATTCCCTGATTTGGTGGACTCACAATCCTTGAGAAAACTTGAGGCAGTTCAAAGACTTATCAGGGTTGTAGCTGAGAATGATTGTGAAGAACACTGAACAGGTAGGAAAAGGTAAACAGGGGCGTTTGTGTCAAAATGATTGCCTTGGACATTCAGCACAGCTGTCATTCCAATCGATCAAAGTTGATTATATGAGTATGAGATAGTTAACTCATTTTATCATCATAACCACCACCTTTAAGTGGTCCAGGCATATTTAAGGAGCTGGTTTTTCTCAGGAAAATAGCTTTCCCAATCAAAGCTTCCATATATTTGTTGAAAAATAATGGGAATCCATGCATCTTTTCAAAGAGGTGAAGAAATATGCTCGAAAAAGAAATATGCTATACGTGAAAATCAGTGGCAGGTCTGCTTAAAATTTACCTGTGCTGCTTATATTTTAAACTTGACTAGTTGTGTCTTAGGGCAAATTAATGATCCCTCTTCTGGAGATTATTTTCAATCCATGATGGTGTATGATGGATTGTTGTTACAGCCTCAAAGTCACTATCCAGGGAAAATGATAGTCTGAGCATACAACTGTGGCTAGAACTCCTTATTTAGCAAGCCACACGGTGGGACTGTCAAAAAGTTAAAATACTTTGGAGAACAATGGAGGAGATTATCAATGAGATAATAAGTTGAGGTACCACTACTGTCTTCTTTTTAGTTGATTATTTTACATCACTACATAAGATTGGTCCACCAGGTACTTATTTCTAATTTGTTTATTCCTTCCCTGATAATGATAATCAGGAGCATCTCTCCAGCATGTGCAGCTATGCAAACTGCAGCAGGGCTTTCCAACAGTGTGTCTTGGGCTGGAAAATCACCCTGCCAATCCACCCAAGACAGTAGTCTGAGATTAGCTAGTTGCTTCTAGAGACCAAGAAGTAATTTTTTGCCCATGTGTTTTTTTGGTGATTGGTGATTTTTTGATTGGTGTGTTTTTTTTGCCTGCTTCAGACTGGATCTGTTGTGCTTTAGCTGTACAAATTACATTGTATATTAAGCTAAACAAATTACATTTGTATACCGCCTTTCTCACTGATTCAAGGTGGTTCACATCCGAAGGCTATATACTAAGGGCGCAATCCTAACCCCTTATGTCAGTGCTTTCCAGCACTGGCATAGTGGTGCCAATGGGATATGTGCTGCATCCTGCAGTTGGGTGTCGCTCATGGACGCCTCCTCAAAGTAAGGCAATGTTTGTTCCCTGTGCTGGAAAGCACTGACATAATGGGTTAGGATTGCGCCCTAAACTTATGGGCAGACCGTAGAACCCTTCACTTCCAGATGGAATCCTGCACTGCATGTTCATCCATCTTCAGGTCAGCCAAGCTGTTCTCAGAGGCGGACTTTCCACCCTCCTCCATGTTCCTGCAGCATGACTTGCAAGTTCATCATCCTCTTGACTCTATCCTGTCAGGACAGCTTTGTCAGCTTTCAGTCTGCTATCCAGAATTCAACCAGGACTACACCCACTTAGCGTTCTTCAGACAGCCTTCAACTCAAGACCATGCCTCTTGCATGGTCACATAGAAATAAAATGTGGGAATGTTGTGAAGGCATCCTGAGATAAGTGGATTGGTGAAGGAGAGCCTAGGACTGATATCTAAAGGCTGTTTGGTGTGGGGATGCTGGCTGGGGACTGCTCAGGCAAGGATTGTAAAGCCAACTTCAAAGATTATTCAACGTGGGGAAAGGATTGCAATCAAGAACTTCCTTCCTTCCAGTCCTTTCCAAGGAAAGAATAGATATACATAGATTGTCACTGAAGATCTACTGTTTGGAGTCAGGGTGGGAACATTCAAATGGGGGAAGAGACAGCAGCTGGTTGTCTCCTCCAAGAAAGGAGCCATACCAAAAGGGGAGCAGTGTTCAGGTGACTAAGCGTTCAGGTGATGGTAAGTTATCAGGACTGAAATACTTGTGACCTACTTAGAATCCAAACCCCTCTATCTCATGTCTCTTTAGGGCTATGCAGGCAATGTAAAATGATACTGTTATGTAGGAGTTCTTGCTAATGTAAGAAGTGTAGTTTTCTATCAGATTTCATTTGCATTTTATTTGTTCTGATGATGATCCCAAAAATTCTTGGAAGAATGTAGTGGTATTCTGATACTGGTAACATGATGGGCATATTGAAGCAACAAGATGGGCATTCTGAATCTGCCCTGTAGATATTTTCATTTCTTTTTCTCCTGAGCTCTTATTTTAGGTAAGAGCTTATAAAAGGTATCAGTTTACTGAAATGCCTCTAAGTGTTGTGACTTGCAGACTGCCTTAGAATAAATTGGTTTTCAGCCCAAGGCTTGATAATAGATTTAAAAGCCATATGCAATACTGATTCATCTTATTATTATATCATTAAAATGTTGTACACATTCATGCATGTACTAAAACCATTCTTGCCACTGAGATATAACGCATTGTACAAAAATGACTAGGACATCTGTACCAGCAGGAGTGTCCATGCTAGAGGTTCCGTCAGCCCAAATTACCATGATGTTTGGGAGTTATGGGTAATCATCTGCAACATATCAACTAATGTAAGCTACTTCATCTATCAAACGTTTAACATCACAGACAGAAACAAACTGATTGAATACAAAGCATACAGTTTATTAACCAACATGGCAATGTACCAGTATGAATCTTAGCTTCCCAGAAGATGGTAATGAAATAATTTGATTACTTTGTTTCTTAGTTACATTAATTTTTTTTTTTTTTAATCTTGGTTAGACATTTATTCTCTTGTCAGTCTAAAGATGTGGATGCTTCTAATATGAGGCAGCTTACATTTAAACCCAGGTCTAGTTCTAGGATTATAACTTGGTCAAATTCTCATTATAGAAAGTCTGTAAAACTCCACAGAGGAGTTTTGGAATTCACTCTTCCTTCCCATCGGGAGAAACATTTCATAATTTCATCTAATGATATCAGCTCCCAAGAAATAATGCAAATAACCTCAAGGACAGATGAGGCACATTGGAAATTAGGAATAGTCTCTATTTATTTATTAGATTTGTATTCCGCCTTTCTCCCCAAAGGACACCCAGGGCAGCTAGACTAGTCTAGATCAAGTCTCTAGACTTGATCACCAATGGCATACACATTCATTTATGTCGGCAGAACATTACATAATTCTTGAGAACATTCCATGGCATCATAGCAGCTCTACCATGAATTTGAATAGGGTAAATTCTAAATAAATCTGTAGGGTGGATGTGACCTTAAATATGTCAATTTTTTCCTTCTGGTTTTTGTTTTAATAGTATAATATTGTTTTAATAGCACATGGAGGCAAGGGACAAAGCAATGGAAGCCACAGTGCAGGGGCAAGAGACTTTCAGTAGTTTACCTTGCAATGATTCTGATTTCAATCACCAACCTGGATTATTTGTAATGATGAGCAAGTACACTCCCACACTTTTCTTCCCACATTTGATGAAGGCAGTGGGATGGCATCTGAGCATTCCAAATTTCAGGGAGACTATAGAAAGTAGCTCAACTATATTATCCAACGGCACAAGAAGGATCCACCAATACCAATCACTAGAAAATAAGTTTCTTTGTTTAAATAAATGGACATATATGTCTCATTTTATATATAAAAAGAGAATGTTCTATTTTTAAACTACTGGGTGGATTATTGATTCCCACAGATGTTATAAGACGCTGCCTCTTTTCCATTCATGTTTTCCTTCATTTCTCTTTGTTCCTAGTTTTCTCTCCCCTCTTCCCATTCCTCTTAGATCAGAGCCTCATTTACCAAGTATTTTTACAAGACTGTTTAAAAAAACATTCCTGAAAGAATGGATCTGTGGTGTATGTATGTAGATCTTTAATAGAATGAGTGCCATCTCCTGGCCCAGAAGAATATATTGCATTATCTACAAAGCTGTCATTTCAGTGAAGCTGTTAACAACAGCTAATGGGCTCTTGAAGTAGAGTCCAAAGGCACTTCAGCTGGGTGCCTGTTGTACGCAGAATGCTCCGTCTTTGCAGTGTGTTCTCTGCATCCACGCCCTTCCATTCAGTACTCCTAGTGATTCAAAGATTTTCTGAATTTGCCCTGTACTGCTGGAGTTGACGCATTGGGTCCATCTTTTCATGCCCGTCTTGGCACTGTTGCTCTACCTCTGAAGTTTGCCTCTGCCTGTTGGCAGAGTTTGCCTCTGCTGTGTCAGGCATCACACTAAACCAACTGGGGTGTCTTTCAGGACAAGCAGACCAACTCTTAGCGTACTTTTGCCATGGCTACTATGATGCAAGTTGTTTTCTGGTGTCCTTGTCTTTATAAGGTAGATATCAAGATGGACTCGCACATCCACACAGTAGCATTGCTGGGGGGGGGGAACAGTAAGCGCTGCAGGTGGTGCAACGCACCGTGTAAGTTGTCCCTCCAACTCGCTTTCAGAGCCATTCCAGGCAGCACCAGCAATGTGCAGGTATTCCCCAAACCAAACAACATCTCATCTCATCTCTGTTCCTGCCCGGAATGGCTCTGACAGTGAGTGGTCTGCTTATATGGTGTGTTGTGGTGCCTGCAGTACTTACCACTTTGCCCTCCCTCTAGCTATGCTACTGCATCCCCACATGCTCCTTTGACAGCAAGATAGGAAGAAAATATGACAGTGAGTGCAATACATGGGTGGCATTTTCCAGTACAGGCATGCCTCGGTATCCTTGGGAGTTCTGCCCCAGAATCCCTGTGGTTTCCTGAAACTGCTGATACTGGGGGCGCTGACCCCCTCCCTTTGTTCCCATTGCCTCTGGAGGCTCTTCTGAACCCCACAGAGGCTGCATGTGTCTGCAGAAGAGAGCAGCTCCCCTTGCGTCTGGAGGGTGCATGGGGGCCCTTCCGCATCCATGGTTAAATTAATCTGAGGATATGGGATCCGCTGATACAAGGCCCCCCTGTACTAGTGTTACTGCCAAAAGTTGATTTTAATCATTGTTTTCATCCAGTAACACTTCTCTTCTTTGAACAGCCTTGCTGTGATCCTAGAAGGACTACCAGATTTTTTTAAGTCTCTTTATCCTCTATCATTGCACAGTATTTTGTTGCTTTATTTCCCCTGCACAGTGATCACAAGCAATAACTGTAGCAGGGACACTTTATAGCTCAGTCCTTTCTTGCTGCTCACTGCGTAAAACAAACTGAAAAGTATTTGTTACTGCTGTTGCTTTTAATTACAAGAGCTGGCTTTGCTGCAAAATGTGTGGCCTTTGGTCGACTGGTCTTTATTTACTACATGATTGGCCACTAACTCTGAGCTTACATCCTTGCTTGTCAGCTCCTGTAATATGGCTGCTTGTTCAGTGTGGCTCAGTGTCCCTTCACGCAGCAGCTGTTGTGGCATGTCTAGCCAACCCAGACTATGACACATCATGATAGCTTGGGGCAAGGGAAGGTTTTGTGAGTGTAGTACTTCCAAATGTATCAGATCGATACAATGCAATGTACTCTGGCAGATTTGGTTTGCTTCTGAATGAATCTGCTTTATTTCAGAGCTACAGAACATGCTCACAGCAGTGTGCCTAGGTCAAAAGTTCTTTTCGGAGCCAGACCTCATGTGACATGAATGGTATACTTGCAAGCATGGTGGGACTATGTTCTTTTGAAAATAGCAAACATGCAGTAGCCCAATTTGATTGAAACCATAGCAGGTTTGTATGGGGCTTAACAATTTGCCCTGCTGGATCACCGTTTATCTGGATTGCCCCCCCCCATGCATGTGCCATTTACAAAGGAATACAGCATTGCCTTGGTGTGCTTGCAATGATGTTATTAACATAATATTTATGACCCAATCTTATCCAACACTAGCGTAATGGGGTGCCGGACTCGTGCTGTATTCAGTGTTAGATTTGTGTAGGTGGGAGGTCTCCTCAGGGTAAGGCAGAGGTTCTCAAACTTTCTGGGGGTTCGAGCCCAGCTGTAAGTTCTTACGGGGGGAGGGGGGAATCGAGCGAAGTGATCCCCTGGATCACGCCACTTTCGAGGGGCACAGGGGCTTGTTGCCACTCACCAGATGCTGCAGCAGCCTCCTGGGGGTGCAGGGAGTCCAGTGTCAGCCTCCGCAGGGCTCCCCAAGCTGTGGAGAGACTGAAAATAACGATCATGATCCACTTCCCCTTTTGTGACTGGAAACTGGAAGTGGGTCATTTGTTATTATGACAATGTGAGCTTCGGGAGGCCCTGTGGAGGCTGGTGGGATCCAGGGGATTGCTTCGCTCCATTCCCCCTTCTTCTCCCTTAAGGGGGCAGAGGCCAGGGCCCTCAGGCTGGGACATCACGGTGCCCCAGTCTGACAATCACAAGTCAAGCCCCAGCCTGCTCAATGCGTCTACTCAGGTATGCACCAGCTACATTGCTGGTGCAGAAATGAGTAGACCTATGTAGGGCTTTCAGGTTCAGGATGAGGATTAGGAGGTGGCGGAGGCCTGCTCTGTAGTCCCTGCCCCCTCCTGGGCCTCTCCTTCCACCCCAAAATACCCTCTCCCCACCTCTGGAATGCCTTCCCCCAACTTCCCAGTGCAGCACTCACCTGCTGACTAGACACTTTCTGCTTCATGAGGAATGGAAATGATGTTCCATGCACAAAAGATAGGTATAATAGGCCTCTTTTTATGCAATCAGGAATCCTTAGGAACCTAATAAGAAAAGTTGCTTAATATGTAAATAAATATGGACCTATAGGTCTATCACAGAGACTAAAGGTCCAATCCTACGGCTGTTTTGCAATAGTGGGATAAGCATCTGATGTTGTCCAGTGAGGGTGTGAGGAGTCCAAGCCATTGTCACTAAGCAGTGGGGGCATGTCATCAGTGGGGAGGGGATATTCTGGGCATATTGGGAGAGGGCAGGGGTAGATCAGGGTGGGAGAGGTGGATTCCAGCAACACACACAGATCTGTGCACAGCACATGTACAGATACATGAACAACACAAGCAGACCTACAAAAAAGAATGACCAATCAGTTTACTATGTCCCACTAATTCTTGATATATACATTTTTTGTTTTTGTTTTAAATGAAAGCTCATCTCAATGTCCCTCAGAAATTAACAGCTGGTATTATTAGCAGAAGACTTGGACCATTAATTGGCAATTAAGCCTGTGTTGGCAACATTGATTTGTTGTCTGCTACTGCATTGCAACAGAACGAGTGTGAATTGTCATTCACCAAATGCCTTCTTTGATGCATCTCAAGGAATAAAGTGGTATATGAGCAGATTGACCTCAATATAGCCTCATAAAGAGAAACTATTACAAATCCTTTATACCTTTGAGCTTGGGACAAGGGTGAAGAGGATCACTGCTGCCCCTTGGAGGATTTTAATCTGACATGATATATATGACAATATCTCTTCCCTTATCACACTATTAAAATTATTTCAATTTCACTAGAGTTGGGAAGTCCTCAAAAAGAAGAAAAAGGGACAATCACTGTCTTGGAGGAAAATGCTAAGTAGTATTAGCCTTCATTAACATGAGTCCTCTTGGGTTGTGGGATAATATCACTGATCATTGTTTTTGATGGCACTATTATCTCATGTGTGTGTGACCTTGACTTCACATGAGCAAGAGTTATAACATATGTATAAAACATGGACTGCCATTGGTGCTTGGAGTATGTCTCTATTTTCATGCACTTTGGGGGAGGGAAGAAGAGGGGCGCAATGCAGTGTGGATCAGTGAATCTTGATTTTGAATAAAGCAACTATGTTCTACTTTTTGCCTTCTAGAGGAGCACCAGGATACGAAGCACTGCATGTGCTTCCTCTGCTCTGTTTTCTGGATGATCTCTTAATTGAGGAGGTCTTCATATCCATTGAGAACAGCCAGTAACACAGTCAGAGGGGAAGGTGGTAAGTACTGTAGGTGCTGCAGGAGCTGTGTAGGCTGCCCTTCCCATTTGCTGTCAGAACCATTTTGGACAGCGATGGCAACACTCAGGAGTCCCTATTTGGTTCGGCAAGTGATGGTGTGTTCCCGTCACTGCCAGGAATGGCTCTGACAGCAAGTGGGAGGGGCCACTTACACATTACCTTGCAGCCACACCCTCAATGGTTGGCAACCTTCAGTCTCAAAAGACTATGGTATAAGCCTACAGCACCCAGTATTCCCAGGCGGTCTCCCATCCAAGTACTAACCAGGCCTGACCCTGCTTAGCTTCCAAGATCAGACACCCTCATAAGAACATAAGAAGAGCCCTGCTGGATCAGGCCAAAGGCCCATCTCGTTCAGCTTCCTGTATCTCACAGTGGCCCACCAATGCCCCAGGGAGCACACAAGACAACAGGCACAATCTTCGACCCGGTGCTCTCCTCTGCATCTGGCAATCAGAGGCAGCCTGCCTCTAAAACCAAGAGCCTTACATACCTACTATGACTTGTAACTGAGAACAGTTCCACATTCAAGTTGCACATCAGAAAAACTACTTTTCCATACTATAGACCTCTGAACATAAAATCTCTTTCTCCCGCCACATCTGGTGAATGTGAACCCATAAATGCACATACATGATATATACAGAGAGGGAACCCTAGAGATAATAACAGTTCTCACTCCCGTGGCAAGTCCTTTTCTCATCAAAACCAAACACGTGGTCAGCAGGCAGGTTGATGGGCCTGCCACAGCCTTATATTTTTTTCATGTTTCTGAACGGCAGCAAACTCTTTTTCCATTAGTAAACATCTGGCAGAAAAATCATACTGGATTGGAGGAAGGAAAAGAAGCAGAGCAGAAGGCTTGCTGACAGCAAATGGAATGAGCTTGAGCGAGCCATAATGAGTTGATGGAAGGTAAGCAGGAATTGCTGCTTTTAAACAGCATACAGTTACAAATAAATAAATAGAGGAAGATGCACTTGCATTCATTAGAACACAAAACAGCAAATCTGCATTCAGTTCTAATAAGGTACTTTCCAAAGCTCAGCGAGCTGAAACACTTACAATATGTGTTTACATCATGATATGGCACATTTTCAACAGCAGATTTGCGCTTTCGGAGCGTATAGAAGCTCAATCAAGAATACGTGGCTTTGCTTATTAAACAATGAAACAAAGCCCATTTTACTAAGTTATCCTACCTTGAGGGCACAATACATTACACATTCTGTGCATTTGCCTCAGCTATGCGTATGATTTGACAAACAGAATATTACTGCTGGATACGTTTCAGTATGAATTTTTTTCCATATGGTGTACACTGAAGTGCATGGTGGAAATGTTTAGCAACTCGATATTGGTGACCGCTTAGACTCAACCGGGGCAACTGATCTTGCATAATGCATGCTTTTCTCAATGGTTTGTATTGCCCTAAATTGTTTCGTTTTCAGTAAAGTGGTAGCGCCTTAGAGCCTGCCTCTTCTCGTAGATCAGGGAAACACTTCCTATAGTTTTGTGCCATTCTGCGAGACAGTTCATTCATTATGTTAGAAATAGGGCAAGGAGAATGGTGAGTAATTCTTGTGCCCAGAAGTCATCTGGAACTCATAGAGATTAAGCGCTCCTATAATTCATTCCTTCACAAAACACTTTGACCATGACAAGGGTAATAGCATTCTTCCTCTCCCCTGCATATACCACAAAATGTCCTAACACAGGCTAGTGCAAAATATGAACTCCATCCTCTTATATTCTGAAACCAAGAACACCAGAGTGCTTACTTAAGTATTTATAGTTCAGATTTATCATCTACTCTCGATTCTTCAATAAAGCTCTATGATAGTAGTGATGGTCATGAAATCCTAAGCTGCACCAACCAAGACATTGTTGGCATGTTAGACAACCCTCCTCCCAGCACCACAGTCTAGCAGACCTCAGCACCAAGCCTGAGGCCCAAACCACATGTACAGAAAACCTATGTGGCAACAGGCATTTTTCACTGAATAAGTGCATGTAAGGAAGCAATACTCACAAGGGTGCCCTTACTCTGTGAGTTTCATGCCATAGAATATCCAAATATCTATTTCCCATTCATCTGCCTCTTACAGCCTAATCCTATTGAGGGCCTGTGGCCCTCAATCTGCTGCCATAAGTCTTAGGCCAGCATTGTAAAGCCATACTTCACTTCTGTTGTGCACTGGGGGACCACCAGTGCAAATGGCTGGAGGTCCTGCATGCATGCCTATGGCTCACCCAGCTTATGCCAGAACAGGTAAAGTGGAAGCAGGGGCATTTCAGGGGAGGATAAAGGCAGGGAGAGAGTCAGGATGGGGAGAAAAAGAGTTCAGCAGCAGTGGCACATGCCAAGTTCCTATCCCATTTTTCTGGCCCAGCATGACCCCTGAGCAACTTGGACATGCCTGCTTAACAGCTGGTGTGAGTCCAAGGAGGTGGTCCACAGGGAGGTTAGTAAAAAATGTTTTTACGGACTTCTCCTGGACTGTCTGCTCACCCTCCCCATAGGGCCATATACATAAGTCTGCAAAACTCACATGGATCTCAATATCCGCACCTGCATTAAACATGTGGCTTCCTTTCATCAAGCAAGTTTTATTTCTCCAACTCCAGCTGGTTTTCCTTCATAGAGAGACTGTCTTCCAAAATATGACTAAAGGCACAGGTGTGTGTGTTTGTCCTGCTCTTGGGAACAGCAGCCTGTGGTCAGGGTGGGGGAGTGTTGCAGGCACTGAGCTCCTTTGCTGCATGTTCACAAAGATTTAAAACTTCATAAGACGCAACAACTCAATCTTTGTTGTCCGCTACCCCTCGACAAAAGGTAACTCCTGCCAACATAAAAGGAAGAGAGAGAGAGAGAGAGAGAGAGATGCAGAAGCAGGAAAGGCACCTCTGATACAATCCTATCCATGTTTACTCAGAAGTAAATACTATTGTATTCAGTGTGTGGTTTCAAATCCCACATGAGTTAAAACTCACAGATGTGACTCACAGATGTAGTTTCCCATGGAACAGCTGCATGTTTGGTTTGGGCCTGTGACTGCATCTGGAAGTTCAAGCAAGGAATCTGTCAGTGGGTTGAAAATGACCAGAATTTACAGTCCTTCCTTGTTCCCAACAGTAGATACATGCTCACTAAGCCAAGAGACAATTGTGTGGTGTAACTGACAAGAAGAAACTTGACCAACCCAGCAAGCCTACCTCTCTGCCATCTTTACTTGGCTGTTGATGCAACTCATTCAGTGTCATATTTTCAGCTTCCACCAACTGAATTGATAGGTTTGTTGCCAGTATTACACAAAGATTATTACATTAAAGCAACCTTTCTCAAATACAGTAAATGTTTGGATGTAACTCTTTGTATCAGGCAGACAATCTGATACCAAAAAACCCATTTTGCTTCTTCAAAAAGCAGAACACTTAGCTTCCCCCCACCAACCCAGCTCTGTCATATACAATCAGCAATAGTTTCTCAGATACGTTGCTTGTTAGCTCAATATTTTTCATTCTTCATTGTTGGCTTTCTGAGATTTTCTTAGCCAGTGATTCCGCAAAAGAATTATTGTTAATGAGTTCATAATGACTCCATCTTTCTTTGCCCCCATATATATCCTTTCCCAGCATCTAGGTATTTTTATTTGCAAGATTTGTGCCAGTGCCAATACTGTTTTGTACTTTGCATGCCATCAAGAGTAACTCAATATTAAGCCACATTGTTTTTTTTTATGCTCACTTCCCTCTGGTGCTGTGCAATTTGCAGACTGTCTGAATTTAAAATGGCCAATGAATCTTAGAAAGTTATTGTATACAGTGCAGCAGACAAAAAGTAGTTTAAATCAATGAAGCACATTGTACCTTGGCTTTATGACTAAATCATCTAGGGCACAGGTTATGATCGAAGGCAGAAAAAGGAAGGAAGGTATAGATTTCAGCCATTTTCTTTTGTTTCTTGTGAGACGGCTATTACAAATGGTGACCTTTTTACAGCAATTATTGTTATTATGACTAAATGGCTCTTGAACATGGTGAAGGTCTCAAACTATTCTTTGTCTCTCTGTTTTCAAAAAAAATATCCATTGAAATTAGGAGCTTCAGAAATATGCATGCACTGAAACTTGACTGATATAGTTGTCTCTGAAGGCTCAACACGAGTGCTTTTTCATGAGAAAATAGTGTATCTGGCAAACTCCTTTGTCCAACTTTAATGCATACAAAGGGTAAAGAGTTGTGAGATTTACAGTGCAATCCTATCTTGTGCTGGAACAGGCAGGCCAGGAGGCCTGCGCTGCATCCGGTGCAAGATAGGGCCCCAAAGTGGTGCAGTCAGAGGTAAGGGGAAACTTTTCCCCTTACGCCTGGGTTGGTCACTGCAAGACCCAATGGGTCTTCTTGGACTTATGCCACCTCCTGAGATGACCTAAGTCCAAGGAGAGCGGAGCGGTTTGAAGCCACAACAAACTTCGGCCACGACAAACTTCATGGTGTCAGTGCACTAAGTGAGGCATGTCATGTACAAGGAGGGCAGGAAAAGAGATGGGAGGAAGGGGTGGAGCCCCTGTTTGTCAGGCCACCCTATCGGCTTTATCTCCTTGGACATATATTTAGTTATTTATTTTTCATATTTTTATACCACCCTTCCTCCAAGGAGCTCAGGGCTGTGTACACAGCTGCTCCCCTCCTTTTGTCTTCACAACAACCCTGTGAGGTAGGTGAGAGAAAGTGACTGGCCCAAGGTCACCCCAGGAAGCTTTGTGGCTGGGGGGGGGGGTTTGAACCTGGATCTTCCAGGTATAAGTCCACCTCCCAAACCACTACACCACCCTGGCTCTCAAGCAAAATGTCTGGCATAGGTTCAGGGAGACCAATAGAAAATCAAGAAGGCTACTGATCAGGCAAATATAGGGAAAAAATTACTTACCTCCTGCTGTCTGTCCCATTTCCCCCTCATTGGATGCAGTGAATAATTTGCAAGAAGGCGTCAATAGTGGGGGATAGAATTGGGCAATAACTTACTTTTCTCGGTCATGCTTGCATTGCTGATACATGACCCCATGCATTATGCAGGGTAAAGCCGTAAGACAAAGTATTCAAATTCTGGACTTTTGAGAGTGCAGGTGGATTCATTCTCTTTAGAATGAATCTTGGTGTGTGTGTGTGTGTGCACACTGCATGAAATAAATAAGCACACTGAAATGACATTTTAGTGCAGATTTCACCCTGAGTTACTGGCTTACCACATGCAGCCTGTTTTTTCGAATGAGACAGGATTTTTTTAAAAAATGTGATTTCTCACCTGCAGTCAATGGCATCACTAGGGGGGCACAGGCCACATGAGGTGATGCAGTGAAACAAACTGCGTTGAAATATTTCTATTCTATCCAATGTTATAGCCAAAAAACCAGTGGGGGGCAGAATAATGGTACATCACCACACCCACTGCCTGAGTTATTGCCCCGCTCACTACCTGGGAGGAGGTCGATCATAGGGGTGACACACTGGTCTCCCGCACCAGGTGATGTGAACTCTTCTGACGCCACTGCCTGCAATCCAACATGGAATATTTCAGAATTCCAACACCTTAGCTTGTCACCTCACTCTGAGGAATAGGTCATACCTCATAATGGTTGGAGTTTTAGTTTTTATCATTCATACATGAATGGGTAATTTTAAAAAATGTATCACTCTCCCCTGGGGGCTGGGGATAAGAATAGGCCCTCAGTTTGGCTGTACTTGTCGTAAGAGGCGACTAAACAGCCACCGGGTAGATGGGACTCGTCAGCCTGGGAAGGCAGCTTAACTGAGAGAAGGAAAACTCTGATCCCAAACCTCCACTGCCTTGTGGCTACATCCAGTTCTGGAAAAGGCTTCAGGAGTCAACCTCGAGGCAAAATCAGGAGCCGGAGTCCCTGAGGCAGTTCATGGCTGAAAACAGTCACGCTCTGGCAACTCCTGCGATGCCGCTGGAACCAACCGTATTGGCTTCTGCCTTTCCATTGGACCATTTCAGTGACGTGGAGAGGGGGGATTTGCTGCATGGGTAACAGCCTATCCTCCATACCTACTTTACCCAGGCTTCGCGCACTGGAGGGGACACTGTTCCAGAACCACCATTCAGAGCGCGATACCATAGTCTTCCGAGACTAAAGGATGCCAACTTGATCACTCTCCATCGGTAGGCCTCCTGATCGCTCCCCCTCAATGCAGTGTGTGCTCCACCACCACAGCTTCATTGGCACCAATGGTGGGGGATCGGATTGGGCAGTAAGTCTTATTCATTACTACTGCTCCTGTTATTACTGCAAAATTATGAAGATTCTCAATTCAAAAAGAATTGGGAAATTTGCATGCACTCCAAATTTGCATGCCCTGTTCATAGAAAAGAATATAAAACAGAAGTCGAACAGGCAGGGCCAGATTAGGTTTTGCTGGGGCCCTAAACTAAGTCAAGTGTAAGAGACCCCATTCCATAATATTTCCCTGAAGTCTTCTTATTCTAATAGAAGAGACAGAGAAAACAGAAATAATAAAGTTTATATTTGCATATATTCATAAGTCTATGTGCAACAAAAAGCTCATTAAACATAAATATTTAGCACTAGTTCTATATTCATTATGAAGTGCTTTCAAGTTAAAATACTTTATCATGTTTATGATTTCTTAATTAGCGTATATAAAAACTCTTTCATCTGCAATAGAGTTTCCTAATCCTGTGAAGGCTTAAGTATTAGCTGTAGGTTCTGGTCTTGCCCTGGATAGATTTAGGTCATAAAAAAGCTTTGACCTGGTAGCCTCCCACCATAAATGATATGACAAGGTCAGCTCATTGCAGTGGAGGACCTTCTCAGCTCCACACTCCAGGGCAAAGGTCCATGACGGCGCCCTCCCATGGGATGTTGCTGCCCCAGCATGAAAATCTGCCCCCCCCCACTTACCTGAAGCTCATGGAGCCTTGCACAACTCCAGGATGCATCAGAGAAGCTTCTCTGAAATTCTCCAATGCTTTATACTGTGCTTCTGGTTTTCCAGAAGCACAGTTTCTGATCCCTTCAGGAGCTTCAGAGAGGCTTCCATAAGGTCTAAAAGGCACGCAATGCTTTGTGCCTGGGGCATTTGCCCCATAGAATGAATGGGAGGTCCGCAACTGGCTCATTGGTATGAAATGGGCCACTTCATTGATTACAGAAACCAAATTCGATGTAAATTCTGCAGAGGTTCCTGACTATTAAACTTCCCTTTAGTGTGGGAACCTATCTTGGAGGCGACAGGCACAACTGTCTTAGATTTTTAGATTGTGAGCCCTTTTGGGACAGGGAGCCATTTAGTTATTTGATTTTTCTCTGTAAACCGCTATGTGAACTTTTAGTTGAAAAGCGGTATATAAATACTGTTAATAATAAATAATAATAACTGTCATTTGCCTTTTGGGTGTGAGCACCCTGTCTCCAACCAGCAATTGCCTCTCACCAACACCTGGTTTTCTCCATCTATTTTTGGAAAGTGGGACAAGGAAGTCAAATTGCTCAACACACTCAAGTAAGATAGCCTTTAAAAAAGATTTTTCAATTTAGGCCCAGCCAGCATCCCCTTGCCAGATAGCCTCTTAAGATTGGTACTGGTTTCCCTTTAAGTCCTTGAATACCTTAGGTTCTGGAGATCAAGCTGTCGCCTTGCCTAGAAAACTGAGGAGGATCAGCTTGGGTCTCTTCTTTGGATGGGTGACTGGAAGCCACTGGCAAGAGTGGCGGAATGTGGAGGAGTCATCTGGCAAGAATGGATGACATCCTGAGAACCAACCTGGGACCTGTCTGTCTGTCTGTCTGTCTGTCTGTCTGTCTGTCTGTCTGTCTGTCAAACTCCCACAGACAGCTGTCTGTGGAAGTTTGGAAAGTGCAAGAGCTGTGCAGCCAGGATGATGATTGCACTATGAAAGGAAGCACTGGAGAAATGGTTCTATGAGTTATCTGATAGAATAATATTTGTAAAAACTCCATTTGAAAAATGGGGTTTATGGTCAGCCTGCTTATGTAAACCATCTTGAGTCTATGAGAAAGGTGGTATAAAAATACTGCAGTAGTAGTAGTAGTAGTAGTAGTAGTAGTAGTAGTAGAGAATCCCTTCTCCACACTCCCAGTCCAACACTATATCTGCCAGAAGTGACTGAGAGCCCAATCCTATCCAATTTTCCAGTGCCAGTGCTGCTATACCTATGGGCTATGCACAGCTTCCTGTGTTGGGGAGGCAGTCTTGGAGGCCTCCTCAAGGTATGGGAACTTTTGTTCCCTTACCTTGGGGCTGCATTGCGGCTGCCCCAGTGCTGGAAATTTGGATAGGATTGGGCCCTAATCTGGCTAAGATACCAACACAGCTCAAGGCAGCAGTCTGGGTTAGGCAAAAAACAAAAACAAAAAAATTCCCACCAACTGCCAATCAGATGGGAAGCCAAAAAATTCTACCCAGTCCCCCAAAGGACAGCCAGACTATCCCTGGCTTTCTCAGGGATAGTTTCTTCAGACTATACCTGGAGTGCATGGGATGGAGCACAATGACTCTTGAGCAAAAATGCCCAGCACACCAATCCAGTGCTGCCTGTCCCTGCCTTGCCTTGTGCAGGATGAGGCTGGGCAAAGAGAGCCCTCCCCCCAAAACTGGAAGACTGGCTGCATTCTGGTTTAAAGAATGGAGGTGTCCGAACTTTTGCTTTGGTTTTTTTCAGACCAGTGAAATCTGCTCTATTTTGTAAAAGCCTGAACTTTTGCGATAAAAGTTTAGAATTCCTCGGAATAAATCTCCAACCCCTGTGCAGGCACAAGTGGACTAAATTGCTATTTACATAGTAATTTTGGACAAAGAACATTTCTCGACAGGTTCTGCATCTACAATCCGGTCAAACCAAGGATATTTGCTTCAGTTTCAGGAACCCCTGCAAGGGTGTTTGCATGGTGATATTTCATAAATGCTAAAAGACTTCCCAGGAAGAAACAACTGAGATACAAATCCCTGGATAAATATTAAATGACAGCATGCCACCCAAGCTTTTAATAGCAAGGAAGACATCTAAAGAATATAATCATCCCAAGGCGCCCAGAAAAGACTCACTCAGTGGGTGCTAGTGATCCAATGTTTGTCTTACTTATCAGGTGGTTGTGAAACTACCCTTCTCCTCTTCAGTCCAGTTCAGAGACCCCCAGAAACAGTAATTTAGGGGGAGGATATTTTATTTGTTTATTTTTTGCTCCTGGTTTTTCCACAGCAGTGGAAAAGTACATGATAGTAATATTTGGATGCGGCAAAGAATAGGTATTGATAGAATGAATTTGTCAAATATTTTTTTTTAAGCATAAAGTTTTGGGACTATCATCACAACTTGTGATGATCTACTATTCACTGTTGGCAACCTTCAGTCTCGAAAGTCTATGGTATCGCGCTCTGAATGGTGGTTCTGGAACAGCATCTAGTGTGGCTGAAAAAGTCAATTCGGGAGTGACAATCCCTTCCACACTGGGAGCAAGTGCAGTCTGTCCCTGGTCTGTCTCCCTGGCTATGGGCCTTCCTTCTTTGCCTCTTTGCCTCAGTCTGTTGGCCAAGTGTCTCTTCAAACTGGGAAAGGCCATGCTGCACAGCCTGCCTCCCAACGGGCCGCTCAGAGGCCAGGGTTTCCCACCTGTTGAGGTCCACTCCTAAGGCCTTCAGATCCCTCTTGCAGATGTATCGCAGCTGTGGTCTACCTGTAGGGCGCTTTCCCTGCATTAGTTCTCCATAGAGGAGATCCTTTGGGATCCGGCCATCATCCATTCTCACGACATGACCAAGCCAACACAGGCGTCTCTGTTTCAGCAGTGCATACATGCTAGTCTACTATTCATTCATTTATTTAAAGACTTCTTCTAACCTGCTTTATAGCCTGGAAGGTCATTCAAACCTCTTTGAATGGGAAGGGAGGAACGGGGGGGGGGGAGTTTCTGGTTGTGAGGGAGAAGGCACAGGTGGAACAGAGGAGAGAGGGGTGGTACCTGGTGGAAGCCACTTGCACTGGATCCTAACCCCTCTCCCTTACTGTCCTTGTGCCTTCACCAGCAAAATGGCTGACACAGACCTGATGATAGTAAAGGCCTAACCCAAGGTAAGGGAACAAAGGTTTATTGACCTCAAGGAGGCCTCCAGGACTGTCTTCCGGCCCCCCCCCCCGATGCAGCACATGATCTGTTGATGAGGCTGCATCCGCTGAGGCTGGTTTAGTTGAGCTGTTAGTCATGATGGATAAATATAACAAAAGGTACAACTATACCTTCATGAGTGTTCATAGTATTTTCAGGCAAAATGTCATACTACAAAATGCCAGAAGGCAGATATGACATGATCAAGGATCCCTCAATATGTTAGAAATGAAGAGCTATAGAAAAGGTTTATAACGGCAAATAATTACCTGCACCAGTATACAGCAACAAGAAAAGGTTAAACTACTTGAAAGGGCAAAGAAGGTTGACCACCAAGCAGGTCTAGCAAGTGTGCCAAGCCAGAAATTATCAGAAGGGCACAGGAAGCTACCTTTTATCGAGAGACACCATTGTCCCACCTAGCTCAATAATGTTACCAATGGCTAGTAGCAGCTCTGTACATTTTCAGACAGGAATCTTTCTCTGACCTATCTGGAGATGCTGGGGATTGAATGTGGAACCTTCTGGCTGCAGAGCATCTTCTCACCCACAGGGTAATAGTTCCTCCAGCTCACAGGAGGCAAAACCAGAGCAAAAGCAACAACCCAATTCGAGGTGGTGACAAATCTTTTCCTGTAATCAAATGTGGCAATTGCATGCGAAGTCCATTCCCTTTGGGTAGCTTTCTATGGATATGTTCTGAACATTGTTTTCTGGATCTGCAATGTATACATGTCGACATTGTTGTGCAGGGTGTAGCCATGCGTAAATTGCTGTTCTTCCCTTCAAAAATGCTGTCAAGCAATTGCAAACCTGGCTCCAGCGCCTCCTGGTACCAGAACCACAAAATACTCCTGCCCTGAAAAACGGCACTTCTGGTTTTCGCAGAAAACCGAAAGTGCCGTTTTTCAGTATTTTGAAGGCCTCAGATGGCCTTCTGGGGGCTGGGGAGGCCAAGGGCAGCCTGTCTGGCCCTTAAAAGGTCTTCTTTGAAAACGGGCCCCCAAAAAAGAAAAAAATGGCAGAAGGATTGTGGTGCCGCCCCCCACGGGGTGCGACCTGGGGTATTTGACCCCAATACCCACCCAGCTACACCAGTGCTGTCAAGTTGTGATGCGATACCTTCCTAGCCACCATTTGCTAGTACTTTGAAGGAGGAAGTGGTAATGTGTGCAAGCACACTGCTGCATTATGGTGGTGCACCATACAAGTTCTGGCAATGCAGCGGGCCCATATGGTTCAGCCGTTAATGTAGTTGCCAGAGGGGTAGGTACACCTGGTTATGGGGCAAAGGGATGGCAACTTCCTGATGCCTATGGTGAATCAAGCCCACATTGCTTTTGGAGAGGAGTCTGGTCATTTAGGAAACATATGCTGCATTAATTAAGATGTAGTCCATTTCAATGCCATTCATTGCCTTGTGTCTTTATCAAATGTGGGAGCCTTTGTTTCTCTTTGGATCAGCGTGTATATCTTTAATTTGGAGGGACTAACTCCACACTGCTCCATGTATCTCACAGCCTCAAGGCCGTACACTTGACCTGACATGAAAACAAGAGGCATACCTGTATCGATATATACTAGTTCTCTTTTCTGAGAAATTCTTTGGAGGGTGACAATAACAGCATAGGTACAGAAGAATCGATACAGGGCAGGAAAAAATGATTGAACTGCAAGACTCAGAGGGAACAGTGACAATTTCTACAGGAACACATCTCACACCTTGGATGTTGAATGTATTAAAGCAGTGGTCTCCCAATTTGAAACCACTGCGCAACAAAAACTCCCGTCCCAAGCAGCAATTACTGTTCCACTGTTCTACTGCTTTGTTCTTCACCCACATGAGCACAGGGACACAACTCATCAAACTTTTAGACCAAGTGCTTCTTGTGTAAAGAAACCAGTTCTTCAGTGTCTGAGGGTTTAAAACAAACATGTTTACTTCTCAGATAAGATCTCATTATGCATTCTTATACAATTACCAATTGCTAGAGGTGTGATTTTTTTGGTGATAAAATAAAAACACATAACACCACTTTCTGTACTATTCATTTTTGTAAACAAAAACGAACAAACCCAAAATCTGTTAAAAAAAATATTAATATGGGCTGGACTGAGCAGGGGTGTGCAGTTAATGATTGTGGGTGCGTCTGCTGACACTACACCACCCATATCACCTACCTAGTACACTTTTAAAGCTATTAGAATTTATAATTTTAATTTATAAAAATACACCCTTGGAATAAAAACACATAACACAGCTTTCTGCAATTTTCCACATTGGGAAAAAATGAAACGTGTGGAAAAATAAAAACATTTAAGAACACCTCTACATTTTTTTTTTTAAACTTTGGGAATATAGAGAGTTTATCTCCTTGAAGGAAAGACTAACACTGTGAGGAGCCGGAATCAAAAAAGAGCGCAAAGTTGAAACATTTGAACGGACAAAAAGTTGCAGGCTGGACAAAAATCTTGTTGATGTAATTCTACAAAGTTTGTCACTGCTGTGAGGAAAAGCACTGAAAAGTTTTTCCCATCACTTGATGTATATTCCTTGGACTGGGTGAGAGTTCAGCTTGTGTTAACTGTGTGCAAGTCAGCAGAATTAACCACTGCAGAAGAAGATGAGCTGATGGAAGATCAGAAATAACGGAGGACAGACACTGAAACACTCATCAGCACAATGATTAAAATTTTAGTTATTGAACTTTAAATGTAATCTTAATGCACATTTTTAATGGATAAAATATATCCTTAAAAAGCAGATGGTGTGCCTTGACAAAGTTAGCTCTTTGAGGACCCAATCCTATCCAACTTTTCAGCACTGGTGCAGCCACAATGGAGCCCCAAAGTAAGGAAACAAACATTCCCTTATCTTGAGGAGGCCTCTGTGACTGCCTCCCCACCAAAGGATGCAGTGCACACCCCACTGGGAGCCCAATCCTATGCCTGTCTACTCAGAAGTAAGTCCCATTATAGTCAGTGGGGCTTACTCCCAGGAAAGTGTGGATAGGATTGCAGCCTGGCACAGCTACACTGGCACTGGAAAATTGGTTAGGATTAGTCCCTGAGATGAGAAAAGGTTGAAAATCACTGGTCTAATTTTCCTTTTCCTGGTTGGGGGGGGGGGTTGCACCAATCTGCATGAGGCAAAAATGGCACCATATTCAGTACCAGTTGAAATGCTGAGACAGTGATCAAGACTATTTCTATGTAGATGGTGCAAGTTCTTACTTTTCAGTAATATGCCTGAAAAGCAAGAACTTGCACCATCTACATAGAAATAATCTTACAGTGTTTCTCAAACTGTGGGTGGGGATACACTAGGTGGGTCACGAACCAATTTCAGGTGGGTCCCCATTCATTTCAATATTTTATTTTTAATGTCTCAGACTTGATGCTCCCATGGTATGTGAATGTGTTTGGGGAAATGTTACAGGTCTGTACTTTGAACAGGCTATTATGTATATGCTTTTAACAACAACAACAACAACAACAACAACAATAAATAAATAAATAAATAAATAAATAAATAAATAAATAAATAATACAGGTATTTCTATACCGCCTTTCTTGGTCCTCAGATTTCTCCTCGGACTTTATCCAAGGCAGTTTACACAGGCAGGCAAATTTAAATCCCCGTAGGGATTTTTACAATTTGAAAGCTTCTGTCTTTCAAGAAAACACAACATTCAGATGTTTCTTTCTTGATCTGGTCGCATATTCTGGCCTCCATCCTCCCACGCTTAGAGCAGATAGAATAACTCGGCTCAGCTTGTCAGCTGCTTCAAGGTCGCACGGTGCCAGTGGCCTCAAACTGGCAACCTTCAGATGTTATCTTCAGGCAAATGGAGGCTCAACCCTCTAGACCAGACCTCTTGCCTAATGGAACTTATTCCTGGGTAAGCGTGGGTAGGATTGGAGCCTAGGAATGTTAAAAATTTTCCTGCTTGATGATTTCACCTCTGGTCATGACATCACTTCCAGTTGGTCATGACAGATTTCCAATCTAAAAAGTGGGTCCTGGTGCTAAAAGTTTGAGAACCACTGATAAGAACAAACCAGCAGCTTCATGTATTCTTGGACCATAATTCCCCCTCTGGCATTCTAATGTTGCACATACAGGCTCCTAATTTATATGCCATACTAAGTGTGTGGTTCATTTTTAACATATTTAACAGATCACATTTTTAAAAGTCGCTGATAGGAAACGCTATCAGAGCGTTATTTGCCAGAAAAATAATGTTGTGATTGATGGGAAATGAGAGAAACTCTACTCTGATAAAAATCAATGAGAGCTGTTTAAATGTGTTTCTGCTTTCTAGGAATGTCCTTCTGGCAATCTGGGAGAAAAAAAAAACTCAGCCAGGTGAAAAGAGAAAAAATAGCATTACAGTTGGGCAGAAGGTTCTTGCAATGCTGTCAGCCCTGAGCACTCAGCAGTTTCTGCTTTCCTGGTGCCACTAGGAGGCACACAGCTTACCAGCATGAACCCTAAATTACCCAACCCTGCTGTCTAGTTCCCCTTGGAAAATTCCCATCCTGGTGTAAGTTAATGGCTGCCTAAAATGATCACAGTTTATCAATGCCAATTCCTCTAGGACTGTGGTTTTCAAACTCTCCAGGAATTTGAAACCCGCAGTAAGTTCTTGCAAGGGAGGGGAGGGAGGCAGTGCAGGTGGGGGGAAGGCAGTGACACGATCCTCAGGATCACACTGCTCAGGAGGGCAGCAGGGGCTGGGGTGCACCCACCAGTCCCTGCAGCAGCCTTCCCAGGGTGTGGGGAGACCTGCGCGAGAGCCTGCAGGGCTCCCCAGGTCAGGGAAAGTGAAAGTGGAGCGATCGCGCTCTGCCTCCACAAAACCGGAGACGGAGTACGATCGCTCCGCTTTCACTTTCCCTGACCTGGGGAGCCCTGCAAAGCTTTGCTCAGGGCTCCCCGCATCCCCAGAAGGCTGCAGGAGGCTGTGGTAAGTGCACCCAAGCCCCTGCAGCTCCCTGAGCCCCCCTCTGTGCCTCCTGGCTGCCCCCGCCCCTTAAGAGCAGAGAGGCCAGGACCCACAAGCTGGGGCGTTGTGATGTCCCAGTCTGAAAACCTCTGCTCTAGGGGACTGGGGTAGATCTGGATTGCACTTCCCTCCCCCCTCAACTGAGGAGTTGTTGAGGTTTATAATTCATGGACAAGGTGTTCCCAGGCAGCATACCTGATTAAACCATCGGATTACCAAAAATTGCATAGAGAACAAATAGGGGAGGAGGAATGGGGTAGTGATGGGGTGGGGAGGAGGACAGATCCGGCCTGGGAGGCGGCAGTTTCAGCAGCAGTGGTGCATGCTGAATCCAAACCCCTTTTTGGGCCTGCACAGGTCAGTCTGCCTACACAGGTCAATGCAGACCTGTGCCAGCAATATCACTGGCACAGGTCTGAGTTGACCTATAGCAGCTGCTTGGGCTTACCGGAGTGCAAGGGAACAAATGCCCCCTTACCCTGAGGAGATCTCCAGCAGCCAAAAATCCCCTGCAGGATGTAGTGGATGCTGTTCCAGTGCTGCTGAATTGCTGTGCAGAGATTTAGTTAGGATTGGGCTGCTTGATACTTATATTTTCAAGAAAATTGCAGCCTGTTTCAACCGAAAACCTGCTTGTGCTTTATTGGGGGGGGGGGGGTGTGAAGGCAAATTTTGCTTCATCTTGAAATCCCATAGCAGATCTGATCCACAAAGGATACTACAGGAGAACCAATCATAGTAAATTACAGTGTGAATTTAAAGTGGCTTTTATTACACTTAATTCATATTTCAATAGCAGTGCCCAGATCACAGACCAATGATTTGACAGCTTCGCTAAACAAAAACAAAAACCAAAGCAAAAACTATTACATTCCCCCAAGATTTATTTTATACTGCTCTGCAATCACTTTCAAAGCCTAATGCTGGTATCAAACAACAAAGGGAACATAAACCCTAATTCTCATAAGCCAGTATCAAATGTTCCTGCATTGTAAATGGATAATTCATTATTGGGGGGGGGGGGAAATAGAATACATTGTTGAGTAGAGAAAAATGAATGTCAATTTGACTGCAGGAGCCAGTCCCCGTCCATTAACAATACAAAAGGGAAAAATACTTTGACGGCCAAGGTTATTATTGTGCAGCCATCACAGAAGGTGGCAAAAAAAGGCTGAGTGTATCTAAAGAAAAGCAGATGCATGAAAAACAGTTAAGTCACTCTGCTACTCTCCCTATTCACTGAACCTGAATCTTAAGCCAGCATCTGTTTCACAATTACTCCTGAGTAGTGATTGTTATAGTCTTTTAGTTAGTCATTAAGTATACCCCACCCCTGCAGATATGCAGCCCCTGTGCGGAGCTATCCACAAGGGCTCATTAGATGCGAGGGCTCATTAGATGTGTTCTCAGAGTCAACCTTATAGGGAAAAGAATGTTGTTGTACATGTCCCATCCTGTCCTTTCACTGTACAGCAAGTCTTCACTGACATTGTTGACTGGTTCTTGGAAACTGCAACTTTAAACAAAATGACTTGGGGTGCAATCCTGACCCAGGCTTGGGCCAGCGCAAGGGACTTGTGTAAGGACTTGCGATAAAGCACGTTTGCACCTCCTCAGGAGGAAGCCGGGCCTGCGCTCTGAGAAGCGCCCGCCTGCGGAGGCTGACAGAAGCTTCCACACCAGCTTTCTCCCAGTGCCTTGCGACGGCTTGGATGTGCCGACGCAAGGACGAAAGGTAGGAAGGGATGAGGCAGGATGGGGGCATTCCTGAGTGGGGGGAAGGCGGGTGAGGGACAGCCCCGGGGGCGGGTGGGCGGGGAGCAGGAGGCGGGGCTTGTAACTGCCAAATCCCAACCTCCATTCCTGAGGAGAACGGAATGGCTTCAAGCCAAGAGGTGGCGCAAGTTCGAGGAGACCCATAGGCACCAGTGGCCCTTACCCAGAGGTAAGGGGAAATGTTTCCCCTTGCCTCTGGCTGAGATGCTTGTGTCCATAATCCTGTGCTGGATACAGCGCAAGCCTCTTGGTTTGCCTGTTCCAGTGCAGGATGGGATTGCTCCCTTATAACAAAACCAATTTTACTGTAGGCTAATTGATAAATGTAAATAAGAGTAATGTTCCTACAGCATATTTTTGGTCACTGAAACATCACCAAACTTCTACCACATTCCTATCAAACATCACCAAACATCACCAAACTCCTAAATCACTGGGATTTAGGAAAGGAAATCACTGTGCACTGGGAAAGGTTTCCCTGGCGTGAACAGACCATTCTGTTCCATCGGAGAGCCTGCTTACCCTGCCATCAATCTCCCCCAAACTGCTCCAGCCAGCTGTATCTGCCTGGAAATCTGGTTGCAAAGTCTGCTGGGGAAATCTGGGCGCAGAGCCTGCAGAACCCAAAAGCGGCTGGCCGGAGTGCAGTTTGGGGGAGATTGGTGGCGTGAAACAGAGGCTCCCCCACAGAATGGTAAGTTTCATTCATACGGGGTACGGATTAGACCAGGCTTCAGAGCTGGCCTGTGGGTCGGGGTCTGGAGAGCCCTGTTCTAAATAAATATCCAAGACACTTCCAATATTAAACATTGAAATAAATGTGAGCTTTCCAGACCAGAGGAAACCTGCGCAGACATGGGGAGACTGTGCAAACGCCACATAGACAGTGGCCTCAGGTGGGAATAGATTTTTTTCTGAAGAACTTTATAATGAAATGACTCTGAACAAAACAGCTTTAAGTGAGGACTTGCTGTTCCTGTTTACCCTGGGTATTGCTTCCTAAGCTTTCAGTTAAATGCTAAAGTGCTATGTTAAAGTGCTGCTCTCTATGCAGAATTTTAAAAATGTTTCATTTGTGCAGTAGTTTATGGGCTCTTTGCAGAAAGTTGGCTACAGAAAGTCTTACATAAGCAAATGAATTCCAAACCAGGCTCAGAGTATACTAATACAATGACAATCACATGCTGCAATTATATGGAATGAGGGTTTAGTGCCGTGCAGGATGTTTTTTTTCTGGTGACATGCTAGCCATCCAAAAACACTTTCTTCCTTTTATGACAAAGATACCTAGAGAGTTTGGTTCATTTTTTGCAAATGGTCATTGAAAATAGCAGGGATGGGCACTTGGGACTCAGACTCAATTCGAGTTGCAAAAACACGTGTTTTTTGTGACTCTTGGGAGCTTGAGTCACAATCATCACTGACTTGAGCACTGACTTATGTCTTGGGGTTTTTACCTGAAAAGAGTCATTACTCGAATTTGACTTAAGTCCTGACTCACTTTAGTGTGTGTGTGCTTCCTTGCTTGTTATTCACATTGCTTCCGTGTTACCCCATAGGTGATCTGGAAGCCATCCTTCAGAGGAGGAAGGCTTAAGGTTTTTTCCAAGGACTTAATTCATTTCCCAAAATGACGCGGGACTCAAGTCAAAATTATTCAAAATTTTCTGCGAGTCAAATTGTAACAGCACACTCTATGACTCATGACTCGCCTCGAGTTGGAGGGTCACTGACTTGGGACTCGACTTGAGACTTGGCACTGTGACTCTGGCACTGTGACTCTGGCATATCCCTTGAAAATAGTCTGAGAAGCTGGTATGGTCAACACACATTGCTTGCTTCTAACCTAGATGTGAAGATGGAAGAACTTGGTAATTTCATCCAGATCTGTTCCAACTGCTTAAAGGACAGGGAGTGTGGGATCTGGTTTTCGATGGGACTTGTATATTTATTTATTTGAAAGCATTTTTGCCCAGCCTCCTCTCCTCTCTCCTATAACAACAACAACAACAACAACTTCTTTATTTTTACCCTGCCTTTCTCCCTGAAGGGACTCAAGGCGGCTTACAACAGGTTAAAACAGATTAAAAACATAATTTAAAAACAGATAAAAGCATATTAACACATATCATAAAAACAGCAGTCAGATAAAAAGTAGTAAAAAGGTAAAAAGAGCATAGAGCAGCAAGTCATAAAAGAATCAGGCCTGTAAAAAGTTAAAAGATGTTGAAAAGATGTTAAAAAGGCCAAAAACTCAGAAGGCTTGTTTAAACAGAAGGGTCTTCAGGCCTTGCTGAAAAGTCTCAAGAGAGGGAGCCATTCTTAAGTCAAGGGGAAGGGAAGTCCATAGTGTTGGTGCCACTACTGAGAAGGCCCTATTTCTTGCCGCCGCCCCACATACCTCCCTAGGTGGCGGCACTTGTAAAAAGGCCTTTTCTGATGACCTAAGAGGACGAGCCAGATTGTATGGAAGTAGGCGATCTCTAAGATACCCTGGCCTAGAGCAGTATAAGACTTTAAAGGTCAAAACCAGCACCTTGAATTGGGCCCAGAAATGAATGGACAGCCAATGTAGCCGCTGGAGAAGCGGACTAACAAACTACACGGGCCACCGCATTCTGCACTAGTTGCAGTTTCCGAACCGTCTTCAAGGGCAGCCCCACATAGAGCGTGTTACAATAATCTAACCTCGATGTCACCATGGCATGGATCACCAATGGCCAGGTCAGCACGATCCAAGTATGGCTGCAGCTGGCGCACCAGCCGAAGCTGAGCGAAGGCCCCACTGGCGCACCAGCCGAAGCTGAGCGAAGGCCCCCCTAGCCACAGCTGCCACCTGGGAATCCATAAAAAGATATGGCTTACACATCAACAGTACACTGCAGTATAGAAACATCATCCTCAATGTCCTAGAACAACAAAACAACAGGCTCCACCAAGAATTTACAACAAATCAATGCATACCAAGGAAGGTACGAAGGCCAAAGTAGAAAAGTTTTTAGGTGCTTCTAAAAAGTCTGACGTGACTGAGAAAGTCATGTTGCCACCAATAAAACTTTAAATGGTGGAGGCCTTCATAAGAGGACCCCAACAACCAATCTTAACAAATGGACTAAGGATGCAATCCTAACCTACTTTCTAGCACTGACATAGCTGTGCCAGTGTGGTGTGCACTGCATTTTGCAGCGGGGAGGCAGTCAAGGAGACCTCCTCAAGATAAGGGCAAGTTTGTTACCTTAACTTGGGGCTGCATTGCAGCTAGGTCCATACTTGAAAGTTGGTTAGGATTGCGCCCTAATTCATATGGGAGCAGGCAGTCTTTCAGGTACTCTGGTCCCAAACCATACAGAGCTTTAAAGGCCACTTGAAGTTTACCTGGAAATGAACTGGGAGCCAGTGTAGTTAGAAAAGCAATGGTGTGACAAAGTCACCCCATCCAGCCTCAGTTACCCAATAATTCCTCCCAGCAGTTTCATGTAGGTATTAAATAACATAGAGGACAGAATGGAACCTGTAGCATGTCACATACAAACATCCAAGAGCAAAAATCTTCCAGTATCATCACATTCTGGAATTTTGCCCCTCTCATCAAGCCAAAAACGTTCTGGAACATTTGTTTACCTAGAAAAATGGTAAATATAATGAACAAATGAATGAATGACTAACAGAGAATCATGTTCCTGTAGACAGGTTTATCAGCCTATGATACCTGGACTCTAACTATAAAGGTAGACAAAATTTTTTGATGTCTTTGTAAATATCATCCTCAGAAAAATGAGATCTGTGAGAAAGAAGAAGAAGGAAAAGGTGGAAGGTTAGAATGAAGTGAAATCCGGGCATCATTTCCTGAATGTAGAGTATTATGGGAGGTAGGTCACAGAGGCTGCGGTGGATTTGAACACATACAAAGAATGGAAGATGAATGGGTACTCAGAAAATACAATAAACACTTGAAGGACAAGGAATCCAAAAGAAGATTACATAATGGATTGAGACATAGTTCAAGTTGGTGTAGACAAGAATACTTCAAAAGAATATAGACTATATATTGAAAACACATTGGCATGATCCCTGGTAGATCTTATGCTCTGCCATGGTGGAGAGACTGAGGGGGTGAGAGGTGTAGTTCTGGGGAAGAACAGTTAGCTATGTTAGCTTCTCTGGCAATGTAGTGCTTCACAGCTATTGGAGAGTATCTGCGTCAGGAAGGGGGTTTGTGATGCATCCTTCCCTGACTCCATGTCATCCCACTCCCTTCCTGCCCCGCTCTTCATCCTGTTTCAGCCTTTCCACTGGTGCTGCATTTTCGACTGATCAGCACCCCCTTTAACAGGGTTGCTTTGCAGCTGCTGCACTGGTAACTGTGTAGCACCTGCTGGTGAAGGGGCTTTGTGCCAGTGGAGCTTTATGTGCGCTGGCCTATGCAGTGGTATGCTGGCATACTCCTGGATAGGATTAGGCTGTCAGTTTAGGAAGCCAATAAAAAAAGCAAGATTTGCCCCACATGCTAAGGGCTTACTCTGCAAGGTATTTAGCAATGATGAGTTCTGTATTTGCAAAGGAAATCAAGGTATGACCCTTATAGTTCCCAGGAGCGGTATCAGGGTATCAGGGAGGGCCCATGACTATCAGAAGGTACATACAGATTTTCTGTTTCACTGAACAGTATCGGTGAACCACTGCAAAGTATACCCTCCATTTACCAATGGGGAAGATGGGAAGAACTTCTGTTTATCACTTACTGCTGGTATATGGGTGGGTGGGTGCAGGGCATTATCCCTGGGCTTTCAGCAACCTGTGGCCAGCACTATTCCCATCTATTATCTAGATCATTTATTATTTAGTTGAGGAATCAACAAAGAGATCTCACGTGTGTATGGGTTGCCCAAGTGTTTTCACTGGAGCAGCCAATGATGACCTCCACTGAATTTATGGGGCAGTTTTTGTAGACATCATTTCTATGTTCCCATAAACTTTACTGGATTGAGGCTACTCTGTTGAATGGGTCATGAAATGGTCTGTGCGGGGGAGGCCCCCTCACCCCAAAATGTTCAGCTTTCATTAACCTTAACTTTCATTAAGAATAAACCTCTAGCCCAGTGGTTCTCAAACATTTTGGTAGAGTTTGAGAGCCTATAAGTCCTTGCACAGGCGGGAGGAAGGCAGCGGGGGCGGGGAAAAGGCAGTGATGTCCAGCATTGTGCTGCTGTGGAGGGGAGCAGGGGTGCGCTTCCACTCACCTCTGCCTGCAGCAGCCTCCCAGGGATCAGAGGAGCCCAGCGCTAGCCTCAGCAAGACTCTCCACACGGCGCAGACCCCTGCAGAAGGCGATTGCGACCACTTCCTGTTTCCTGATCGCAAAACCAGGAGCATGTGCTGCATGGAGAGTCTTGCTGAGGCTAGCACCAGGCTCCGCTGATCCCTGGGAGACTGCTGCAGGCGGGAGTGAGCGGAAGCATGCCCCTGTGCCCTGATCAGAGGCACGATTCAGGGGGTTGCGTCTCTGCCTTCCCCCCTCCCCACACCTTAAGGGGGCAGAGCCCAAGGCTCACAGCCTGGGGCGCAGTTTATTTTGCTTGTTAAGGAAGATGGAGAACATACATTCAGGCTGCAATCCTATGTGCACTTTCCTGGGAGTAAGCCTCATGGAACTTAATTCTGTGTAGCCATGCATAGCACTGTGCTGTCAGTGTGTTTTATCAATTACTCAGTGAAAAGCAAACCAGAGACATATTGATGGGTGCTTGGCACTCCTTCAATGTTATTAAATTATATGTTATTAATTTTACTTACTGCTATGTAGTGACCTTCCAGTGAATGACTGACTGAATGCTTAGCTCGTGCAAATCTAGGAAGCCCAGTGTAAGGCCGAATGCCCAAGAAGGAGGTTAAAATATGGCAGAGGCCTGTTTCATCAATCCCACCCCCTCCTGGGCTTGATCTGCTCCTGTTCAGCCCTCTGCCTGCACCGAAACACCCCTTCCCCAGACCCTGCCATTCTCCCCATACCCCTGCACTGCTCAGTGGTGTACTTACAGCTCCAAGCAGCTGGGCTCATGGATACAGTGGCGCAGGTCCCCCACCAGCATTGCCTACTTGTGCAGTGTTGCAAAAGTGCTTTATGGCATGTTCGCGACACGTTTAGCGGGCACAGCACATCACTGCACTGGTCCAGCACAGTGGTAGGATTACGCTGCGAGTCTGCTTCAAACACAACTCCTCCAGCAAGAATAATAACTAACATTCTTGTAAACAAACATCCTCGCAGTCAATACTTTCGACTGTTTGGAATTAACTGCGCATATTAGATTCTTCAGAATAACTAGACTGTAAACATACAATTATCTATTTTTATCTCTATCATCTTCAGTTTCTCTTTTCTTTTTAGAGTTTGTTAGATGAGGTATTTTTATCTGATTAAAATTCAAACATTCAGGAAAAAGGTAGTATAGTCCTCCTGGGATGGTAGACTTTCAGAATGCCATTGGAGAATCATATACCTGAATGCTCTTGCATGTCAAAAAAATGCTCCCATTTGGAAAGCTAACACAACAGGGAGAATGTGTATAGCTCAGCCTTTTCCCCAATGTGCTAGCTCTTCATGTAAAGAGTTTTTAGCATTAGGGTGCATTTAAATATGTGACATCCTGCCTGCATTCTGAAGTGGTACCATCTGGAGAGGCCACTGTGCTAGAGATTTTTCCAGCTTGGCTCTCAGGTATTCTGAAGCAGTGCATTCAGTTCCACTACAAACCATTCATGAACCATGTGTGTTTTATGAATTTTAATGTCTTGCTGTTCTTCATGTGTTGTGTCGCGAATTGACTTGTGTGTGTCTCTTTGGGGACAGAAAGATGGAATATCAATCCACTACATAAATATTTTTTTTCTCTCTTCTATTCCTAAATCTTGTCTTTTTAATCATCTTCCTGTTTTTTAACCATTTCTAACATTTCATTGCAAGTCGATTGCAAGTAATTGACACAAACCGATACTTCTAAACGGTTAGCGCTAATTTGTTCCCTTTTGTTTTCCCCCTTGATTATTGTAATGGTCTCTACCCTCTCATCACTGATCAAGTTCTTTAAAACATTTCAGATTACCTTTCATCAATGCCAATAAAGGTTCTCGAAATCGAAATTGAATCGAAATCGATTGCCTCTCCAAAGGTGGTTACAGCACATATTAAAACACAGAAATGCAATAAAACAACCAGGAATCTATTAAAGCAAACAAAAATGCTGCCCCTGCCCTTAGATCCTTTGTTCAATCCCTGAACGAGGCATTGGATTAGGCTGGGTACCCAACCTGAGGGCAGGGCCAGAGACATGCAGCTTGCACACAGACTCCATTCCTTGGCATTCCAAGTCTGGAGGAACTCGTAATGCAGCCCATCCACCCAACAGGACAGTCTGGGATTAGCTGGTCACTATTATGGGCTGGGTAGGAATTTTTGGCTTTACACCTGATTGGCTGTTGGTGGGGAGTTTTCTTCACCTACCCCCAGACTGTCCTAAGGTACGGTGTTTAATCAGAGTGACAACAACAGGCATGCACAGTGCTTTATAGGGAGTAGGAATAGACATCCAGTGTCTACCTTGCGAAGAGAGTCAGAAGAGAGTCAGAAGTGGTATCTAGAAATTATCTAACTCAGGGATGCAGTTTGGTGATCCTTTAGTCTCGGATCATGATGTCTGTCTCAAAGGCTGTCTGGCTTGGGGTAGGTGGAGCAATTCAGCTTCTTTGATCCCTTTTCTAGAGGCTGTGTATTGGCAAATTGCAGAAGACCATGGTATTTTGATGAGTCAGTGGTCTGCTCAAGTTCTTCCTGATGATTAGTCTATTTCTTTCATAATTTGGTTAATGCTTAAGTAAAACTGCTGAATCATCTCTAGCTAACTTTCTGGTAGCTGTTACAATCTTGTTAAGGTAGTGCCTCTTGCTGTTATATTATTATAGATAAGTGACCTCAAGTTAGGGCCAGGGTGATGTCACCCAATGGAGTCTGGACAGATTAGGTGCCTCCTCCAGAGTAGGTGCCTGGTCTTAAGGGAGGAGGAGTTTGTATAGTTAGGACCTGCTGCAGTTGTAAATTGATCACTTGATGTAACTTGATCAATAAATATGGCCCATTTTACCCCAAATCACAATGGTCTTTGTGGTGGGCTCTTGGGCAAATCCCTAGCCTGCAAAATTAACAAACAAAAAAAAAAAAAGGTGAAACAGAGGTAACTTCAACTTCTCCTACAGCACAACCCTAGGCATGTCTACTCAGAAGTCAGCCTTACTGAGTTCAATGGGACTTGTTCCCAATAAAGTGTGTATAGAATTGCAAACCAAAAAATTGGTAAGGAGAGAAAAGGAAAGTATACATCTCAAGAATGTGATTTTTTCCCTCATTATGAATACACTACATATCTTTTTTAAAAAAATTCTTACAACTTTGTCCACATCTCTCCACTGTTTCATGAACATTGTGCATTTTCTGCATGAAGTCTAAAATTATTTTAACTTCAAATCACTTGATTTGCTTTCTCCTTTGATCTTTCACCTTTTCTGCACCTGTATGTTCCTTCCTGCTCTTCTGCTACATGTCTCTGATAAGCTGTTGCTCTTCCTTAATCTCTTGTTGGTCCATCCTTTGGATTTCCTCAAACCACTAATATTTCTTCATCTGCTGTGGTGTTGTTGTTATAGAGTTTGTCTCTATCAAGAGGCTTAGATCTCTGATTCCCCTTTGACTCCTTATTCCTGCTTTTCCCTGTATCAGAAAGGGAGGTGTAGCAAAAAGTATTAGTATCCTTACATTGCAGGTGAAAGGGAGTGGCATGTCTCAGGTGCAGGGCAGAGGTGCTGAACCAGGGAAGTCTTGATTCAATCCTATCTGGATGGCTTGCACTGCTGGAACTTGTTCTTTGTGGTGCTGCAAAAACTGGGACAACCTTGGGCACTTCTGGGCCACTGGCACAAACAGTTAGAGGTGTAGCATGTACACCAGCTGCTCTTGGAGGCTGCATTGGTTCAGTAATTTGGTGGTGAAGGGAGGTTCAGAGATGTTCTGGGGCAGGGCAGGTGGAGGGCAGGGGGTGGGCAGTTGGCTGGAGGGGTGGATCTTGGTGGCAAAGATTTTTGCTTACCTCTGCTTGGCCTTCTGATCATCCCCCCCCCCCACCATAACATGTAATGTGTGCTCCATTAGCATGACTGCATGTTATGAAGTGATGGGGGGTAACACACACAATGGAGCCCTACGGAAAATGGTTAGGAGGAGAGAGAAGCAGTGCTTGACGCTGTTATTATTTGGGAGGCAGAAAGAATCCTTTCACTTCCAAGGAAGCTTCTAGGTTACTCCCTGCATTGTAGCATTGATATTTCACCACCCAATCCCAAGCTACCCATTGCACAGAGGCTGCCGGGGTGCCGAAACTCCTGTGGTAGTATCCTACATGCAACAGGGCAGCTGCCGGCATTTCCTTGGGGGAAGGAGACTTTTGTCTGTGGGGTTACGTGATTCTACAACAACTCTTGGGTTGCCCATCAGCCTTACATAGAGGCTCTGGATGTAGAGGAGTGGAGCTCCTCCCATCCCACTTCGCTCCTCTTGTTTCCTCCTCAGGCAGACCTCCTTTCTGCCCTCCCCCTGCCCTCCCCCACCTCCCCCCACCCTGGAATACCTCCTCCCCACCTCCCCCCATGCCCCCGCCTACCTCTCCGTCACCTGAGAGTTTGAGCCACTGCGGCGCAACGGAGGTGCGCCGGTACTGGCCAGTGCTGGCTGGCGCTGAGCTAGCACTGGCGCTGAACTGGCGCTGAGGGCTAAAGACATGCCTTACGGCACGTTTGCAACACTCAGCGCTGGTAGTGGACCGGCACTGAGCTCAGGATTGGGCACTCAGTCATTAAAGACGTTTATGTTGGCTAGTACAGTAATGGCATGCACCACGATTTGGAGGTTTAGCTGCTCGTTGTTCTGTGTTACATAGGCATTTCATGCAGACTGGAAGGAAAAAAATACAGTGCTGCAGAAACATTTTAATGAATAATATAGAATAAATACCACTCCAATGTTCTCTGCGTGCTCTAGCCCCTGTTAGTGTTCAAGAAATGATAAGCAGTAGTAGGAAGGATTCTTGACATTAATGCTCCAACGTCAACGTGCCCGAATGACAAAAAAGCAATTCATACCTCATTTTAAGAGCTGATCTCTTCAAAGCCCTCAGCTTTCTAAGGAAAAAGGGAGTTTTACTTTGTTCTGCACTGCTTTTAATATTAAAAGAAGCTTATCTACGGGCCGCTTTGCAATATATTTTTCCTTCACTTGAGCAATCCTGATCATCCTTTGGATACACATTTGCATGGCTGGGAAGAGTCCTTTTTCAGTGAACGGAATTTATGCCAGCCACAGGCACTTATTGCTCAGTTCACATGTTAACCTTTGTCAACCTAGATGTGTGCCAAAAGCAGGTTAGGACTGCTTACATAATGAGGAAAAAAAAAAAAAACTGTGGTACAAAAGAAATCATTTTCTTTAGCAGTTGGTACCCAGATAGGGCATTTGTGGTCCTGCCATGATAGCATCCTCTAAAGTGGCAAAGTTGATTCAACAGAAAATATTTAACCAAGACACAGTGTAACAGAACTGGTAGTCATTCCTAAAGCATCTAAGGTACTACCACCCACTATTCAAAGTGTTGTGCAATGATATGACTGCCATGGTGCCAATGCATACAGACAAACAATCAGGGCAAGATGGAAGCAGAATGATCCCATGAAGCATCCAAACTTTTGGGTGGTGCAGGGAGAAGAACAGCCTAGCAGAGGAGGCAGTGGCAGGCAAAGCAGCTTGCAAGATCAGGCAGATGTGGCCCTGATCACTTGAGATGACTTGCTTGGTGATCAGGGCTATATTTTGCCCCAATTTTGTTCATCAGCTTTTGAACAAGGTTCAATATTCTGAACCCTCCTGGTTGAAGGCTTACAACATCCCTAATGGTTGTGTCTGTGTATATGCTGCTGCCATTATGTTGCAATTGGCTTCAGAGTCAATCAGAATTCTACAATCAAGTTGTCCCTGAAATTTCAAAGAAGTGAAATTCAAAGTGAATTTCAGGGTTCCTTTTAACGCGGTGAGCCCCAGGGATTTAAAACCTTCTGGGTTTCTGTGTATGTGTGTGTGTGTTACTTTTAATACTGTCCCCAAGCACCATGAGACAGAGCATTGTCAGCATTGGGTTCTACTGTGCATGGAGTGGCATTGCTCTTCCCATGGATGCTGCAGGAGTGTCTCTTGGATCAGAGTATTAACTACTGTTATTTTAAATAGACTTGTTTTGCTATTGACTTTAATGCTGATGAGAGTGCATGGAATCTTAACTACGTTATGCTCAGATGACAACAGTGTAGTCATCCTCCTGTATCTGCAAGGGATACGTTCCCACTGTGGGTAGCCAAAGCCATGGATAGTCCCAAATCCCGCATACTGTGTCGCTGCAAACAAAGATGGACAGGAAGAGAGCTGGAGGGCTGCAAACAGCACAAGAGACACAGGAGGGCAGCAAATGGGGACAGATGAGTCATGTCATTGCAGCAGGGGCAATGTAGGCAATGGAATGTGGTGGGAGAATTTGTGAAGCATGGATAACTGAAACCACGGAAATGGGACCCACAGATGCCGGAGACTACTGTATTATGGGTTGCCTCAATAACTAGCATCACAATGAGTTTGGTATACTTGATGAAAGCATGTTCCTACCTCTAGTGGTAATAGTTCACTTTTAAAATTACTCAAGTGCAAAAGTTGATGTTTATTTTGTTTTCCTCTTAAAAATCTCAACCGTCAAAGAAAGAATCACACTGAGCTCAGATTTGTAATCCTGTCTTTCCTTACCAAAAATAATAAAGATGGAGTGCTCTCTCATGACACCTTTTGCAGAGGCTTATATTTAAATTAGAGATGGAAAATAACTCCATGAGTAGTTGCCAATGATTACGGTGATTCAATACAAATGGAATCACAGCTGGCATTGATGTAAGGCTGCTGTGAGGAAGCACTTTCCATTTGTGTCACTTGGTCAAGAGTTGTTTAAGGGAAGCCTATTAGAAAAAAGAAAAGATGAAGGGATGAAAAATGAATAAAACTGATATAAATGTTGCCCCCCCAAAGTACGAAGGATCCGTTAAAGCTGAAACTAGGAAATTCAGTGACAATTTCAACAGGTGCCGTATACATGGTTTCTGTCTAAAAGCTTTTGTATGTTTCTTTCCTGAATCACAGTGAGATTTTATTTCATTTTCCACTTTGATCCTATTAAGCGCAGTCAAGATCTGAAAATGTGAGTAGGGGTGCATGTGTGTGAATCAATGTTTTGAAGTTGTGTTTTGTGAACAGCAGCACTACTAGCCTACCTGGGAGGGGGGGGGGGTTCAGCACCAGGGCAAGTGTCACATCCTGAGTCACTTACCCCTGGCACTGAACCCTCTTCCCAGGTAGGCTAGTAGTGCTGCTGTTCACAAAACATAACTCCAAAACATTGATTCACACACACACACACACACACACAGTCACGAGTTCCCCCTCGAAGTCACTCAGAGCGGCTGCTCGTCACTTGGAGCGACCACTCACTTCTTTCAAAGCTGCTCCAAGCTGTGTGCAACTGTTTGGAGTGTGCCAGAAGTAATTGCAGTGACGTCATCTCCTCACTGCAATTACTTTTGGGTCAGACAGGAGAGTGGCATTTAAAGGGATGGCCCTGGGGTGGCAGAACACCCAGGAATGCTGCTGAGCAGCATGACCCTCTGTTACATGGCAAACCACTACTGAAACTGAAAGGGAGTGAGACAGTGTTGATCATGAGTAGTGATTAACTCTCCAGCTGTACAAAAAGAAATCCAAATCACAGAAGCTCTTCTTTTTTTCTTTTCTTTCGGTAGTATGCTCCTCGGTTTTCTGGAGTCCATGTGAAATCAAACAGCATGTGTCCACCATTCTCTGAACGAGAGCCCTTTACATGGTTCATTAAATGGTATAGAGTTTGAACTGGGCACCCCATAGTTCTGTAAATGGCAAGTCTATGTGGTGAGCCACCACGAACTACAGGTATGTTCCAGTGCAATCAAAGGCTCCTGCATATAGAATGGTTTCACCTTTGGTCATCCATGTCAACTACTGGGTTACTGCACATGAAAAAATAAAGCTATGAAAACTTCCTGCTCAGTAAAGTTGCAACATGGGAAATGATAATTGCCTCTTTTGGCTTTGGCTTGTTCTCTAGAACTGACACCCTGGTTCTTCTTTTAAATTTCTGTAGGGAAGACAGACATCATATAGATGCAGTTTCTTTCATTATGATTGCACTGATGAGGAAACCTACAATCGTTGAGTGTAGCCCTTTCTGAGAGCCAGGGACAGAAGCCCCACACTGTTGGAGTACCATCACCCCAAGAAAATTGATAAAGCTGCAATCCTATACACCAGCATTTCCCAAAGTGTGGGTTGGGATTCACTAGTGGGTCACAAGCCAATTTTTGGTGGATCACAAAACATTTTTGAAACTTTTTTAAAAACATTTTTTTTTTTTTGCAAGCACCCTTGCCTGGTTTTCAGAAGAAAATTGTTAGCTGAAATGATAACATGTAGCATGAGGTTCTACCTCTAAATTAAAATGTCACATTTTCCAATTTTCTCCAGTGTGCAATAGATCACGTGTGAACCCAGTTTCAGCTTTTTGTCTGACCTGGAAGTCCCTAACTAGACATCTTGCTCTCCAGTTCAGTCTTCTGGGTACCCCGGAACGACTGTAAAAGTTTGGGGGGGAACAGTTCTTAAACGTCATTTCTAGGGAGAGTCTAGCAACTGTCTACACACACACATACTATATGTAAGGTCTGTGAAGTTGAGAAAGCCATTCAGTCACTGAAGAAGGGAACAGCACTGGGACCTGATGGAATCTCAGTGGACCTCCTCAGAGCAGGAGGCAAACGCATCTACAAACTGCTGGCCTTTCACTTTAACTCCTACCTTGAGACTGAGAATATCCCCGAACAATGGAAAAACTCAAAGACAATCCTCATACACAAGAAGGGTGACAAAGAAGACATTGGCAACTACCAGCCAATTGCTTTGCTATCAATCCCCTATGATGTCTTTACCAAGATCATCCTGAACTGACTGGAGTCAACGATGGACACATACCAGCCAGTAGAACAAGCCAGCTTCCAAAAGGGCTTCTGCTGCATGGATCATATCCACACCATTACCCAGTTGATAGAGCGATGCCAAGAGTACAAGATGCCACTTATACTGATGTTCATGGACTACAAAAAGGCCTTCGACTCAGTAGAAGTCAATGCCGTCCTCAGCTCCCTCCTGCATGCCAGAGTGGACCCATCATACATTAACATCCTAGAACAATGCAACACCAGGACATCAACAACCATCCAATTGTTTGACCGCAAGCTGTGCATCCCCATTGAAAAAGGAGTCCAACAGGGTGACACCATCTCCCCAAAGCTCTTCACCTCAGCCCTTCAGTATGCCATGAGCCAACTTGATTGGGACCATAAGGGTGTGTTGATCAATGGAGAGAAGCTCTCAAACCTGCGGTTCGCAGACGACATTGTGATTATCAGCAACAATACAACGGAGATGAACAAGATGCTGAACGAGCTGAATAAAGTAGGCAAAGCTATCAGCTTAGAGATGAATATGAAGAAAACTCAGACGATGACCAACTAATGGTATGACAACTGCAACATGCAACTCTGTGGTGCCACCCTGGATAAAGTTGACAGCTACATCTACTTGGGACGTGAAGTGAACATGGCCAACGACCTATTGAATGAGATCAGGAGATGAAGGAAAGGTGCGTGGGCCGCCATGGGATCAATTCAAGAAGTCACCAGTCAGATCCAGGATCTGCAGCTGAGAGCCCACCTGTTTGACTCTGTAGTACTTCAGGCTTTTTGCTATGCCACAGAAACATGGGCCGATAATAAGACCATAGTTACTGCCATGTGAACCGCTCACTGAGCACTTGAAAGATGCCTCCTTGGGATGAACTGCCGAAAGCAATGGCAATATGGACTCAGAAGTCAAGACCTCCAACAAGAATCCAAGATCCACAACCCGCTCAAGTACCTGGCTTCTTCAAAGCACAGATGGGCAGGACAAGTCATCCACCGAACAGACGACCAATGGAGTACCAGAATCAAGCAATTGATTGCATACCATGTTAAAAGAAACCCTGGCCGACCGGCTACTCACTGGTCAGATACCTTTTCCAGGTCACTTAAAGAACAGGGACTGCCGCACTAGACAACAGTCGCACTAGACCAAAAAACATGGAGCGAGTGTGGGACACATTGGAAAGATTGCCAATGAGGATGGACCATCAATGTATATATGTATGTATTAATGCAATATTTCTTTCTAGATATTTTTGGTCTAGTGAGTCGCAATAGATTGTCATTTAAAAAAGTGGGTTCCAGTGCTAAAAAGTTTGGAAAGCACAACTACACACGGTTACCTGGGAATACATGCCAATAACTTAAAGGGGCTTATGTCTGAGTAGAAGTGCATCACCTTGTGCTATTCACATGCATGTATACTGATGTGATATGAGCAAAAGAGGAGTTTTCCTTTTAACTGTTGGTGTGGGTATCCCCCCCTTCAACTAGAGACATTCCAATCAAATATGAAGAATATCGTCACAGCTGTCCAACATCCGTGCCCCTATGTTTAAATCAAATTCATAATTCCCATGCATGCCAAAACTCATTTTATAAAGTTAACAGCAAAACAGTTCATTGAACTGAAAGAAGCAAACATAAAACCCCACCTGAGGCAATAACTCTCTATTTTGTTAAGCTTTCATCTTTCCTAAGATCTATAGTTAATAACTGAATCATCTGCGATCCTTTTTTAAAAAAATACCTTCTGTCTCCTCTGACATTGGATGGCTCATGAACTTCCTTTAACTAACTCATATATTGAAAGAGGTTTGTCATTTTTATGAGTGTTTAGCCTTATATCTTTTTTTCTAACATAACGTAGGAACAGAAGACGGATGCCATTTTGGAAAACCAATTAAACGTTATGTCATTGGCGTATCCACAAGCCCAATACAAGTGTATGTTTCTGTGTCAGAGTCATAGACACCTGCGATGTGGGCATGGCCCAGCCACTGGTAGGTCAAGAGGCCAGGCTGAGTGGGATGGGTGCTGAAAATGGACAAAAACACCAGCAACAAGCCAGATCAGAGAACGTCAACTTGGAAAGCAGTTGTGTACCTGAGAGCGGCAAGTGATCTGAGCACCACGTCTGCAGAGGTGGCACCACCAGCCTTGCCCCGTCCGCCACCTGTTTTGTATTTATTTTTTAAAGAGAACCTCCTCCTGATGGAGGGGGAAGCCCAGAATGGAGCTGTGTTGCAGCCTCTTCACGCACAATTCCACGCCACTCTGGACTGCCTCCTTCCTCTTTACAGGAGGATATGACCCAGAGCAGCATTGTGCCAGCAGTTTGCAGCCATTTTGCACCTCTCTGGGCTGTGTCTTTTCTCTCCTCGGAGGAGAGGAAGGAGAGCAGCTCAGAGCAGCACAGAATTCCACTCGGAGTGGCTGCAACTTACAGCCACTCTGGACACTCTGTGTCTTTTATGTCACTGGAAGAAATGAAAAATGTGCCTCAGAGCGGCATCGTGCCAGGAGTTGCAGCCACTCCTGGCCCAGTTCTGTGCCTTTCTGTGTTCTGTGTTCTTTCTGGGCTGCGTCTTTTCTGTCCTTGGAGGAGAGGAAAGGGGTGGCTCAAAGTGACATGGAATCTTTCCAGAAGAGGCTTCAACTCCTGGTGCGGTTCCAGAAGTGATTGTGGGGCCCTGATGGTGTCACTGAAATTACTTACTGGACAGGGGGTGGGAGTTGCAAAGTGGGAGGTGGACCTTGCTGGAAAAAAAAAAACCCAGGACTGCCTCTGTAGAAAAGACCAAAGTTAACTGACAAAGGCATGACCCTGGAGAGCAAAGATAAATCTTGCAGTTATTTATATGAACACCACACAATAAGGACATCTGTGACTGTTGCTGTGTGTAAGGAACCAATGAAAGCACATAGAATTGAACAGACAGGACTGTGCATCCGCTGTGAGCAAGTCAGAATTGGGAACAGATCGTAGTGTAGACCGATTTTCATGTTGATCGTTCACAGAACATCTGCTCATATTGCCTACCATTTGATTTTAAAGCTACTAGGATCTGCACTGATACCTACTCCCGCACACAACATCTGGTTCCATCCACTGTTGCCAGTTGTACTGTGCAAATGTTAATGTTAGTTCTTTAATTTGGTCCTTGAAGACAGCTGTAATTGTTATCCCCAGGAAGATATACTGTACTCCTCTCCATACAGAACATTATGATGTAGATTTCAGTCCTCAGCAATATACCGTTTCTCAATGTTTAACATTATGCTATGTAGATTGACAAAAGACCATTTTGGAGAGGGATGTGGGGGAGGTGGATATTCATATATAACAACAAATTCCAGGTGGGGGAGGGCTGGCTCTGCTGGTGTAACTGAGGATGCCCATGTTTTCTCCTGCAGGCAAGTCTTTGGAATTACACTGGCTGCCCAAGTTATGGACTTGCAAGTTATGGATGGCTGTGTTGTCAGGTGCAGTAGTCTTTTGGTGGTGCTTTCATTTAGACACTCTGCTACTACCAAACCCACCTCCTTCCCAGGCCTGATCTGCCAGTTACCTCCTTGTTCCACCCACCTGAACCCCATTCCATCCCTCCCAACCTCCCTCCCATCCCTTGCACTGTTCTACCTGGGGCAGCAGGAGCCTGGTGTCTATAACCACATAGAGCTGGCTGCTTGCCGCTTCCAGCAGTAGCCAGTTCATACATTCCAGCGTGTCACCTTCCGCAATAGCCAAAAAGTACGTTACGCCACCAGAATGCTCATTCCAGTAGAATAACACACCTTCAGGATTGGGCCATAAGTATACTCAGAACTGAGTGCTTGGATGATGACAGCTTAATTTTTCTTTGGGTTGCATTGCAAGTCAGGAACATTTTGTTGGCATTTATCCCATGGTGAACCAAAATAGATCATGTTAATGATCTTGTTGAAGGGGGTAACCCTTGTACCTACCAATGGTCAATGCAATTCAAATTCTTTGATAACTATGGTAAGCAACTAGCTGAAGTGCCTGTTTTATAATCTATACTTACTTTTAAATAACTTTTGATGGTCATTGTTTCTGACACAGCGCTATTAGCAAAGCAGAGAATCAGAGAAAACATGCCAGATATAATTTTCGGGTTTATAGCATACTTTGCGTAGCTAGTCTATTCCTTAATGAAGCTACAAGGGGAAGAAAAAAGACCCAATTCTTAGTACAGAATTTTCATCCAAGCAGATGTGAAACATTTTGCATTTAGACCACCGCTCACAGCGTATATTGCTTCCGATTTAAACCCATTTATATGTAATTTTGAAATGATTTTGTATTAGCGAACAGTCAGGCTGGTGCCTCACTTATCCAACACAATGTAAACTCTGTGACAGTCTTTCTGAGAACATGGTGCCACGTGTGCTTGCATAAATGCAACCAAATGATGATAGATACCTTTTGAATATCAACCTTGTTTGACAATACATGATGATGAACCCCTATGAACTAAAGAAGAACACCTCTGATGTGCATCTCAGACAAACGCTAATCAAGGTAATTCACTGTTTCCAAAACTTCCAGCTATCCCAGTCCAATTCTCTTCTTGTCTTGTATGCAAAAATTAAATGCAAATCCCAACAATGTGTATAAGTATAGTCTTTGTTCCTTGGATTTTTGGGTGTGTGTGTGTATCTGTGTGTGATTTTATTTTTAAACTACACTTACATATCTCTTTTGAGATCCTTGTGAACTCATTCCTGTAGTTTACATGGATTAGAAATGTCAGCCCACAGTGGTTTTTGCTTACAGCCATGCTGTTGCTTTGCATGTTCATGTGGTCAGCTTCCGTATGTCAGTGTGTGGGTGGATGGGAGAGAAATATATATGCTCTCTTTTCTTCAGAAATCCTTCCCACACTGAACTACTTTTACTGAACTAAAAGCACAAGAGCACAGCAAATACATTCTATTCAGGTTCCAGGGGGAAAAGGGTGCATTTATAAGGACAGTGGAGAGTTTTTTATACCACCACTTATGTACATACTTACTGAGAAGCCAGGGCTGGTATGAGGGGGAAGAAACTTTGGACAGCTGCCAAGTGCCTACCATCCCTGGAGGGCCACCAATGATGCCTGCCCTGCCATAGGGGCCTCCAGGAAAGCTACTGCCTGGCCTGATAAAGCCCCCCATTATATTTCCCATTATCCATAACGAAGTGCCACATTGAGCTTAAGTCCCACTCCCTCCAATCTCCGACACCTAGTCCTGTCCTACCTATTCTTCCTCCTCTCTGATTTCAAACTTGAACTTATGAGGAGACTTGGGTAGAAATTCAGTAGCGTAGTCAATCACTCATTACTTGCTGGCTGGGTGCAGCCATGTCATTATATTATGATTCTGCAACAGCAAGAGATGCCTGTGATCTCCATGGTTGGGTATGGTAGTGCTCTTAACCATACCCAACCCACAATCATACCCACAGTCAGGGGCAGATTCAAGGGGAGGGGTCATGGGTGTGCGCCCCCCCCCAAACTGTCTGCCAGCCCAGCAGGAAAGGGCACCAGCTGGGCTGGGGAGCAAAATCGGTAGCCAGGAGAGAATGCCCACTAGGCTGGGCACCAGTGAGATTGGCTGGAATAGGAGCCCAGGGCAGGAGGTCTGATCTAGAGGGTTGAGCCTCCATTTGCCTGAAGATAACATCCGAAGGTCGCCAGTTCGAGGCCACCGGCACCGTGCGACCTTGAAGCAGCTGACAAGCTGAGCCGAGCTATTCCATCTGCTCTGAGTGTGGAAGGATGGAGGCCAGAATGTGCGACCAGATCAAGAAAGAAACATCTGAATGTTGTGGTTTCTTGAAAGATAGAAACCTTCTTTCAAATTGTAAAAATCCCTACGGGGATTTAAAAATTGCCTGCCTATGTAAACCACCTTGAATAAAGTCTAAGGAGAAATCTGAGGACCAAGAAAGGCAGTATAGGAATACCTGTAGTATTATTTATTTATTATTACCCAGCTGGTAGATCTGGGTTCCAAATCCAGGAGGGAGCCCAGTTCTACTGGCTGGATAGACCTGGGCTCCTGTTCCAGACAATCTCGCTGGTGCCCCACCCAGTGGGTGTTCTCTCTCCTGGCACCCAATTTTGCTCCCCAGCCCAGCTGGCAGATCTGGGCTCCAACTCCATGTGGGAACCTAGGTCTACATGCCCAGTGAATCTTGGCCATGGAGGCCATAAGTTAAAGCGGAAGCCCAGGTCTACCCACCTGGTTGACTTGGGCTTTGCAGGGGTAGTGATCACGGCCGCTCCTAAACACAAATACTTGAACCATCCTTGCCCATGGTATGAGACTGAATGAGAGGTGGGACCATCTAAGTAGAAAGGGAGCCCACAGTAGCCTCTTTACAAGGGCCTACCGAAGCCTGAAGTCACATAACTGCTGGCTGGAGTGGCAAAATATTTCTTGCTTTTTCTTGTCAATTTTGCATTACATTTAGTGATGAGATAAGTTCATAACTGGTGAGTTCAGAATACGAATGACCTATTTTGATCCTCATATAAGCTGAGTCTAAACCCCGCTGAATTCAGGCCTGACATGTAGAGAGGGCTTGGTGACCCATCTTTTCTACCAGCCATCCCTCTCTGGCCTGTCAGCCTTTTTCTTCCCCAAACTTCCTGATGGTAAATAATTGTGATTCCATCTTATACAATGTACTTCCTCTAAAGTTTAAGCATATTTTCACAGTATTCACCATTTCAGCTACTGAGCCACTCATGACTCTCCTATCAGGTTTGAAAGTAGCATTGTAGGTAAAGACAGTTTAGATAACCTCCCTCCACTATGTAATTGAGAAAACTCTCTCTGAATTGAGGAGGGAGCCAGGATGTGTGCCTACAATGAGCACACACGTCTTTAAATCCATGGAGCTGACTTGGTGGGGAAAGTACTGTTCTGACCAGGCTCATGGGCTCTAGATAACTGAAGGGGAGAACCTTCAACGTATCTTGCTCAGCAGAAATACTTTCTTGCTTCCATGGCTAAATTCCTCTCCAATTACAGACACAGAGGAAAATATCTATGCCCAAGCATAAATAATTTGCCTTGATTTAAATGCTGTCATTGATGTATTTTGGAACCAATGCATTTCTCCAGCTGTGGTAAGTTTAACGTAAACAAAATCCTGAAGCACATTAATCATCCCATTTCACTCACCATTTGTGCAACGTAATGCTTCTTGTAGTCCCAGGTGCATAAATACTCTGATCTGAAAGACATAATATTATGTCCCAATGATTTTTAGGGGACAATATATCACAAGCGCACACTCGGGCCTGCATGGCGCTCTTCTATTCATATAACAGTGCTTGCATTCCTGGGGGAAGGGAAGGGGAAACTATAGTGCTCTCACAGTGGAATAAACACCCTCTGTGTCCTTTCTCCCTCTATCACTTGATCACAGAACATCCCATGTCAATGGAAGAGAAGAACTATCCACTAATGGTCTGCCATATCTATTTGACAAAACTGTGTAATGATCAAGTTCATAGAACCGTAGAGTTGGAAGGGATCTAAAAGGTCACTGACATTCATGGCACATTTTGTCGCCTAGGGTTGCTGATGCCAGGATGCAGAAAGCTCTCGAGCAAAGCATGGGCTGCCCCCTCAAAGTTGTTGGCAACCTTCAGTCTCGAAAGACTATGGTATAAGCCTACAGCACCCGGTATTCCCAGGCGGTCTCCCATCCAAGTACTAACCAGGCCTGACCCTGCTTAGCTTCTGAGATCAGACAGGATCGGGCATGTGCAGGGTAACAGTTGCTGTATCTACCAGCAATAGTAGCAGGTGTTGGCTTCTTTCCCTTTCACCACTCAAAGGATAGGAGGAAGAGGAGCTGTCATGGCTTGTCTCCTTTTGTCCATTGGGACAAAGAAACTGCTCTTCTCACACTGCAGCTGTGGATGGTATGGGGGAGGTCAAAGGGTTCATTCCAACCAGGTGGGTCTTCTGACAGGTAGGGGCCCTCACACAATGCCCTACTTAACTGTTCCTTGACACTACTCTTCCAATATATGAGATCCAGGGACAGATTGGTCCAGGATGTTGCCTGACAGTACTTTTCATTTCTTTTACTCAATGCATGCAGACATACATGCTTATAAATATGGGTATGTGGCTCTGGCTGCCTGCCAAAAGAGCAGGATGCAGGCTTGAAATATGATTCAAAAGAGGACTGGTGGCAAGAAGCATCAGATCTCACAGGCCTAGAGGATGGCCGCACTTTTAATTGTCAGAGGAATCACTTACACACCACTACCACCATCCCACTCTATCAGTCTGGCTTGGCAAAGGTTATGTAGCTGTATCTGCAGAGATGAGCTTGTAGTATTGCAAAGTTTGTTCAGCAAGGATGCTAAGACACAGTCATCTGGTTCAAAGATGAGAAGACAGACAGAAAATGACTTGAAAAGCAAACTCAGGAGGGCTGAGTGGTTGTCTGGTTGTAGGGAGAAAAGCCAGGTAACCTAATTAACACAGGGATAATCATTTTTGTGTGTCTGTGTGTGTGTAACATGAAGAACAGCAATACCGTTGTATGACAGAAAATATAGTCTAAAACAGAAAATAATGAATGCAGCTCACAATGTTGTCCCTGAGTAACATCTCATTTAAATTGTTAAGGTACTAAATGGCGTTCTGTATTTAAAAGGTGATTCATACTTCCAAGAACAGAGATCAGAGGCTTATGAGGGGAGGCAAACTGGCTCAAAGTGAAAGAATGGCAATCAATTTATTATCCTGACCATCTCAGTATTTCCACTTTATTATTTGAGCTCCATTTGGGAAGGGCTTCCAGGTTCAAAGCTATCATTCTGTTCAAGTTATTTAAAAGTGAAGTTTTCAGAGTTTTTAATAGCATATCATGTGACTGCAACACAGCAACTACTTTAAAAGATGCACTTGCTGATTGCATCTCATGCCAGGTCTAATATTGCACATTGAGCGCAATGCACCTGAGTGAGGGTGCAGTACCCACATGAAAAGCATTCACCAAAGGAACTTAAGAAGCTACTGAGTCAGATCATTGGTCCATCTAGTTCGGTTCTATCTACACTGACTGGCAGTGGCTCTCGAAGTTTCAAACAATTTTTTGCCAACTCAGCATGGAGGTTTCAGTGAGTGGACATAAAATCTTCTGCACATAAAGCACAAGCTTTGTATTGAAAATAATGAACTCTCTTCAATAATGCCATAGTGTTCAGCAGAGTCTTTCCCCCCTCTTCCTCAAGCTGTGCATGTACTTGGCAATGTTCACAACTCTTTGGGGGACTGGAAGTTCTGTTAATGCCTCTTATATTCCTGTTCAGCCAATTCTTAGACTGGTGCTCATAAGACACAAGTATCATGCACATATGAGGGAAATCTTTTGCATGTGTGGGGACCAAGTGCAGTGACTCACGGCACAACTCAATTGAATGCCATGAAATGAGAAGGGGGGTAAAGCTGTAGATGCAACAATAGCTTTACTGAAGGGAAAAAAAAACTAGAAAAGGGTATTAAAAAGATAAAGCACTGCAATGTAAATAACTGTATCCTAAACGTCAGTAGTTTCTAGGTAATAAGGAAAGGAATGAGGAAAATCTTATGAGATTCAAGATGGTGGTGCCCAAATCTCCCAAGATTTGGATGCTGTTTTCTTGGATCTCACAAAATCTCATGAAACTTGGATGCTGGTATCTTGTGAGATTTTGTGAGATTCAAGATGGTGGTGCCTGAATCAGTCAAGGAGAAGAGGTTGCGGGAGTATCGTGACCCAGGTACATTTGGGAACCATAGAGTAATCAGGGGAGGTCTGCCAAAGATAGTATGGATCTATCAACACCTTCTAAAACTGCACACCTGATTTTTTTGGTTGAGTTCAAACCCTGTCCAGAATGGGTTAAACTCCCTGAACAGATGAACCATGAGCTAGCTGGAAGGTTTGAGTGTTCATCTCATTTTCTCAAATAGCTTTTCCCCCTCTCCTTCATCAAATAACTAAACTCTTTCCCTGTGCAGGTGCTGCACCCACAGGGGACTAGATCGCACATTGTGAGCAATATTGCATAATGATGCTTTCTGGTGAGCAGACATATAATACTTGCAACCATCTGGGGGAAAAAAATCTGCAGCAAAATTGGTCAAGCCAAAGTACCCAAAGTCTTTGTTGAACATGGATTATATGACAAGGAACTCCAAGCCTAATTCTGTGCCTTCAAGGGAGAACAACAATGGAGAGCGCATGAAGCATGTTTAATGTATGTTTAATATAAAGAGAACTACCCCTTTAGTGCTTCGTGAAGTTGATAGGCAGATCAAATGATATTACATTATGTTTTCTGCTATCTGTGGGCACCAAGTGCCCTCCAGTCCCACAGATTTAATGAGAGTTTCAGATACTGTTCATGGCTCAGGTTTCCTTTCTTATTTCTTTCTTACCTTCCTCAGAGACTTTTGCTTTAACTCTTTCAGCCCCACACTGTTGCCCTTCAAGACCCAGCATTCAGACAAGGCAACCTTTTTGTCTTTTGGCTTGCATTTCTTCCCCAGGAGGCAGATTCCCTGTTGCATCAAATGTAACCCAACTATTCATTCACAGACCACTTGTTTGGTAGGTATCTGCTCCTGTAAATATTAATCAAGTCCATTGACTACATGGACATCGAATAACCTTGTGCTGACAGCATAATACCACCCTAGAAAGCTTTTAAATAATATCAATTTTCTACAATATATCATGCACAATTTGGAATAATTGGACATCTTGCAAAAAAAACCATTTTTGAAATGTTGCAATTCCTTCTTGTCGGCTGCTTTTCAGACGCTGAAGCAGCTCTCATTTGCATTTAGCCCATCTTGTCTCCTTCCTTCCTGCCATAAATAAATAAATAAGGTGCAGATCTTTGCAGCCATTGACTGAAACTTTCATACCTTCTCCTCAGGTCTCCATTAGTGGAAAGTGGTTTCAGCTAGCTGTACCCCTATGCATTTCTGTCAATTACACGCTTTTATCATGTTGTTATCATAACAGGCCTATTCTTTCTCCAAAATGGTCAATTAAGGTTCATGAAAATAAATGGCAAGGCGTTTACAGGTAGGTTATTTTATTTTATTTTAGCAGTGCTGTCAATCATACTTTGAAATTGCAGACCAAAATATCAGAGTGTTGTTTTTTTTCTTTAATGAATAGAATGAATAGAAATAGCTTTCATCAAACGGGCTATTGTTTGCTTGTGTTTCTCCTTTTTTTCCCCTCCCCCTCTCAGACACAATTCAGACCTAACAATGCAGCAACAGAGTGTCTAAAAGCTCTTTAAAATATCCACAGTGTACCCAAACTACAACTCTAGGCTTCCAATTAACTACCCCATTTGTTTCAGTTTGCATAAAGCATATTACAAAATCAATCGCGGCCATCGCCATCAGTCGAGAAGCAGTGGAGTAAAGGTTCATTTTTTTTTAATCTGCACGTAATGTGATCAAGAGAAGCAAATGGAATAAATGAGAAAGTGATTCAAATAGAAATTATTCCAAAGCTTTGATGAAAAGGAGGACTAGCCCATGTTTGAGCGCTAGTTCCTTCATTATATGGGAATGACATTTGCTCAGTCTGCTGGACCTGTTGTCACTAGAATAAAATATTCTGGTGGGGCCTGGGAATGAATGATGACCATAATGAATCGGGGGCTGAAAGAAGTTGGCAGAGCCCAGCAGGTTTTGGTTGGACCTGTAGGGTTGCCAGGTCACATGCACCCCAAAAACCTGCACCTGATATTTCTTACTCAGAGCCTAGGGATGTCCCAAAGTGGAGCCTGCTGGTGTCACTAGACTACCAATTGTTTAAAATGGGGGAAAAAATGGTACAAGGGCATAGAAATGATAAAAGAGATATTGTGGTGCTCAGCTCTGCCAGACATCCCAGGAGAATACCACAGTCAAGGTAGTGTTGGCTGAGAACATTTTCTCTACTGAAATTTCTCAGGCCAGAAATGGCTATCTGTGGACATTTTCAGAGGTGAATGACTCCAATGATTTCCAAAGTTTTTCTCCATACAAGCTGCATTTTCTAAGTTTTTTTTTTATCTTCAGTTTTTAAAAATAATGCCTGTTATGGAGAAAATGGAGAGAGAGAAGCTTTCCCTCTCCCTCTCATAATTTGCATGCCAACAAAAGTTGGACGGATGCAGTAACAGACTCAACCTGCACTTTTACTAGGCCAGGCGTGACCAAACCTCGGCCCTGGGGCCACTTGTGGCCCTCGAGGACTCCCAATCTGGTCCTCAGTGAGCCCCCAGTCTCCAATGAGCCTCTGGAGACTTGCTGGAGCCCATGCTGGCCCAACGCAACTGCTCTCAGTGTGAGGGTGACTGTTCAACCTCTCGCCTGAACTGTGGGACAAGGGCTCCCTCCACTGCTTGCTGTCTCACGTCTCTGATGCAGCAGCAGCAGCAGCAGTGAAGGAAAGGCTGACCTTGCTTTGTGCAAGGCCTTTTATAGGCCTTGGGCTTTTGCAAGACCTTCATTCATTCATTCATTCATTCATATAAGTTCCATCTCTAACAAAATTTATGTAAATTTATTCAAATTTGAAATGTAAATTAATTCTTTTTTCCCCTGGCCCCCAAAACAGTGTCAGAGAGATGATGTGGCCCTCCTGCCAAAAAGTTTGGACACTCCTGCACTAGGCCAAGGTAGAGAAGAATAGGTCCAGCATGGGGGGAGAAGATAAGGAGGTAGCCCTTTGCTTTCCTTAAACACTAGTTTTTAAGGTCCTAATTACCTATTACCCAAATAAAAGCACTTCTCACCAACACCCTACTGCCTGCTCCCAAAAGACTCCCCCACACACACCCACATGTTTTGGCAGTATAAGTCCCATATAGGACTGAACTGTTAACCAAGGAAATGGGTGTTGTGAATATTGATAAGGATGGATCAATTTTTTTTAATGTAACAAAACAGAATCCTATTCTTTTAATAGAACTAAAATTGGCACCTTTGTCGGGCTCACCAAGCTATTTCTCTAGCTGCTACCGCTCACGCAAGGCCTCGTGAATCTGCCCTTTCAGGGACTGTGAAATGGGCCCTTTGCTTTAAGCCATATAATAATAATGTAATGCTCCTAAGTGATGCCCGTGAAACATTTTTTACGTAATTGGCTCTGAAGTCTAGCAATTCTATTCTGAGGTCTCAATGTACCTTCATCTACATATTTTATGTTTTCCACATTCCACTTCGCAACAGACACATTTCATAGATCAGCTGACCTAATAAGTAACCTTTTGTTCTCTCTCAGCTTCTAGATTTATGTTTTGCTGTGATTTTTTTTGTATGAAGTAAAAACATTAAATTTTTGTTCATATAATTGATGCTGCTCCAAAGCAACAGTACAGAGAAATGTATTAGGCATTGTAAAGTATATAATTCTAAATATTAAATGTTGTCATGCTCTTGATACTGGATATGATGTGAGTCACTAGCAAACGCTTTGCAGAAACGATTTCTTATTGTCGATAAAACCGTGTTGAAAATGGCCAGTACAGACAAGATGGGAAAAGGTTGTGAAATTGGATTTAACCATTTAAATAAATTCCTTACAAACTGAAGAGTTGCAATGTAACATTATAAAGTACTGTATTGTATATTATATTGTACTATATAGAATGTAGAGTATTTTAGACTATGTGTTATGCAGTCAATATTTTATTTCTGCCCAGGAAGGTCACGTTCTTGATGAAACCATGAAATCAGGGAGGCGACAGTGACAGGAGCAAATCAGGTCCAGGAAGGGGGCAGGTTCAGCAGCGGCGGTGGCAACTGAATTCAAACCCCCTTCCCAGATTCAATCACATGGCCTGAATCCACGTGGACTTGCACCAGTGATTTTGTTAGTGCAGGTCTGAGTAGAGCTCTCTGCACTGCAGAGGCTTATCCCCTTATAACAGGACAAATGTTCCCTTACCCAGAGGAGACCTCTATGACTGCACCCCGTAGGATGCTGGGCAAGCCATTTTGGTTGCATTGGTGATGCTGGGAGGAAAGGATTTGGACAGTAACTCTCAGTAAAGTATGCACAGGAATGTAATTCTAATGATTGATCAGAGAAAAAACAAAATATCTGAACCATCAGCCACTTTCATTATTTTGTTATTTCCCATTGGTTGAACTCCATGAAGGTCATAAGCTGTGCCTCTGCCAATCCTTAAGGTTGCATAAGAAACCTCTGGATATTATAAAAGAGATATATGGGCCATGCAGAGATGCACATTAGGAGATGCATTAGGAGAAGAACAAGATGTAGAGCAATAATAGGGACTTTGATGGCTTACATCTTTTGCTGTGCTGTTTAGTAGCTGCTCCCAACACCATGGTTACCTTAGTGACCGTACTTCAAACAGGAGTTATGATTCATCTGAGAATGAAGTGCATTTCAGAACATCAATACGGCATGAGAGTTTTCTTACCACTTTCACAAAATAGGTGTTGCATGAAGTTACTTTTTTTTTTTTGCTGCAAAATCTTAAATGATAGTTCTGAATAAGCTAAGTTGACCTTTATTAACCATTTTTATCACCGTTCTCATTTTCTTTCCATTTTGACATTTTCACTTTTATTGGCTGAAAGGAAGGGAGAAGGAAAGCACAACTTCCACTGTGGAAAAGGGAAAAGAGTTTTGCACCTGATGAAAAATAGCAGCTTTATTTTCCTGGAGTGATGGATGCTCTGTTGTGACTCCAAAAAAGGGCTTAGAAGCATATTAGTTGTTAATTTAACCTCTAATATTGGGCCTGGTCACTCAGCAGGGCACAAATGTTTTAACAAGCAGCTAAATAAGCACAGATAAAATGCCTGGGTCCCATGCAAGTCACTGTGTATTCAATGTGTAGAAATATTCTGCATGCTGTTTGCCTTTTGACATCTGCATGTGGTTTAGCCACATTAACAAAAATGTTACTAACTTTACAAACCACTTTAATTGCTCAGATGTGCACTTTAATTATGATCTGCTGTCAAAAAAAAAAAAAAAGCCTTGTGCTTTGAATGGGATTTGAGAAGACCAATTGCCTAAAGGCAAATGAATCAATGCCATTTCCAAAGGCACTCTTCATGATTGCAAGGACTAATTGGACTGAGGCTGGAATGCCCCTGATATCCGAGAGGGGAGCACATTTTTGCTATTCATTTATGCTTTATATATGAATTTTTAAAAGATCAGTATTAAGCAGATATTTCCCTGCAAGTACCAGAAAATGCAATCCAAATTAATCAATACATATTTCTATAATGTCCCTAGGTAGCAAAACAGATGTGCCCTATTCCCCACTCCATGCCACACAGGAAACAGCTTGCGCATCTAGTTCCTTAGACAGTTAAAAACTACTAACAAGGCTACTTCATTCCTTCACTATATAAAAAAAAACCCTACCCATTTTACAGGCCCTTCTGATTTTCTTAATTTTGCCTTCCCTAGAAAGCTCTACCTTTCTCAACCTCCCTAAATTAAAAAGGAAAAATTTGCAATTTAAATTCTCTGCACAGTGAAACTGATGGGCAGCCCAATTCTACCTAAGTTTTCCTGTGCCGACACAGTGGCACCAGCATAGCTTCTGCTGCATCCTGCAGGGGAATTTTGCAGACTGGAAGTCTCCTTGAGGTAAGGGGGCATTTGTAAGCCCCAGCTGGCACAATGGGTCAACTCGGACATGTGCCACCTATACAATGATCAGTGTTAGTAGAACAGGCCTGGGATAGGATATGCCGTGCACCAGTGCTGACAATCCTGCCCTTCCTGGGTGCAATCCGCCCACCTCCACCTCTCTCATCATCCTCCCCTGCCCATTTCACCCTTCCTTGCACTCCTCCTCTCCTGATCCATTCCCTGTGCAGTATTCACTTGCTCCGGCAGGTGCAGTTCCACATACCAGAGCCAGTGGCAGCTGTACTTTACAGCACTTTTATGACAGCTCGCCACGGTGCAGCAGGAGCCACTTAGGATTGTGCTGTAAGTTCCCCTCAAGTACTTTGCCCTATAAAATCAGATAGTCAATGGCACCAAGTGAGTTCATGATTGAGGTGAGATTTTAACTGAAGAACTTCTAGTTTATACTCATGGCTCAAAATTGTTAACAGCTCTCAGTTAATGCATGGTGACCATTTTAGAATTGCTTCTGAATTCTCATTCTGAAAGTCTTCACTGACATAAAACACCTCAGCCCAAAGAAAAGCCAAATCTATCATCCCCATAATATTTGCATTTCAGCTAACATGGAAACAAAAGCAAAACGTTTCCGGATCTCACAAATATGACTGCAAGCACAATCCTATGTATGTCTACTCAGAAGTAAGTCCCATTATAGTTAATGGGGCTTACTCCCAGGTAACTGTGGATAGGATTGCAGCCTGTATCATTCAATTATCACTCTTCCATATACTGTGGTCTACAATATTTCTTCACCAGGACCTACCACTCAAATAATGCCAGAGGAACATTTCTATGCAGACTGGAGAAGTGAAGCATTAACACTACCAGGTAATTTAAAGTGTTTTAAGCTACCTTCAAGGCTACATTTTCACACTGTGTCATTCAATGTTCATTTGCCTTTCAGTGACATCTTGTGCAGAGCTATGTTTCCGGGTAGAATTTCCTAGCAATTACAGTGTATTTATGATAGCATGCGAGTTACTGCTGTTTTGACAGCACTTCTAAAAATAATTGTGTTGAAAGACAGAGCAAGTGAAGAAAATAATGCATATAACTTTAGTTAGACTTTGTGTTTCTTCCTTGATGTTTTAGTGAAGGCCAGCTATTAAATTATTGTATTAATTTCCTGGGTTAGGTGAAGGGTTTGGAGAATTTGTATACATGCAGTGGGTCTCCCAGCCCTCTATGCATTGGTAACCTACTATAGCTGGAGTGTTGAGGTGGGTCTCCACAGGAAATGTGAAGGTGTTTGGGGGTTCCTGCATTTTTCACACCAGTTCTACTAACATGAAGCTTGGAAAAAGGAGTTGAGAGTATTGGCCATGAACTTAGACTAGTGGTTTCCAAACTGTAAGCTGTGGCTCCCTGGGGAGCTGGAGAAACCAGCCAGGGTAACTTCGGAATTCTTGCAAAAAACAAAACAAAACACTGCCCTATACAATGTAAAAGATTGTAGCCCTAATGGGGAGTCATGGCCAATGGCCCAGTAGGTCAAAAAAGTGGCCAGTCAAAAATGTTTGGGAACCACTGGCTTAGACTCTTCTGATCATTTACAGCAGCACCCAGGCTGATTTAGGCCCAGATTCATTGCTTGTGGTTTTGGCTCAGGGACTCCCAAGATGAAGAGACTAAAAGAAGACTAGCCCATCCAGAAAGGAGGTGGTCCAATTTGCTGGCTACAAACAGACTGTATGGGCATGAGCTTGCACAGTAAAGTACCTGGCTTCTTCTCCCCAGGTATATTCAGCAGTGCATACATAGGAGCATGCAGAACAAATGGGGAATTATTAACAGTCCAATCCTAACTAAAATCCTCTTTGCCAATGCAGTTACACCATCAGAGCATGTATTGCATCCTGCAGGGGGGCAGTCCTAGAGACTTCCTCTGCTGTCCCAATGGGTCTCCTCAGATCAGTGCTAGCCACTTTGCTGGCACAGAACTGAGGAGAGTAAGAGAGAGGGAAGGAGAGAGGAATGGGGCTAGGATCCTGGTGCATGTCCCCCCCCCCCACTGCCAACCCCTGCACTGGCTTATCCATGGTTACATATGTTGCCAGCTGCGGCAGCGGGCCTCTGACACTGTTTTTCACCATTTGTGGTTGCAGTTCTAGAATGGTTGCCAGTTGTGCACTGTGCATGTCACTATGTAGCCATTTACAATAGTGGAACCACTGTTCCACTGCCATAAAGTGGAGTTAAGATTTGGCTGTAAGGCATACACTTTCCTGGGAGTAAGCTCCATTGAACACAATGAGAAATTCCTCTGAGTAGGCATATGCACCGGCTTGTCCTTTAAGGTAGTGATTTGGGGGGTATCCAATTATGGACTTTGGCCCTACAGATGCCCAACTTTGCTGATTGTTGATCCCAGACCAGATCATTCTAATCCTAAGTCACTCCTGCTGCTGAGTCTCAGTGGAACAGCATCAGGACACTTGCTACAGTGCAGTCCCTTGCTACAATGCAACCCTATCATACAAAGGTATTTTTCTTATGTTGATGGGAGTCTTGGGAGGCAACAATTTTCTCATTCTAGAAGGCTTTCAATAGCCAGAGACTATGGAGAGCTGTCACAATCCTGGAACTTGCTTTCACAGGCAGGAAATATGACTTTTATCTCCCTTGCTAAAGGATAGGCTGATATATCTGAAAGCAGAGACTGATTTGTTCAGTGCTAGTAAAACAAGCAACGGTTTTGGGTCATCACCATCGACTTACAGGACTGGGTCACCCACTGTGATGGAAGGAATGTGATATATCAACAGGTAATGAGGAGTTTTGGTGAGAAGGAAGAAGTAGTACTGGTGAGAAGACAGAGCAGTACTTGTTATTCTGTAATAGCTCATCCACAATCATGAACTTGGCTTTGAACATAAGAACATAAGAACAGCCCCACTGGATCAGGCCATAGGCCCATCTAGTCCAGCTTCCTGTGTCTCACAGCAGCCCAACAAATGCCCCAGGGAGCACACCAGATAACAAGAGACCTCATCCTGGTGCCCTCCCCTGCATCTGGCATTCTGAGATAACCCATTTCTAAAATCAGGAGGTTGCGCTTACACATCATGGCTTGTACCCCATAATGGATTTTTCCTCCAGAAACTTGTCCAATCCCCTTTTAAAGGCATCTAGGCTAGACGCCAGCACCACATCCTGTGGCAAGGAGTTCCACAGACCGACCACACGCTGAGTAAAGAAATATTTTCTTTTGTCTGTCCTAACCCGCCCAACACTCAATTTTAGTGGATGTCTCCTGGTTCTGGTATTATGTGAGAGTGTAAAGTGCATCTCCCTATCCACTCTGTCCATTCCCTGCATAATTTTGTATGTGTCAATCATGTCCCCCCTCAAGCATCTCTTTTCTAGGCTGAAGAGGCCCAAACGCCGTAGCCTTTCCTCATAAGGAAGGTGTCCCAGCCCCGTAATCATGTTAGTCGCTCTCTTTTGCACCTTTTCCATTTCCACTATGTCTTTTTTGAGATGCGGCGACCAGAACTGGACACAATACTCCAGGTGTGGCCTTACCATAGATTTGTACAACGGCATTATAATACTAGCCGTTTTGTTCTCAATACCCTTCCTAATGATCCCAAGCATAGAATTGGCCTTCTTCACTGCCGCCGCACATTGGATCGACACTTTCATCGACCTGTCCACCACCACCCCAAGATCTCTCTCCTGATCTGTCACAGACAGCTCAGAACCCATCAGCCTATATCTAAAGTTTTGATTTTTTGCCCCAATGTGCATGACTTTACACTTACTGACATTGAAGCGCGTCTGCCATTTTGCTGCCCATTCTGCCAGTCTGGAGAGATCCTTCTGGAGCTCCTCACAATCACTTCTGGTCTTTACCACTCGGAAAAGTTTGGTGTCATCTGCAAACTTAGCCACTTCACTGCTCAACCCTGTCTCCAGGTCATTTATGAAGAGGTTGAAAAGCACCGGTCCCAGAACAGATCCTTGGGGCACACCGCTTTTCACCTCTCTCCATTGTGAAAATTGCCCATTGACACCCACTCTCTGCTTCCTGCTTGAAATGGTGAGTAGAATAAAAAATAAATAAAGCACCAAACCCACTTGTGTGTACACATCTGAATAGGCTTGGGGGAACTTTGCTTGTGCAATTTGGCTGTATATTCCCTGCATGGTGCAGAAGCACATCTAAAAAGGGATGTGATGAGCAATGTGCATGCAAGAAGAGACCTGCTTTTGTTTCAGGGCTGGTGCAGTGAAGCAGCCACATGTCTAGCTGATCATCACTCCTGTTATCACTGGCCTGAAACTGGTGTGGTGGACTGTTACCAAAACTATGAATATTTTTTTCTTTCCCCTTCTTCACACATTTTCTTTGGGCAGATCACTAAAATGCCACTTTTGACATTTTTCACTGTGGTGTGCCTACAGCAACTCAGACTTGAGCCCTGTGCCTGACAACTATGCAGACAACTGCTATAGGGCGAAATGCCTGAAAGCACGGACTGACTTGTCACAGGCTGAGATACGTATGGATGTTGCTGAGACTTGTATTTCCTGGCTCGGGACTTCAGAGGCTTGTAATGCTTGGTTTACAGCAGCAGTTTTCAAACTCTCAGGGAGTTTGAAACCCGCTATAAGTCCCTGTGATGGCAGGGGGGGAGGCAGCAGGGACGGAGGGAAGGCAGCAGCGTGATCCCCAGGATCCCCAAGATCCTGCGCCACTCAGGGGGGCTTCAGGGGCTTGGGTACAATTACCCAAGCCTCCTGTAGCCTCCCAGGGGTGCGGAGAGCCCTGCGCAAATGTCTGCAGGGCTCCCTGCAGCTTTGAAAGGAAAAGCAGAGTGATTGCGCTCCACTTTGACTTTAGCGGAGGCGGAGTACAATTGCTCCACTTTCCCTTTCAAAGCTGCGGGGAGCCCTGCATACGTTCACGCAGGGCTCCCCGCACCCCCGGGAGGCTGCAGGGGCTTGGATAAGTGTACCCAAGCCCCTGCAGCCCCCCTGAGCTGCATGATCCTGGGGATTGCGCCATTGCCTCCTCCTTGCCTCCAGGCTGCCCCCGTCCCTTAAGGGGGCAGAGGTCAGACCCCACAGGCTGGGGTATCATGACGCCCCAGTCTGAAAAACCCTGCTTTACAGAATAGGGGAGCTTTCAACTCTACCATTATTCTTTGATCCACATTTAAATCCAAGATTAGGAAGAATTTACCTCCTCTCCAACTCTCACCAACCTGGCTTCCTCTGATCCACCTTCCTCTGATCATCTAAGCCCCTTCAGCTTATCACCACACTCTTACTTCCTTGGTTGCTTCTACTGGAGGTAGAGGTGGTGAGTAGTAGGGAAAAGGTGAGTAGTGATATATAGGTAGTGAGTAGTAGGACTAGTAAGTGACTAGTAGGAGGAAAGGAAGTTCTCTTCACTTCCAACAATTTCCTTAGAGCTGCTGGCATCCACAGAAATGTTAGTGGGTTGTTCCGAAACATATGTAATGTGCACATTGATGGAAATTCAGGTTTCACTGAAGAGTTACATAAGTTTCCAAGAAAAGAGGCCTGCACTTCATTGCAGTATTTTTTTAAAATTATTTCCCCCCAGTAATCATAGTCCTATGCTTTACTAATATCCAAGTTAGCAAAAAATAGAGCTATAGATTAAAAGACAATATATCTCTCCTTACCAGATAATGAATTTCTGCTGCCATCATGTCTTGTTTGAGGCTGCAACCTTTCCAGGGCAACTAGCTGATCACTATTAGACATCACGTTGCAGTCCAACAACCAAAAGTGGAACCAAAATAATCATGCTCAGTGTTCCACAAGGAACACTAGCGATTGTGTTTGCATAGTTAATAATAATACTGTTAATAATAATAGTACAGTATGCCTCAGCTGCTTCTGTAGCAGGTCTCATGCAGCAATAACTTGCTCAGTTTTATCAGGCGATGCTTTAGTGCAAAACAGCCCTTTTCCTTAGATTCCCCAATAAACAAGTGATTTGGAACAGTGGCGTAACTAGAGGGGGTGCAACTAGAGGGCAGGCGGTCTGGCTCAGTTGGTAGAGCTGCCGCCTTGTATGCCTGAAGATCTGAGGCTGCCAGTTCGAAACAACCGGAAGTACCTGAGAACTGACGACACGCTGATATACTGATGAGCTGACCCTCGGTGGCAGAGAGGAGTTGCCGTCAAGTGGAGCGTGGGAGGCAAAGGGCCAGAGAGAGGCCAGACCGGGAAGGAATCCAGCTGGAACAAGGAGTTCTATGAAAGACTAGAACTATTCAATTGTAAAAATCCCTACAGGTATTTAGAACAGCCTACCTATGTAAACCGCCTTGGATTAAAGTCTGAGGAGAAATCTGATGACCAAAGAAAGGCGGTATATAAATACCTGTATAAATAAATTTTAAAAAGTACTATGTTTTACAGGTGTCTGAACGCACCATGCAAGTGACTCCTCCCCCTCTCCTTCGGAGCCATTCTGGATCCTGGGAGCAAAATAGAGGTGAATTCCTCCATTTTACTCCCAACCACACGGAATGGATCCGAAAGCGAGGGCGAAGGGCTGTTTGCATGGCACGCTCAGGGGCCTGAAAAACGTAGTGCTTTGCACCCCTTCTAGCTACGCCATAGATTTGCAGAAATATTGGGTCACAATTATTCATCATCTAATCATGTATCTCAACAAATTTGCAAAACTGCTGCTCCTTTACTGCAGGTTTCTAACCTAGTTGGATGTGTATCGTATTTCGAAAAAGAGAAGCTAAGGAAAATAAATGGATGCCGTTCGAATGGAGGCAGACTTCAGGATCTAACACTGCAACTCACTTGCCAACAGCAATGCAGTGCCAAGGTCACAATTTTGAAATCAGACAGTTCTGTAGTTAATAATATATTTATAGGATTTTGTACTTTAATAAAAGTCTCAGGGTATAAAATCCTTTAAGTAAGCTAGCTTTATGACAAGGGCCGGGGTTGTAGGCAACTCAGATCCCTTCTGATACAAATATGACATTTTTTTATAGATTGCCGCTCCGCTGCCATGATGACAGAAGTGGTTTTTGTTCCCGTTCCCCATGGTAGGCAGTGTGATCGCAGCCAGCCATTGACTAGTTTGGACTAGTTAACTCCCAAGGTAAGTCTTTGTGCAGGCGGGGGGGAGGGTCAAAGACAGTGCTGTGATCCCCAGGATCGTGTCACTAACGGGAGAGGGGGGGCCAAGGGATTTTTTTACTCACCAGGGGCTGCTGCAATTTCCAGGAGTTGTGGGGAGCCTCACACAGCCCTCCGCAGGGCTCCCTGAGTCTTAGAATACTGAGAAAAGCAATCACAACCACTTCCAGTTACTCAATCACAAACTAGAAGTGGTTTGAGATTGCTTTTTCTCAGTATTCTAAGACTCAGGGAGCCCTGCAGAGGGAGGAGTGGGGTTTGTGCAGAGCATTGCAGCAGCCCCCAGTGAGTTTAAAAAAAAACTCTCTCTGTTAGCGACACAATCCTGGGGATCCTTTCCCCCTTCCCCTTAAGGGGTCAGAGGCTAAGGCTCACAGGCAGGGGGTGTCATGACACCCCAGTTTGAGAACCTCAGGATTAAAGGATAAAACCAACTGTTCCAAGATTTGTGGATCAAACTTAATCAAAAATTTAAAAAAAAACATAGATTCCCACCCCCTACATTTTTATTAATTGCCTCCTCCAGTGACAGATGCACTATGTCAGTTTTCCTAAAGAGCACTAGAAATCCCAAACTCCTAGCTTACAGTACTTAATTCTTGTTTATAATTGTATTAATATTAATAAGCAATCGCATCTACGGCTTCGGCTGTCTTCTAATTGCTAATTTGCAGACAGAGTCAAGTTTAAACCTGTGATTTAACAGCAGCAATATATTAAGCGATGACACTTTAAATGTACAGTTTTGAAAGATTAGCAGTGAATTACGACACAGCTTGCACATTAAATACCAGGTTGTGCAGCAAATGCTACCGCTGATCTGAAACCTGAAATATTAATATCTTAATGCTTTGGAGAATACATTAATTGCAGTCACGTGAAAAATGCAATAATTACGCTGTTTTACAGGAACCATGGAGGTCAGTTGATACAAGGGATCAGTCACCTGCTACAAAGCTCCAGCAATATGTTGGTGGAGTAGCGCCACTCTACAGGATGTTCCTCATTCAGACTGCATTGTTGTGAATGGAAAGCAATAGGGACTTTAGTCCCATGACCAAATAATGATCTAGCACCAAATGAGCAGGATTGCCCAGCATAGAATCTTCTCAGCTGATAAATATGAAGCAATGAATACAAAGCAGACTGCCTCGTAGCTACAAAGTCAGCCCCTGTTGCCCAAGAGTCACTATGCTAACAGTGTTGCTGGAAGGCATCCAGAGTTGGTTCAAACATTGTGAGCAAGCCAGAAAGTGCCTCCCCACTTACAATTGAAAGGTTGGTAATGCATCCAAACAGCAGAAGGAGTTCAAGTTAACCAACCGGCTGTATTGACATGCTAGTTAATGGCTGTAGACAAACAGGGAAGGATGAAAGAATGAGGGCCAAGTAGCTTCGCGACTCTAAAGTGTGAGAGGACATTCCAATCAGTGCTTTACAATGAGAAGAAGAAAAAGAAAACCACATAATTGTTTTCAAGATCCTGAAATGTTATGGCTTCAGCATACCCAAAATTGTTCTGTGGGCTTCTATTTAAAGTTTAATATGAGTTAAGAGTAAGCCGGGTTGCCACAAAGTGTGGAAACCCAGCATCATTTCGAACTTCAAGGATGAGTTTAACATTTCAGAACACAAAACACGGGCAATCTTTAAAAATAGATATTAGAGTTGCAATTCTAGGTATGCCCTGGGCCGCCGCAAGTCCCTTGCACTGGCCCGGGAGGGTCACTTTATTAACTAATGGTTACAAATAGGGAAAGGCGGAAACATGAGACCTGCAGCTCTTAAGGCAGTGATGCATCTATAGGAGATCAAGTCATACCATCAGCTGTTTTGACATGCTTGTTAATGGCTGTTGACAAACAAGGAGGCTAGCACATCAAGAGGCAATAGAATACTATCTGACCCTACAACTGGTCATTATCACCTGACTCTAAGCTGCATCACTGGTTCAGACTGCCCCAGCTTAAGCCAGGCAACCACTGAAGGGGCCGAGACCTCACAGGGCTGAACTGCACAGGGCCACTCCATGCCATTGAGCCTTTATAGCAGCCCCTGCAATCCAGGCCAGGGATAACCCATCCAACACCTTGCACTGTTCAGCCACTGAGGAACAGAAGTAGGTTCAGCCCTGCCTTTGCCGACCTCAAGGTGCACACAATCGCCATGCTCATGCCTTCAAACTTGTACTATCTGCAAAATTAAAGTGACCAAAAGGTTATTCAGGCAAAGAAAAAAAGTACCCAGCATACATACATAAGGGTAGGCAAAAAAATTGTCCACCAACAGACAATCTGGGGAATAGAAAAATTCCTACCTGGCCCTGAGCAGCGACCAGCTAAACTCAGACTGGTCAAAGAGCGGGTGGGTGAGTGTCAGTAAACTGCATGCAAACAAACACACAAAGAAGGGAGCTGGGAGAGCAGCTGCTTAAATGTGCCCAAGCCCTGTCCCCACTCCAGATTGCCACCAGTCATCCCCTTGGGGAGGATCTTGTGTCCCTGGGCCAGCCAAACAACTTCTGATTCCAGGCTTAGCAGCTCAGAATCAGCTTTATCAGCAGTGCTTTTTAAAACACGTATAGTGGGAGAGGGGAAAAAAAAAACATGTGCAGGGACCCAATCAAATGGCCAATGCTGCTATTGTATAATTTACCAGTGAAAGGAAAATGGAGATAACAGAGAAGGTGCACAAAGGTTTATTATAATGCTGAAAAACCAAAAAGGGGTTTCAAACTGGGCTAACTGAAGTAGCTCCCACGCACTTCATCTAGATCAGTGGTGCTCAAACTCACAACCACTGTGTGCTGGGAATGTGGTCCCCATCCAGACCACATTTGAGCGTTCCATGCAGGCACCACATGAAGTCCTCTTCATTTGGAGAATAGGGACATTCTGGGCAGTTGTTCCTGCTGCCCAGTGTCCCAGAAGGCCATGTGACAGGATTTCTGGGCAGACACAACTGCCCATAAATCCCTGTCCTCTGAACAAGGAGGACTTTGTGCAGCATCTGGGCAGAGTCAAAAGGTATGTTCACCAGGCAGACAGATCTGCCCAAACCCCAGACTTGGTCCCCCAGCAATGGTTCAAGTGGCCCTGATCTAGACCGAAGGAATTCTAAGCCTACCAGATGGAGTCCTGGAGGGAAGTCATACCAGTCATACCAGATGGAGTCCTGGAGGGAAGAGAGAAAGAAGAGAAAGGAGGAAAGAGAAACTCCTTAAATAGAAGGAGCTTTGGTAGTGCTCTAGAAGATAGTCTATGAGAAGGCTGGAAAGAAAAGGGGGTTGGGGTGTTACAATCCAGGGTGCCCATTGGTAAGGTAGTCCTCAAATGGAAAGTGGAATGGGGATCTCAAGGTATTTCCAGCAGGTTTCCAGTAAGTATAACAGCAAGGCAGGGGAGCAGGCAAAAAAGGAAGAATGGAGAGCACGAATAAGCATTCTTTGATCAATTTATGCACATCTATGATCTTATAATGGATGTCATGCATGAAAATGATGCATCAGAGTCAAGAAAGGGGCTACAAGTCCAATAGAAATGTATTCAGGAGGTGAACAAATGGAGGAGGCACTGATGATGTTCCTCACTTGGGGCACCATTTGGCTAGGGGCTGCCCTGTGGTTAGGAATGGAACAAGCTTGTCTGTCAATTTCTAAACCGCCTTGCATCTGAAGACCCCAAGATAGTTTGCTGTTCTAAGCCATTGTCAAAGCATCATAAAACAAGTTCAACATTCAATAAAGAGACAGAGGACCAAACCGTAAAGCAGAAACTAAACACAGCACTAGCATAAAGGAGAAACCAAACAACATAACGAATCACACACCATCTATTCTCTCTTTAACATCAGCCAAAGGCCTGGGAAAACAGAATGAGTTTCAGCCATCTCTGAAAAACTAGGACAGAGTGAATGTGCCTGGGAAGGGAGCTCCACAACTGGGGGGGGGGGATTACTGAGAAAGTCCACATGCCAAACCATCAGGGAATACAAAGCAACACAATACTAGCAGGTATTGGCATGTGGAATCTTCAGGAGAAGAACTTGTATGTAGGTAGATTTATTTGGAAGCCGATAGTCTTTGAGATAGCTAAACCCTAAACAGTTCTTTTAATGCTTAGTTAATGGCTGAGGCCGCAATACTAACCAACTTTCCAGCACTGACATAAAGACAATGCAACTCCAAGGGAAAGGACATTGCCTTACCTTGAGGAGGCCTCCATGAATGCCCCCCAACTGCAGGATGTAGCACACGCCCCACTGGCACAGCTATGCCAGTGCTGGAAAGTTGGTTAGGATTGCGCCCTGAAGGCCCAATCCTATCCAACTTTCTAGCACCAGTGCACCTGCAATGTGGGCCTGAGGCAAGGGAACAAACATTCCCTTACCTTGTGGAGGCCTCCGTAACAGCCCTCCCACCACAGGATGCCGCACGCTCCCTATTGGTACAGCTACACCAGGGCTGGAAAGTTGGATAGGATTTGGCCCTGAGTTTCCTGTCTCATGGAGAGATTTTATCAGGATCTATTGAGGATGAACAAATGAAGGATTGGTTCATGTCACCTCTGTGTATAATGATTGTTCAATACAGCAATTTTCAACCTCTTACATCTCACGACACACTGACAAGGTGCTAAAATTGTCAAGGCACACCATCAGTTTTTGATGATTGACACTACCATGCTGCTGGTGGGGGGGGGGTTGTCTCACATCCCCAATGGCCCTACTAATAAATGACCCTCCCCCAAACTCCTGCATATCATTTACAGCACACCTGCGGATCATTTTACAGCACACCAATACGCCATGGCACACTGGTTAAAAATCAGTGGCTTAAGGTCTGAGCGCATGACAGCTCAGAATATCCCCCAACCCATTAAATATTCCCTTCCATGGTGTCTTGACCATTTCACTCTTTGTCTGAACCTAATTTAGCTATAACAAAGTCTGAGAACTCATGAAGCTAGTTCATGAAACTCATGAAACTCATGATTTTTTTTAAATGCTGTATAATGTGCACTTTATTCTGCATTCTGCACTTTTAAACTTATTCATAGACTTCAGTGTATTCAATAGGAATTTCTGTTTTTACTGGGTTTTGTAGCAATGTTGACATCTGTTGCCATTTACCAATAAAAATCCAATCCCCCAAGCCTATCAGTGTTACATCTTTTCTTTAATAAAGGACACTGTGACACCTGATCAATAGGACAATTGAGTAACTGCCCATCACTATGAGTAAAGGCTTTATAATTTGGCCCAAGGTGCCTATTCTATATTACATTTAAAAAAACAAAAACAAAAAGCAAATAAGTTTTATCTAATTGCACCATGTGGGTCAAGCTTCCTATTAAGGCCTTATAGGTAGTTTTCAAAAAACTTCACACTGGAAAGCTGAGAACATTGTGAAGCACTTTTATGAGAGGCAACCGAGTAGCTTTCATTTTCAAGAATTTCATTCATAACTTTTTTTTTTCTTTTGAAGCTCTAGTTATTTGAGAAAGATAGAATTAGAAACACAGCTTAGCTACTAGCTAGAATTCTGCAGTGGCCGGCTTGTAATTTTTAGAGATGGGACTGAGTCTCAAACCAGTCCAATTTAGGCTAATTCATGTCGTGCTTGTTCTAGTAGCCTATTGCTTTTGTAAATTTTCTCTGAACCAGTAGCTGAATTAGTAGGGCTCACTAGTGGTCTTTGATTGTATTTGTATTAAAATGCAAAGTAAATCCTCTCCTTGGACTTACACCAGCTACATAGGTGCCCAGAAGGCTTAACAAGGAGTAAGTAAAATATTTTTTACTTATCTCACATTGGCCTTTTGGTCCCGTCCCCCCCACCATAACATGCAATGTTTGCTCTGTTGGCGCAGCCACATGCTTGGTGGGGGATAGGATTGGGTTGTTACAACCCACTATGCCATGTAACACAATGTGTGTAATGTGCAACTTGGCCTCAATAAATATATAGCTTATGTTCTGTGAGTATATTTACAATCCCGGATGCCAATGAAAATTCCTTCTCTTGCAATCTGAGAATTGTTTATGGATATAAAGAGAAAAGTAATGTCCCCCCATGTGTATATATTTTCCCAAACATAGGCATGTTTCTGGGTATCACTCAAAATCACCCCCCCCCCCATCTGAGACTGTTTTAAGTACATAAGAACATAAGAAGGTCCCAACTGGATCAGGCCTAGAGCCCATCTAGTTCAGCTTCCTGTATCACAGCAGCCCACCAAATGTCTCAGGGAGCACACTAGGCAACAAGATGTTTGCATCTTGCTGCCACTCCCTGCATCTGGCAGTATTAGGTGGGGAGATTTGCATGTTCTATCCATCTATGTTTTCAATATTTTTCTGTGCTAGAAAGCTTGCCATTATTATGAGGTTTATTTCATGTCATATTTTTGGACCATTGGCGAGAATCATGTCCTGTGTTCAGACTTTTTCCATAATCAGGGTGGCGAGCGCTGACTGCAACTGAAAGTTCAACTTTCTATCTGATGTGCAAACACCCTAACAATTCTCATTGCCCATGAATCAGTGAGCTAGTGAGGCCCAATCTTTTTATATACAGGATGGTAATGGAAAAATTGGTTTGCCAAGTGAAACACGATTTCCAAAATCCACACGTATTTTCGCAAGATGAAATCACCTTGTTCTTCTAGGGCTCACTTTAAAACAGAACAATTTGTTGTTGAACTACAAACAAAAATGAGTTTCTTGCTTTATCTTCACTTTTATTTTATTTTCTACTTTACCCATTTCTGAAGCTGTTCCTATCCTCTAGGCATATGGGTTTTATCACCATCAAATGAATGATGAAGTATAATAGTGTTGTCCATTGGCAAAGCATTTTTTTTTGTTTAGTTTCTCTGGATTGGATTTTCATTTTTGAATTTTAAAGCACCCAATAGGAAACAGTTCCAATTTTCACGTCTCCAGTTTTCTAGCCAGCTATTCCTTGTACCCTAGAGACAATCGATTCGGTAAATCTACATCTTGATCAAAAACTGGCTCCTTCAAAGTCATTTCAGATCTTGTTTGGAGTTATCTGGGCATTTTGCTAGCTTTTCTTTGACAGAAAGGTTAGGTTAGCATTAGCATAGTTCTGAAACTGTGCAAATAATTATTTCGTGCTTAGCTGGAATAATGAATATGCAACAGTCAATTATGGAAAGCTTTATTTATCCACAATCTCCAGAGAGGTGTGATGTGACCAGGGTTAGTCTGAATGACAAGTCAATAAGGAATGAACTTGATCCGTTTATAGCCTGGTCCACAACCCAGTTAAGCCAAAGTACTTGGATTTAAATCAGTTTAGTCCCATTACAGCCATTCAAATGAAAGCACCAGAAATCCAAGCAATCACTGCGGAGTGAGACTGGCATGCCTTTCAGAAGATCCTTGTGTTTATACAGCAGCATGCAGACTACTTCCGACTTTGTCACATGAAATGGACCTTTCCCCAAACTCATTCTCCAGTATAAATTTGCTTTTAATGCCCATTCGAGTTATCGCAGTTATGCTGGAGATTAAAATGTAACCAAGTATTGTTCTGTTGTCAGCCACAACAAAGATTTGTGACTCTTTGAAAAATTCTTGGCTGTATTATGGAAGCTATAAAAAGGCTAATAGGAAAGCAATAACCAGAATACATCCTGTACGGAACACATTGCTATTTCCTAGTATAATTCACTTTACAAACTAACATTCGAAAAATGATAAAACACTGAAACTTCTATAATAGCTTCTGAGTTTTTCTTGCTGGGTTTAACCAGCCATTTGAAACCAATCTGTCTGATGACATTGTGAAACCTTTGATATTCAGTGTGTTTTGTTTCCACTGAACATGGAGCTGACATCAGCTGCCATTCAGAGATTCTCCATTGCAGGAGCTGTTCTAACTTACATGACGCTGGTCTATCAGCATATTTGGGTGGTATCATATGTCCATATGGTGACAATGGACATATGGACACAGAGCAAACTAAGCTATCATTTGCTTACTGTGGCTGCAATCCTGTCCTCACTTTCCTGGGAGTGAGCCCCTTTTACTATTATGGCACTTACTTCTGAGTAGAGAACACTTTGCTAGTAGACATGCATAGGATTGGGTACTGTGTTTCATAAATGTAGAAGACCCACAATACTTCTCAATTTGCTTTCATGTTGTACAGTTAGTACAATGATAGTCTCGTGGGTATAGGCTATTCAAGGAAACAAGGATACTTAAATCAGAGCATATGGCTTTCAAACAGGATAGGAAGGCATACAGTATGCTGGTATTTGCACTGACTGAACAGTGCACGCTGGCTTACCAGGCCCTACCACCGGGCAAGTGCTGGGAGGTAAGTGGAGAAGTAAGTGGGGGCATGGGGGAGGCAGAGCAGCAGAGAGGTAAGTGTGGTCATGGGGGTGAGGTGGGGAAGAGGCCTTCCAGGGAGGTGGGAGGCGGGGAGAGGGTGGGGAGGAGGTGTGCTGGGGGAGGGAGCAGGGAGGGAGGGAGGGAGGCAGGGTTGGTGGAGCAAAGCTCCACAGGATCCAGAGCCTCCATGTCGGGCTCATTCCCCGACACGGAGGCTCTTGATTCTCTGCCAACGTTTGGGTTGGCAGAGAATCGAGTTGCCCCATTGTGGGGCTACTCAGTTTATCCGGAGGAAGGGGATGAAAGTCCCCTTCTCCCAAGAAGCCACTGGCAGCTACCTGAAGTGTGCTGGATGCGGCGGCAGCCATTTTCGGGGCTGCTGCAGCTCCAGGCAGCTCAGGATAGGGTTGTGAGTTTTGTATGGAGGTGTCAAGCCCTTCCACTTGTAACGACTGCTTAGATAGTTTCAGTCTGGTTTCTCTTGAAGATGTTAGCAAGAGGCTGCTGCTGTCTATGATCCGTGTCTAAGATTCTTGATGAACATGACTGCTGAAGTTCCTGGTGGATCTACGGACACCTGCTGGAGGAGGTAAGTCATTGCAGGAAGTTGGAGGGAAATGTGGAAGTTTTCAAACTGGCAGGGTGTGGATGGAAGGGGGAAGGGTGGGCAGAATGGGCTGGCGATGGGGCAGGGAGGAGGGTGTATCAGGCCCGGGAGGGGGGTTGAGATCAGGGTGGCTGCTCATGCTGAATCCTGACCCCCTTCCTAGGTCTGATCTGTCTTCCCAGGTCAGTGTAGACTTGCACCCACAATTGAGCTGGTGCAGGTCCAGTTTGACCCATAACAGCTGCATCGGCAAAGGCAAGAGGAGAAATATCCCCTTATCCTTAGGACACTTCCAGCAGCCAAAAGTCCCCTGCAGGATGCAGCAGAAGCTCCACCAGTGTCACTGCATCACTATATGGGGAGTTGGGTAGGATTAGGCCACTGGTGTGATAACTGCAGTGAAACAAGCTGCTATGAATCAATCACATCACAAAATAAGCCTGGGCATATCTACTCAGAAATAAACCCTGTTGAGTTCAGTAGGGTTTACTCTCATGTAAATGTGTTTAGGATTACAGCCTCATACTGTTGAGCTTTATACCTATGTATGCTTACTTGTATGCTTTCCCCTGGGGGCTGGGGATAAGAATAGGCCCTCAGTTTGACTGTACTTGTCGTAAGAGGCGACTAAACAGCCACCGGGTAGGTGGGACTTGTTAGCCTGGGAAGGCAGCTCATCTGAGAGAAGGAAAACTGATCCCAAACCTCCACTGCCTTGTGGCTACATCCAGTTATGGAAAAGGCTTCAGGAGTCAACCTCGAGGCAAAATCAGGAGCCGGAGTCCCTGAGGCAGTTCATGGCTGAACACAGTCCCGTTCTGGCAACTCCTGCGATGCCGCTGGAACCAAGCGTATTGGCCTCTGCCTTTCCATTGGACCATTTCAGCGACGTGGAGAGGGGGGATTTGCTGCATGGGTAACAGCCTATCCTCCATACCTACTTTACCCAGGCTTCGCGCACTGGAGAGGACACTCTGTTCCAGAACCACGATTCATAGCGCGATACCATAGTCTTCCGAGACTGAAGGATGCCAACAACAATGCTTACTTGGAAGTGAATGCTATTAAAAAATAGTTCAATCTAACTTCCCATTCAACTGTTAAAAATCAGGACATACTTTTCTGTATAAATGAAACTACACAGTGTCAAGGGGCAATGAGAGTTTTGAATCATTTAATGAAGAAGGGAAGACGAGAATCGTGTTCTCACAGTTTTCTTAATGTACTGAGCCAAGGCTTCCTCCTCCTCCTCGTTATAAAACTCAATTCTAGAATAGGAGTCACCTTAATTAAAGTCTACTCATATTTCCGGCTCATTATTAGTACTCCATCAGTTGCTTACACTATTGTGGAAATGGTTTGCACACTTCGTGACACATTGTCAGAGGCAGACTTGGCATGAAAAAGTGTCAAAACATTTTGAGATTAAAACATCACTTTTAACATAAAACAAGAGGGTTTGTGATATAGTATAAACTTGGGCAGAAATTCTTGACAACTATCGGCTGTAACAGCAAATTGGTCTGAATTATTAAATTCATCATTGTTCAAGTACTATAGCGATGACATCTAGGATTCCATAAGAGCTTAGTTAACAGACATGGAAGTAATAGTCGCAGGCCTTTTGACACTGGAAGAGGGAGGAATTGTATTTTTCTTTGACAGGGTGCAACTTCCACCTTCATTTGAGTATTGTTGAATCCATCATTAGCGTTCAAATATTCTGATTTGAATATTTGACAGCCAGGAGTGTTTTTTTCAATATTAATATATTAATATTAATATTAATGGGCAGGAGGTCTGGTCTAGAGGGTAGAGCCTCCATTTGCCTGAAGATAACATCCACAAGGTCGCCAGTTCGAGGCCACCGGCACCGTGCGACCTGAGCCGAGCTATTTCCATCTGCTCTGAGCATGGGAGGATGGAGGCCAGGATGGAGGCCAGATCAGAACGAAACATCTGAATTGTTGTGGCTCTTGAAAGCTAGAGCCTTCTTTCAATTGTAAAAATCCCTCCGGGGATTTAAATTAGCCTGCCTATGTAAACCGCCTTGAATAAAGTCTTGAATAAAGACCAAGAAAGGCGGTATATAAATACCTGTATTATTATTATTTATTAATATTCTTATTAAATCTTATATTAAAAAGAAAGCCAGGAGTGCTTTTTACCAACTCCAGCTAGAGAAAATGTTGCATTTGTTCATGTCCCATTTCCATGCAGCTTGATGTGCAGATATCACTAAGCTGAACTGTGTGGCAGGCAGCCCAATCTTATCCTCTGCCAGGCCATAGCATGCAGTGCCACCAATGGAATAAGCACTGCATATAGGGGCAACCAGACGGTCTGGAAGATGTAAATGTATTAAAATATTTTATATTTACTTCTCTGTATGCTGCTTTGCCATTAATGGGTCTCCTCAGCTATTTTGCTGGCATAAGTCCGATGAGATTCAGGGGGCAGAACTTGGCTGGGAAAGGGGATAGGATCTGCATCATTACACTTTAATTGTCAGCAGAATTATTTGATGCTTTCTCCTTTGCACCTAACCTTAAGAACAGGGAATGTCAAGTTTTAATTTTGTGCAGTACATTTTGGCCTGTGCGATTGCGGATGCGTTTTTAACCGTTTTCTACAAGCTGACAAAATCCTTTTCATATGATTGCTAGAGTTGGCACAATTACCAAAAAAGAATCCTTCAGGATAGTGACTGGGGGCCAAAGCTGATCTTTGCAAAAGTGTTAAAGAAATGATCCACAGAGGGTTGGCAAATGAGTCAGAAATGAAGCACAACTTGCAAAGACTTGCAGCCCAATCCTAACCAATTTTCCAGTGCCAGTGCAATCACAATGCAGCCCGTAGGTAAGGGGAAAAAAAAGTTCTCTTATCTTGAGGTGGCCCAGCATCACCATAGAATTCAGAGCGTACCCTGTTGGTGTGGCTGCATCAGTGCAGGAAAGTTGGTTAGGATTGGGCTGTAGTACTGCATATAACAGCTCCAAGTGAAAATGAGTATGAAACTTTGAAAAAAACAAGCATTAATGGCCTTCTTCAAGTGAGAGCACCTCCGTCATCTTACTCAGGCATCTTACTTATATAACCCTTCTGGTGGTGGAAAAAAGGAGGGGATTTAATAAATGGAAGTTTTATGCCACAAAAATTGCCTCTTAGTGTCTTACTTAATGCACAGAGATGGCGCAAACTGCTATTAACAACCTTTGCAGGATATGTGTCTCTGTGACCATAAATTATACACTTTGCAAGCCTTGTTTTATTCCCTCCATCTAGCACCTTTTCAAATGTAAGCTAAAGTATATTTTATCATTTGGTGGGCGCATGCCATAAGAAACAGTGATAAAGTCACAGTATGTGTCAGAAAATGAGCATGTGACAATAAAATACAGTGAAGGAGGCAAATTATCCATATACATGAGCAATCAGCGTTAATGTGCTGAGATTTATCCGTTTAACGAAATATTCCAGAGTGAATATTTTCAATACCATTTTTTGAGATCTCCATGCACAAAATGTGTTAACTGTGTTGTGTGGCAAAATCCCCTGTGCGCGTTTCTGGGAATTGGCTCCTTACGGATTATATGTTTCAACTGATAGCAATTTCATTTATCCTTTGAAATATCATCTGAATCAATATCACTCACGTGCACATCACTCCCAAAACCACTTGATGTGTCTTCTTGCTGCCAATCCAAAGACTGCTGATAGGAAAAATCTGATCGAAGCAGATTTTCCCAGGGTACCATCTGACTGATTGTTAACTCATTCAAAATACTCAAAGGAGGCCTTCATTAGAAGATTTGACTGAGCCCCATCACTTGTTCTGTGCTTCATTTCTTTTTAATCTGTCTTTTTTTGGTGTGTGTTAATTTATGTTGGATCCCCCTGGTGAGATTCTAAAATGGAAAACAGGATTCTTCATTGCCATCTGATCAGTGGCAAACCTCCCCAGCCCCATGTCTCAGGGCAAAGGTCCACGATAATGCCCCCTCATGGGATGTCACTGCCCTCCCACATGCAGATCTGTCTGTTCACTTACCTGGAGCTCACAGAGCCTCGCACGACTCCAGGATGCGTGGGGAAGCCTCCTGAGGGTCCCCCGATGCTTTAAACCACGAGTGTCAAACTCATTTCATATAGAGGGCTGAATAGCATTCATGATGCCTGCTGAGGGCCAAAAGTGATGTCTGGGCAGGAGGTCTGGTCTAGAGGGTAGAGCCTCCATTTGCCTGAAGATAACATCAGATGCCTGAAGATGCCACCGGCATCGTGTGACCTTGAAGCAGCTGACAAGCTGAGCCGAGTTATTCCATCTGCTCTGAGCGTGGGAGGATGGAGGCCAGAATGTGAAACCAGATCAAGAAAGTAACACCTGAATGTTGTGGTTCTTGTAAGATAGAACATTCTTTCAAATTGTAAAAATCCCTACGGGGATTTAATAAGCCTGCCTATGTAAACCGCCTTGAATAAAGTCTTGAATAAAGACCAAGAAAGGTGGTATATAAATACCTGTATGATGATGATGATGATGATGATGATGATGATGATGATGATGTCATTAGGCAGAAAGTGACGTCATTAAACGGTTCATGACCGAAAATAAGCACTTTTTCTCACTTGGGAACTCATTAGCTGCAAATGACAGAAGAGAAAATATAAATATCGTGATCATATTCAAGATACAGGAGAGCTCAATTTTCAAGTGGGCTGCCCTTTCAGCAGTAACACCTCAGCATGGTTCAGCAGCTAGAGCCTGAAGGTCTGATGAAAAGCTTCCGCGGGCCGCATCTGGTCCCCGGGCCTTATGTTTGACACCTCTGCTTTAAACTGTGTTTCCAGAAAACCTGAAGCACAGTTTCCAACTCCATCAGGAGCCTAAGAGAGGCTTCCATGGAGTCCTAAAGGTGTGCGAGGCTCTGTACCCGGAGTATTTGCCCCCTTGAATAAATGGGAGGTCTGCCACTGCATCTGATAATGTTTGCCATCACATGAGCTCCAAGAAATGCCCTGTCATTTACAGAAAAGGAGGCTTCCTTGCCACCTGTCACCCCATTCCACCTTCTTCAATGTTATGTGTGTGGTGGCGGTGTTTATTTTTTGATTGGGATAGACAAAGGGAACAGTAGGGAAGGGAGAAAGCACACTTCACTTCTTTGATCCTTTTTAGTGTTTCTAGTGAATGCTTGAAATTCCTTCAAGTGTTCAACAGGAACACTTAAAAACAGAGCTAGTCTGAGCCTCCCTGCCTCCCATCTCTGTATCTGAGACCAGACAAGCTGCCAACGCCTCCCCTGGTTTTGCCTCAAGTTCTTCCTTCCTTCCTTCCTTCCTTCCTTCCTTCCTTCCTTCCTTCCTTCTAGTCTCAGCTGATTTTAAGAAGTAGGAAGAGGAAGTGTGTGGGGAGAATTATGCTTTTGTTGAGGAAGAGGAAGTGTGCGGGGAAACATTATGCTAACAATGTTTTTATTTGCTGCTTAGTTGTATATACTTGCTACTGTTTAATATGTAATTGTATTGTTTTAATCTGTGCATATGTACCCAATGCTGGCACAGAGCGGCCATTTGTACATATAGGATTTGGCGTAGGTGTCTTTTGTCAATCCCACCCCCTCCTGGGCCTGAACTGCCCCTTCCCCACCCTTCAGCCCCCAAACTGCCCTCCCCACCTCTGTTCCTTTCTCCCTCCCTGCACCACCAATCACTGTACCCATCAGTAAATTTGTTTTATGGTACATTTGCGACATCTTGTGTCTGAACTCCACGCAAATAGGATTGCGCTGCTATTATCAGTTTTATTTTTATGTTCCATTTATTTAAAAGTCACTTGGAGTTGGAAAAAAAGGACATAAGAACATAAGAACAGCCCCACTGGATCAGGCCATAGGCCCATCTAATCCAGCTTCCTGTATCTCACAGCGGCCCAACAAATGCCCCAGGAAGCACATCAGATAACAAGAGACCTCATCCTGGTGCCCTCCCTTGCATCTGGCATTCTGACATAGCCCTTTTCTAAAATCAGGAGGTTGCACATACGCATCATGGCTTGTAATCTGTAATGGATTTTTCCTCCAGAAACTTGTCCAATCCCCTTTTAAAGGCATCCAGGCCAGATGCCATCACCACATCCTGTGGCAAGGAGTTCCACAGACCAACCACACGCTGAGTAAAGAAATATTTTCTTTTGCTGTTCTAACTCTCCCAACACTCAGTTTTAGTAGCTGTCCCCTGGTTCTGGTGTTAATTACATTATTAAGGACATATAAGGACATAATTACATTAAACAAATGAATAAAAAGTACTGTCCGGTCAGTGGACTTCCTGGAGGCACCTGATTGGTTACCATGCTGGTTGACCAGATACAATAGAGAATAGAGTGTCTATATTTTAACCATTGTATAGAACAGGCAGTTTTGGCATGTGCAGCTCAACATTAGTACTAGAACAAGCATAGCATGAAATAGCCTAACTGGGACTGATTTGAGTCTCAGTCCAAAGTCCCACCTCTGAAAATTACAAGCTGGCCACTGCAGAATTCTAGCTAGTAGCTTTTGTTCTAATTCTGTCTTTCTCAAATAAGAAAAAAAAAAGTAAAGCACAATTATTGCTTCAGACCATGAAAATGAATGCTACTTTGTTGCCCATATTAAAAGTGCTTCACAATGTTCTTCTATACAATAGTTAAAGGTATACACACTCTGCCCTCCACTGTATCTGGTCACCCTATTATCGTGGGAAACTGATGATGGATTAGATGGCCCAGGCAGCACAATTCAGAGGTAAGTTCCCTCTGTGTTCAGGTAATTCCGAGGTAAGAGTGCAAAGAATTACAACCTTAGTGCCCAATCCTATGCATGCCTACTCAGAAGTAAGTACCATTATGTTCAATAAGGCTTACTCCTGGGAAAATGTGCATAGGATTGCAGCCTTGGTCAGATCCAGATGTGCCCTTCTTCATATCTCAAATGCAGAACCTTACTCTCTCACAGGTCAGCAAATCCTGCCTTCCCAAAAGCCGCTGAGTCTGTATGTTTCCCTCTGCTGCTACTGCATCTTCCATCAGTCCCTAATGGATGCCATAACCAATTTGGCTGTGATAACTTTTCAGAGACTACTTTTTTAGCTGGTATATCAAAGTGCTTTCTTTCCTGTCTTTTTACAGCTTTTCACCTTGATTCAAGACATTCTATTCCTTTCTCTTTTTAGTAGCTGGACTGAGGCTGAAAGCACCCCAACTTTGCTCACAGGAAATGGTGCTGTATTTCTGATTCTCTCTTTTTTTCACCAATCCCATGGAGTCTCTCCAACACCCTGATATTATTCATATATTGCTTTTTTTTATTGCATAGAGGAGGGTTTATATTGTGGCAGTGCCCGCTAGTGCTGATATATTTAGGGCTGTGTCAGTATTTCCATTATAACTCCCTATTTTCATGGGTTTATGACTTAGCTGTAAAATTTTACTCTAGGTTTAAAGTCGGAAGACAAGGTTTCAGCCTTGAAGCATTTTTGTATACGTTTTGGGAGCTTTTTTTTAACCCAATATATCCATTTGGATATGTTTAAGGTAGAAAAAAGTGCAAAACACACAAAAGGAGAAGTTCACTATACAATATCTTTTGTTAATATTCCTCCAGATTTTTTTTTTAATGGCTTTGCTCGATATGCATCTTTGCATGTTTAATATTATTTACAATAGGAATGTGTGGTTTGAAATTCTGCACGCATGCCTATGGAGAAGACATCTCTGCAATAAATATGATAGGCCTATGTCAATTTTAAGAGAGAAGGTGAGATTATTTAACTACTTGGTTTGATATACAGTTGCCTTCCTCTAAATAAAAACAACGGCCAACTCTCAAAATTTCTGGAAAGCTTTCAACGAAACACCAACTGTTTTGTGGGGAGGGACAAAAAGAACCCTCATAAAAAATCCTTTTTTCCACCTTCCTTAATGTATCTCCCCAAGCGGAAATGTTGCCAAAAATATTAAGTTGCTGCAAGGCCTGGGAGCTTTGTGCATGTGGAAAAGGAATATTTGCTTGACACTTAAACCACTGCCCTGACTTATTGCTCTCTTCATAGTATTTGAGCTGGCTGAGGTAATTTCAAGTAGCTTCTAAAACTAACTCAGTTTCTCCCCCCTTTCCTTAAAGTCCTGGTATACAGGTTGGCTGGGTTCCTTTCTATAGAGGGGAGATATGATCAAGGTTCTTCCATTATAGTGAAAAGAGTACATGCTGGGTTCTAGAGAAATATTGTTTTGCTCAAAGACAGTTGCAACTCTCAATTTTGCCTGAGTATTGGCAGTGCCTTCTATCCCAAAGTTGCTGGGCGTATAGACCCCATACTTGATTCTCAGAGAAAACTAGAAGAACAGGTCTAAGAGCTGCTTCACTTGCTTGATATTTCATACATTGTTTGAATCATTGTTTTTGTATTTATTCATAAGAACCAAAAAAATTCACCCAAAAAAATCTATTTACAATAAAGGACAGCATAGATATAACTATACCAAAGCCAGGAAGAAAGGAGACATTATTAAATATTCAAATTAAGATCAAGAATAATTCCCCCTCCCCTACTGAGTCCTCTTCAGAAGTTACCTGGCAGTGTAGAAGGAACTTGGGGAGGGGGCACTAGAGGACCAGACCACAAAGCCCCGCTCTTGTTTCCGTGTACTCCTTAAACACACCCACTCACCTGCTGCTCATCATGGCAACTTGGGGAGATGTCATTCCCATAGTTATAGATATTTTTACTTTGCCCTGGCACACTGAATAAACAACTCATGATAATGTCAGCTTTGGGGAAATGGGCCATGTTTCTTAATTAACAGGAATGTACTCCAGTCACTAGCCCAAGTCACGAGTCAAGTCACGAGTCAGCAACCCCGCAACTCAAATCGAGTCACGAGTCACAGCACACACCGTCATGACTCGACTTGTGGAAAATTTTGAGTCATTTTGAGTCAAGTCCTTGAGCAAAACAAAAAACAAAGAAAACAACAACAAAAAACTTAAGCCTTCCTTCTCCGTTCAACCCCCCAAGCCCCCAGCTCCTAGAACCATCTACCTTCCTCCCACCATACCTACTGCTGTCATTGATCTGAAGGCCAATTTCTGGACAGTCCACAAGGTCAAAAAAGCAAGCAACACGCGCACACACACACACACACACACACGCACACGCACACGGAACTCTAGATAGGGACTCAAGTCTATTCAAGTCATGACTCTTTTCCGAGTCACTGGCCCCGAGTCACAAAATGAGTCAGAGTCAGTGACATCCATGGCTTGAGTCAACTTGAGTCACCCAAAACAGCATTTTAGCAACTTGAGTTGAGTCATTTCGACTTGAGTGCTCATCTCTGTTAATAACAAGATCATATCAATTTGCAACACTTTCTAACTAATCCAAAACTCCTCTTGTCTTCATGACAGAGGCAAAATTCAAACCAGGGAAGTCCTGACTTGCAGCTCAGTCAGCAACAATGCCATCTTCAATAGGGTTAAGATATATTCCATATTGAGTAACCATTATAAAGGCACCAGTTGTTCAAAAAGTTGCTGCTGCCTGAATTCTTTCTTCCCATAGATGCACATAACTGTATCTGGATTGGGAGTGAAGAAAAGGCATGTGAGAAGCCCCTCCCCCACCAAAACTTCACATGGACCCAACCTATAGTTGCTGAAGATAGAATGTGGGTGGCCATTGGGCAAATGCTAGTCTCATCAACTCTGAATAGGGTGAATGAGGATGTGTCTTCCTATGTCTGTTATGAGCAGATGGTGATGTACATCCTGCTTACTGGGTTGTACTACTGTGCATGGTTAATGGCTTTTACTTTTTTCTTGGGTTGGGCTGGATTGGATGGGGAAAGTATTATCTGATCAAGTCCTCTGCCAACCACCATCTCTGATGAATTAGGGAAGTGCAATAAATTCTAGTAAGTAGGTCAGGGACATGCGGTCGAGAAGGAATGGGAGGCAGAGCCACCCCTGTCCTGTCCTGCTCTAATGAGAGCCTCAGAGTCTCATGTACCTCCAATGAAAATAGCCTCATGTACAGAGAAAGACTAGAGCTGGCATGTCAAACTCATTTCATATAGAGGGCCACACGGCATTTATGATGCCTGCTGAGGGCCAGAAGTGATGTCATTAGGCAAGAAGTAATGTCATTAAACAGGTCATAATAAAAAAATAAACACTTTTTTCTCACGTAGGAATTCATTAGCTGCAAATAACAAAAGAGAACATATACGAATCTTGATCATATTTCAAGATACGGGAGAGCCCAATTTACATGTGGGCTGCCCTTTCAGCAGTAACACCTCAGCACTACTCAGCAGCTGAAAGCTTGAGGGCCATATAAAAAGCTTCTGCGGGCTGCATCCAGCCCCCAGGCCTTATGTTGACACCGCTGGACTAGAGCTTTCTAGTTTCTGAGTGGTTGCACAATCACAGGAGAGGCTGAGCTATGACTACTGCAAGCTCCAGTCTCTCTGAGTGACTCTCCATATCTTTCTGAGAGACTGGTACTGTGGCAGATGAGAGCTCAGACTCCGCTACAATTGCACAGGTGCTGGGGTAGCCCCCAGCATGCCTTGAGGTGTGATGTCATCACGTCACCACCTTGCCTTGGTGGTCTGCCTCCCCAGCCTTGGACCTCACCGCATGTCACTGAGGTAGGTACACATCGAGGTGTAACAGTCAATAGACTAAGGGCACAATCCTAACCCCTTATGTCAGTACTTTCCAGCACTTTCACAGCAATGCAGCTCTGAGGTAAGGGAATAAACATTCTCTTACCTTGAGGAGGCCTCCATTAGTGACACCCAACTACAGCACACATCCCACTGGCACCGCTATGCCAGTGCTGGAAAGCACTGACATGAGGGGATAGGATTGCACCCTAAAATACTGAACTTGCTCTAATTGAGACTGGCATGCCGGAAGTTTTTTTTTTTTTTTTAATAAGAAACATTCAGCTGGATGCAAAGAAAAAAGAATGAATGTTACTATCCAGAGCACCTTCTGGCAGTCCAGAAAATGGAGCATCATGACTTAATACTGCTTGTTTATGCTATCTTATCCAGCACTGCTTTTCAGTACAAACCTCGCTGTTACAAAAACGGCATTTGTGTCATGGAATTGTTGAGAGCTATATTGATTTGAAAGTGTGTGCGCTTCTTCCTTGTTAGCCAGCTAAATATTCCTAGTATGCCCCAATGTTCGTATACTTACTGGCATTATCCCCCACTCCTCCCCACATGCAGTCAGTCACAAAGCTGCCTGGAATATGATTTGAGATGCCTCCCACTTGTAGATAATATTCTGGAAAATATGCTGTATGGCAAAGTACATAAAGTTCTTAAAAAGCAGCACCAAGTGCTATATACAGAATTTGGAGTGTGTCAGGCACAATACATCATGTTTGCTTGTTTTCAAATGAATGCAACTTAACCTGTATCATAGATGTAGTCACGCTGAATAAAAGTGTTTACAGCCAGCTCTTTGGACTTCAAATCATTGGTAATGCCTCAGAATGGCAGGCTGCTGATATTCAGATGCGTTGGCCACCTTTCTTATCTCACAAAACACTAATGCAGCGAACACGTTTTGACACCAGTGTAATTCTGGATTCCACACAGTCCCTGTGTTTGAAATCATTTTCTTTTCTCATTTAAAGAGAAGCAAATATACTGCATCATATTATGGACTTAAGCTGGTCCCCTCTTTTAGTTTCCTTGCAGTCCAGTCCTATCAATTCAAAATGTCAACCACTGCATCCTATGGTGGGGGTGGGCAGTTTTGCTCTGGGTAAGGGAACAATTGTTCCATTTCCCAGAGGTAAGCCTCCATAGTGCAGAGTGGTCTACTCAGACCTGCACTATCTAAATAGTGCATGGACCAGTGCCACAGAACTGGGTTTTGGAGGGGGGATAAGATTCAGCTGACAGCACTGCTTCCAATCAAGCCGTTCCGGATCTAATTATGTGGTGAGAGCAGCCCTCCAGTGAGTGAGCTGAAGCAAAGGCACTCACTCTGAAATGAAACTGGAAGGGATTCAAACACCTACTAAAAATAGAAGCCTATTAATTTGCTTGGGCACAACGCAGCAAGGCTACAAAATAAAAACATTAATAGGACACTTTAATGAGGGCTTTTAATAGACGTACATATGATAAGCAAGGGATAAGCTCTTGCCCAATTATCCATATTAGGATCTAGGCAGCTGCTGTGTCACTGTTTCCAGCATTTACTTCCAAGTAACCCATTTGCTTCCAAGTAAGCATATTTATTATTATTATTATTATTATTATTATTATTATTATTATTATTATTATTATTATACCACTTTTCAACAAAAGTTCACAAAGCGGTTTACAGAGAAAAATAAAATAACTAATGGCTCCCTGTCCCAAAAGGGCTCACAATCTAAAAGATGCAAAATACCAGCAGACAGCCACTAGAAAAGACACTGCTGGGGTGAGGAGGGCCAGTTACTCTCCCCCTACTAAACAAAAGAGGAGCACCCACTTGAAAAAGTGCCTCTTTACCCAGTTAGCAAGGGTTATATATATATAACCCTTGCTAACTTATATATATATATATAACCTTATATATATATATATATATATATATATATATATATATATATATATATAGGGTGTGTATGTATGTATATGTGTATGTGTGTGTGTGTATACACACACACACACACACACACACACACACACATATATATATATATATATATATATATATATATATATATATATATATATATATATATATATATATGCCCCCCCAAAACATGCCCCCCCCTCAAAATTTTCCCACCCTATTCACATTTAGGTGTTGATTTGTTGATTCAGAGATGAGGAGGGTAAAATTGGAGGAGGCAAAGCTCACTGGTGACCATCACCACATTTTTTTTCCAGTGGAAACAGGCTGGTGGCTGCATTTTTCTCCAGAAGCCCCTTGGAATGATGCTACATTAAGTTGCTATGTGAATCTGCCATTTTCCCCAGAAGCCCCTATATGAATAGCACTATGTTATTATTCAGCACAGTGGCATGCTCAGGGTATTTGATGCCCAGGATGGGCCACTCAAAGCCATGTTTAGATCTGTCCTCCTTTTTGAGATCCCTTAGGGGAGGTCAGGTCTACCGGCTACTCAGTGGTACGTTCAACAGCCTGGACATATTTGACACCTGAGTGAACTGGCCCACCCTTGGTGCACCACTGATGTAACATAATTCTTTTGACCTTTTGTGAAAAAGAAAAAAAAAATGGCAACTGCTACCCTCAGCAACCAGGGAGAGCACCAATGCAAGGCAGTGGTGGTTTAAATAAAACAAATAGATAAACTGAAAAGAGTGTGGGCTGTTTCACCCCAATTTAAAGCTAGATGCTTTCAGTTCAGATAGCTCATGTCAGTGTCTAATTTTCACACCAACCATGAAGGGAGGTCCCCTCTCGAGAGCCTCTTTCTGACTGCTGTTTTCTGCTTTCAGTCTTGTTTATCTACCCAGATCAGTTGTTTAACCTGATGGGCTGTCACAATTCATCTAATGTGGTGAACAACCGTTGGTGACATCATGTCAGACATTGTGTCATGATGTTATTGGCAAATCATGTGGGCAGCCATAGCCAATGGAATTAAAGAGCAGTATGGGGAAATGTGGTTGAGGACTGTGAGGGCAAAGAAGAAGAAGAAGTGATTCAAAAAGAACTGTTTCAAAACTATGTAAATATATTTCCAATGAGTGTCAAAAATTGCCAGAAATGGAACGCACTGTTTTACATTCATGAAAACAAAATGAAGCGAATAATCACAGCTCAGCTCTACAAAAAGCTTTCTCTAGTGAACATTGGAATAATGCTTCTTTGTCTGAATATTTCCCTTACTTTAAAAGGAATGTATCATTAATGAATTCTTCATAGTACTCGTTAAGCTCACATGTTAGCCTGGAAGTACAAAGTAAAAGATAAAAAATCTTCTCCCTCTTTCACAACACTGAAACTACAGGTCATCTAATGAAACAGACTAGTCCAGTGTTTCTCAAACTGTGGGTCAGAACCCAATAGGTGGGTTGCAAACCAATTTCAGGTGGGTCCCCATTCATTTCAGTATTTTATTTTTAATATTTAGACTTGATGCTACCATGGTATATGACTACATTTGGGGAAATGTTACAGACCTGTACTTTTAACAAGCTACTATGTATATGCTTTTAACAATGATAGTCAATGGGACTTACTCCTGGGTAAGTGTGGGTAGGATTGCAGCCTAAGATTGTTAAAAATGTCCCCACTTGATGATGCCACTTTTGGTAATGACATCACTTCCGGTGGGTCCTGACAAATTCTCATTCTAAAATGTGGGTCCCAGTGCTAAATGCCTGAGAACCACTGAATTAGTCAAATAATCAAGACGGGCAAAAGGAAGCACATAATGAATCTATGGAATTTGCTACCTCAAGATGAGGTGTTGACTATTTGTGTAGATGGCTTTAAGAGAGGATTAGACAAATTCATGAAGTCTATCAGTGGCCATGATGGCTGTGCACTACCACCAGGGGCAGAGACAGGTAGTATGTCTCTGAATACTAGTGGTGACATACACAGGAAAAAGAATTTGTATGCTGGGACTAGTGTGTGATGGTACTGCTCAGTGATTCAAGGGGAAAGGAAGAGGAGGAGATGGTGAAAGGTGCAACAAAACCAACATCATTGTGAGACTATTTAATTTTTGCCCGGACCACAGGTATACACATTTGGTTCCTGTTGCGTATATGCATCATTGGGCAGAAATGGCTTAAAAAGACCAGGTAAAGGGAATCAAAATGGAAGCAATGCAATATTGCCTAGCTGATTTAGGGCCCAATCCTATCCAATTTTCCAGTGCTGGTGCAGCTGTGCCCATGGGGCATGCACTGCATCCTGTGGTGGGGAGGCAGTCACAGGCGCCTTCTCAAGGTATGGCAACATTTGTTGCCTTACCTTGAGGCCACATTGAGAGTGCACCAGCACTGGAAAGTTGGATAGGATTGGGCCCACAATCAGCCATTCACTTCCAGCTCAGTCCAAACAGTAAGCTGCTGCTTTAGAAAGCAAAAGAGCAAATAGGGGAGAAGAAAGGAAGTTCCTTACATGAGAGTGTGAGCGCAGAGGAGGAAGGAGAAGAAAGATGTGGGTAAATCGTGTGCGCTTCCCAGGGACACCTGGGGCTGAGGAAGTGGGAATTTTGGGGTGCACAGAAGGAAAAGGAGAGATGAAAACTGGGGAATGGAAGAGGGAAGGAGAAAGGTTCTGGGGTTCATGCCACAGCAAAAGGCAATGACTGGAAAATGGTTCTCTTTAGCCTGAACCAGGGGCTCCTTCCTGATGGTGGAAGAACACTCAGGTCATGGGATGAAGAGGGAAAACATGAGAATTTAGAAAGGGATTTTATAGGCTCCCCCCCTAAATTCCTATGGGAGATGGGTTCCCTAATCTAATCAAGGGACCTTTTCAGTGAACTGATGGCCTTTGATAGGTGCTATCTTGTCATTCCACCTGACCAAGGGTGTTGTACTTAGCTCCAGAGGTCATTTGGCTTATTAACATGCTTCCTTAATTGAGTTTAGCCAAGGATAGCTAGAGTAGCAGATCCTTCTTTTGTTTCATTAACTGGTTTTCCTGAGTCAGGAAGCTCCTAGGAGATGGCTTTTTGTTACAAAGTTAAATTTGTGCCATCAAGGTGCAGTGGCTTCATTCAAATTTTGGAGGAGGTGAAGCAGTAGCATTTCAGGGGGGAGGACATGGTGCTAAGTTTTGCAGGTGCCCCAATGCGCCATGGGAGTGCCCCTTCCCCCTCCTTTGAAGCCATTCTGAGAAGTGAGAGCAAAGCAGAGGAGATGCTTCCACTTTGCTCTCACTGCCTGGAATGGCTCTGGAGGCAAGGGGAAGGGGAGCTTACATGGTGCATTGCGGCCTCTGCAAAACATAATGCTGTGCCCTGCTCAGGCATGCTCCTGAGGTGAGACTCCATTTGCTCTGGGGATTGCTCTGATATTTCACAAATGTGGCCTTCCTGACTTGCGGAACTGAGACCTGTTGCTGTCAGTCCTGGGATCAATGTAATGTTGCTGGCCTGGATTGTGCTGTTTTGACACATATCATGCACTCCATACATGTATTCATCTGGGTGTTTCCTTCACCCATTGAAAAGAAACAAAGCAGAGGCTATCAAGCAACAAGTTCAGGGAGAGTGATGTTCATTTCCTGCCTGTGCAGTTCCTGGAGGCATTTGGTTGACTACTGTTGTACTAACAGTACAAGCCTATGCATGCCTACTTCGAAGTAAGTCCCACTGAGTTCAATGGAACTTACTCTCAGGTAAGTACCTAAAATATTTCAGCCTTAGAGTGTAATCCAGAATGCTCGTTTGGCTGGTTGGCAACCTTCAGTCTTGAAAGACTATGGTGTAAGCCTACAGCACCCGGTATTCCTAGGCGGCCACCCATTCAAGTACTAACCAGGCCTGACCCTGCTTAGCTTCTAAGTAGCTGCTGCAACTGTTATCCTGCTCATGCCCAATCTTATCTTCATTTGGCTGACTCAGGCCCCTTACACCAGACGAGGAGTGTCACAAACATGCTGTAAAGCACATTCACACCTCCTTTAGAGCAGGCTGGTCCAGCACAAGGATGGTGCCAGAATCTCCATGCTGGATCCGGGACAGGGCATGGTGAGTTTGCACTGGCAGAGGAAGGATGGTGAGAGAGGGTGGCAGGAGAGCAGAATGGAGGCAGGCGGGGGCGTTTTGGGGAGAGCAGTCTGGGAGGTGGGCAGGTTTGGCTGTAGCAGCATGGGCAGAGTCCTAACCCCCTCTCCTGGGATGTGCTGCCTTACATGGGCTGCTCAGATCCGTGCCAGCAAATTTGCTGGCACATATCTAAGTCGCCCCAAAGGGGTGGCTGGGATGTGAAAAGGGTAAGGGGAAAAAATACCCCAAGTTGTCCCCCAGCCAGCATCTACCTTACACTGGATACAGAGCAAATCACTCAGCCTGCCTGTTCCAGTGCAAGTTAGGATTGGGCTGCCCATGGGTTTTTTCCACTTGATCCAGTAAGGCTCATCTTACGTAGAGTGAATGTAATTATGTATCCAGATATTGATAAACAGAAAAAAAAAATTATGTGGTGTAGAAAATGAAAATGATTGTGGGCCTGTAATGGAAGATCAGAAGATCATCAGGTGGATGATGTGGTGTTGACAGTGATTCCCTGTTTTGACAGCTGTTTGACAGCTCTGGGAAGGGCAGGGCTGGCTCCACAGCTGTAATCAATCAAGGCCAATGGAGACCTGGATGGACACCTGAGCTTCATTTGGCCTTGATGGGACTTTGAATGGGCATGGATTGAAGGGATGGCTCACCTGAACCTAATTTGGAGCTAATGAGGTAGCTCACAGCTGAGCTGCATTTGGATCATGAGACATCAAGGATAAAAGGCAGCTTTGGGAGGAGACAGAGCTACCCTGACCCAGGACCAAGAGCAGGACGCTGACCCAGCCGGAAGCTGCACCCTGACCCAGAGCAAGGAGCAGGACGCTGACCCAGAGGAAGCCGGATGCTGACCCAGAGGGAAACCCGGACGGACCCACACTGGGAGAAGGGGACTGCCAGAACTCTGCTGGAGGACACAGAAGAGAGGGCTGCCAGGACCCTGCTGGAGGAGACACTCTGCTGGAGAGAACACTGCTGGAGAGGACGAACTCTACTGCAGAAGATTGGACTGGGAATACTGGACTGGGAAGACTGGACTGTGCTTTGGAGACTGTATTGGACTTCAACTGGAGGCTTCAGACCTCTACCCACTAAGTTAAGTGGAGTTTTGGGGAGGGAAAACCTCTGGACAAGAGGACTTGCAGGAAGTGCATGTGTTTGTAGCAATAAATTCTTGTTAATTGCTATAGATAAGAAGTTCTGTGTTTATTTCCCTTGCACACCACAGCTGTTGTTCTTGGGAAAGGGGGTTGTTAATTAGCCAAAAGCGGGCATTAGAAGGGAGTTGAGATATTTGGCAGAACAGGGCCCAATCCTAAACAGTGTGCACCAGCTTACTGCTGGCACGCACTGTTGCAAACATGCTGTAAAGCATGTTTGCAAGGCACGAGTGCCAGTGGAGCACTGGTGCTAGCTCCGTACGGTCTTGTGGACCACTGGGCGGCGGAGAGGTAGGTGTGGGCATGGGAGGAGGTGTTCTGGGGTGGGGGGAGGCGGGGAGGGTGGAAGAGGGTGGGGAGGAGGCATGCTGGAGGGACGAAGCGGGGCGGGATTCCGCTCCACCAAATCCTGAGCCTCCGTGCCGGGTCCTCCGCCCAACAGGGAGGCTCTTGATTCTACAGCGACCCAAGCATTGCAGTAGAATCAAGTAGCCCCATTGCAGAGCTTACTTGGGGGAAGGGGACACAAGTCCTCTTCTTCCGAGGTGCTGCCACACTACCCGGTTAGAGCTTAGGATGCAGCAGCAGCCATTTTTTGCGCCACGGCAGCCCCGCGCTCTGGGCAGCATAGGATTGGGCTGTGTATCATTTATATCATGTGAAGAACTCTGATGCAATATATAGTGTTTACACAAATGAGCCTTTAAGCCCCCTTAAGGAAGTCAACATAGACAACTCATTTTTAGTAAGAGTACAGATATGATGAGAACAGAAAAAAAACAAAACTCAAATCAAATCATCTCGATTTCCTCTTCACAAATAACGGTTCTACAATCTTAACTAGGGAAACAATATTGCATATATTTTTCACATGCTGAAATGGTTATTTCAGTACAGTTTCTGCCTGCAAGATGGCTGTTTGCAACCCTTTTCCAGGAACTAGAAGAAAACCAAGGTGCTTTCAATGAAGATAAGTAGAAGTTCACTTGTTGAGGAAAATGCTGCAAATTGACTGGAGGTAAGCCAAAAAATCTATACATAAAATAAAAAATTGAGGCACTTAGGTGAAATTCTTAGCATTATTTTATTGAACCATATCCAGGTACAAGTAAACATTCTGTCTTGGGAACTTTCATCGTCCTTAGATACAATCTTATACTCCTTTTTCTCATTTTGCCTACTCAAATATATTTGTGTTCTTTGAAAGTTCGGTGTTACTCATCTTCAAACAAAGCAACCGCTGCCTGCTCTTAGAACTTGTTCAAGTGAAAATCTAATGCTTTCAACATGAGGCTTTCCAACGATACCATCACCACAGTGATCACAATGTAGCAAACGGACCATACAACCATGACTCAGAGTCAGCCATGGAAAGCAAGGGTTCAATTCCACAGCAAATAGCAGGGCAGAATGAATTGGGGGGGGGAGAAAAGAGGCTGCTGAACCACCGTTCTGCAATATGCTTCTGCAAAAACCTGAAATGCTTGCTTGATGATGTTTCTATAGACTTACCTGGTCCAGAGGAAGTTGAGTGTACTCGCAGAATTAAAAGATCTACAACCACCAGTCCTATAATCCTTTTGACCCAGGGCCCTTGTTCACTTGAGACACAACAAAGGTATGAATAATGAAGGGTTGACTTATTCACCTCTGGATGCAAAAGAAGATCCTTCATGACAACACAGCTCAAGACTTCAGTGCCTCTGAGCATCAGTTGAGATCAGGGTTGAGCTTGATGTTTTACCTGAATAACAATCCTACCCTTTTCATCCTCTGTCAAAGCATCCGCACCACCAGAGTGCACATTGAATCCTGTGGGGCCTAAGCAAATCTGCTGGTGGGCCTCTGCTGCCGCCACTCACCACTTGCAGTGGTGACCCAGCTGCCTCGGACAGTAGGTTGCCTTTGCAACCATCATAAATCATGCAACCGTCTGGTCTTACCATGCTGGAACACTAGTTCCAGCAGTGTATGGACAGCCTAGAATTGGGTTGCCCAGATATCAACTGGCTATTGCTAAGCAAACATCTTTCTTTTACCAAAGAGATATGTCTTGGTAGAGTGCCGGGTAGAACGACGACAAAAATACGTATAAACCTAGGTTTAGAATCCCAGATCCATTCGACTCTAGACCAGGGGTGTCCGAAGTTCTTGGCAAGAGGGCCACATCATTTCTCTGACACCGTGTCAGGGGCTGGGGGGGGAGGAAAGAATTAATTTACATTTAAAATTTGAATACATTTACATATGTTTACATAAATGTATATATTAAAGATGAACTTCTATGAATGAATGAAGGTCTTGCAATAGCTCAAGGCCTATAAAAGGCCTTGCACAAAGCAAGGCCAGCCTTTCCTTTGCTGCGGCTACTGCATCACAGATGTGAAACAGCAAGCAGTGGAGGGAGCCTTCATCCCACAGCTCATGCAAGAGGTCAAACAGTTGACCTCACAATGAGAGCAGTTGCATCAGGCCAGCAAATCTCCAGAGGGCCAGAGATTCATTGGAGACTGGGGGCTCCCTGAGGGGCACATTGGGAGTCCTCGAGGGCCGCAAGTGGCCCCAGGGCCAGGGTTTGGGCACCCCTCCTCTAGACCACAGAATCTTTTCTCTTTTCTTTTTCTTGCCTAAACCAGGCAACAACAGGAACTTCTTGGGCTGAAGAAAAGTTTTGCACTTTTCAATATTCACTTCATTGCTATTCAATTATGAATATTTGGATGGGGAAAAACTGAATGCACACACAGATATATGTGTACTCAACCTCCTCATTCTCAACTGTTTAATGTTGTAGATAATAAGTTTCAAAAGAAGAGAAGAATGATTTGAATAGTCAGTCATGCCATTCCTTCCACCCTGTTTATGATCATTTCATTTTTGAACTGTGGCCATCATATTGCTTGGATTTATTTATCTGATATGTGCTCTCTTCCCTGAAGGGCACCCAAAGTGGTTTGGTGTAGTTGGTACGAAGCTGAGGGCAACTGCCATCCCCTAGCAGCCTTTTATTCCATCATAATGTATGTAATTGTATACATACATTTTTCACGCAGTTTAGGCAATGAAGGACAGTGGAGCTGTGTTAGCAATAAGCTAGAAGAATCTGCAAAGAACAAGATGTATCAAACACACTTGAAGGCTTGTAAGAATTCCCAAATTAGCAACTGAAAAACGGTGGTGTAGGTGTATCTGTCTGGGTTTTAGTAAAATTTATGGGACAGAATCTTCTCTGGAAAAATGAACAGTCATAGACTTTGACAGACTCCACTCATGTGATGTGCAAACTGCCCCCAGGTTAATAAACAAAGGCTAGATAGAAATGACTTTTCAGAAACTTGAGGGCAGTATTGCAGAACCATTGCAGCTGCCTATCATTTCTCTGATCAAACTGGGAGCATAAGTTTTCATAGTGTTGGAAGCAATGGCTGTAAAAAACTGACATTATCCTATGGGCTGTATGTAAATCCTGTCATGCATGAGCATTTTCTCACACTCATGCCAGCAGGAAGGGGCATCATTTCCAGCAATTCTCCATTCCCTTTCTAGCCCCCTATCGCACACAGCATCTTGTTCATTGGGGACCTTCAACCCCTGTACTTTGCTGGGGATTTAGGGGCCTGGAAAAAGGAGAATAACAATATTTTGTGCTTTTTGGCTGCAGTTTGCCATTTGGCCATGCTGTATGTATGTATGTGTAATGGAAGATCAGAAGATCATCAGGTGGATGATGTGGTGTTGACAGCGATTCCATGTTTTGACAGCTGGTTGACAGCTCTGGGAAGGGCAGGGCTGGCTCCACAGCTGTAATCAATCAAGGCCAATGGGACTCTGATGGACACCTGAGCTTCATTTGACCTTGATGGGACTTTGAATGGACATGGACTGAAGAGATGGCTCAGCTGAGCCTAATTTGGACTTAACAAGGTAGCTCACAGCTGAGCTGCATTTTGGATTATGAGACATCCAAGGATAAAAGGCAGCTTCAGAAGGACCAAAGGCTACCCTGACCCAGAGGGAGATGCTACCTGACGCAGAGGAGACCTGACTTGGACTGTGACCCGGCATATTGACTTTGGACTGTAAGTTGGCAATCTGCATTTATTGGACTGGGACCTGACTCTGACTTTTGCTTGCTGCACTTGTGAGTTTAACAAGGGAAACTAATCAGCCTTAAGCGGGCACAAGGCCCAGTGGGGCGGAGCTGTGGCAAGATAGTATGTATGTGTGTGTGTGTGTGTGTGATTTGTGCCTTCTGATCTACTTTTTGTTTTTGGGTACCAGTATTTGTGGGTACAGTATCTGTCGCTGCTAGCAGGAACAGTGCAGTTTAAGCATTTGTTTAAAAAGATTTGTTAAAAAAGATAACTCACAGGCACCCATTTGGGGAGAACTAGGGACCTGCCCAAATCCTTGAGACTAATCAGCGCAAGAGAAGGGGGGAACATTCTTTTGGACCCAATCCTGTCCTCTCCCCCTGCCCATTGATGCAGACGTGCTGAAAATGGGTGCTCTGAATCCAGCAGGGGGGAGAAATTGGGAGGTATTGGAGGGAAAAGGGGATTTACCCCCTTACTCCTCCATAGATGTCCCACTCTGCAATGGGTCACCTTGAACCGGTGCCAGCTTTGTAGCTGGTACAGGTCTGAGGAGAAAAACAGGGCAGAGAGGCTGAAAAAAAGGGGGATATGATCCAGTGTGTGCCATTGCCATTGGATTCACCCCCTCCCACAGTATCCCATCTCCTGTTCCACTGCCTGCCCTGATTCACCCCTCCCTGCCCCTTACCTGCTTCACCCACCCAACCCCCACCTTAACTGTCTTGCCTGCTCCAGGGGGCATGACAAGATCCAATGACAGCCAAGGAGTTTAGTACCACCAAAATGGCTGTTGACGGAGCACTCTGTGTGCTGTCAGTGGCCATTTTGCAACAGCAGAACTGCATTCTGCTATCACAACATGCTTATGACACGAAGATCTCTTGCTCTTTGAAGTTCTGGCAGTATTACACCCTTAACTGTTGCATGGTTCAGGCGGGGGAGGGGGAAGGCATGCCATTCAGGGACATTTTCAAACTTATTTTGGGGTTGACAGGGAGGATCAGTAAACTGGTAGTTCTTGGTTCACTGTTCTGTCACAGAGTGAGTCAGCCAGAGAGGTAGGGCAGATGAACTTCCTGGCCTATCTCACAGTTAGAATGACCACACTGCTGGTGGTAAGAGTTGAACATAAAACCGCTGCAGATCGCTTAATGTTTGATTCCAAATACGGTTGTCTCATGTCTTTTTTGGATTTGGGACCAACATATATTAGAGGTATCATACGTGGTTTAGTTTACAATATTTCATTGTCAGGATGTAAGCTTGATTATAGAGTTCTTGATAAAGATGCATTTTCTCTTACCATTTTGATATGAATCTAACACAGATACGAACCAGTTCCCTGGAACTGCTGATGACTCTGTTGGGCTTATATCTTTTCAAAAACCAAGTCTTCCTACTTCATAGCTTCCTGTTCCAGGGGAGAAAAAAAAAGACCTCAAGACTTCGGCATGTCCAAGTTTTCTTAACAGAGTTTGAAACTTATTTGCAAATCTAGTGGAAAAAGTTAAAGTATCCTCAGTTGTTGTTAAAAGTTAAAGTATCCTAAACTTGTTGTTTTCAATGTCTGTTTATAACATTCCCGTCTTTGGAGAAGTTTTATAGTAGACAGACAAGATGACAGAAATGGCACAACAGTGATGTCTGGACCAGTGGAGGAATCTCATCTTAACAGATATTGGTCCCCAATGAGTGTTGGTGAAGCATAGGCGTATCTATTGTTTTAGATTGGAAATACATTTTTGGTGAGATGATAGAGGCAGCTGAAGCGTCTAGTGTATTAAATATGTCCATCATTCATTTGTCCCTCTAAATATACTGTTTATATGCTAAGAAGTGAAGATGTGAAGTTGGTGAGACGTGTCAACCAATGAATATATCTTCAAGCTGTCTTTGCCTCTCTTCTCTTAAGGTGACTTGCATTCTCATAAGCAATTCTGCAACTCTTGACTTATTCTTGGGTTGTTGGGAAGTATTTACTGTGTAGACTGCCTGGGTATGACTTAATGCTAATGATCTTGCAGGTTCAGGATGAGATTAAATGCTTTGTGCAGGGAAACAAGTTCTGAACACTGTTTATATGGAAATTAGAATAAATTTGTAATGTTTTCTCACCTAGAGGGTAGGCTTATTCATCAAGGATATAGAACACAGTATATTTTCACTATAACCATACCGGCAGTTCGATTCATTACATTAAATTAAATGGATCCATTTTTTTGGAGAAGAGGCTCCAAAATTTGTACTGAAAAAGAGTGTTTTAATGTATTATTTCCTTTGAAGATGATTTTGCCTGTATCCATAATCAATCATTAAGGCTTCTTAAAATATTTTTACATGTTTAATTGAAGGCACAGTCCTAACTCTCTGTGTGGTGGTGCCACAGTGGTGGTGCAACCTCTGCTGCATCCTGTGGGGGCGTTTTGGCTGACAGAAGTCTGTTCAGGGTAAGGGGATATTTGTCCCTTTGCCTTGCGGTAAGCGCCAGCAGCAGCTATGGATCAACATGGACCTGCACCAGTGTTATTGCTGATGCAAGTCCGTGTTGATCCATGAAGGTGAATCAGACCTGGAACGGGGGTTAATATTCAGTGGGTACCACTGCCACTGAACCTGCCTCACTCCCAGGCTCGATCAGCCCATCACCTCCCCCATCACCTCTCCATTCTGCCCTGCCCCCAGGATTGGGCTGCATATCTCATTGATATTATTTACCTTCCCCCCCCCCCAGGTAAGTGTGTATAGGATTGCAGCTCTAGACCAGTGATTTTCAACCTTTTTCATCTCGTGGCACACTGGCAAGGCACTAAAATGGTCAAGGCACACCATCAGCTTTTTGACAATTAACAAAGCACACTGTGCTGTCAATGGGAACTCACATCCTCCAATGGTCCTATTGATAAATGACCTTCTCCCAAATTCCCATGGCACACCTGGGGAACATTCATGGCACGCCAGTGTGCCATGGCACAGTGGTTGAAAATGGCTGCTCTAGACTCTACTCCCTGTTCAATCTTTATAATGTCAATATCATGACCCACCAGTGTGCCATGGCACAGTGGTTAAAAATGGTTGCTCTAGACTCTACTCCCTGTTCAATCTCTATATCATGCAATCCCCCCCCCCCCCCCGCAACCTACATTTCAGACCTTCTTTCTCTCTGACAACTCCCTCACCTTGATGGTTAATTTCACATTCATCTTGATAATCCCTCTGACCAACTCCTACGAATTCCTCTTCCTCAGCAGCCTTCTCAGAAGCACTTTCCTCTCCTCTCCCTTTGCCATTTCTGCCCTCTCCTTAGACCCTGCATTTTCCACATTCAATTCATCCCTGTCATTAACTCTTGGCATATTTACATCTACTCTCCAAAAGAAATATTTGCCCCCTCATTCCCAGTCCTGGTTTATTCCCATCATCTGACACCCCTATTCATATTTCTGTGCAGCTGAATGCTTTTGAAGGAGGACAGGAAAAGTTGTTTCATTTTATCCACAATATATTCACACATCTCTCCTTCTCATCTTCCAGTCACTTGGACATACAAACACTACTACTCCTTGTTTGTTCATCTCTTGCCTTGACTACTGCAGTGTTGTCTTCTCTAGTCTTGCTGTGCTGTATCTCAGTCCTCACGACTCCACCCAGCATGCTGCTTGCAAAAATGAAATTCATTTCTTTCATTGCTCTGGTCATGTGAAACCCCTCTTTAAATGCCGGCACTGACTTTCTGTCAACTTTCAGATCATGCACACGCTTTGCATCCTAACCTTCAAAATCCTTCACGATTTTGCCCCTGCCTTGTCCCCCACTTTCATGTCCCAACATCCATGTGTATAACATTTTTTTTATTATTCAGCTCCACTATCTGTCTGAAGATGTCTTGCTCCCTAATCACCCTTCGTCCTCTATTGCCCCTTTTGCCTGAAACTCTTTCAGGTCATTTCCACCATGCTAGCTTTCTTATTTCCTTTATAGTCCTCCTCCAAAGCCCACCTTTTCCATGAGGCACATCACATGTCCCAACAGTCTAGTCCCCATCCCCTGTTGCAATGAAGTGCACAATCCTAGCCAGCTGCCATGCTGACATACTATGTGCTGCACCAGTGCTAGCTGTTGCCAGCACCAGTGAAAAGGCCCAGTGAGAAGCTGCCAGCCTGTGTGCACTGAAAAAAGAGCAGCAAGTGCTGTATGTGGTGAGTTCCATGCCGAGTAGTGCAGTGGTGGGGGAAGGGGTGTAAGGGAGGAGAGGGAAGGTGAGAATATATGGTGAAGGGCCACTGATGCAGAGTCTGCAGCATCTAGTGGGCTGCTTGAGGACCAGGATGGCTGGGAAAGGTAAGTAAAGAAATATTTTACTTACCTTCTCGCTGACTGCTTGGTCCCCTGTGGAACTTCTCAGAGCTATCCAGCTCTTGCATTGCTTTGAAGGGTATGTCCAAGTCAGGATGGGGGTTCTGGATTTGGCATACACCATTGCCACTGATCCATCCTGCCCACCCCAGATTTGCTCCCATTATTGCCTAATCCCTACCCTGATCTACCTCCAATCCACTTCATCCGTCAGCAGAACTCTTGTCAGCAGCTGATCTGTGAAGCACCGATGGTGGTGTATGGTCATCTAGGCTTTACATCAGTGGCAGTGCTCCACAGACTGGTGGAGAGACTTCCATGAAGGCAGAGCACGCAGTTCTCTGGTGGATCTTTCAGTCTGCCAGTCAGCATAACACTTGGATAGGATTGGGCCAAAAACAATAATGGAAAATAATGCATGCATAAAAATACGTTTAGGCCCAAATCCTAACCAACTTTCAAGCACTAGCATAGCTATGCCAGTGTGCTGTGTGCTGTATCCTGCAGTTGGGTGGCACTCACAGAGGTCTCCTCAAAGTGAGGGAATGTTTGTTCCCTTACCTCAGAGTTGAATTGTCCTTATGTCAGTGCTGGAGAGTGGGTTAGGACTGTGCCCTTTGAGTTGCATCCTCTTGTTATCCTTTTTCTCATATAAAGTGGCTTGTGTGCATGAAAGTGATAGAGCAAGGTTCTTCTGTGCAGGAACCCAAATGAAAACCTGACTTGTACTTGTGCTTGCATGAAACGTTGTGTGGCAGGTGGTGAAACTTACTGCACAAGATGCCACACATAAAAGTCCTTTATGATTTGCACAATTTTTCTCACTTGAGCGCTTGAGCAACTATGTGTAGATCAGGATCAAAATGCCATCTTATTTTCGCATGAGCTTCTCAGGACCCAATGCTTAACATGGAGATTGTGTTGAGAAAGGACACCCAGGGCTTGAGCACATGGGTTTATGCTGCACTTGAAAGATTTACGCACCAGCACACAATGCCTTACAAATGAACTTGAAGTTCTAAAACATTTTGTTCAAAAACAATGTTACGGGCAACTGAGTGAAGGTGCCTGAAGTTGATGAGTCTATAACATTTGTTTTGGAGATAATTTCCCATTTTCTTCAGAGTCCACCAATTCCTTACGCACTTGCTAGGGTTATTAAAGTTTATGGCAATGCTTTACTTTAGAAGGAGTGCTCCGAGCGACCATCTATAGTAATTTATCCTTAATGGTGCACTTATTCTCACTTAGTTCCCAAATAATTCAGTTTAATAAGCATTTGATAGGATTAATGTAAGTGTTCTGTAAGTAAAAAAAATGGAAATAGCAACAAAATGCACTGGGGATTCTTCTGTCGATAGAATGGATTAAAGGAATGTGTATAAATGGGGAGTGCCCATTCAGCCTTGCCATATGAATAGCAACAGAGCAGGCACAAATTGCAATTCCCAAATATTTAGGACTGGTCCAAGACATTTTGTTGATACAGCTTTACCAAATTATCAGTGAGGTGTTCCCTCCAAAGCTTCTGCAATGACATAGAGGAGGGGTGTCAAATTCGTTTCATACAGTGGGCTGAATAGTATTCATGTTCCCTGCTGAGAGCTGGAAGTGATGTCATTAAGCTGAAGGGATGTCATTAAGCAGGCCATGACCAGAAATAAACACTGATTCTCACTTAGGAACATTAGCTGCAAATGACAAAAAATATGCAAATCTTGATCATGTTTTCCAGATACAGGAGAGCCCCATTATCCCTCAGGTCACCCTTTCAGCAGTGACACCTCAGCACAGCTCAGCAGCTGAAGAGGATGCTAGGAGAACCCAAGGGCCAGATAAAGAGCTCCCATGGGCCACATCCAGCTCATGGGTCTTATGATTGACACCCCTGTCATAGAGGATCCTGGGGTACAACCCTTGGAGCACGTCTACTACAGTCCTGTGCACGGCTACCCAAAAAAACAGATATTGATGCAAATGCATACACATAATCACAAGGAGCACCATGTAAAAATCCAATTAGGAAGTTGAGTGTATTCTCTATAATTTTGTAGGGTTTCCTGCATTGATCAATAATGCTATATAAAGTGCATAGTTAATTCACACAGTTGTCCCTCTGTCAGGAATCAGGAGGCTGGGTGCTCTTTGCCCAATCCCACCCCCACATGAAACAAGACAATGATTCTGAGGCCACAAAGGTGCCTGTCTGCTGGTGTAGGGGCTTGTACAATGGTTTGTACTCTGAGCCTCCATCCCCAGCATTCTGAGTATGGCAGTTTCACACCCCCAGCCTGCCTATTTATTGAGATTACACAATAAATTACTCAGGAGCTGGGTAGATACTTTATGCTGCTTGCTTAATCGGCTGTTGATGGAATATGTGTGTGTGTGTAACCTACCCCAGGGAGTCTTTAAAGTATGTCCTCAACGGGCAAGTATACTGTGAGATATTGGAAAAGGGTTTGGGATTTGGTGTGTATTCTGAGGTAGGCATGAGTCAAAGTGAGAACCAGAACCAATCTCAAAGGCTGACTGGCTCGAGGATGCTGTATGGTGACCCCTCAGGCTTGAATTACAAAATCTACCTCAGAGGCTCTCAGTATTGGGTTAGGGTGAACAATTGCTTAAATTGTCTTTCCACAGGTTGATATGGAAATACTTGGGTCATCATGAGGTGATATTGTTTTGGAGCCAGGGTGGTGACACCCAAGGGAGAAGTGCTCTCCCAGGATAGATGCCCATAGTAAGAGAGGGAGAAGTTGTGTACAGATAGGACATATTGTTTTTTCATCAATAAACATGAGCCATTTTCACGACATTTTTCATGTTACAAGGTAGTACTTGGGCAAGATCCCTTCAAATTTCTATTCCACCATCACCCAACTTGCCTGTTTCCACCCTGTGTGATGGAGATAGGATATGATCCTATGTGACCCAAACACAGGTCAATAGAAAAGAGTTGCTAATCATTACTATATTTGGTACTACAGTCAGGAAATTCATCCACTGGAGCTTAATGGCTTTGGAAGTCCATTATATTGTATTAGGTTGTATGTCACATCTTCTTGATCAACAGAAGAGGCAGGTGAAAGACTGAGCCAATGTTGTTCAACAAAGGCCACAAATATGGGCTGCCATTTCTCATGAGCAACTTAGAGCAGATGCACGGCAGTACTTGTATTCTATATTTCCGTTGTATCTTGGTTCAAAGTATAGGACAAGGAAATACTAGGGCTTGATGGGTGCTCCATGTTTTCTCCTGTGAATAGCTATTCAGATACAACCCATGTATGCCCATATCATTACAGAAGTTACCCTTCAGTTCCAGAGGTCTGTCCATAGGTCATTTTGTCCATAAGGCCGACTTCATCTGGACCAGCAATGACACTGGCAAAACAACTTAAGGAACTCAGTCATCAATGCTGAAAACAGCGACCCCATTGATATGTCAACAGGACACTAAATTCCATGGGCCAGTTTCCATGGGGAGATTCCATGGTGCAGAGGGGAGAGAGGGCATGAGGGGAGCATGGCTCATAGAGAAGCACTCCGGGGTTAGGAGCAAGGGCTGCTCATGGCAGGCCCCCTGCCTAAAATGCTCCTTCCAAGAATGGCTGGCCAGGTCTGTTTCTGTCTTTGAATGTTCTTAAGCAGGGAGGCTTCTGTATATGACATTATTTCTGTCTGCATCAAGACAATTACAACATGTTTTGAAATAAATATGTCACATTTTCTTTGTAGCTCTTGGCTGCCTTTGTAGAATGCATTTACTGGAAGCAAAGGGATTACATTACAAGTGTGTCCTAAGAAACATTGGTTGAAATTGGTTTGTAATTGGTTTTAAAATTGCAACACCACCAGTCTGAGTTTCAGATAGGAACACTGTTCATAAGTGCTCATAGGAAATTATTTGATTTCTCTTTCTTCTTATTGTACCATCCATATACATGATGTTTTACCAAATCAGCAAAACAACTCCACAAAAACCCTGCAATGATATCCAGAGTAACCCTTCTGTGAATGGAAGTGCAATCTGTGAGCTCCTTCCAAAAATGGGAAAAGCACACCACTCACACAAGTGAGCTTGAGCAAAAGGGGCCCTTCCATTCACAGAAGCATTACTCTGGATGCTACCCTTTGCTGCCTTGCTACCCCAGGGACTTACCGTTCAAACTGAGGAAATGAGAGAGACAATGAAGACAGATTAAGGACCATTGAAAATTAAGAGACAAGGGTAACTTCCTGATTGGAGGTTGACTACAATTTTTGTCTGTTTGCTTTCAGCATTTTCCAGTTGTTGCTGATAGTTGTTTTTGTTTTTTTTTATCTGAATTGTTAACTAACTTGGGTGCATCTTTGGAAGCTGAAAGATGGGATAAATATATCCTTATCAGCGAACAAACAAATGAACAAACAAGAGGAGATAGATGTGTGAAAAATATGAACAAGTTCTTACGCTTTTTATAAGTAACAGATGAGAATAATGGAGTTAAATTTGGAAAAGGAGGGTCTTGAGGAACAATGAAAGTCATTGGCTAATGTGGTACAGCACATAATTCAGGTATTATAAACAAATAAATGCGATCAAATTAATAGAACAAAGGGCTCTCTGGAAAAAAAATGCAATATACATTCCTCAGTTGGAGTGTAGAGTGATATTTGTGAAATTCCAAGAGCTAATGTCTTGCTAATAACTGGTGAAAAAACAGCTCCATTGCACCATTACAGACACTAGATTGGCAGTGAGAGGAAGAGCCAGGTCACACATGCATTGTGAATGGACATATATTTAAAAGATTTAAAGAGAGAAAAAGCACTGTCCTGTGGCCTCTTCTCGCATTTCTTTAGAACCTGTGTAATTGTAGATACAATATTTCAAGAGATTGGCATACTGCACCCAGAGCAAAAACAATTCAATCAACCTGTTAGAGATGATTGAGAAATAGTAATTTCTTATTCATAAAGTGCACAGTTACCTTCAGCTCTGTTCTTCTGTCATGACTGCATCAGAGACTTTACCAGGGCTTCCCATGCTGCAAAGACCCTCAAAATTGCAAATGTGACCACTTCCGCTTTTGCATTCCTGAAAGTGGTTGTGATCACAATTTTTACTGACTCTGCAGCATGGGGAGCCCTGCAGAGGCTGGCACAGGGGCTCCCTGTACCCCCGGGAGGCTGCTGCAGGCTCTAGTAAGTGGCAGCAAGCCCCTGCACACCTCCAAAGTGGCACGATCCAGTGGATCACTGCCTTCCCTCCACCCCATACACACTTGCTGGGGCTCAAACTCTCCCTTAGAGTTTGAGAACCGCTGGCTTAGGATATGACAGATGTGACCCAGTGTCCATGCAGTGTCAGCATGGCATCTGAGCAGAATTGGACTCTTAGGGGATTGAGCTCCTATCCAGTTTTTCAGTGCCAATGCAGTTGTGCAAATGGGACATGTATTGCATTCTGTGGTGGGGGAGCAGTCATGGGGCTGGGGAATATTTGTTCCCTTATGTTGGGGCTGCATTGCAGGGTTGCATATATCAGGGCTGCCTATCCAAAATGTTGGATAGGATTGGACCTTTGATCTCTTTATTTCAGTATTCCAGTATCTTTTTGCTCTTTTTGACCAGGGCAGGAGGTCTGGTCTAGAGGGTAGAGCCTCCGTCTGCCTGAAGATAACATCCACAAGGTCGCCAGTTCGAGGCCACCGGCACCGTGCGACCTTGAAGCAGCTGACAAGCTGAAGCCGAGCAATTCCATCTGCTCTGAGCGTGGGAGGATGGAGGCCAGAATGTGAAGCCAGATCGGAATGAAACACCTTGAATGTAGTGGTTCTTGAAAGAAAGAACCTTCTTTGAAATTGTAAAAATCCCTAACTATGTAAACAGTCTTGAATAAAGACCAAGAAAGGCAGTATATAAATACCTGTTGTTGTTGTTGTTGTTATTGTTATTATTATTACTATTATTACTCCCTTACATTTTCTTCCTGTCATTTGCAGGCCATAAAATAAAATAGAACCAACAATGTTAATTCTTTCTCTAGTATTCACATACATTTTATTTACTTATTTTGCGACTGACTATTTAACGAATATTTTACAAATCTAGAGAGTGAGTTGTTGTTGGCATGTAAAAATGTATGACAAGTTCATAAATGCACTTTTTTTAGGTTACTGTTTGACCTTTTATAGTAGGATTTTCCTTTGGGATAGCACATCCATTTCATATTCAATACTCTGACACTTTCTGCCATCATATGGTCATTTTTTCTTCCCTGTTAGCTGGGGGCAGGGGAGATGAGAAACAAGATTGTCTTCTTGAGAGCAGAATGCATACTAAATGCTAAAACTGTAATATTGGCTTGAAAAATGAGGAGAAATAGGCATGCCAGTCAGGGCTTCTCTCTGCAATGCAGCACCAATTGTCTACAAAACAAATGTGGGAAAATGGTAACTGACAGGAGTTAGTTTAATTTTAGACACAATCAAATATTTATGCAGAAAAACAGTATTTGTGTCTTAGAATTAGACATGTCGCAAGCCCTTAACCAGTGGAACTCAAACTGTTGAACTCCCCTGCTTGAATGTTTCTGAATGGGACCATGATAAGCAATAGAATAACTGAAAATGTTTGAACCCTTGCAACAGGATCAATCACTCCAAAAAGTTATTTACATTCATCCTCTGAGAGGGGTTGATTCCTGCAAAGAATCAACCTATGGTGATTAGTCCATTAGGTGATTAGGAATTCGTCAACCTATGGTGAGTCCATTCAAGCCTTTGCAAGAGATTGAATTCACAGAGACTCCAGACTGTGTAACCATTTCCTCGGATTGCGCATGAGGATTGATCTTGACTTCAGGTCGAAAGCTGGGATGCTTTGCACATCCTATAATTCAAATCAAGACCTAAAAAGTAATTTAGCCTTCATTTTTAACTTTTTAATTCTGAGAGTTGTTGGGATAAATAACCAGTTCGATTCAGATTTATAAATCAATGTAACCATTTGAAAGAAAAATGAAAACTGTGCTGAGAATTCGTGATGCTGTTCCTCATTCGATATTCGCATGCTTAGGTGATCAGCTCTTAATTCTAAAAATATATGGTCACCTAGGCCAATGAAGTATGACAAGTTATCCACAGAAATCATTCCATTAAATGAATGTTGTCCTGTATTCATTTTGGAGCCATCCTGGGATGATGGCTCTGATTATTTTGAACTGCTGAAAGTTCCAGGGCAAACACAAGGATGGAAATTAGGAAGGACAGAAAAATCATAGGATCTTGTCATCTGCTATTAGGCCAAGATGCAACATTTGATGGTAATTAACGTGAACTTCACATGAATTTAAAACTCAAAGGAAACAAATGTTTTTGTTCATCACCATTTCTGAAGCCCTTCAAAAATGAGAAACATATGCGCCCATTTTATCATCCATTTGATCTATTAGATAGCAAGCTACAGAATGTTACACACAATTCCATTGTGGAGGTGAGGGAAGATTAAAACTAATTAAAATGGTAAAACAGTTTGACATTTAATTTCAATTGAAGATTTCGCTCAAGTGCCTCTACCCCAACGGCCAAACTGTAATCAGTTTGTTCACAGGAAAAGTCAAGAAAGGTGATCTCTATAGGGATGCAAATTTTTTACCCCTATTGTTTTAGCTAATAGGACTCTGAATTGCTTCTTAAGCTAAGAGAGGTAGAATTAAACATGGAAAAGAGGAACTTATGAGCAGAGGTGGCTCACAAAGGATGGTTCACATTTACTTAGCAATCCCTTTTAATTGGTATTTAAGCAAATAGCAATTAACATCCATATTCCACCCATTTAAAATATTATTCCATTTAATAAAAACAAATCTTTCAGGAGGGAAAACTCTGGTTAAAATACATTCATCAGAAACTCAGAACCCCCTGCAAATGCCTAGAATGCATAACTGAGAATCAGTTTTATGCTGCTGTAGGAAGTGGGGATGCTGTGGCACTGTTGCTGTGCTGCCCCATCTGAGTGACTGGCAGGGCTGGCATCCCCCCAGTATTATTACTATTATTATTAACAGTATTTATATACCGCTTTTCAACTAAATGTTCACAAAGCGGTTTACAGAGAAAATCAAATAACTAATGGCTCCCTGTCCCAAAAGGGCTCACAATCTAAAAAGATGCAAAAGAACACCAGCAGGCAGCCACTAGAAAAGACACTGCTGGGGTGAGGTGAGCCAGTTACTCTCCCCCTGCTAAAAAGAGGAGCACCCACTTGAAAAAGTGCCTCTCACCCAATTAGCAGGGGTAGATGCTAATCTATCGGTATCGGGCACTCATTCATTTGCTCAAAATCCTTGCACAATCACTTTCACAAGGTGGTATATTTGTGCTGTTCCACATGTAGTGGCACAAGCACATGACCAAAAATTGCACAAAGTGCTGACAATTTTATGTGCGGCAGCTTGTGCCATGCGCTGTGTGCACACAAAGTCAAGTCAGAATTACATTTGGATTTATGTGCTCAAGCTCCTTGCACATTCTCTTCTGCAAGGCTGTGCAGGCCCCTTTCCATGACTGGAAGGGTCACTTAGGATGCAGTCCTGTGTCAAACCTTCTAAGTTGTAACTATGCTCAGAATATAATGTGCAGTTAAACAGTGCCAATACCGGATCCCAGGAGAAGGCTGGGATGTGGGCAGCATGTTCTCCATTACCAGAATGAAAATTTGAACTTGTCATTGAGAAACTACTTTGACCTTTTAAAAAAGGGGGAAAAAAAACAAAAACAACTCAACAACATACCCAGCAGTACTTTTTTGTCATAATACAGTACACTTTTTTTTTTTCCAGTGTACGTTTAATATCTGATCCCACACTGATTGCAGGCATTTCTGAAGCATGTGTAGAATGTTTTAAATGTAGCCAACTATAATGTACTTCCAGTAATGGTAGAGATGTATAATTATAAAAACGCACACAAGGAATTCTGGGACCAATACTAATCATTTCAACAAATAACATGAGTGGAACATTATTAGGAGCACAGGACTGGCGACACAAAGCCATTAGGTGGCTTTTTCTGATATCTTTGATTTTACTTACCAGAATACTCATTAACGTAATGCTGAACAGCCTGCTGTTTAAACCACTTGACCTATTTTTATGGAAAAAGACTGACTAGTATTACAAGCAAATACTTTCTGTGTTTGGAAGGAAGTGCAGTTAATTAAAGGTCATATAAAATGTAAATATTCAGGGTTTTTTTAAATATCTGCTTATGGCGTAAGACCATACTTACTTGTGTATAGATCGTAATCATGAAAGCAAGCCTCTTTGGCTCTTCAAGATACTCCATCTAGGCTAAATGCAAAATAGAGTTGAGCAAGATGGTTCTGTACCAGTGGGCTGGTTCAGAAGATACTTTGCTGTCTGAGCTAGCCTCTCACGATTACTGATGTATACACTCACCCACATCCTAATTTTTCCCTTTTCTTCTTTAGCTTACAAAAAGTAACAAGAAAGTGAAGAGCCAGAAAATGACTGAGTGCACACAGGTGTGGTAGAGGGATTTTGTCCAAACTGCTCCCCCACCCCCATGAGTGCTACTAAACCTACTCTGAAAGAAAAGCACTCCTCCTCCACAGAGGTGTCACTAGGGTTTACGTCATCCGGTGCAGGAGGCCAGCACATCACCCCTATGATAGACCAAGCAGTGGGTAGGGCCACACTCTAGGCAGTGGGTGTGGTGATGTACTGTTGCCTTGCCCGTGCTAGTTTTTTGGCTATAACTTTTGATAGACTAGAGATACTTCAATGTGGTTTGTTCCATTGCATTCTGCCTGAATGTATGCATCGATCGATATATAACACGATAATATTATTTGAAAATACCAAGATTTTAAAATTTTTTGGCAAGTAGTGGTGTCAGCCCCCATGTGCATCACCTGGTGTGGTCTGCACCCCTTGTACCACCTAGCAATACCGCTTCTCCCACATGCTTAGAATCTAACCAGAAACATAGGGGGGAAGCTGGGATATTCACCGAGCATGTGTATGCACATCATGGAGTTGGGTTCAGCAGGAAAGTATTATTCAAACAGGTGGGGGGGGGTGTTTCAGGCCCAGAATGGGGACTCCAAATCTCACAAACCCCGCTACCACAGAGATCTGCTCCTGATCCTGTAGCCTGATCCTACTCTGGATCAGTGGATCTGCCCCACTCTGTCTCCACAGCTACGTTACATGGTCTGACAGCTGTTTCTGCCACTTATGGGACTGGGTTTTGCTAAGTACATGCACACCAGGAGGGAGAGGGGAATAGGGTTCTGTTGAATTCCATGGAATTATTGGGGAGGGTCCATAGTTTTCAATGCAAAGCTTGTGCTTTGTGTGGAGACAGTTTCACATTCCAGGCTGAGATGCCAAAACCAATGTCTGAAACCCTGAGATCCACTGCCAGTCAGTGTAGATAGTACCGAGCTAGATGGGCCAATGATCTGACCCAGTAAACAGCAGCTTCCTAAGTTCCTTTGGTGAATCCTTTGCATGTGGGTACTGCACCCACACTCGGGTATATTGTGCTCAATGTGCAGTGCTATAACTGGTGTAAGATGCTGCTGCAAATGGGGTCAATTAGCAAGTGAATCATATGAAGTGGCTGCTATGCTGCTGTGCTATTAAAAACTCTGAAAACTTCACTTTGACGCAACTTGGACACAGACAAATGATAGTTTTGAACCTGGAAGCCCTTCCCAACTGGAGCTCAAATAATAAAGCAGAAATGCTGAGATGGTCAGGATAATAAATTGATTGCCATTCTTTCACTTTGAGCCAGTTTGCCTCCCTTCAAAAGCCTCTGATCGCTGCTCTTGGAAGTATGAATCACTTTTTAAATACAGAACACCATTCCGTACCTTAACCATTTAAATGAGATGTTACTCAGGGACAATATTGTGAGCTGCATTCATTATTTTCTATTTTTGACTATATTTTCCGTCATACAACAGTAGCTCCCCCCCTCTCTATCTCACACGCACGCACGCATGCACGCGCACACACACAAAGGCTCTAAAATATAGATTTGACGAAACCTCACAATTATACCTGTGTTGATTGGGTTGGCTTTTCTGATTCAGTAAGTCACCATAGGATAGGAGATAATTATGTGTACACACAGCATGCACACATACACACAATCCCTGTGTCATGAAAGTAAAGATGAGAAGAATGTATTACAATTCCATTTGCTTGTGTACCCCCCAATGAACACTTGAGACAACTGACCTGGGAGAAAGGGCCACTTTATTAGTAGTTATAGTACAGAAGGAGAGGCCCTGTGCCCACGTGCAAAAGGAGGAAGAGGTCTGGGGGCTTAAGAGCCCTCTGAGACGGCCCAGCTCCAGCCCTTCTCCAATCCCCCCACAGGGGAGGAGACTCTCGTGCTCCAGGTTGGGCAAAAACAAACACGATCCCTCTGCTTACATTGAGGGATCAGCAGACTAATGGCACAATCCCATTCAAGCACAGAGTGTGTGCTTCACCAGTGCTAGCTGCTCAACAAAAGCTCCCGAAAGCATTTTGCAATGGCATTAAAGTTAGGCACACTGTCAGGAAGGCCAGAGCTTTCCCACGCATGCTGGCATAACAAAGGATGCCTGCTGGAACAGGTACATTCTGTGCTGTGCATTGCAGGGGTAGGGGGATGGTAGGGTATGGCGGGGAGGGGAAGGAACAGGGGTGGGTGTGGGCAGATCTGGCTTGGGAGTGAGGTGGGTTTGGCGGTGCCAGCGCGTGGGGTGGGATCAGTAGGTGCCACATCCTATCTCCCTTCCCAGGCCTGATCCACTGACATGGATCAACTCAGACTTGCACTAGCAATATCGCTGGCTAGTGTAAGTCCAAGCTAACCTATAGCTGCAACTGGGGCTTTCCTTGGGGCAAGGGGACAAATATTTTCTCACCCGCTAAATTCCCCCGGGAGGATGCAGTGTAACACATGCTGGTGCTGCTGCATTGGCATGGGGGAACTCAAGGAAGGATTGTAGTGCCCTCTCCTCACACACACAAAGCTATGTGAGAGTCACTTTCCTGTGATGCCATCTCATGCAACTGCGGTACATGTGCAAATACCACAGCCACACTAGTGAGACCCATTGTGTGGTATTCCCCCCCCCCAGCAGAATCTCCCCGCCTGGAAAGGTGGAGAAAAAAAATAGACACATTGTTGGTTTATTATGATATTTATATACTGCTTTTCTCAATAGACCCAAAGTGGTTTACATAAGCAGGCTGAACAGAAATCCATTTTTCAATGAGATTTTTACAAGCATTATAATGGGTACTTGGGAAGGGGTGTGTTCAGCAGGAGCCACTGAGTTCTTACCCAGTTCCATGAATTGATCCTGCAGTAGAGTCCATGTAGATCTGTACCAGCTATTTAGCTGCTGCATGTCCAGGTAGGACCCTTCCCCCCACACCATACTGCGAAGGCTTACCCTGGGGTAAAGAATCAAAGAAGTTCTTTACCCTGGGGTAAAGAACCTAGAGGAGCCCTCCACAACTGCTATCCTCGCAGGATGCAGCTGTAGCCATTTGCTGCTTCTGCACCAGTGGGGGGGGGGGGGGAGAAGAGGAAGATTGGGTCTTACTTGATTAAATATACCACAACCTGCACATCTGCACAACCTGATTTTAGAAATGGGCTATGTCAGAATGCCAGACGCAAGGGAGGGCACCAGGATGCAGGTCTCTTGTTATCTGGTGTGCTCCCTGGGGCATTTGGTGGGCCGCTGTGAGATACAGGAAGCTGGGCTAGATGGGCCTATGGCCGGATCCAGTTGGGCTGTTCTTATGTTCTTATGTTCATCTTAATCAAATTAATATGTCTTGGTTAGAAGGCTAGAATATGAAGGATATATACATTTTTTTTTAATAGCAGCATCACACAAGTAAAATACCAGCCACTGTTTTTATCTGAAGTCATGCTACCTACATTAAACCTTCAAGGATATCACTGTGCTGCCCTTCAGCATTTTTCAGTCAAGGTTTGAAGTGCAGTTTTCAATGAAAGGGTTGGACCAGACTTTTATCTGAAGGCTGAAAGCACAAATTACAAAAGACCATAGCAAGCAAGGAGAATAAAAGACTTAACTTGTTTACTTGAAATACATTAGCCTCTGCAGGATCATGGCTTACAAAACCATGTAGAAAATGCTGGCAGCTCCATAAAGCACGGTGCAAGGAGAACCACAATTTACTTGTAACCCATTTAAGTAGAAGGTTGATGAGCAGCCCTAAACAGATGAGTCCCTGAACCTTTCTTGTTGGGAATGAGAGGCAGTTGTGATTAGAGACTCATGATAAGTCTGTTATTGACTCAAACACACCCCAAAGGTTACCCTAGAACCATCACAGCAGCATCACAGTACCATCTGGCCTGATAACTAAGCAAGTGTCAGGTATAGAGCGGCTCAAGTATGCCAGTACCCATGCTCAAATAGCTGAGTGTAGATGCCAGGCTGAGCAACTCCTGGCTCCATTTCCTTACCCTCCACTGGCTGCAAACTCATCTCATTCCCCCAATGTTAAAAAACAAACAAACACAACAACAACAACAAAAACCTCTGCCTTGGGATAGATGGGATGATGTGGTGTTGAGTTCCAATAACTGAATCTCACAGTCCAACCTTTTCCTAATGGGAAATGATGCTGTTTTAAACGCTGTTGTAAGCCATCCTGGAGATTCAGCATTCATAAAAAAGAAGACTATAAATATTAACCACATTCATCATTGAAAAGAACAAAAGTCAAGATCTTTGTCTCCAACGTTACCACCATCAGCTGCTCAAAAGTTTCTTGCTACCATAAATTATGGTGCCAATTCTCTTTCACCAGTTCTGTGTGGGGAAACCCCTTCCAGAACATACTTGTGGCACCATCCTATCACACCCTCAGCAGAACCCACCTTTTCTAAGAAGCTTGTTGCTTAATTTCTTATTACTCATTCCCATCCAAAACAGGATGAGCAAGTGCATTCACTGTCTTTGCCTCTGCCTTCCTACTCTCTTCCTTTGCTGTTTCCCTTGAAAAAAGTTAGAAGGTACATCTCAAACCCCAAAAATCAAAATCAGAGTTGACCTGCTAGTTTCCCTGGAGCAGCTTCCTGTTGGTTAGTTGGTTTCTTTCTCTTATGCTATCATCCAGGGCACTATGTATAGTGATGATGATATATCACTGGTGCTCAAAGTGGAGGGTCATGACCCACCACAAGAACAAAAAATGGGCCATTCCGCCTTAAGAGGAGTGACCCAGGAATGGGTGCCCTGGCATCGCCACAGTGATCACTACACCATGAACACCCAGCGGCTTGTCTCCCTAGCTGGGGAGGTGGTGTCAGCAAGCCTTGCAGAGGGTCTGGGAGGCTTACAGCCCCTTCTGCTGGTCTCCCCAAGCAATTTATTGCTCCAATCTGCAGGTCCGAGCAACTTCCGATTTACCCCAAGTGTCTTTCAGTAGACCGGAAGTCATTCCAACTTGCAGACCAGAGTGATAAATCGCTTGGGGAAGAATCGCAGAGGGGGCTATGGGCCTCCCAGACCCTCTCCGAATCTTGTTGACCCCCCTAGTAGGGAGACAAGCTTCTGGGAGCCCGTGGTGCCACAATCGCTGCAGCACAGCTGGGGCACATTCCCCTCCCTTGCAAGCATTTACCAGCGATTCTCAAACACCTGGTGCATTTAAGAACTGCTGTGTTGTATCATATCAATAACTGCACCAGGAATAATAAATCTTCCCAGATTCCTTGTGAAAGTAACCACATTAAGAAGAGATGGTTTTCACAATCATTTGCTAACGTGGAACCAACTTTCACAACGACTTCAAGAATATAATCTAGACCAGGGGTGCCCAAACCCCGGCCCTGGGGCCACTTGCGGCCGTCAAAGTCTCCCAATGCGGCCCTCAGGGAGACTCCAGCCTTCAATGAGCCTCTGGCCCTCCAGAAACTTGCTGGAGCCTGCACTGGCCCAACACAACTGCTCTCAGCGTGAGGGCGACTGTTTGACCTCTCACGTGAGTTGTGGGTGAGGTCTCTCTCCACTGCTTGCTGTTTCATGTCTGTGATGCAGCAGCGGCAGCAAAGAAAAGGCCAGCCTTGTTTTGTGCAAGGCCTTTTATAGGCCTTGAGCTATTGCAAGACCTTCATTCATTCACACAAGTTCCACCTCTAGTATATTAATTTATGTAAATTTATTCAAATTTTAAATGTAAATTAATTCTTTTTTCCCCCGGCCCCCAACGCAGTGTCAGAGAGATGATGTGGCCCTCCTGCCAAAAACTTTGGACACCCCTGATCTAGACTCATGCTTAGTTCTGAGAAATGGTATAGATAAGCGTGGCATTACATGCATTGCAAAAGACACATAATTTAAAACCCACTTTCACTTAAAATTTTGCATGTATATGGTGGATTCTAAGAAAGGTATTACCAGATTGTGGGTTTCAGTTTTGTTTTGTTTTTCCTAATGAACCAACATGGCTGCCAACAATTTATTACTGACATCCAATATCTTAGACATGCATTCGTTTTTATTAGGGTGCAAAAGGCCAATAACTTGAAAAATGTTGGTTTCACTGCTCAAGAGAAATAGTATCATTCTTCTCCATGTTTTCTTTCCCATATCTAATACTACTAAGCCAAGTCACTTCAAGCTATCTTGAATAAGACCTGAATCAACCTGATTTAAGCTGTTTGGAACCTATGATGTGCGCACCAAAGCTACATAGCAGCATAATTTGTCCTTTGAAATTGAAAGTTGAGCTAATGCATTGTGCTGAGTCAGGCACATGGCTGACTGAGATAAGCTGTAGAGAAAGTTAATCCTTCATTGGCTATACAACAGATGTATTTGCTGGTTGGTGAACTGAGTCTGTGGTGAACTGAGTCAGTTGAACATCCAAAGCACTAATCTGTTTAACATATGACCCTGGGGAATAGCTGGGCACTGAAGTTTGGTGCAGAGTGACGGACTTGGGATGCCCTGAAGGATTGTTATGTTTTTACTTTTCCCAATTAGTTGTGAATGCGCTGTGCTATTGATGACCTCCACTGAGCCCAGCCAGTGAAAATCAAATGTACTCATTCTGTGTTTCTTAAAAGTTGGACAAAATGGTGTTATATATTGATATTGTACATAAAGTAGGAGTTCTTATGACTTGCACTTCCTATAAACCCAACCAAACAAACAGCCCAATCCTATGGGCCTATTGTTGGCCAATTCTATTGAGCCACTGTTCAGTATTAAGCCACTGTTGAACCACTTTTCATCCTATTGGCCTATAGGCAAATATTATGGAGCCACGGCCTGATTATTTTAATAAAAAATAATTTTACTTACCTCTCTTTTGCCTTCAGGTCACTTCCTCCACCATAGGATGGAGCATGCACCTTTTTGGTTCAGCTGCATAGGCACTCGTGAAAGGGAATTGGTTTGGGCTGCAAGTGGACCAACCTGGCCATATTTAACTTACATACAAGGTGCTGCTGAAATCATTTTAGTATAAGCATCTACAAGGTCTGTTAGATATTCAATAAAGTTTCATAGTGTTACAGCCTAATCAGCCAAGCTGAAATAACCTATGCTACACCCTTCAGGGATATAGTCAAGGACGTCTCCTCTGGGTAAGTGAACATTTGTTCCCTTATTTGGGGGTAAACCTCCACAGTGTGGACTTTGTCCTATGCTAGTGAAGTTGACTTCCTTCCCTAAGAGCGTTCAACAGTATTAATTGTCAGAAGGACTAATAAAGGGATCTTTATTGTAAGCTTCTAGTGTCCTTACTAGGTGTACATGTGAATGGGAATTTTGGAAGTGTCTCAAAAACTGTATTTTCAAAATGTGTCTCAAAAACTGTATTTTCTTATTTCCCTAACGGTTGGTATTTTATATTTAAAGGTTGGGTCCCTTTAGGGAGAAGGGCGGGATATAAATAAAGTTTATTATTATTTATTATTATTATATGCAATAATGTCTCAAAAACTGTATTTTCAAAATGTGTCTCAAAAACTGTATTTTCATATTTCCCTAAAGGTTGGTATTTTATATTTAAAGGTTGGGTCCCTTTAGGGAGAAGGGCGGGATATAAATAAAGTTTATTATTATTTATTATTATTATATGCAATAATGTTTTATATATTATCTCATCAATTTAACTATATATTTTGTAGACTCTCTTTACTTGCCAGACAGAATGTTTCATTGTTAATAGGAATCCCAACCGGACCAGATATGGGGGTGTGATTTGCTCAAAATTTTCACCATGTTTTCCATAATTTTATTTTTGAGGTGCTCAAATGTAATGAAAAAAAAAAATGTAAAGACTAAGAAATGTTTGTTTGTTTTTTCCAACCCTTTCTTACTTCAAGGAGTTGGGGTTGATAGCTCTGACTTGCAAAATTCATTTCTTATCCTACAAGAGATTCCCAAATGGTGGTTTATAGCATAGAATGGATCGTCTGTTGCTAATGAATTAACAATTTATTTGTAAGGCAGGGACCGAGCAGAAAGCAGCTATAGAATGATGCACAGTTCCAAGTTTGTGCGTTCACCGAGTTGTTTCACATTTCCATCTGGATCTTTTTATTTGTTGTTGCTCAAGTGAATAGGTTAACATCTCACTTGTGTGTCAGGATTACAAATTTCTCATTTAAATAATGGAAAACTTTACTCTGTCTACTACAATAAAAGGTTACGACTATTTCCTTCTGGTTATTTCATTGCGGTTCATGTGATCATCTGTCCTCTTTACTTTGTGACAGTATCACTGGCCAGAGGGCTCAGATCAAGAGCAATTAAATTATGTGAAGCAGCATTTGCAATTGGAATTGACCCTATCTTCTCACCCTTATGAGTCACTACCATAGAATTTGCTAATTGAAGGTTTCGAATACCAGTGGGTGAAATGCTGCTGTCTCTGACCCTTGGTGCACTAATTTCTTCTTTCTTCCCTGCTTTGATTACAGCAAGTCACAGAGATATCTTTGGTTTTTCAAAAAAGAAGAAACAGGGAAAAAAGTATAATTGCAGCTGACTTGAAAACATGATTCCAAAAGATGTTACCAATGCCTTCACTTTCCAAATGTGCACAGTGTCTCCTAGCTCCATCTTGGTTCCTTGGTTCCTCTTGGAAATTCTGAGAGTCATCCAGGATTTCACCCTAGAGGGAGTGATGCAAATTTCCCTATGCAGATAATGCTAATAAAGGCCATTTATTGGAACAGAAAGCTGTAGCAATGTGAGGCAATGTACGTCACCTTCTTTGAAGGTCTTGCAGATGTGGGTTCTCTACCTTAGTATACTCTCAGTTGCAAGCACAAGTCTTCCTGAATAATTAATTAACTGCCCAGTGTCCAGACTACCTGGACAATCTTTCTTCTGCTGGAAGACACTTCCACCGACAGCCTAAACATGACGGCAACCCATACCCAGCCATACCTTTTGTCCCTCAGGAACCTCTCTGATTGTGGTGCAATTAATGGCCCATCCTTTTCCCCACCAGAGCACACAGCCATGCCACAACAGACTGTGCTGGATGCTATGATGGGAGAAGACTGTTAGGGAGGCTTAGGAGGGGAAAGGGGGAAAAAATTTCCTATAAGCCCTTTAACCAACTGGCATACCTGGGAGATCAGGGAGGCAAGTGTACTTAGGGGCCTCCTGGCAGGGGGGGGCAGCAACATAACCTCTCCCCCTGCCGCCTGTGGCATTTTTTTTGTTTTTGTGTTTTCTTCAGGCCTGTTTACAGGGCCTTAGAAGGACTTCTGAGGGCCCAGGAGTCTGCCTGTGGCCAACCCAGCCCTCAGAAGGTCTTCTGAGACCTCTGGAAGGCCTAAAAACATCAATTCGTGTTTTCAGCAAAAACTGGAAGTGATTATTTTTGACCTTTCAGAGGACTCAGAAAGCCTCCAGCCCTCAAAAAAACTTAAAACCATAAAGGTTTTTGCCAAAAACCAGAAGTGATGATTTAAGACCTTGGGGCTGCATGGGGGTGTGGTATTTTTGGGTTTTGACCTCAGGTGGCACAGGTGCCAGGATCACAACCAACCACAGATAGGTCTCCTTAGTCCTGTGTCAGCTGTTTAGCTACAGCAAGTCCAAGCTGTTTGTGCCTCCTGGCAGAACACATTTTAACTCAATCAAGACCTGGAAACTACTGTCTTTACATCTAGGAGATGTACCAGGTACCATTATTCACCTCAGAATGTCTTTGCATTCTTTGTCCAATGTCCTGAAACTTTGGAGCAGAATGTAGGAGTTATCTTCTTCACTGAAGACTCCCATGCTGTTCCTTTTGAGAGTCTCCCTTTTCAATAGAAACTTCCATTCTGTCTGTTTTTGTGAGATTTTTTTCTGACTGGAGAGCATTTTGCCTCAGCATCCAACATCACCTCTGGATAATCTACAGTACTTCCCTTGCCTAGGGGAAGTAGGGCACCAAGGAGCACCTTTTTGACTTCATTTTCCATTTCTCCCCAGGATCTGAAGCCATGCAGTCTGGTCTCACTTAGCAGAAGGACATTGTACCCCACTCTATCCAGCAGACTAAGGACAATCTCTTCCCCTCTAACCCTCATCTCTTTTGAAACCATCCATTCTCTGGTGCCTGTTTTAAACCAGGGATGTGTCATGACTTCTTGTGCCAGTGAGGCGCATGACGTCACAGTGCCCTGTGTCCCGGAAGTGACGTCACTTTTGGAAGTGACGTCACTTCTGGGTCACCTCTGAACGTGACCCCTCTAGTCATGTCTGTGGTGTTCCAATGACCAGAGAGACTACATGCAGCCTCTCCAGCCCTCAAAAGCCTCCAAAAGGCCTTCCAAGGCATGTGTGGGAGTGTATGGTCAGGGTCAGGTGGGACAGAGCCTCACCTGCCTCCAGTGACCTCACATCCCTGTTTTAAACCTCCCACTCATTCTCGCCTTCTCTCCCACTTTGGCAGAGGAAACTCAGCCCATCTGACAGCGTAACTCCCACCCTCTCTCCCCCATAACTTATGCATGTCCAAATGGAGCTACTTTTAAGTACTCTTTCACCCACAGCCACTTAAACCTCTGTGCTTGTAAATATTGCTATTTTCTTGTTTTTCCATATCTTTAATAAAATCTATATTCCTTTAAAGAGCTCTTGATCATGGTTATTGTTAGCCTAATTAGAGGCACTTGAGGTTATTCGCTCTGATTCCAGTCAACAGCTCTCAAACAGCCATATGCTGTATTTTGGCCTCTCTAGCTATAAATTCCTCCAATTGGATTTAATTCTGGGTTGGGCAAACCTGGGTCCAAGGCGCACGCGAGCGCTCTCTCTCTCTCTCTCTCTCTCTCTCTCTCTCTCTCTCTCTCTCTCTCTCTGTGTGTACACATACATGTGTGTAAATACATCTGTATGTGTATTAGAGCAGTATTGGGAACAAAGATTAGGAGGTAAATTGTATCAGCGTTTGAATAGCACATATATATGGATAACGCCATGTCAACAACATGTCAAGAAAATGTAAAAGTTGATAAATTCTCAAATTTTAAAATTGGTATTTTAACCTGAAAATATGACATAAAATAATAAATGTAGAATTCATATTTGAGAGTTTTTTTCCCCCATGGATTCAAGTATTTTTCCCTCTCATGATTAACCAATTCACAAATGAAGAAACAACAAAAAATTTATGCTACTGCATATCTGTCAACGGGATAGAGTCAAGTGTCTCTATACTACTGTAATAGCTACTGTAAAATTGGATGTCAGTTGCTGATGTTGAATATACAATATACAACATAGGGAGGAAAGGGAACTCATTTCAGCTCTACACAAGGAAAACACTTCCCAAAATGGCAACTGGCCAAAAGGTGTGAATGATTATTCCATGTTTGCAGAATGATCTTCTGGATCTGTCATTATCTTGAGCATCCCTAAAACATTAGTAACACTCATAGCACAAAACCAGAGTTCTAGACATGCACTCATTTATCATTTGGAACTATAATGGCCCAATCCTACCCAGGCCGGGCAACAGCGAAATATGCGTTCCACTGTCACTGACTTCTGTAAAGCTGTCAGGACCAGCTGTAAAAGGTGCTGTAGCTCAATGAGAACTCGTGAGCTGCTGGAGCACCAGAGGGAAGGCCATGTGCTGGAGTAGCTGGAAGGCCCCGCTGATGGAGGTGAGGTGGTGGGGCAGGTGATGGGCAGATCAGGTTCAGGAAGGGGGTGGGATTGGGCTGTAAGTTGCTTGTCCTGCCTCCTCTTTTAGAAAAAAAAAGGGCATCATTGATGGTCCAACCCTATCCCCCACCGTGGATGATGATGCAGAGGTACTGAAGTGCGGGTGTGATGATCAGAAGGCCCATTGGAGGTAAGTAAAAATATTTTCTACTTTTCCCTGAATAGGCCACCCAAAGACCCATGGGTCTTCTTGGACCTGTGCCAGCTATACAGCTGGCATAAGTCCAAGGAGGAAAAAAGGAAGGGATAGAATCAAAAACAGGGTATAGGATACTGACGCACACTGGTGCCATCAGAATCAACCCCCTCCATCACCATTCCTGCCCCCACCTCTTCCCTGCCTCCAACTACCCCAGCCCTTCCTCTCCTAGCTCAAGACATGCCCCTGCTGCCAACTTACCTGAGTCAGTATAGCCCAGACTTTCCGGCAGCAGAGGGGCAAAGGTACTTTGCAGCAGCGGCTGCCACTGGCCTGGTAGCAGCATGATGTTTGTGGCATCACTGGGCCTTTTATGATAGCAGAACACTTGCTCCGCTGTCCTAAACAGCCCATGGGATTGGGCCATGAGTTAGGATATTAGTTTTCATGCTGTTTCGCTTTACTTCACCTCCCTTGGTGGTAACATTTATCTCCAGCTAAGTGTTTTATTAAACTACTTAGGTAAATGTTCCAAATAATAGTTATGACTTAAGGTGTGATATACAGGAAATGCATTGTGAAACAGTTAGTGTTTAATATAATAGATGCCAAGAAAATGAATTGGTATCTGGCTAATATTTGTGTTCATTAGTTCTGGTTACTTTGTACTGAAAGGAAAATCAGTGGCAATACCTTGCAATGAAAGTCCACAATGATTATTTAATTATAGACAAAGAGCACTGCAGGGCAAAGATCAACCTGGGGCTCACCACAAGGGCTTTCTTATTTACAGTGGCTATTTGTTTATTCCCTAGTATGCACCTCTAAATCCCTCATTAATTATCTCTAAGCTTCCAATTTGAAGTCGAGTTCCAAAAGCCCTAGAATCATGCTCCTCTCTACCTAAGGGGCAATACAATTTTAATATACTATACGGTACCCCGAGGCTATCTCCAAACATTATTCTGCACATTATACAATATTGCTAAAGCACATAATGAAGCAAGTGAAACACTAATCAAATATTTAAATAAATGCATTCCAGTGAATAGCAAGGAAGCAACTCCATTTGCTTAGTCGGTGAACCTGTTGACTAAATAAACTCATTATTTTAATAGAATTGTTTGATGGATGCTTTAATTCTAAACCATTTCCCTAAATAGTCTGTTTTGAACAGGAAGGGGGGAAAACAATTCTTAGATAGCAGAAGGGCTTGTGTTAAAAGTTTGCTTGACTGGGGATTTTTGAAGAAGGAAAAATCATGATAGAGTTGAGAGACCTGTTTGTAGGGACACCTGGATTGCTGCAGAACTGAGACAAGATTTCAGATGGGAAGTCACACTGACAAAAGTATGCACCTATAGATCATGGGCACATCTTGGAAACACACCACAATTGCACAGTTACAACTGATAGTAGAATTGCCCGTGCACCTCTCCCGCCAGAGGCTTGGACTAAACTGGGCCACTTTATTGAAATATAGGTGTCCCCCTGCAGAACTGAGGCAACTGATTTAAGATGGAAGGACACACGACAAAAAGTATGCACTTTTATCGTGAAGACATTTTGGAAATACACCACAATTGCCCAATTACAACTGATCAGTAGAATTGCCCGTGCATCCCCCAATAAACACATGAGACAGAAGTGTGGACTAAACTGGGCCACTTAACCACTTTTTTGAAATACAGGTTCATCCTCCCCACCGTATGCGCAGATCTGATATCAGTGGTTTCACTTATTCCCTTATCCCCATGCCCCCCCACTACAGTACTTTTGTTTTTCTGTAGTAGTGCTTGAAGTGTATGTGTTTCTTAGTTAACATTCTTGCTTAATTGAACAATCAAACGTGCAGGCAACCAGGCTGCACACTAGAGGAAGACTAACTGAATGTTAACAAGAAGCAGGAAGCAGCAGAAACACTGGTTCTGCAAGTGTTACTACAGAAAAATGAAGGTACTGTAATGGGATCGGGGAGGGGGGAAACAGGGGTGCTATTTATATAGTGTTCCCCCACATACGCAGTTTCCATATACATGGGGGGGCAGAATGGAATGCTTACAGATACGGGGGGGGGGGGATGCCTGTATCAAGTAATAAACCTGCAACTGAGAAAACACCTAAAAATTCACCACCACCCCCAGTTTGTGGGCAACTATGTAGGGAAAAACAATAGAGACTGTATATTCCCCCAATCAATCACAGGCAAAACCCTGACTCAAAGCTGCAATCCATCAAGAGATGGAGTCAACTTGTCCTGGTCAATCATGAGAGGTCAAGGCAGCAGGACTGTGAAGACTTCCACAGGCTGGCAAACCTTATGGTTGTGTGAATCCAGGCCAGAGGCCTTGCCAGTCAGTCTCGCTCAGCTGGTAAGCATCATCTGAGTGGCACTGCATACCCCTCTGACCTTGCTTTCCTTGGGATGCACACCAAACTGCCAATTCCTGCCTCCCTGAAGCCTCAAGACAGCTGCCTAAAGTGACTAAAAACACTTAAACACTAAACACTTAAACATTAAAAAGACAGTGCCTAAAGTGATTGTGAGCAGGAACTGAAAAGGTGCACCTTTTCTCACAAATCTCTTGATTTCTTGCAGTAACATGTGAAAAATTCTGGTGTACTGAATTTTCCTCTTCTTTTTAGACAACAGAACATGGATGTCCACAGAGTTAAGAAACAAGCCTTTGAGACGCACAAGCTGCTTTATACAGGTTGCTGAAAACCTTTCTTCCTGGTTTCAATCCACACTACCTTTTTTCCTCCTTTTGCATGATAATGGGGGCCAATTACTTTTTTTTACTTCTTTTGGCTGATAACTACAGCAATTCGTGTAAGAGGTAGGAGGCGAATAGCTTGGTCAGCTGGCTACTGAGTTTTGGATATACATGGAAGCACAGTTCCTCTGACCTAAAGAACAAAATGAGCCTTGAAGGAAATTTCAGCCATAATTGGTATCAGTGAAAATGACTGAATGCCAGATCAAGGCTACTTACATAAAGTATCCATTATTCGCCCTCGTGTACAATATACTCTTACCAGGCCTCAAAATGAACCTATCATCATACTGTGAAAATCTTTCCTCATAGTATAAAAAAAGTTGTAGGGGGCCATTTTGCAAAATGAGTTTTTATCTTTGGAAATGGATGCCAAATGTTTCAAGCCTGCAGGAAGATTTACAGTTGATGGGTCCCATCCCCCCTGCCACCCCTTCTGTATTCTAGAGGGGGGGAAATGTTTGCAAAATGCTCACTTTTCTTTACAGTGTACAAATTCCACATTTCTTGACTTTAGCAAATATCTGCTTAATTGAATACATTCTCATTTCCTTTTGGAGTTTCATGTCTTCTTATGGTTGTTTGTATATCTGGTACCTCATTGCTGGAACCGGGGTTCAAGGCTTAGTGTAGTCTTGGTGGGTGTGGCCATTTGGCCAATGCTCAAACTGGCCAAGCACTGATGCCTCCTCTGTGGCAGCCACTTACATCACCAATTGTCCCAACACATGATAATCTCTTTCACTTTTGGGCACCTGAATAAGCTGAATTGCCTTTTGACTATTGATAACCCCTTTCACAGTTTGCTTCCCATAATGAAAAGAGTCTGGGACCATCATAAACATTCATCACTAATTGCAAGAGCATTATTAAGGATAGCAACACTCAATAGCAACAATAGCAACAATACTAATAAGAAAGTATTCAGAATACAAGAAATTGTCAGTTTGTTCATAGAATCCATCCAAAATCAGGCCAGTCTGACTAAAACGTGATTTACAAAATAGGGCCTTGTTGGTAGTGGCTCCTTGTTTGTGGAATACTTCAGGAATGAAGAATGGCTCCCTCTCTGGAGACTTTTCCGGGGGGGCCTCAAGACCTTTTTATTTATCTGAATTTTTTTAAAAAACCCTCTTTATTTAGTAAAGCATTTGCTTCACAGCATGTGCTGGCACTTTAACGTGATGTAATTTTCATAGTTTTACATGTTCCCGGAGTCTATTCTGTTTCAGTATTATCATCAATTTTTGGTTACGTTTTTAGTATTGTTTTGAATTTAATTTGTATCTTTTTCATTCTGTAAACTGCCTTGAATGCCCTTGAGTGTGGGAGAAAGGTGGGTACAAATTCTTCAAATAACTAAATAACTAACTAAATAAAAATAAATAAATAAAATCAGCTCTGTCTTTGTCATTGGGTCTTCTGCCTTGCTGTCATCCCACGGGGGAAGTTCCACATCCCAGGTTGGGTCCACAAAGACACTATGCCCAGGGAAGGAGTGCTTCACAGGTTTTATGAAAGTAAACCAAAAGTCTACCAAAATGTGTTAACACAAAGAGGGCTTTGTCGCCATAATGCTTTGTGACCATAATTCTTTGCGCCATACTGTTAGTATGGGTAGTTCCTTCAGTTTGGGTCTGGGTCTCTGTGGAAGGCTCAGCATCTCCTGTTCATAAGGGTTGGTGAGGATAGCGTAGAACCCAACTAATCTGGCACAACTCCCAGGCACAACTCCACCTTGGCCAGGTCTCTTGTCGATGAGCTTGCACAAACGGTAGTCTGGAGCAGTTCTTTTCAACCTTTTTCATCTTATGGCACGCTGATAAGGCACTAAAATAGGCACACCATGCTACTGGTGGGGGGACTCACATCCCCCAATGACCTTAGTAATAAATGATCCTCCCTTGAAACCCCCGCAGCACACCTGCAGACTCTTTGCGGCACATCAATGTGCCACAGCACAGTGGTTGAAAATCACTGGTTTAGAGTCTATGATAGGACCTATTCCATGTTGATGATGGTGGCAAAGAAGCATCACTTTTCTCATTGACTCCCATGGCAATAGCATCTCTGGAGGGCCCCCAATCCAGATTGTGGGGCAGGCAAAGGGTTCAAGCCCCCTCTCTCTATACTGTGTTCCTAGTCCTTGTGGCCCCTGATTGGCCTATTTAGTTAAGAACAAACAAGTATGTCCACGTTAAGCATGTGCTTCACATAACAAGGAGTTTGATGCTGAAGGCACATAGTATGCTCATGGCCGAGGTTGCCTTAACTGGGGACTTCCTTATCTTAAATTGCTGTTGTGCATAGTGAGGGGTTAAGATTGTTCACGTATGTCATATTCATTTCTGATAGGTGTGTCAACAAACTGAAATGTATCTGCAAAAATGTATCTGCTATTTGGTTCACATTCAGAAACAATGGATGCGAACTTTCCATGGCATAAAGCTCTGCTGAAATGAGTAGGATTTATGCATGAAACCAGATGTGCTCTTGTGCGGCTCCCATTCATTATAACATGGCTCGCCTAGGAGAAGTCCTCGGTAGATTGTACCCCTTGTGGATAAGGTTTCTTTTCCAAACATACAGACTCAAGCAGTTTTGTAGCAGCACTGGATATTTATGACAAACTCATGAAATTTTACAACTCCTTGTAGAGGCTGCTAAATTGCCGTCAGACCTTGTGTTGAATTAGTTCTGTTGTTTTATCCTTACAGATTCATTATATTTCTTTTGGCCAGGCACATGCTGAAACTGAAATTTTACCAAGCCCCAGATTAAGTAGCCATCTTGCATTGATTTCTCTTTCATGTGTAAACCATTACATTCAGATTACCAAAAAATGCTGGTTTTGTTTCTTTAAAAAGGTTTTCAAAGTTATTCTTAAAGAGTTTTTGTGTCCACATATGTATGAATTACCAGGGTAGAATGTTCAGGTAGAGGCTCTACCCCGAACCTTTCTCTTTGTGCATAATTGAGACAGTGAGACCCTCTCCTCTTTTTTAAAGGTGCGCGCGCACACACACGCGCGCACACACACGCACACACACACACACACACACACACAAAGGAAGGCAATTCACTCTTTGGCAGGGGTTTCCCAAGTGTGTGTCACACACCCTTACGGCATGGTTCACTCTTTAGCAGTGGTTCCCAAACTGTGAGTTGTGGCTCCCCAGGGAGCCATGGAAATCAGCCAAGGAAGCAGCAAAATCTTCGCAAAAAAACCTGCCCCCCCATACAATGTATATAATTGTATATCTAATGGGCAGCCACGGCCAATGACCTAGTAGGTCAAGGAGACACCAGTTGAAAAAGTTTGGGAACCACTGCCTTAGGTGTTGTGGCACACAACATGTCCCATGCATGGTTCACCCCTCCTACTTGTTCCCTGGGACACCATCATCTTGGAGCTTACAAGATTTTGTGAGATCTAAGATGGTGGCAGCCAAATCCCACATGGCTTGGGCCCCACCATCTCATGAGATTTGGGTGTCATCATCTTGAATCTCGCCCAGCTTAGCTGTGAAGAAGACGCTGCAGGGGCATCATGACCCAGGTAGGTAAGAAGCAGGGCGGAAGGGGTATGGGATCGACAGAACTCTGGTCCACTGGATCTTGAACTTGATCCTGAACTCGAAGGCCTGACCCATAGTCTCTCAAGTCTGTGTCAGCAAAATAGCTGGCATGGACTTGAGAAGCCCTATTGCAGGGCTTGAGGCTTTCCCCAGGGGAAAGGGATGAAAGTCCCTGGCACCCACTGGATACAGTAGTAGCTGCTTTGATGCCATTGCTCCAGTGGGTGCCAGAAAGCTCAGGATGGGGCTGCCTGACCTTGCCTGGGGAAAAAAAGTGTCTAAAGAAGACCACCATCTTCGGATGAAGCATGAAAGTGTAGAGCAACATTACTTTAATTGCCAACATCTGTAATGAAATATCTGACACTTACTTTAATGCAGACCTATACTAGTCTAACGACTACATGTTTATATTACTGTATAGTGCACAGTCATGTTCCATAACACTGCTTCCTCAAATGCCGATTCATTACAGTGCTCTTTGCTCTGGCACCGGCTGACAGATACTCTAAGCAATGAGAACAGTAGATGTGCCAATTGCACCCATTTCCTGTCTATTAGATTTGGGGCATAAGCCTAACCAGGTCTACTCAGAAGTAAGTCCTTTTTGTTCAATGGGGCTTACTCTCAGGAAAGTGTGGTTAGGATTGCAGCCTAACAGTGTCTCCAACAGTATGTCGAATACATATGGAATGAAGTGATTGCACGTGAATGGTGCTATATAAGCCATGTGCCACACATTACTTCAGTGTTGCGTAGATGGTCATTTATTTAGGCAACAAACCACAGCATGGCATCAGCCTTGATTGACTGACATGTCCACTGTGGATCAATTAAATAAAGTCATTAATTAGGAGGACAAACATGTCATTTACGTTCTACTTTGCTATCAACCCTAGCATGGCTTTCTGCACAGCTTCTTGCCCTTTTTTTCTTAATTGTAGTGAAAATGTAAGTTGAAATTAATTAGGTATGAGATGCAGTAGAGAAATAAACATCAGGCCAGTGGAAGATACATTAACAGTCTTTTAGATAAAAGCATAATCAGGGATTGTGCAGAACCATAACTAATCACATTTCCTGCTCCTTACAAAGTAATATGTATGACAGCTTTATGATTAAATTTTGTTCAGTATGCTACAGAGGGAATTAAAAAAGAATTATTGTGAAGTGAACCAAATAGCTATATTAAACATTTCTACTCCTACCCACAATCTTTAATATTTGTAACCATTTTAATTAGCATTGTGCTCCTACGTAATATTTGGGCACCTTTTGTTCCTGGCGCATATTCCTACTCCCAAAAGTAGGAAAAACAATTTCTTGTTATTAATTTGCCTTTCTTTCATTGTTAGTTGGATCTCGATTTGCATATCTTTAGCACAAGCAGAAATATTTAGGTATGATTTCATGGGCATCTCTTTATTCCAGCCCCAGTCATACAACCGTAAAGCATTACATATATAAAATATCACATATTTATTGCGTGCGATGATATACAATTGTAGAACTCATACTGGAATAATTTGAACAGATGCCCAAGAAATAACTTCATAAATGAATGTCTATTTGTGCTAATGATATGCAAGCTATATTCGACAAACAGTGAAAGATAAGTATGTGGCTTGTCTGTGTTCTTGCACATATATGTGTTTATAGCAGTGCTTCTTAAACACCGACAAGGGGGTTGGGAGCACTATAAATGTGTGCAGGGGAGGGGCTATGGCAGCAACGTGATCCCCAGGACCATGCTACTGGGGAAGGGGGGTGGGTGGTTTTTACACTTACCTGGAGAGTGCCGGTCTCTTGGGAGGGGGGTGCGATAAGCCCTGCAGAAGCATCTTTTGATTTTTTTTTTTTACTGTTACAGAGGCTTGGGGAGCCCTGTAGAGGCAACTGTAGGGCTCCCCGCCCCAGTGTTGGGAACTCGAGACAGGTGACTCACCTGAGTCGTGAAAATGCATGATTTTTGCTGACTCTGCAACTCGTGAGTCGTGTGCGTGAAAGACTCTGAAAAAGACTTGAGTCAGGGCCTCCGTGACTCAGCATTTGTCCCTGTGTGTGCTGACTCAAGTCTGCCAGTGTATGGGGATGCTTGCTTATTGTTTTTGCTATGTGGAAAACCTCATGGGCCAGCATTCCGATGGCGAGCAGCAGGGATTTCTAGCCAGGAACTCAGGATTACTGAATTGGGCAGGTGGGAGGGAGGCAGGAGTGAGCGCTTTCCCCCCATCTCTGATAGGAATAAAGGAACTAATGATCATTGGACAAACTATATGCATTCAGAAATTTTTATTGGCTGAGGAAGAGCAGGAGAAGGAGGCCAAGGGGTTTCTTGTCTTACAATTAGCTGCAAAAACTCAGGGAGGCAAGAGAAAACTCTTTTGCCTGGTTCAGCTATTGAACCTTATGGCTTCTTGGCTCTGTTTTTAATAGGGGGAGGAAGCCCCACTGAATGACCCGCTACAGTGGGACTGCTTCTGACTAGGGCTGCCGAGGATTGGGTTGTCCTAGTAAGCCTCCCAGCTGCTGCTCGTGACCCTCCTCCCTCTCACCGTTTCTGTCCCTGCTTTCTTGTTATCCCTCCCCCTCCCCGCCCTGTTTACAGCAGGGCAGGAACAGAAGGGGAGTGTTCAAAGAGAGCTCTGATACACACACTCCCTGGCAGCAGCCCTGTTTTTTCCATGGCAGGCTTTTTAAAGTGCGGAGGGGACTTGACTCGAGTCCATCAGTCATTAAATGGTGTCTCGGAAACTTGGAAAGTGCCCCCGTTGGGACTCTTTTTCAAGTTGAGTTGCGGGGGTCAGTGACTTGGTGACTCAAGTCAAGCCCTGCTGGGTTTTCCCAACGCTGGGTTTTCCCAACACTACAACCCCCAGAGGCCTTTTTGACTCTCATTCATCAGGATTCCCCACCCTCACCAATTCTCTTTGATTATTAAAAAAAAAAAGTATGAAAGAATAAAGAAGAACATAAATTTGGATAACAGTTCACTGCTTAAGATATTTATTCAGGCTGCATTCTGGTCAATGACCCAAATTATTATGTTCCAATGACTATGATTATGTTGGGACATTTACCAACATATACGAAATGTTGCCATTTGTCAGAAAATGCCATTTGTCAGGAAACAGAGATGGCATTTGATCCATAGCCAAAAGCCTTTGTTTGGCTTTGAAATTTACTAGGGAATGAAATTTGCTACTGGCCTCCAAAAATGTGAATAATTTTTGGTAAAGCATCAAGTTGATTAGTCATTGTTTCTGATTTATGCTATAACACACACACACACACACACACACACACACACACACACACACACACACACACACACACTACACTACACTACACTACACTTCATTGTATGTAGGCATATAGCTCAAGCACATCTGTCTCCAATGTACACAGGTGACTTGCAGAAATCAAATCTGCAAGTTTCATGCATCTTTTTCCTATGGCCCATATGTTTCAGATCATAGGTGTGTTCTCAATATTTCAGTGTGGTCATTCCTGACATAAGAAGGAAACCATAAATCAAACATATAACAAATAATCATCTTTGGTGAATTGATGCTAGAAATAAAACTCATATGGCCTCATCCGAGGAGCTGCTGCACTGAAGATCCAGGCCTTGGCACACTTACCCCAGTCTATCTTTGCGACACCATCATAACCCATTCTACGCAACAGTTGGCACTTCACTAAAATTAAGGCACTCTTACGCTGCTAGTCCATAAGAAACTTCGGACTATGGGCCATGTTGGTTATATTCAATTTCTGAATTTTATATCATCTATATCAGCGATGGAGAGACAGCTGTGCTGTAGCTCGAGCCATGGACAGTTTGCGAATGCAGAGCTATCCCAGAATCCTGTAGAGCTGCAGTGGCCAAACCCACAGAGCTTTTAAAGTCTTGCTGACTAAAGAATGTTAGATTATAATTTATAGTTGCCAAATATAACTGATTCATTGGAGGCCTTATGAGATATTAATTCTGCATGTCCTACACAAATATTCTGAAAATCACCCACAGAAAACTCATAAGATATAATTCATCCAGACATCCTGAAGACAATGATTGCAGCCAGATGGTATCTGATAAAATGTTGGGCATCATTAGAATAAAGAAAAAGGTTCTACTTTCTGCTGATGATTAGAGAAATAATGTCGTAAATGCTTCAAGCACCTGTTATTTGTGCCACAATTAGATTTTTCATTAAAAGGCACAAAGTGAACAAAAGGCTTACTTTATAGTTTCATTATAACTAAGTGGTCCTTAGTGGATTGTAGTCCAATATGCTTTTTAATTTCTAATACTTAGTCTTTGCTTTCATAGGTGCTTTTAACTGTTATGCCAGTTAGTACAATGGCTGATAGTTGACTGTTTCAGTAATTAGCCACGTATTTGCTGGCAAATAGTTTGATCAAAAGGACATTTTCTTTCCTGATCCTGGTGATGACTAACAGAATGGGAGCCTTTCTCATCTTCAGAAGATGCAATTGGTTCAGGCAGTTTGTCTTTGCAAATTGAGAATACAGATTGTCCCTTGTTATCCACTAGGGTTCCATTCCAGAAACCCTACTGGATTAAAAAAAAAAAAAAAAAAGTGGAAAAATAGATTTAAAGATATACTTCCAGGTTTCTTGCCCCTCCATTGCTCCTAATGGGATAAGGTTGTGCCTCGACATCTGCAGGGGTTTGATTCTGGGACTCCCTGCTGATACCATAAAATGTGTTAAATAAAAGTAGTTTTAAAAAATTAAAAAGTGCATCCCTTTACAATTGTGGTTTAAAAACAGCGTTTCTTACTGTTGCAGAGAGGCAGTCAACAAATTAGAAATGCAAAGGACCCTCTGCCTGTGCCTGACTCAGCTGAAGAATGGAATGATCACTTGCGCGACTGTCTCTCTACAACAGTACCAAAAACAGTTTTAAAAACTGTGGTTTTAAAGAGATGCATTTTTCCCCTTCTCCAGGGATCAGTACATTCCTTCTCATTTGCAGGGGCCATTTGTGTTGAGTCAAATCCGTGTATAAAAAATCCTTATATAACAAGGTTGGACCTGTATAACAATGGTACTTTAGGCACATGTATACACACATGTATTCAAACACACACTTTCATGCATATGCACACACATTCTGAGATGGATGGCTATAGGCTAAATGCCAAGCTGCATGACCAAGAAAATTGTACTTAAGTTTTTAGCTGGTGCTTGTCAGGTGCCCTGAGTTGCAAAGCCATTAAGAGCACACCAAAGAGGCACTTGTAACTGATGCACAGGCAGCCCAATCCTAACCTGCCCTGGAACAGGCAGGATAACTGGCCAACATCATATCCAGCACAGTTAGGAGGTGGCTGTGGCACAACTTGGAGCAAGGGGATATTTATTTCCTTACCCCATGTCACATGCCAGCCACCTCTAAGGGGCTACTTGGATCTGGGCCAGAGAAATCACTGACTCAAATCCGAGCAACCCGGTGTAATGCTGGGCTGGTGGTGGTGGTGGGGGCGATCAGGATCCAGACTAAGTTGCCATGGCTGGTCCCACCCTTTCCCAAATCCGGTCTGCCCACTGGCCTCCCCCTACCCCAAAACGCCCCTGTTCTGCCCTCCCACCACCATCTCCAATCCCTTGTGCTGGCCACTCTCTGCTGGTGCAAATGTATGCTCCGCTGGTCCAGATCTGGCACAGGGAGGCCAGTGTGTGTCCTTGCACTGGCCCAGCCTCCTCAGGAGTAGTTGCAAATTGCTTCACAGCATGTTCACAACACTCCTGTGTAGGTGCAAGAGACTTGCTCTGACTGAGCATGTTGTCTGGATTGTGCTCCAAGCCTTTGAATGGAAATCGCAACAGGCAAGGGAGATTTGAAGGAAGGGACATTTTTGACATCTTTGATGGGTCGGTCAAAGGAGTGTTTTTGCAGATGGAGACTTGAGGCTGATCTTCAGTCACTGACAGGTGATTTTGAGATCTTGATTCACAGGGTGCATTGGCCTCTCTAGTTATTGTGTCCAACTTGCCCTGAACTGGGCTAAACAAAGCCAGACCCAAGATACCAGATTCACACATGCAGAAGTAGGCTCTCTCTCACACACAGAGACAGAGAGGGGGAGGGAGAGAGAGAGAGAATCTCTCTCTCTGTGTGTGTGTGTGTGTGTGTGTGTGTGTGTGTGTGTGTGTGTGTGTGAGAGAGAGAGAGAGAGAGAGAGAGAGAGCCTACTTCTGCATGTGTGAATCTGGTATCTGTGTGTGTGTGTGTGTGTGTGTGTGTATGTGAGAGAGAGAGGGGGAGAGAGAGAGAGAGAGAGAGAGAGAGAGAGAGAGAGCAGTGTTAGCTTCAACTTTACCAAGGGCTATAAATGGGAAAGGCCGGAGGAGTCTTTGCATCATCTCTTATTAGCCTGTACATTGTGTGTGAATAGAAAAGGGGAGTGAGTGCAGAGACACAATTAAGCAAGACTAGAAAGCATTTTTCCAATCCTGGCTCCATGCAAGTCCACATTATGCAGTGGGACAGGGTATTTGAAACATGTTCACCACAGTGGAACAGCACGAGACACCTATGGACCGTGGAATGGAAAATAAAAAGCAAAGGAGTGTGGTGAAGCAGGCCAAATGACAAAAAAACTTTTCTGTGCTGTTTATGCAGACAATCCTCTTTATTTTCTTCCAGAGCTTTTCGTCAGTGAAGAAAAGCATATATTGATTTTCTGGGCCAGCCATAACGCATCTTGGGAACACTGAGAGCTGATCTAATATGATAGTTGATAAAAGGTAATATCTTAGGCTGCTTCCATAAGACACTTGTCTGGGGTGTTACGATTCCTGCAGCTACACAATATGTTGCACCAACCTACACTATGCATGTTTAAGGGTAGTTTTCATGATTTCAGAAAAGAAAAACACCCGCTTTTTGCAGGAGAGACAACGCTCCTAGAAAGTGAGCCTGTCTTAAATGTTCTATGGCAAAAGCAGGCATTGCTCTGATAATGCACATATTTCTGGCCTGAGGTAGTTTCTTTTAAAAAAAAAAAAAAAAAAAAAAAACTTCTGGGGGCTGTGGCAGGACAGTCAAAGAGGGAGTGGAATTCCAACCCATACACTGAACGTCTGGGAAGCAGTGATAGATACAGGAGTGCCATAGCTAACAGCATGGAAGTCAATGGTTGCCGACTGGCCAGTCAACCTGGGGAAGGCTACTGACTTCCCAGTCAGCAAAGAGGCATATGCACGGTATTGGCTGCACTGCACCTCATCTCCACACAGCTGCTACTCGATGCTTGAAGCTATGGGCGAGACTTACAGCCCAATCCTAAAGTGGAATTGAGCCGGTGTAGGCCTCCCTGCGCCGGCTTCGAGTGTCGCAAATGTTCTGTAAGGCATGTTTGTGAGAGCTGGCTCACCAGCGCAGAGGCCTGCGCCCGCTCAACGAGGCTGCATCTTTGTGCTAGCAGGAGCAGGTAGGATTGTGCTGGTCAGTGTGAGGGGTGAGAGAGGGTGGCAGGAGGGCATTCTGGAGGCAGAGAGGAAGTGTTTTGGGAAGGGGAGGGTGGAACAGAGGGAGTATAGGGCCCGGGAGGGGGCGGGATTGGCAACAGCAGCACATGTCGTATCCTAATGCTCTTCCTGACCAACCTGGCATTATTACACTGGGCTTCTCGAAATCGCACCAGCTAAATAGCTGGTGTGGATCTGAGAAGCCACACAGGGATGTCTGAAGTGTATCGTCTGATCTCGGAAGCTAAGCAGGGTCAGGCTTGGTTAGTACTTGGATGGGAGACCGCCTGGGAATACCGGGTGCTGTAGGCTTATACCATAGTCTTTCGAGACTGAAGGTTGCCAACCAACACGAGGTAGGAGGAAATATACCTCCAACCACCTCCTACCCTATATTGGATACACCGCAGGCTATGAGGCCTGGCTGTACCAGAGCAGGATTAGGACTGTGCTCAGTGGCATAGCTTAGGGGTGCAGGGCATAGCAGTTGCACTGCGCAACAAGTTTTAGTGGGGCAACAAACTGACACTAGTGGCCAAAATTGTGAAAAATGTGTATGCATGAATAATACCAGATCATGTTATAGATCATTGGAAAGGTAATTTAATGCAGAATACAAATCACATTGGAATATCTGTATTCTATCAAAGTTATGGCCAATTAACCAGAAAATGAAAACGCAACTGCCTTATAGAACAAAACGTGGATTTGCTTAACTCAAAACTGACCTATGAGACTGATTGTTCTGAGAGCCAGTGAGATGTTATG